>NC_133161.1:100720000-101320000 GCF_040802235.1 Manis javanica | reverse complement strand
TGTTTCCATTTCATTAAATGTCTAGTACCCACCTCCCCCTCCCACCAGTGGAACTCTGTTAGGTAATCAGCTTCCCTTAGATTTTTCATATGCATGTTCAACCAGTCAATGACATCAGCATGCAGCCAGGGCGGTGGCTGGAGGCCTGCCCAGAGCACCCCTCTCTCCTCCCCATGTGGACCAATGGCTGGTTTTCAGTGCTGGTTTAACATTCTTACTAACCTAGGAACAGGGCCCACGTTTGCAGTCTGTGCTGGGCCCTGCATATTCTGCAGCCTGTCTTGCCTGACATCACATGGGGTGCCTTGAGAAGATCCCTTGAACTTCCCCAAACTCCAAATTTGCATCTCTTGGGATAAAAAAGTGGTAACTTTTTCGTAAAAGTGACTGCTTTTAGGCAAACACCAAAGGAATAATCCACCCATGGGGAAATGTGAGGGAAAGGAAATACGCCCCCTTCGAGACTGAGATTATAAGAGACAGCCCTTGGGGTTAGAAGAACCTTGAAACACCACCCCATCCCCAGCGATTTGTGTGCAACCCAGGCTCTGTACATATTTCCAGACAGTGCTTAGTTAGCCCTCTTCTCCCACGTGGAGGCAGTGTTCAGTGGAAGATGGAAATCAGGCTTGATATGGTCTTGGCTATAAAGTGGTTTACAATCAGAAGAGGAGTTCATTACAAAAGTGAATAATAGCCTGTTTTCAAACACCCTTGTCTAAAGGAAAACCAAGATCAGTAGGCTGTAAAGGGAGATGCCAGAGAGAACAATGACTTCACAGAAACATCCTGCGATTTTTCTGCTTGGCACGGGGAATCCAAACCACTATAGCCAGAGTTCAACTTACCGACCGCAGAAAATACAGCAACATCAGTAAATAGTTGTCACCTGTGCAGTTCTTACTTACAGCCATGCGTGCTTTTTAATTGTTTCTTTGGAGCAAGCAGTTCTGAATCTTGCACAAGGGGAAACAGATGCAGAGATAAGTGAGAGCCAGGGTGACAGTGGCTGTCACATTGTGGCTCCAGGTGAGCCCAGCCCGCCTTCCTAACCCCCGAGGCCATCACTCACCCTCCTGTCTGATGCTGGATTGGACACTAATCTGGAGGTCCACAATGTTGCTCTGTCTTTCCCTCTGTCTCCTTCATCTCTCCCTCTCCCTCTCTCTGTTTCTGTGTCTCTCTCTGTCCTTCTGATCAACAGGGTCAAACAGCACCTTCCTAGTTTCAGTTCCACGGAGTTGGCATATCAGTGACTTCAGAGAACAGAGCACACTGAGGACCAAGCCAGAGCTGAGAACAGGAGCAAAGCAGGCCATGGCACCTTCAGTCGCCATAGCCAGACCAGGGAAACATGGACGCACCGCCTATGCTAGCCCTGCAGAGGAGCTTCCCCTGGGGACAGGGAAAGTTTCTGGAAGTGTCCTCCTGACCACACCTTTCTTTCCTCTTTCTACACTCACAAGGGACCAGAACCTGGCTGGTACGGGTATCCAACAGCCCTGGGTGGCCAGGCTTCCAAGAGAGGCACCGCTGAGTCTCCAGAATGTTCCACCTGTCAGTGAGCATAAGCCCCAAGCCTCAGCCTGAGTGTCAGGCAGCCTGGGGGCCACTGGTGGGTGGTGGGATGGGGGACCCCTTCTCTCTACAGCGCACATCCCTCTTCAAGGTGCTTTCTCTGAAATATTGGGGCTCTTGGTAATTCTTAAAAGATGAGTCTGGATTAATGAAGCCACAATTAAAAGCCATATGCCTGTTAAGAACCACAACTTGACTCTATTTCAAGCTGCCCAGATTAATGGCTATGAAAGAACTGCCAAGTACACAGCATGCCAGACTTGCTGTAATGACTTACTCATGGTCACTCAGCATTAGCCCATTCATCAGGAGCAGGTCTCCGAGGTTTAAACAATATTAACTATTTTTAAAAAAACCAAACAAAAACAAATACCATGCACAGTCTGACCACTATAGCTAATAACACTGCATTGCATATTTTAAAGTTGCTAAGAGGGTAAATCTTAAAAGTACTCATCACAAGAAAACTATTTTTTTTTTGAAACTGTGTGGTGACAGATGTGAGCTAGACATTTTGTAGATCATTTTGCATCATTTTGCAATAGATACAAATACCCAATCATTATGTTATACACCTTAAATTACTATAATGTATAACAATTTGACCTCAATAAAAACAAAACAAGAAGATCAATAAACAAAACAAATGCCTTTCTCCTGCCCTGATACTGTACAGGTAGTTTTCTGACTAGTAATATTTCATAACATTTCTTAAATGCCTTATAAATGGCCAAAAAAAAGATTGTAAAGAAAAGAATGCTGGCACTAACTAGCTTTATTTAAGCAACCTTCTATGCACTGCTATTTAACAGCAAAGTGCTAAGCCCACGGGACCATGAGCATCACCCACCCCGTCCACTGCTTTATTTGAGTGCCTGGCCCAGTGTCCAATGTAGGTAGACCTATATTCAATATCCATTTGCTAAATGTGTGTACTTACTTTCACAGTTAAACTGTACTTTTAGTAGTATCATATATAATCTGTGTTACTATTTCCATTTTATGGATGGGAGGACAGAGGCTAATTTAGCAGTAGCCTGCCCAAGGACAAACATCTAGCAGACAGCAGACCTCTGCTGTGAACCCATGGCCACCGCACGGTGCCTTCTTCTTCATTCCACCCTCCTGCCTGCTAGGACTTCACAGTCCATGTTGCAGTCCCACGTTTCAAAAGTATAATGACAAGGAATGCATGTTACCTATATCTTTACAGAAAATAAGTGTGTTCTCTGCAAATAACACAAACTTTATCACAAAACTACAATCTGGTTAAATCCTGATTATTTGGTGCAATTAATTAATTTTTTCTCTCTGATGAGTAAGATTGCACTAGAGTTAAATTTGGAGTCATTTCCTTATATATTCAATAATGCTTATTTTAAAGGGGGCAGGTACGTGGGTAAAACACGGGCCCAATGTGTAATCTATTTAAAATGCCTTAGGTCACAGACCACTTTAATAAAAGTCATTATTCCTGCCGAGAGAAAGTCCTTTCATTTTCAGACAGGTAGATTTTAGTTTTGCAAATCTGTCATATCACTGTGAATTATAGTTTCTTAAAAAAAGAAATGTTTCAAGAGCAAGCTAAGGCAATCTGCGAGGTCTTTGTGTCTAGGTACGGGAACCTTATAGGTTTTCCTAACAACTTGACAAAACAGGTCAGGAGAACATAGAAAGTTCTGGGCACTCTTATTTCATTTCTGATTCTTTTCATTCTTCAAAAATTAGCTGCCAATCTACACACTTGCATGATTATTCCCCAGAGTATTGCTGGAGCAAGCAACAATGAAAAACAAGATTTAAACAGGACAGCAGCCAATTTGGCTGCCATGCCACCCCTCACCTCTATTTCACTGAGCCACCAAAAACACTTCCAGTGGTTTGTTCTACTGTGAACCAGTTTTTGAGGGCAAATTAGCTCAGACGTGCAATTCTGTCTTCACATTTTTTTCTAGGGGCAGGAACTGATATGCAAAAGAGGAAGGGTCAGAGGGAACTGAGGAAGCCTTTTCAAAATGCAGCTAAAACCTTAAGAACCCTCTTGTTTGAGAACAGTGTTAGCAAAGAAGTATTTGACACAGAAAGTAAAGAACCGAAGAATATTGTTCAATGCCATAATGGAGCTCCCTGTCTCCTAGTGAGGTACCAAAAAAGATATGAGATATTGCATTAGAATTATTATTTTTTAAATAGAAAAAAAAATGGAGTTGGAAACAGTTTTGTGTGTTCACACACTTGTTCTTGCTGTCACAACAGGTCCAGGGCAGGATCTCAAGTGGCCCCGCAACGCTCTGTTGGGTGCACGTGTGCACCCCTCTTGCAGAGAAGAGGCTTCCCTCTAAAGACCTTGCGCGCCTCTGGCTCTCAAACCACTAACAGTAACTACTGTTTATGCAGCAACCTTGGGAGAAACATGCATGCTCACAATTTACATACACTTATTATGGGACTCTTCCTGGTTCTGACCGTCATCACAGGCCACTTCCTAGGCAGCTTCCTCAAATATAAATGGAGCTTTCCACTTCATCATTAAGTAAAAATGCCAAGTTTAGAATCATTTTCTTTTACCTCTTCCCGATTTTGGAAGATCTCCATGCATGGCCAGCCACTATGCATCAAAAATGAGATTTACAACTTAGAAAAATATGAAAACTGTCCCCAAATAAAGATTTACACATGTATCCCCAAATACGCTAATGTTTTTTCATTTACTATTGTAAAATGAGGAGACAGAGGAGGCATGTAGGAAAAATTGTGTTTCTATTACTTAAAAATTTTTTTTTCATTTTTAAATAGATATCAAGTTACAATATTAATCAGTTTTTCTACTAAATATGCTACCACAAAAGATAGTCTTTTATCTTGCCTTCTTACCAGTGAGTTTCTCTTAACACTAGTAGATCATTTCATGTGGACATACTTAAACTCAAGTTAAAACTGAACATGGTAGAAAAATCACTTGTAAACCCATAATATTCCCCAAAACAGACCTGCAAACTGAGGTTTCTATCAGGCCACTGGACTTTTTTTTAAAGAAGGGCTTATGTGAGTTTCCTTGGTGAAGACTGTATTTTGTTTGGGTCTAAGGAAGTAAAGTTATGCAAATCCTCACAGGGATGTGCAGTTGTTTACAAATCCATATGTATATGTTTATTCCCAATGCCTGGAAAGCCATCATTGATTTTCCCACTGAGGGCACTGCCCTATTAACTGTAACTTTTTTTCATTTTTTTAAAGATAATGCTATACTGGTACAGAGACAAGCTGATAGTGAAACAAGATTTACAAATCTACACACAAACACAGAGAGAAAATATGTTGTAGAGCAAACACACCATGAGATTCACTGTTACCCAGACATCTATTTTCCTCTTATTCCTTGCTATATAAAAAGTTGCTTTGGACCAACCTGTAAGAGAGGATACCTCGTTCCACCTCCAGCGAGGTGGAGCTGATGCCATTGACTGTCCCCACGTTAAGGCCATATGGTTTCTGGGTTAAAGGGAAATTCTCCCTGAAGGACTTGCATTCTGAACTCAGTTCTGTGTATAGAGCCCACGAACCTGTCAACTCTAATAAATTAAAATGAGGTACCTTTTAATGAAAATTATTAAAAAACCATCTATGCTCACATCTTTAAAACTATGTTCCCAGTATTCAGAATATGAATTCAAAAATCAGTTTCCTTAAATTGTAGCTCAATCTCTTAGTAGCTTTACTACTTTGAAAATTGACCTTGTGCACCCTACCTTCAAATGGTTCAGCTAGAGTCTAACTAAGCTGTGTCTGAGAAGAATAAAGGGAAGAATAATGTATCCGGTATTTGGTAATAATGATTGCTATGGGCAATAAACCAAATAATCACAGAAACGAATACCACTCTTGATATTCTGAACTGGCTCTTTAGTTGGATCAAATTAGCAAGAAAGTTTTAGATTTCCATGTTAACTCTGTGATAGAGAGCTCATCCCTAGCTGTCCTGTAACCCAAATCTCAGAGGATCCTGAAGACAAAATGCTCAACAACACAGACTATATGACAAGATCCATGTGAATATGATAACCCGTGGATACAGATCCGCAGGGCGGCGTGGGCTTTCTGTAACCCACAACCTTTAGCCTATAACGTCCTCACGTAAACCCAGGAGGAGGAGGGGTGGCGTCAGTAGAATCTCACAGACGCTTACAACTTCCTCATTTGTGGGGCTACAAAAATCGGTATGTCTTTACATATGATCTAGCAGAAAACGCTCATGTCCATCAGAGAGCAAAATACAGGAGAACTAATGTTAAACAGTGTAGTCAGATTTTTCTGCAGCCCTTAATAAGTTTAAATAATTTATTTTCAATGTTTTCCTTTATGGTTTTCTTTTCCAGCAAATTTACATCTCTTAGAAAGCCACGTCTGCTCTGGATTAAACTGAAAATTCTTCAAATTCAGGAAAACATACACAACAAGCAGAAGCAGGAAAACACATATAGAGGAGCACTAGAAATTTCCAAACCATTTAAAAATGGTAATTAATTGCCTTATCTCTAATAAGCTAATTAGCAGTATGATTTTAATTTAATGAAGTGGGATACACAATTTATCTATATGTTTTCACTGTGGATCTCTTTGGATATCACTTTAATTTTCTGCCCTACACAAAACTCAGTACAAAGGTGGTAGAGGAAAAGGTCACTTTTCAGGCTAAAAGTGGGGCTCGCGCCGGGGGGTCGCTGGCTCTCTCATTCCCATTAAAAGCACTGGAGGACATTTCAGAGTGTCTCAGACGTAAGCTTATAAAAGATCAATTCCTCATTTTCATTTCTCCTAAAGAATCTAAAGTAAATGGTTTTCCCATCAGGTCTAAGTGATGTCTTATGTGCTGTTTCATTTGCCCCAGAGAAAATGTGATCTAACAACAAAAATTTACCAAAAACTGATGAGCCAATATTCACAGTGGAACTCATACCTTTAGAAAAGGAGTCTAAGCCAAAGCATATTGCTCAATTTTAAAGTTTCAAGCTAACAGAGAATGTTTTAAGTGTTGATTTCAGTGTGCAATCTCAAAAATGGAACATAAATATCTATTTCAATATGTATAACGGCTTTTATAAACAATTTATGTAGTTCTTAGTCATTTCCATAGTCTCTGCAGAAAACTCCACTTTTGAAAGCAGGAAGACAGAGAGAAAGAGAAAGAGAGTGAAGAGGGAGAGGCAGGCAGGCAGGCAGGAGAGAAGCTTAGGGAAGGGAGGGATGCAGGAACACGGTGGGGCCCTCCTTCACATCCACAGCTCTCGGTCAAACCCTAGAAGCTCGGCAGCAACCAGGTATCCATTACAGCTAACTTTTGGCGCGAAAGCTCCAGGAAGAGAGTCAGATTTCCTTTAGCAATGAGCTGATTGCTGAAGAAAAGTGAATCATCGCACACTTGAATGAGAAAATAAGAAGGCACTTTCCCCCTAAATAGGGCCCATTTCAGGCAATTTGTTAAGCCATGGCCCTGCGCCACCAGCCATCAGGAGGTGGGGCGTGGGACACCTGAAGGCAGCGCGTGCAGACGGAGCATAATGATGCTCTCCATCATCCGGACAGGTGGCAGGAGGGGTGCAGGCTACCCGCTGCCGAGCCACCAGGTCGCGGGGACCAGAGGGCCACCAGCTTCTCCCACCTCCGCACACGCAGCAAAGGAACCGTGTGGAACTCACCGATGAACCTGGCTTCCCCAAGACCAAGGGTGCTGCCTTCCCACACAAATCCTGCCTTTGAGGACTGGGGTCTTCAGACCCCTGGCTGCATAGAGGCCCAGACTCAGCCACCTGGGAGGGACCCTGCTGCCCGGTGATGAGCCCTCGCCTGCACCACGGCCTTCACACTCCACTGGGGCGGAGAGAAAGGTGGAACTATTTGCCAAATATGCAAAAAAGGAGGGAAGATAGTTTTCTCTCAGGAGAAGAGAGGCGGGAAGGGAGCCTGTGCTTCCTGTCCTGACCAAAATGGGTTCAGAGATTATTAGGACGTCTGTCTGATTTGACAGGCTTGCGGTGGAGGAGGGAGCTCTTTTAGTCAACAGGAATTGTGAGTTCCCCAAAGGCAGAAATGGCCATGGGAGAAGGGAAACGGGGCTGGCCTGGGCTGGGAAGACAAGTGGCCCCATGCCTGGGACTTGGGGTTTTCACCGTTTTTAACAGTTTGTCCCTAGGCGGGGCTCGCAGGCACCTATGACATCCACCTGTTTATCACAGCTCAATCCAAGGACCAACGGTTAACGGAACCCAGCAGCCCATGGCCTGGAGCTTAGGCCTCTGCTGCCCTCCCTTTGGGCCTTTCTCAGGAGTGACCCCCAGTGACACACAGAAGTAGGCTGAGCTCTGCTCATGTCTCCCCTCAGAAATTTTCTGAAAAGCTTCTTTTGTTTGCTGTTTCATTTGTAATAATGCAACACTTCACTCTTACTATTTCATGATGTCTTAAAAATATTTGTGGGAATACCATCATTTGAAAACTATGCCAAAATAAGCTTTTAAAGCAAGGGCACTGAAAATGGGCATGAACACCTATTGCAGGAGACGCAGAAGGATATCTTGAGGTGTGAAGTCATTTGTTCAACTGCAAAAAACAAATGCCATGGGACTGGGTGAGGATCCCCCAGTGAGTGTCTAGTGGACACCACAATAACATTTTGTTGCTATTGCTACAGTCTGTTTGGGGGGCTGAAGTCCCTGATGGACCCCATTCCTGTCTCCTTCCTCACCTGAATTTTAAATGTGTGTGCATATAATGCCAGTACTCTGAAACTCAGCCTTCCTAAGATCTAAATCACACATCAACATGTACTTGTTTTGAGCAAGAGAATGATCCTTTGTCTCAAGGTGTAAACTGGATCAATTGTTCTCCTTTTGTTAAGTCCTAAAGGATGGGTCATTGTGGCTTTTACAGCTCTTTTCTCCTGTGAAATGGAACAACTATACATGTGAGTCTGAGAGCTCTGCCAGCAAAAACATACTGACACAGGACAAGGAGAAGGAGGTGCAGAGGCCCATGGTTAAAAGCAGGAGTTACAGGGCCGGAAAATGCCTGTCAGTCTCACAGACAGCAAGGGTTTGCCAGAGACCCTAAAAAGATCTTGGTTTGTTCTCTGTCAGCTGGGTCCATGGACGTGAAACTCCATTAGAACAAGGCAACAAAAACCAAAAACCAGTACTTATTTCATAGTGAAATGATTTCATAATAACAAAGATTAGAGGAGGGAAAATAACCCAATGTCATCACATAATGCTGTCCTTGATGAATCTTAGGTTAACTGCCAGTACATTACATACATATATTGTACTAGACAGACACCCACAGAACTAACATCACTGATGCCTAAACTTACCATTATAGAAAGGAAAATCTATCTTGTTTTAATAAAAGGTAAATAAACAAACAAACAAAATCAAAGAGGAAGGTCTTTATCACTCAGGTTGGGGCTGTTTGATGTCAGAACTCTTTCCCATCCTGCCCCAGGCCTCTCTCTCCCATGCTGTGTGCATGCTCTGTGTGTCTGTGCGTATACTCCTATGATTTCTTGATATCCTGTATCTATTCATGAACACGCAATCTTGAAGTAGACACAACGTACGTGTATGTGTGGAGGTGGGGGCTTTCATGGCATGGCATGTAGTAGGCAGTATGTATATACATAGCTGTTCCCCCAAATTTAAAAAGTTTCACATTTATATTGATAATATGCTACTACTGCATTAACCAAACATGAAACACACAGATCCAAATCAAGGGGGAAAATTTCCCCAAACCAAAGACCACTGTTCTTAAGCTCTAAGTCTTAAGGCAAGTGACAAGATGCTGTGGTCCCCAGCCCTACTGGGCTTCAGACCTCAGGGCCAGGAATTTCATGATGATCTTAGTTTCTGAACTAGGGAAATGGCTGCAAGGACAGCCACAGTTTACCTTCTCTCAGGAGACCTCAGACCAACTTCTCAAAAGGGTCAATTATGAAAATATTCACACTTTTATTTATGGGCCTATGGGCTCATCCTGAGACCACGAGAGTGAGTCTTATTGCTCCCAATCCCCTGAATTTCAGAGGATCTGTAGTTTTCCAAGATGTAGTACCTTAGTGAAAACAATGATAAATAAATAAACAAGAATGGTGGTGTCTCTAAAACTCCTGCCTGCAACTCTCACAGAGATACAAAAAAAGAGGTAAACATGACCATTTAACTCATGTTTTTGACTTTAATTCTGGGTCTTCAAGATGGAGAAGCACAATTATTTTTTTCCATGTAAAAAAGGTATAACCATGTATGTTCATAAGAGATTGTGAAATCAGAAATAGCCTATCAAACCAGAATGGCACAGGGTTATAAAATGTGACATTATTTGTAGTTATTTTTAAACATGTTCTACATATTCTATGATGTAAGCCTGGTAACCTTGTCACAGATATTTGTCTGCTTAAATTTTAAGTCACATACCAAATAGTCTGATTTGTCACTGAAGCATTTCTGACACATTTAATATAAATAATACTTAAATTTTTATTTTTAAAAATCCCATAAAAAAGATGAGTCTAATTAACCTGGTCAAACAGACATCTTCAAACAAAGAAATTCAAGAGGCTCAGACGGTTTCCTGAAGGTTTCTCTCTCCTCTCAACTCAAAACCAAAATGAACTGATCCTTAAAACCATTCAAATTTCTATAGAAGTTTAAATATTATACAACTTAAATATTTTCAACTTCCATAAAATTTTCTCTATTAACAGAAGTTAATTTGACAGGCAAGTGGCTATTTCTTCAACACCAGTTGGCGTCTCCAGGTTTAAAACCAGGTACCTCAAAGCTGAAATGCACCTCGAGGAGCAGGGTGGAAAATTATGAGTGTGCATCCAGAGTGAAGCACGCAGCCTTGAGATTCGCTCTGGGCCGCCTGCAGCGCAGGGAGAAGAAACACTGCCTTTGAAAGCAGTGCCGGATCAGCCCTATAGAATCCTGACCCTCTTCCCTCTTTCTACGCGTTACCTCTGCGCCTCCCAATTAGGACAAAAAGCAATCACACCTTCACGCGATTCCTTAGGAATCCCCAAGGAACAAATCCGCTTAAAAACACACTTTTAAATACAATCACAAATAACCTGATGCCTCATTACCAAGAGGTTTCATAACCCGATAGCCAAAATTGCAGTCAGCAGAAGTACTACCAATTTCTCAATCCGGGATAATTCCTATTTTGCAGAAAGCAAGCTCAGACACGATCAAATTATTTTACAGTCGAAGCAAAAGGCTCGCATCTCAAAAATAAAAGAAAGGTCGTTATGAATGACTTTATAAAGGCTGACTTCAGTGATCTCACCTTGTAAGTATATATCAATTTAAATATGACTGGAGCTAGAACGTCCTCCTCATGGTGGTGACAGCAGGGCGGCCCAGAAGTGTCCCACCGCCGGCCTGTCCCGCGCCTGCAGTCACGGTGTAAAGTGATGGAGGCTCTGACAAAAGTCAGCGCTCTCACCGTCCCCAGAAAGGACCAGCGGACCAGAGCGAAACCAGGGGTTACAAATCTGCCTCTCCTTCCTTTCATTCCCCAAACCCCCTTTCTCTTTTCAAAACCCACCAGTTACTCCAAGTTTTCCTACTGAAATTCAATTTGAAAACACTCACGTGGGTGTGTGCGTCGCGCTTTGGGGGCCAAGACTGGTCCTCGGGGGCGAAGAGCGACCTCGGAGCCCGGGCTCCCTCTGCTCTGCCGGGCTCGCGGGGTCGGCCGCCTCGCCGCGGCCCAGCCTCCCACCGGCTCGGCCGCGCTCCGCGGGGACCCAGGGACTGTCGCCGCAGTCGCCGCCCCGCGCGCGGGCCGCGCAGGCACTTGTTAGAGTGCCCTGTTAACTTGGCCGCCCGGCTCTTCCCAGCTTTCTTTCACAATGACTTCCTGAAGTTGCTCACTCGCATTGTTCCCCATTTCTCCGCCACGCTCCCCACCCCCAGCGGCTCCGACCGGACTTCGCGCTCCCGGTCCCGCGGCTGCCCCGCGCGCACAGCGCCGCCCACGGGCCGCGCACCTGGGCGCCCCGCGCCGCGCCCCCAGCCGGCCGGAGCTTGGCCACCTGCGGCCCCGAGCGGCGGGGGCCCGAGCGCGCGCCAGCCGCCCGCGTTCCGCAAACTTTGCGGGTGCGCACACCTCTGGTCCCAGCTCCGCCTGTCCGCAGCCGCCCTGCCCTCGTCCGGCTCGTTGCTCCGGAGCTCGGAGCGGGGCACGAGCGGGGCGCGGAGCGGGACTCGGAGCGGGACCCGAGCGGGGCGCGGGCGGGACTCGGAGTGGGACACGAGCGGGGCACGGAGCGGGACAGCGAACGGGGCAGTGATCCGAGCGCGGAGCTGGGCACAGAGCAGGGCGCGCCGCTTCCGTCCCCACCGCCGGGTCGCCCGCTCCCGCGGCGCCGTCCCCACCGCAACTCCGGGACCGCGCACACAAACTTTGCGGCGGAGCTGGGATGGGCCCCGGGCCCCCAGGGCCGCCGGGGCGGCGGCGGGCGCGGGCCGTACCTGCTGGCGCCGCCGCCGGCTGCAGCCCGCTCGCCCGCGCCGGGCCCGCTCGGCGCGCCGCCGCCACCCCCGCGCGCAGCGCGCCCGGGCCCTCCCCTCGCCGCCTTGCTTCCTCATTCCAGCGCCGCATCGCGCCGCGGCCCCGCGCGGCAGGTGGCTGCCCGCGCTCTGAGCCCTGAGCCCAGCGCCCGGCTCGGCTGCGGCTGTGGGGGACCCACGCTTAACCCTTAGGGGCCCGGCGCGGAGGACGCGTGCGGGGCAGCCGGAGTGGGGGAGCCCGCCGCCCGCCCGCAATCCTGTGCCCGGGGCGGCCCGTCTGGGCACCCGCAGGCTTGTCCCCCTCAGGGGACTCGAGGGACTTGGGACACCGTGAAGCACTTTCCCTAGAGTATGGGGCGTCCACTGCCCACCCAGCTCCACTTCCCTTGCACTGGGGCTTCTTGGCCTCCAGGTTCTGGCTGCGACCCAGGTTGTGAGTGCCCACCCAAGGGGGTGGGAAAGTTGATCCTCCGCAAGTGAGGGGAAGGTGCGATTCATTTTCCCAGACAACCAATGGAATACCTCTAGGCTCTCTTCCCTCCCACCTGCTTAAAGCAGAAGTTAGGATCGCGCCTTTCACCTTGGCCCTTGTGCACACGCAAGTATGAAAGGTGGCAGCGGAGGTGACACCGAAAGCGGTCTGAAGCCCGGCTGCATGGGTCTTTGTGCCATAGACCTCTGCGTCCTTGTACCCGTGGCTCGCGCGTAAGGCGCAGCGGGTCTCAGTTGAACAGGAATGCAAGCTTTGACAGCGCACCTCTTCCCACTCTAGATGCATCATTGTGATTAACCAGGCCCCACCGAGCCGGAGCCGGGCGAGAGTGCTGTATCTGAGCAGAAGAGGAAGAATCGGGAATTCAGTAAATGTGTCCTGAGCCCTCCAGAATGCTAAGGGAGGGCCTGAGATGAAGAGCTGAAGCCTCTGCCCTTCAGAACTCCCAGGGGTGAACCAGTAGGTACAAAAATAATTACCAGACCATCCCTATGAAAGGGAGAGACAAGATCCTCTCTCTGGGTAGCTCAAAGAAGTCAGAGTGACAGCCCAGGGGACAGTGAGGAAGGGCCCATGGGCCCCCAGGTGATAGCATGGGCAGGCCTTCCAGGTAGAGAAAACAGCTGACAAAAGTAACCAGCAGAAAAGGTCACTTCTCAGCAGCTGAGTGTGGCAGGGAACAGCAGCCACCTAGGAAGGCTGTGGCCTGGTGGAGGACGCTGCTAGTGGCAGGGCCCAGGCACCCTGTTGACTGGCTCCTCCTGGCACCATCCCTCAGAGAAGTGTTTTCTACTCTCCATGAACCACAAACAGCGTCCAGCCAGATGGTCCATTCCTGGACTACTTGTACACAGCTACTACTCACTTCATCCTGTGCTGAGCCCTAGCCAGTAACTACGTCCTGCTTTAAGCCCCGAGGAGGCAGTGCTAGTGAAAGGGTCTTTGGTTTGATTCCCAGTCTTCCCCTTACCTGTATGATCTTGGGCAAGTCATTGACCCTTTCTGAGTGTCATCTTCCTTATCCACAAAAGAATGAAATGTACTTCACCCTAAAGAGTCCTTCTCAGGATTAAATGAGGCAATAAACAGAAGGTGCAAGGCCCAGGGATGCCAAAGACATTACAGTAGAGGGGTCATGACACAGCTCTGCTTCTTGGATGGACACAGCACCCTTAGTCCCCAGGTCTATCCCTTTATAGATGTGCTGTGGAGGGGGAATCAAGGATGCAGATGTGCCCATCCAGCCAAGGCAAATCCTCCTAAGCAGAAAAGCATGAGGCTAGAGCCCAGACAAGTGGGGCTGTTGTGGTCTTGACCTATGTTCTTAACTTCTCTAAACCTCAGTTTCCCCATCTGTATATTGATGGTAATAATATAAGGTACCTCATGGGATTGTTTGTGGATGGTGTAGATTACATATGGAAACTCTCGCCATGCGCCCAGCAGAGAAGAGGACTGTGAGAAGAAGTACCTATGATTTTTTTTACTAATAAGTGCCCCGTTGAGACAGAGAGCAAGCAGAGAAGAATCAGCCATCATGCCCCATTCCCCCCCACCATGCCTGAAGAGGTGCAGCAGCAGGAGCTCAGACTGTAACCTGGAGAATCTGGGAGGACACTATGGGACCAGAGAGGACATTTAAAGCAAAGTCAGCAATAAAAGCACACTGGAGGGGAAAATGTATCAGGGGAAACTGAAACAGGTGATCCTTTAAAAAAAACCTGATAGGTTTAAGGTCATTTTGCTTCTTTAGGAAATATACATACATACACATATATATCACATTTCATAATGTTAAAACTTTTAATAAAGTATAGCCTGGTTTATTTTGTTTATCATTAGTATATTTATTAGATAATAATTGCTAAATTGCCTATTATTCTTCTTTTGAGAAAATAATAGAGAGCACTTGTAGAATTAATGAAAGACCACTTACACAGAGCTTACTCTAGTAAGGGAGTTAACCACCAGCAGTTTTGTTCAGGCAGAACCTGGAAGAGATTTTACAGGAGAATGAGTTTTATAGAATAAATGGATGGTTGAGATGATATAAGATAAATAGGTTTTTTTCTTATTAGCTGTGTGAGTCTTGGCAACTTACTTAACCTCTCTGAGGTTCATTTTGTCATCTGCAGAGCATACTGCACAACGGTGTTCATAGAATCAGGAAAAATGAAGTGAGACAATAAATGTAATTCATGATTATAATTGTATTTTTTTAATTCTAAAAAAATCTGGATGATTTTTTGTATTTTTCTTTAATTCTAAAAAAAGGATAAGCATCCTTTTTTCCTTCCAGCAGTTGGGAAACAGCAAGAATAATTTGAAATAACTGGAAAAGTATTTTGTGAAAAAACAGTTCAATGAGTCTTACTAAGTGTTAGATTAATACAGAACTCATGGTTTTGTTGGAGAAGGAACTGGAACATGAGAGAAGGACCTTGAACTTGGATGAAACTTCTGCAACAAGGACTCTGCTTCTTTGGTTTCTTTTTCCCAGTTTTCACCATCTCCAGCTTCTGTTTCTGCTGTTGTTAAAAACTAATGGGTGCCAGCTTGGAGCAAAGGATCCCGACCCTTTTTTTGGGCTTTGACTTGAGTTTGACTCCTGAGCACAGACCTCTGGCTCCCACCTACTTCTGGAAGGGAAGGAACAGGAAGCAGGGCAGCAGGGGGCTGGGAGGGAACTTAGGAGGAGCCAGGACAGTGCAGCTGGCAGTGCCCAGGGGGGTGGGGGGGTGCTCGGTGGCACTCAAGGAGACCCCTCCATGTTCTCCATTTCCCACAACACTTAGATGGCCCTCTCTGGAGCCTCAGTGGCTCCTGGTTTTGAAACCCACAGAGACTCAATAGCTCATCTGATCACTCACATCACTGCTTCTAGCATTTGAATCAAGGATGTGCGGCAGCTGACAGCCAAATTCTTCCCACTTTATGATAATTGTTTCACTTTATTCCCTTTGGTATTTGTAAGAAGAAAACACTTAGTTTCTCAAAAATGGGACTTCTTATTACTATCACTTGCTTAGAAGACATTAAAAACAAACTGAGTCAGATATAGTGACTTAGAGAAGATAGATTTACCCAGAAGGCTTTCTGGTGAAAAGTTGAAAATGTTTTGGGTAAGTAAAAGGAAAGTAGATATACATCTGACCTCAGGTCAGAATAAAGAAAACAGGGAGGTGGGTGCCATCCTGCAGTTGATCCCACTATACAGGAATGTGATTGGAGCATAATTCATGGAGCTGTAAAGTCTCCTGGTGGCGTGTACTCATTCATTTACTCCATAAGTATGCATTCCTCTATAGCCACTGTTGCAGGTGACATTTGAGAGACAAGTTGTCCTCCAAAGCCTAAGATGTGTTCTTATCCTTAAGGGGCTCCTGATCTAGTAAAGTAGAAATGATTGCACTCAATGCAAAAGATGTCATGGTAAATGCAGACACAAAGCCTGTGGACACACAGAGGATGAAGCCACTAAGTGGTTACTAGCTGTGGGGAAGGCTTTGCGTACACATGGAGGAAAGAGGGGGGAATGCAGGGGAAGTGCACTAAAGCTTGGAGAGGGGTACTCGCCCAAGGTTGAAGGTTAAGTGACAGACTCTGGAGACAAACTCTCTGGGTTTGGTAGCTTGGCAAGTTACTAGGCTTCTCTGTACCTCAGTTTCCTCTTCTGTAAAATGGAGATCATAGTAATAGCAGTGGCAGCAATAATGCCTTTTTCTGGAACATTCATGGTCTCAAAGGACTTAGGGTAAGCAGTCTCGGATGGATTCCTGGCAGATACTGAGCACTGAATAAGAGTCTGGAGTGTAGGAGTGTCTGGTTTCTCTGTGGTTGGGCTGGGGTATGAGTCTGGGAGTTTCCTTCAGCTGTGCCCCCAGCAGAGCACTGAGAGCCCTCCGAGGACTAATTCTTTTAAGATGTCCTTCCCCAATTGGAAGAACAGGTTTTCCTCCTGTTCACTTTCAATTTTTATTTCCCTTTGGGCCAAATTGCCAATCTTGGTGGCACATCTTGGTAAGCAGATCAGATGGGCATGTCCAGGAAAGATGAAAGTTTGTGAACAGGCTTTCCTATCTGTAAAGTGCAGAGAAATTTAATCTAGTTATTTTTGTATTCTTACAGCAACTTTCTCTTTTCAATGTTAATAAATTGTAAATCTTTCCTGTCCAGGCTTAAAGCAAGTGGAATAGTTTTGGAGAGGGGGTTAAATGGTGGGACTCTCTGAGGAAAAGTATCCTAAAAATCTTGTATGGTGTCTCTCCCATCCCCACGCAAGGACACTGTAGAACTTAGCTGGGTCACTTTACTTCACGCTCTCACCTCTGAGCAGGGAAAGTGACTCCTGCTTCATGGAGTTGTGTAAAGTTTAAGTGAGAACATGAATGTAAATCTTCAATGGTAATAGCTGGTAACTGCTGTTACTTCCTCTCTGCTTCTCCTGAGTAGAGGTGTCTGTGAGGATTCTTACAGGTGACACCCAGCAGAAGGCAGGCAAGGAGGAAGGTGGAGGGCTGAAGATGTTCCCAGATACACACAACTTGGACTAACCTTGATCTAGCTGCAAATAGATGTTTCTTTATCTGAGTGGACCTGGGAAGAATTATCTCCAAGTGGTTGGTGTAAAGTCTGGCTGGTTCTAGGAATAGTAAGTGAGCATTTATCTAGTGCTTTAAAGTTTACAACCCCCACAAACATTTCATTTGAACCTGATGATATCAGTGCGATCTGTATTTCAAGAGGCCTGATTTTTCCCTGTGTCATTGACTGCTCCTGCTCAGTCTCCTCTCTAAAATGCCAGGGCACTCCAGGTGAGACCCTGGGCATAGTTTTCAATGCCATCTCAGTACTGACACATGTGGTCCAGACCTCCCTCTGAAATCAGGACTCATGTATCTTACTGTCTCCTTGACACCTTTCCCTGGAGGTCTAACTGGCATCTCATGTTTGCCATGTCCTCATCCTGAAGCCCTGACCTTTCCCTACATACCTGCATTGCTGTGGTCTCCTTCCTTTCACTGAATGGCAACTGGAATTTGCTGATACCAAAAACCTTGGAGGTGTTCTTAAGTCTCTCTTCTTCTTACCTTCTGATTCACCTGGACCTCCTGCTGCCTAGCCGCCTCCCACCTCCATTGCAACCACACCAGTGCAAACTACTGCCACCCTTCCTCTGCATGTTGGGGGCCTCCTAATGGCTCCCACTTTCTGTCCCAGTCCCTCATGGCATGTAGGGAGAGGCTGATGAAAAGCCAAGTCAAACTGTGCACTTCCTTGCTGGCTGGTTGCCAACTCTTCCTGAGGCTCAGAGAGAATCCTGCAAGGATTTATAATGTCCCCCTCCTTCCTCACCATTCTCCCCAATGGCTTGTGTCCTGCTACTTACTGTCTCTCTTGCTCCCCAGCCTCCAGCCACCCTGTTCTGCTTTGCTATTCCCCAAGCAATCAGGACAGCTCAACGCCCCTGCCTGTCTGCCCTCTTACCTGCTTCAAATGTCACCTTGGCTCTAAGACAGTCACTGCCCATCCTCATAAAGTGTATCAACCCTTCTCTCCAGCAGAGCATCCTCTACTCCCCCTTCCTATCCATCTTTCTAAGCACTTAACATCTTCCAACATGCTGTAAAATTAACATTTATTTTGTTTGTTCTATGAAGAGAGATTTTTTGTCAGTTTTGTTTCCTCAGTGCCCGGAACCAGGACACTCAGCAGATTATTTCCAATGATTGCTATTACTTTTGAAGGATTTGTCTGACTTTTTCTAACTTGGGAAAAACGACGCTGTTTAAATTATAGAAGAAGGAAATCATCCAACTGGTTTTCCAATCTGCATAAGAACTGTGTTTTCCTGCCCTTATAGCTGGAAGGAGCTACCTTCCCTTTCTGTCTCTCTGTCCATCAGAGCGCCAGGCTCACACCTGTCGTGGTGCTTCTCCATCACCTGCTCGGTGCTCTCCTAGCAATGATGTCTTCTGCACACAAGGCTCCGCATCTCATTCCTCCTACAGAAGCTGACAATTTAGTCCACCCTATCCTTACCCATGAATTAGTCTGTTCATTTTCAAGCTATTTTCCAAAAAGGAAGCAAAGAATAATTTAAAAATACAACTTTTCAGATTCATAATGAAGTTCCCCTAATACTGTTTTGCTTGTATGAACCACTTAACCTAAGTGAGTTGCTACCTCTTTATTTCTGTAGGATGAGAACACCAATTATAATTTAGTAAGGTCAGGCATCAGTTTTTCTCTAAGTTGGTGATTTAGAAATTATCTAAAGATATAATGCATTCTGTAGCCACTCACAGCCCCAGTAGCTATTTGAATATTTACTCCTAATACTCTTTTTACTTGCAGATATGTTTTTCTCATGAAGAAAAAGAACCCATTTGTCTATGATATGCATCTCAGAAACTGGCAACTTTGTTTCCACTTCAGAGCTCTAATACACAATATCTTTTAGCTTAAACAGTGTTTTGTGATTGAACTGAAGGGTTGACTTCTCATTATAATATCCCTTTATTTTCTATGATTATATCTCATAAACATTTTCCACCAAGCAGCATATTCCCAGCATGTTGTATTGAATGACCCTGCATTTCGGGAGAAGGAATGATGTTTCTTGGTTTATGGATGATAGTAGGGGCTGCTGTTGGAAAGATCATATGCAGAATGAAGATCCTGTTCTTTGGTTCAGTTTGAGATAGGGGATTTGATATGTTTGTAAGGCAATTGACCACATCCAGGGACATACTCAATGGCCATCAGAAGATAACAAGCCAAGTGACTGACTTGGGGGTAGAACCAAGGGATTTGCCTCCATTGGCTAAGCTGTCAATGGTAATGTGCATTTACTGGTCATTCAATCAATACTAGAGATCAGTAGAACCTGTGTTCTAGTTTAATAACTTTATTTTTAGATGATTATTTTGAAGAAAAAGTCAGTTCTGTCTGCCCTTACTCTTCCAGCCCGTGCAGAGCCCTTGTTCAGTTCTGAGGGCAGCTCTTGGCTGTTTAGATTCCAATGCCATTAAGCCCATAAGACACAGAGAATTGCACCAAATGATTGATGTCATTTGAGCTCTACTACCTGATGTAGCAGAGTTCTCTGGGCAAATCCAAATGCAGCGGTCGATAATCATACACTTAGCAGTTGCTACTCCACTGCAACAGTGCTTCAGTATTCATCACCAAAATACTCAGGACCTATCCCACCCAACACATATTTCTTGTGCATTCCTGGAGCTCCTGTTGATTTCAGCAAGAGCTCTAGGTGTCTGGGGAAGCAGAGCAGCAGTGTGTGCAGTACTCAGTGATTTATATTTGTGTGACTTTTGAGCTAATCAGCAAAAAGCACTCATCAATCTTCTCCCTAGGAAGTTGAACCACGTTATTATTCTTATATTATGGATGAGGAAACTGAGGTAAAGGAGCCTCCCAAAAAGAGGAGACTGAAAAAAAAAGAAAGAAAAGAAAGCTGCTTTTTGATGACCTAAAGCAATGTTTGACATCTGATCTAACAGGTGGTATTGAGTGTTTCAATTACTCAGCAAAACTGGCTTTATATGGAAACACTCACACCACTCTACTGAGTTGATTCTAATTTGCTCTCTGAATGTTTTTTTTAGCCAAGTCTTGGCAAGGTGATCAATGTAAAAAGGCCAATAGGACCAATTTCTTGGTCTGCCTCCCCTCAGCTGAGTTAGCTAGGGAAGTGCCCCAGGGCCCCTGCCTAAGGAGTTGCCAAGACTCAGCCTCCTTAGCCTCGTAGGAATAACTGGCACTTGATGTACAAGATTGTACTGCATGCCTTGCTTCTCTGCTTCTTCCAGGATAGGTTTGCACTAGAGTCGTTTCCTAGCTATAATAAATTTAGGAGCCTCCCACAGTGGAACTGACAGCAGAGGCAAAAACTGTCAACCCACCTCCCCCCGCGGTGGAAAACTTCTCAAGGTTTTCCCAGCAGTACATTAAGCAGCTCTGTAAGAACCCACTGTTGTGCGCGTTCTGAGACTTCACGTCTTCCATTAGCCAATTCTAAGACAGAAGACCAGTGTCTTTATTTCCCATGTTGTTGAAGTACTTTACATAGACTTTAACCCAGTTGCTAAATTGCTTGAATTTGTTAAACGTACAAAAGGGCCTACTCCCCGTTGATGGAGTAAAAGTAGATGTTTGATTAAGTAGATAGAGAGATGTGCTTTTTTCTCCCCTTCTGGATGTGTTAAGGGGGTATGTTTGAAACTTAGCACTCAGTTCATGCCTTTCATAAGGGAGGGGAAGAGGGTATTTAACAGGGTTAATAATGACAGAAAGAGGAATTGACACCACAAAAGAAAAAGAATCATTCTAGCATTTCGTGACAGTTCAAAGACAGATGTCGTTGGCTAAGTGAGAATCTCGTAGACATGGGGGTAATATACACCTTATATGCATATGGATTAGTGAAAGCAGACTGTCAAATTGGTGAGTGTAAGGTTGTCAAATATGAGACATAGCTGCAGAAAACCCGGAGAACTACTTACTATTTATTTCGTCTCTTTAAGACCCAATCCTGTTGTCTTTTCACAGACAAAAGACCAAGTACTTTAAGGATTGAAGCAGGTCCAGGGTAAGAAGGATGGGACTGAAGCTTTGCATTGGGGTGTCCTGAGGACACCAGCATTAGTAATCTATTCTATGTTGAAGTATATTTTTCATCTTGTGTGCACACCATTCTTTCTTGTTACAGTAGACTTTAGCTCATCCAACGGAGCATATCTAACTCCATCTTCCTTATGTCCACAGTGAGGGATTCTAGAATCGCAGTCGGTAAGATGCCATATTGATCAATTTATATTCAAAGTCCCCTGGAATCAGTTTGATAAAGGCAATCAGCCCCACTGAGGTGATTCTAGACCCTGCTATAACATGAGATGCTTTAGAGAGGCCTCACTGGCCTTCTGAGCTTCAGTAGAGGTTGAATAGGTGGAGAGGGTCACTAGCCAGACACAGTTTGGTTTGCTTTGGGTTTGTTTGGTGAATGGAGAGTGTCACTAGGTAGTCAGGAGACCTAGCTTGGGTCAGGCTTCTCTCTTCAGCCTTGGACAAGTCTTCCAGTCCATCACCCTAAGCCTCGGTCTCTTTGTTCACAAGATGGAAGTGGTTCGCAAGATGATCTTTATGATCTCTCCTAACTGATGCTCCACAACTCCATTTGGGCTGGTATGGAACTGAGAATAGCCATGGGGAAAGCTTTGCTGGCCTCTGCCCCATTTTCTCTACATCTACACTGCACCTGTCTCTTAGGGCCACACCACTCGGAAGGCCCTGAGCTGTGAGGCCACCTCTGCTAACAGTGGTGTCAACTTGCTGCCTGGAACACAGAGACACAAACAGCAGCTCTATTGCCTACTAACACACAGTGCCAAGACCCCCTGGCCAAACCTGGATGTTTGTGAGTAGGAGAGGCTCAGAATTCTCCAAACCTAAAGCATAAACAAAACAGATGCGTTCTGGGAATAGGAGCCACCTGACGTGCATCTGGGCAGTGCCCTCAGAGTTCTATGTTTCTTGCTAGTGGCAGGATTTTCCTAGGAAAGTCCGCCTGAGTAAAAGAAGAGAGACACTGATGAAGACCAGGACTCTTGGGAAAGGCTGCGTGCAGCATCAGCAGGGGAGATTTAAGGAAGATGAGTTAGTATAGGACTAAAATAAATGTTATTGATCTGGGGGAAATCCTGAGCTCTGCTGTGAGTTAGGCCGTTGTGGTAAGTGGGAAATGCTCTGGGGAAAATCCCCTAACTTCCCCAAATGCCTATGTAAATGCCTACAACATGGAAAATTCACAGGAAGACCTTGAGATTCAGCATACACTGTCACTTAAATTGGAAATAATGAGCTCCAATTGAGGAGAGGCAGTGGAAATAAGAAGTTCAATTGCCTTCAAGTTCAAAGACCTACGACCATTGATGTTCAGAAAAGAGAATGTGATGAATGTGCAGAGAACACTTGACTGAAGCAAAAGTCCTTCATAGGAAAAGAGAATCTGATAAGAATTATAGAAATGTGTTCAAGATATTATGCAAAGTAAAGAGATGAAATTGTCTCTGGTTAAACAGGTATAACAGCCTAAGGAAAATGATTTGGGAGGGAGAGGTATTTTGAAATGGATATATGTCATCCAAAACGGTGTTAGGTGGTAGGTCAAAGTTTCTTAGTATTAATGGTGGGTAAGTTGGGAAAATGGCATGTAGTTATGTGTCAAAATGTATTAATTAGAGATGTATACTGATGTATTTATGAGTAAAAGGAGCTTTGCTTTAAAATACTCCAGCAAAACAACATCAACAATAATTATAAATAAAAAGAGCAGTTGAATGATGGAACCAAGTTGGTAATACTTTGGTAATTGTTGACATTGGGTAAAGGCTATATGGGGATTCATTATAAGATTATCTCTGTTTTTATTTATAGTTGAAAATGTTTGTATTAGCGTTTTTTAAGAAAGAAAAAAGACTATTATTTAAATACCAATGATAGTTGAGGTAATATCTATAACGAATATAAGAGTTACATCTGCGCAGATACAAAGAGGTTCCACAAATTATTAAAAAAGCTCAGTAAACAATGGGCAAAGGACTTAATTATACAGTTTACAAAAGAAATGTAAAAGGTCACTGAAGCCAAGAAAAATGTTCAATTTCAGTAGAGGTTAAAAACTGAAAATTAAAATAAATAGCAAGTTACGACTTTTTATTGATCACACTTCAAAGATCGTCATTAAGGGAGTGGAGAAACTGGTTTTTCTTGGCATTCTTTGTAACTTCAAAAAATGCATGCTCAAGAAACAGCTAGGGGTGTTTATATCTAATGTTCATTAGAATGGGGTTTTTTAGGAACAAAAATTGAAAACAAACTACAAGATAAAATGATCTTTGATTTGTTCATGTGAGTATTTTGGAGCTGTAAACAGGTGATGTATTTATGATGTATACATTTCTGGACTAAAAAGTTATACATATGCATAGCTGAGTGAAAATTCAAGTTGTAGGGTAGTGTTAAGCCTTTGTGCAGGCACTTCATACACACATCCGGAAGGCTAGTCATGAAAATGTTAGCATTACCGGTGGATGAGAAGTTCTTGGATGACTTACACTTTCTTCTTGATAATTTTATATATTCTTTGTACTACATTGTCTTTTATTAGTAACACTATTATCAATAAAGCTATGTACATTTAAGAAATGAAGGTGATTTGCTTCATAGAATTTAAACAATATTAGGAATCAAGTTTAGTCAAAATTATGTGGAAAACTACCACATGATAATTGATTCATTCAAAAGTAGAAAGAAAATACACGAGAAGCAAAGACTGTTTTGAAAGTTAATTTAAATCTAGGAAATGAATGAATCCAAGAGTGTTGGATACATTTTGGTAGCCTAATTATTAACTTTATTAGGAAAGTGACAGATTGAGTTTATTGCACACAGGTCAATAAAGTCCAGACCTACAAAGTTTAGAAAGACACAAATATGTCTCCAAAAGCATTTAGCATGAATCTATCTCACATTTTGAATGCCAAGACTTAACACACACTTGTTGGAGGCCAAATTAACTGGGAAAAAAAGTGGATGTACTTTTCAACCACCAAAACAAATAAAATACTCTGTCAGAACATGAGATAAAGGAGAGAAACATTCTGCTCTCACAGGGAAGATTAAAACACAGAAAGAGTTCTGTTTTTACACAATGGAAGCACTAGTTTTTGAAACAAAATTAACCAGGGAAACAAATTTTAATTATGCTATTGAAACATTTGTCTTTTTTTATAGTGGTAAAGTACACATAACACAAAATTTACTTCATGACCAATTCACAGTGTACAAGTCAGTGGCAAAGTACATTTACAATCTACAACCATCATCACTGTTTAGTTCCAGAACTTTTCTATCACCTAAAGGAAACCCCATGTCCATTAAGCTATCCCCCCCATTCACCCCTCTCCCCAGCGTTGGCCACTGCTAATCTGCTTTCCATCTCCACTGATTTGCCTGTTCTAAATACTTCCTCTAATCATACAACATGTGTCCTTTTATGTCTGGTTCCTTTCATATAACATGATGTTTTTGAACATAATGTTCATCTATCTTACATGTATCAGGATTTTATTCCTTTTTTTGTAGCCAAATAACATTCCACTGTATGGATATTTTGTTTATCCATCCATCTGCTTATGAATATTTGGGTTGTTTCTACCTTTTGGCTAATGTGAATAGAGTTGCTGTGAACAGATTTTGCTCAAACGCCTGTTTTGGATTCTTTTGTGAACATACTTAGGAGTGGAATTGCAGGGCTATCTGGTAATTCTGCTTAACTTTCTGAGGGGCTGCTGAACTGCTTTCTGCAGCAGCAGCAGCATTTTAAATTCCTACCAGAATGTCCTGAGATGTGTGTAAGAGGGGACGGGCCGCCGTAGCTTGAGGGAGAGGAAGGCCGATATTGCAGCGAAGTGGCAGATTGGCAGAAAGAGTTTTTACTTTTCTGCTTGCCTTTTGCCTATGAGGTCCAGGGGGCAATTTCTGTTTCTTTACTTCATAAGCTTCAGAAGGGTCCAGACCAAATGGAAAGCTGTTATAACCTGCCACCCTCAAGTCTTTGACTCTCTACTCCTCAGATTCTAAATGCCCCAAGCTAGAACATTACACCTACAAGGATGCCTTCACTCAAGAAAACCCAATGTTTAGAACAAACAGGAAATCAAATGCCATTCAGGATGATAAATGCTATGCAGAGGAGGTGGGTATATTCAAAGCCTTGAGGAAGTCCTATGGTCTGAAGGTCTGTGCCCCCCCAGATTCATATGTGAGATACTAATGTCCACATGATGACATTGGGAGGTGGGCCTTTGGGATTGCTTAAACTGTGTGAGTGCAGCTCTAATGTGTGGGATTAGTGCTTGTACAGAAGAGGCTCCAGAGAGCTCCCTCCATGTGAGGGCCCAGTGAGAAGACTGCAGCCAGGAGGAAGGCCCTCACCCAGCCACGCTGGGGTCCTGATCCTGGACGCCAGCCCCCAGGACTGTGAGGAATAAACTTCTGTTCCTTTTTAGCTACCAGGTCTGTGGTATTTTGTTTTCATAGCCCAAAGGAACTAAGACAAGGCATCTAGTAAATTAAGATATTACTGAACGCTGGACATAACTATGGTTGATATTCTGCCTGTCATCCATCTTCCACATACTAATGTGCTCTTCAACTTCACCTTCACAAACAAAGATGATACACAGTGCTTGGCTTTGTGATTTTCTTCCAGGTGGGGGATGAGGTTGGCTGTCCTGGCTGTCTTATACACATGCTTGGGGTCAGCAGCTCATGGTGGGTGTGGGCTCAGTCCTGGGGGTGAACATGCACCAGGGGCCCATGGTGCTCCTAACTGATCCATCTGCTAACCAACCCATGTTCTTTCTCCACCTGACCTGCCCAGCAGTCAGACATGGGCTACTGTTGATCATAACAGAGAGGGCTCAGGCCCACTCAACATTTTCTGCCATACTGAGGTGTACTTGCAGCCAAAGTAAAGAATGCCTGGGGAGAATGCAGTGCCTCTCTCCTTCAAGGTCCCAGAGATGCCTTTTTCTCATATGCCATGGCATAGACAAAGCTTAGTAATTACTTCAAGTCTACGAATATTATCAGCTGGCTCCGTAGCAGGTAGGTTTCAGGAGCCCATGTGAGTCTCAGCCACATAAGGTGGGCATGCATCTTATTTCAACCTCAACTCCTTTCTCCTCCCTCTTCTGGGCAGTTTTGTAGACTAGGGTTTGTCTCCTGACCCAAAATGTGCCTGGTCCATTTTTAGACCCAGGAATTGTTGCCTAACACGCTGGTTGATATCCAAGAAAGGTTGTGAAACTGAGGTTAGGGTGGTTATATTTGGTCTCATGTATGTCCCACAGGGCATTTTGCAGAGTTATAGGAATGGGAGACTCACAGAGAGGAGGAGATAAGCCACTGTAGAACCCAGTGGAGAGGAACGAGGTTCCTGGCTGGGTTCGATTTGGGCTTTCCTGCTCCTAGTTCCAACTTCTGGTAAGCCCTGGGCACCTCTCTGCCTTCAATAACCACAAGATACCTGTTATTCCTTGTTAGGAAAGAAACAGAAAAAATAGAACATAAACAAACTTGTTACTCATGGCAACTTGAGTAGGTCTCTGTTTCTTGCAACCCTAAGGGCCTTCACTAATTGTCTGACCACTATTACTGACCGTAGATAGTCTTTTAAGAAGAGATTAGTTTAACCATAATGACAGGTGAATGGGGTTTTTGGGTCCACCTGCTTGGTTCTAGTACCCTAGACTATAACAGGAGCATCTGGAGAGAATGAGGAACTGGTGAAAACAGGCTGGGTCAGCCCAGGGAAGCGAACTGAAGTGCTCTGAGAGGGACCAGCTGTCAGGGGGAAGCAGGAATGTCCCCATCCTGGAGATTTCCAGAAATAAGATAACCAGTTGCTTGTCTGGGATAGCTGGAAGCATTCAGATGACTAAGCAACCTTTGGTTGTTCCTCTTCTTTGGGCCCTTGACTCTGTATGCTGGGCTTTGCAGCATATTTTGTATTGAAGGGTGAGGTCCTGCATTACAGGAATTTGTCTGGCTGGTGCTGTGGGCATATGGTCCACACCCAGAGTCTATCTTTACCATAGATTTCATAAGCAGACCTTTGAAAATTACTCCTCTGCCATTGCCTGGATTCTGGTACTCCTGTCGGCTCATCAGGAACTCCATGAAGATGTTGGGAGAAATGACTGCTTTTGAGAAAAGCAGTGAAATCACATAAGAAGTTGGAAAAAGTGAAATTTTACAATGCATTTTCCTGCTCTTCACTTTGTCTCTCTTTCCCTGGCCAGAATTCATCCTGAGAGACTATTATTACCCTATTCCTGACCCAGCGAAACCTTGAGGTTCTGCAAATCTTAGATTTAGATTTCATTTGTGTTTTTTCTGTAACCTCTTATTTCTGGGAAAGAGAGGCAATCGGAAGGGACTGCTTCAGCTTGTACTCATTTCTTTCCTACCACTTTGTGTAGGCCTTAGTCTCTTCTAGGGGGACCGTTTGTAGGGCTTCAGGCTGCCCCACTGGGAAAGAAAAATTTTACAAACTAAAATAACCAAGGGAAGATGAATCTCCTCTCCAAAAGGCTCAGTGAGTATAACACACAATAGTGCCTCTGTTCTTTGAGGGCTTAATCCTTGGATTCCTATGCTGGATGAGAGGCCAGTTAAAAGTGTGTTTCGAAAAATTGTCTTGACACCATTTCAGAGCCAGCCCTCATGCAGATATGAGCACTCAGCACACTCATGCAGCACTCAGCACACAGGGCTGGGAGAGACCAAGAGGCATAGCCTGAGCATGGTGGAAATCACAAGACCTGCTCTACAGCTGTGGGAAGAACAGCTGCCACTCTTTGGTTGGAAATATTCCTAATCCTAAAGCAAGTCGCAGAGGATCTTCCGATGGGCTGGAGTGGACAGGGAGAAGAAAGAAACTTTTCTTGGGCAAATGATTCTCTCTCATTCTATTCACAAATACAGTGTCTATCGAACCTCTCTCCCTCTCCCTCTCCCTCTCTCTCTCATAGCATCAAAGTAGAACATGCTGCCTCGTCTGAACCGAGAGTGAGACCTGGAGTCTATTTCTGGTTCTGCCAACTGACTCCAGGGTGACCTCAGTCACTTCCTCTCCTAGAGCCTCAGAGTTCCGCTCTCTAAAAAGGACTTAAGAATAATCTAACAATTAGATAGAGCCCCAAGCCTAACAGACTCAGCTTTTGATTTTACATTCTGAGCTCCCATGGATTTGATTTGGACAGAGGCAGGTAAGGCATAAGGAGAACATTCCCTGTTCATTTTCATCCTGGCAAACATGCATCCATGTAGAGCTGTTTCTTCCTGTCACTTTCTCTGGTTTCACAAAAGCCCATGGATCAATTCTTTCTATCCAAATCTTGTGATGGAAGATTCTGGGAGAACAGAGGTGGGGCTCAGGAAAATATTGGAAATGAATTTCAGCTTCAGGAAAAATACTGCCCACCTGAAGTCTAAGGCTTCAGTCACAGTCTTTGTTGAGCTGCAATTATAGTCCTAGCATGTAAATCAGAAGGAAGAGACTATGATTGAGGTGTTCTTGGATCCTAATGATAATCCAAATAATCTGGATTGAGTAGGAAATATTTATTAATTTTATATGTTAAGTGTGCATATTAAAATGTCTATGGTGACCACTAAAAGAACAGGAATAAGGTATATAACTTCCAAACCATTATTAAAACAAAAATGCTGACTTCAAAAAGAGATAAGAAACAGTAAAAAATAAAAAACAGAATGAACAGAAAATGCAAAATGATGGAAATAAATCAGAATATGTCATTACTTAAAATAAATTTCAATAGTGTAAATTCTCTAGTTGGGATTGAACTGGATTTTGAGAGTGGATTTAAAAAATAAATCAAGCTGTATGCTTTTTATAATAGACATACAGCACAGAAGATTTCAGAAGGATTAAAAGCAAAACTGTGGGAGAAGATGTAATAACCAAACAGAGGCCAAAACAAACAGGTGCCACTATATTCCTATAAAGTGAAATAGACTCTAAGGTAAAGGGAATCATGGGAGAATAATAGGATTACTACATCATTGCCAGAAAAATATAATACTTCTAACCTTGTAAAGTAAGAAATACCCTCATAATATAAAAACACAAATGCACACACCAGACGAGAAGGGAAAGTAGATAAATCTCATCATAGTCTTAAATAGATATACCATGTTCATGGATTGAATAACTCAATATCTTAACGATGTCAATTTTCCAGATTGATTGATGAATTAAATTCAATCCCAATCAAAGTTCCACCTTTTAAAAGAATTTTTAAAAATGATACCAACAGTAGGTGGAAGAGATTCAAGAGTTAAGAGTAGCTGTGAAAATCCTGACCCAAAATGTAGAACTATATGCCTTTTCAGCTAACAAGAACTATTATGAACAACATAATCACTAAAAAGTTCCAGTACTGGGGTAGAAATAAACAAACTGATCAGTAGAACAGGACAGGGAGCCTAGAAACTGACTCATAAATATTTGGAAACCAAATTTATAATGGAGCTAAAATTGCAAATAAGGGAGAAGGAAAGATTTTTCACTATGTCATATGGGAGAATAACTTGTTATCCACATAAGGAAAAAATTGAAAACCCTTTTCTCAATCCATTCCTCTAAAATCAAATCATTAAAGACTCAATTGTGAAGTACTAAACTTATGCTTTAGAAAAACATATAAGAAAATCTCTTCATTATCTCAAAATACAAAAAGTTTTGACATAAAAGGCACATTTTAAAAAGAAAAGGATGAAAAATTTATATAAAGATACTGAAAATACAAGCTCCAAACTGGGAGATTATTTCACAAATACATACATATAAAGAACATACACAACTCATTTTCAGAAGATATAAAGAAATTTTACAAATTGGATTTTTAAAGTTGGTAACAAAGCAATAGCAAAATGACAGAGGGCTTAATTTAAATAAGCACTTAGAAAAGTAGATATAAATGTGTTATGGACACAAAGAGATGTTTATTTTCATAGTAATCGAACTTCATGTCCATTTTCAATAGTAATTATGTAAATGCAAATTAAATCCAAATTATTGTACCACCAGGCTGGAAAAAATAAAATATTCAAGAATATAAGGAACAGTAGCACTCTTTGTAATGACAAAAAAATGTAAGAAATCAGGTCTACTGGCAAGTGAATATTGTAAAAACTGTGACATATGCTTACAATGGGATAGTACACAGAAGGTAAATTGAACGAATGATACATTAACCCAGATGAATGCATGCACTTATTTTTGAGTTGAAAAAGTAAGTCATGAAAGAATATAAAAGGCATGCTTCGATTCTGTGAAGTCCAAAGACATAACCAAATATATTATTTATGGATGTTGAGGAATAATTTTCTAAAGAACATAGGGAAATTAACTCACAATTCAGGATAGTGATTTACTCTGAGCAGGGACAGAAGAAAATAGGAAGCCGCATCTCAAAGTAATGATGATTGTTGCTTTTCTTAAAGTACTATGTGAGTTCATGGCTGTTGGATGATTATTCCTTATACTTTGTGTATTTCTAATTTTCTGCCCAATTCTTAAGATAAACTGAAAATGTCATAAACAATTTTCCAACTTTGAACAGTCAGTTCTACTTCATTCTTTTAAGAACTGCATGCTATTCTATAGTAAGGACACATCATTTTGGACTTAATCATTTCTCTATTGATGTAAATTTAGAGATTTTGTTTCCCAATTTTTTTTCTTTCTTAGAAAAAGCAGTATCTTTATTTAAAAAAACAAACACACCTGTGTTTTCTAACTCTTCCTTGTAGATTTGATGCTTAGGACATTGAAGAAGAGGTAAGAGGGCTTGGGGGCGGGGGGGAAGGTAGGGAAGGGAGGGAGTCACTCGTGAGGCTGTGGTGACCCAGCTGTGAGGGGGAATCATTCTCTGTAAAGCTGACCTGCCCAAGATGCCAAAGGATTTCTATCTCGCTTATTACTCCACTGCAGTGGACGCGACCCTTCATTTCCTAGAAATTTATTTAACCCATTTGCTACCCAAATGCAAGTTTGTCTTACACAGAATTCTCTTTTCTGTAAAATTTCCCTGAAAACTTCAAAAATTGCATTTTCAGTATGAGTATTGGGGATAATTAGAAAATTAGATTGGGGATAATGAGAAAGATTTAGGACCAGGAGTTGGATATATATAAAGAAATGAGAAGGAGAAGTCATACGAGGTATAAAGTTCTTTTTTCAACCCATCTTTTCAAGGAAGCCACCAACACAAGTTCGTCAATCCTGCGCAAACAGTGGCGCTCCTGCATCTATGATGCTTCATGAATATTCTTTGATTATTTCATCTGTTGACCATCTAAAAGAGAAAGAATTTGTTCAATTTAGAACTGTTAATAAATGAGTTCTTTCATTATAGAAAACTTGGCTATTTTCTAATAGGTTGTTGAAAAGGTGGCCCAAGATACCATTTAAATAAGGATGTTACAGTATATAATGGGTCACAGAAACCAAGAACACAATATCCAAGTAATTTAATAACAGTTAGGAGTAAGATTTCCATTAGACATGCCTGGAATTAGAGCAACTACTTTACTGCTTTCTTTCAAGAAGACCTCTAAATTCCCAATTTAAAACTGATACATTTCAAGCTTGTGAATTAGACTGGGTATCTGAGTAAGAGAATAAATTGGGCAGAGACTTAGCCATTGTGTTGCTGTGCAAACCTGATTGCTCCTGCAAGGTTATTAAAAATTCTGGGCTAATGTTCTGGAAAGAATGAATTTGCTATTATAGCAATCTTCCTGCAACATGGTACCTCTGCAGTGGAAGTGCTATCTCTAAATTTAGCATATGCTCTAGGAAAGAGATTAATTGAATTAAGAAGTATTTATCAGAGAAGAAATAAATAGCTTACCCCAATTAATGAGATCAATCAGCCCAACCATTAAAGAGGATTATGGAACTCTGCCAGAGGTGTTAGGTTTTTAAGATATGGAGCCTGATAGGCAATATTCCAGGGGATGTGGAACCCATTTATGAGCCATATACATTTAGAGGCACAGAGTAAATGAAGTGTAGAGGAGAGTAATAGAGCCATTGTAAAATCAGATTAGAAAATGTATCACCTTTTGCCTCACCTCTCTTCTCTTTCTTTTTCACCTCTCCCAAACATCTCACTTAATATAATCCTCTATATTGACTATTAAAGTAGCTTATACATAAGGATAAATAGCTGCTTGGTGTTATCATTTGATATTATTTGTCACTATTTGGACATCAACAATGCAGGAATAGTTATTTACTAATTTTCTGTTTAAAAAAGAAAATATGTTCCAGTTGGACAATCTGGAAATGTATAAAAATCCTTTACTTAATTTTATGGAAATTTCAGCTAACAAAGAGGATTCCCCTCTTCCCCCAATGTCACTATACCTTTTTTCCTTAAGTGATATTTCTGAACTTATTGGAATTAAGGAATAATTGATTTGTACATGTTTGTACTTGATTTAAACATGCATGTATTACATGCAGTATATTTGTTTCTGCTGATAGGTTGTATGTGAGGCCAGGAGAGCTTGCCCAAGAACGGTCTCCATCCAACTTCCCAAAGCAAGTGCATTGTCATCACGCATGTGCCGGTCAGCCTGTGGGTAAGGACCATAATTATGGTCCTGGAACACAGCCTGTCTGCCCTGAAGGGGTCTCAGGCATTACCTGGTCTGTCACTGTGGTTCAAATACTCTGTGATCATGTTTCTGTCTCCACCAGATGCCATCAGCATGGTCTCTGCAGCACCGACACACACTGGGAGCACTTTAGGGAGCCTCATCTGATCCTGCCCCACAGGAAACCTTCATTCCTTAAGAAGGCACCAGAGCCATGAGAAGTGATTAGCATGTTCTGTTCACCTACTGTCTGGGCACTATGTGAACTGTTTTATGCACCCCTGAATTCCCATGGCACCTAGGAGGAAGACATTGTTATCCTCACTTTGCAGATAAGTAAAACTGAGGCTCAGAGCAGCCGATTCATTGTGAAGTCAGGACATAAACTCACATATGTCTAGTATGAAATTACTTTTCCATTTTCTACTACCTGCTCTTCCCTCAGCCCCCACAGCCTAGCTGAAGGTGCTACAATGATCTCCCTGTTTGTAGGCAACATGCCCTTCATGTAACAGGGAGAGGCTTTCATCAGAACAACACACCCCACTCCTGCTTCCTCCTGCTCTGTTCATGATACTTGCTGCCCCCACACATGGGATAAGGCATCGTGGTTAAGAGTATGGAGTCCACAGGGAAACTGCCTGGATTCCAATCCTGGCTCTTCCTCTTACTCGCTGTGTGTCTCTGGGCAAATTACTTGGTCTCTCTGTGTATCCATTTCCTCATCTATAAAATGGGGCTGATAATAATATGTGTCTATAGAACTGTTTGCAGGAGTAAGTTAATTTATATTTGAAAAGCACTTCCTGCCTAGCACACAGTCTGCCTAAGGCCGTGTAGTGGTGATGATTGAGCAGACACGTAAAGGGATTGGAAGGGAACCTGGCACCCAGCAGGCACTTAATTAAACATGTTATTCTATGAGAGCATAATGTGTTCATTTCTGCATAGCTGTCTTGTGTTTTCTCTGTCTTCACAGGCAAGTGTTTAAACTTTTCTACATGACAGGAAGAGCGAGTTTCAGCAAGTACCCTTTGACACCACTGTGTTCCAGGATGGAGCTATTTGGTTTTGCACCTCCTCTTTTCCTTGATTCAAGTCAATTTTCATCACCATTGTGGTATGAGTTTTCAGGGACAGGATCCTGAGGTGCCCAGTAAATGTTTATTGGATGAATAAATAAAGCTTGGGTCTTTATTCCAAAGCAGCGGCTAATTCCAGTTCTGGACACTCAAGAGGTGGCCACGTGCACGCCTATGTGAGTGTGTTGGTAAGAGGGGCCCCACATGGGCAGGGCTGCCTTCCTCAAGGATTTGTGCCTGAGAACTAGGGCTTGGCATCTGAGGCGATGGCTGAAGGGTGACTGATTAACGTTTCCTCCCACTTCCTCCTAAGCAGGCAGTGCAACAGGCCCTTAAAATGGACCGCCGACCCCCAGTCTAAGCTGAGGTGGCTGCTTGTGAGGTAGACAGGTGGGCTAAATGAACCTTTCGTTCCTTTGTAAGGAACAAAGTCTGTGTTGAATACCATGAAATGGCAGAAAGATATTGAAGTGCCAGAAATTTAAGCCAGCCCTAATTATTTTGCTTTACTCTTTTTAATATCTGGAGATCCTGGACTCTACATTTATAGTGAGTAGCACAGACAACAATATATTCAGATAAAGCTCTGTAAAGAATGCTGCACTTCTGGCCTCCTTACTTCTTATTTAATAAATAACACAGAAAAGCTTATGAGCCTTAAGCTACCATTAAGTATTGCAAGGTGGCTTCCAGGCGGAGTGAATTCCTGTTGTGGTTTCCACAAGTGAGATAGCTATAGATGACAAGGACTGCTGGGATGTTTGATTATATGTATAAAATAACTGTAGCTAGTTTTCAGATATTAGCCTTCACTCCCACTTTGTTAGAGCATCGGTGGGGCTCCCGGCTGGGTGCACCTGAACAAATGGGTTAGTCCTGTTTATTGCGTGTGTCCTGAATGACCTGGTCTGCATCCGATGAGTGCCTTGCAGAGTGCCCCTCATTCCTGATCCCCTCCAGTGCATCACAGTGGTCTTACTGATGTGCATTGTGTTATCCAACTGGAAAGGCTTCTCAGTTTCTGTCTGCAAGTGATCAATAGTCACATTTTAAGTACAGTCATCTGCTCCTGTATTTAAATAGCTTTGGCTATTGCTGAATCTAAGGGAAAGTCCTCCAGTTTCTCTAGAATATTCTAGCAACATTTTTGTTCATTGGGCATGCATTCTCTCCCTCCCTTCCTCCTTTAGAATGAAACATCTAAAGACAGACTCCCCGACCTCCATGTAGGGGGAACAAATTCTCTCCCATGGTGACTATGTCCAATTGGCAAACAACCCCACCCCCACCACTGCACAGCTGCAGACCTCTGAGGTTTTACTGTTTAACCATTTCACACCCACAAGCTACACTGGAGCAGCTTCAACCATGCCCAACAGAATGAGTGAAATGAGATTTTGAGCAGAACGAAGCCCCATCTCATGGTACATCACTTGGAGCAGGCTAAGGACGTCTCCTGATTAAAATAAGTTCTGACTTAGAGGCAGCGTATCTAAAATAACACAGAAATACAGGTGCAGAGACTGGTCCTTCACACACACACTATGTTCATTCTGAGAAGTGGGGTCTGAATGATTCCGCAGCTCATGTAGGTTCGGAGAGCAGAGGCAGCACAGTGGAAATGCTTCTCTTACTTACCTCAGAGTTCATTTTTAGCACACCCACAGATAGCCCAGCTCGTTGGACATTTATTACTCTATAATGTGCTTGGCAGCTCACACAAGATGCCCAGAGCTGTCCATAACTGGGGGCTCACACCATTTGAACAGATCTCCCTCGTCCCCTCAACAGCACCATTAAGTTAAGCAGTAAATTATTAATAGTGCTGACTAAAATCAAAGCCCCAAATGATGCAAATACAGTTAATCAACATGCACAGGAAGAACAGAAGTATTGAAGACAGAGAGAAAAGCTTACCCCTCAACCTGAGTCTTCAGGGTTCTCAGTTACTGCAGGGAGGCACCTTCTGATGTGGGGCCGACTTATTTAAGAATGGAGCCCAGGAAATTCAAAGAAATTACTGTGTAGTAAATAGCATAAACAGATAGTGACATTCTGGCAAGGTTCTATAAAAAAAAATGCTGTTTTCTTGGTTTATGTTAAAATAACAGAGAGACGCTTGATCCAAAGGTTTTTGGATTTGGTCAAATAAAACTTGTGCCCAGCATATTTCTAAAGGAGTTCAGATTTAGGGACCCAAATCTCTTTCCAAGCAATAAGGAGCAGATGTGAGAATTACAAGAAGCCCCAAGACCCCCCCCCCTGCAATGACCAGGGTACCCCAGGTCTCCACCTGCAGCAGGTGAGTACAGTCATTCCTGGGAGACTGTGGGGTGTAGCGGGGGCTGCTGGGCAGCTCCCGGTTTGGCTCCATGACGGAACCTCTGCTTCCTGCATTGTAGGTGGCTCTGTAGCCTGGTTCAGACAAGTAGGAGGCTTTGGATCATGACGGGCTCAGATTTAAAATGGTGAGTTTGAAAGTCATCTCTCTATATAGGGAAACAAGCCATTTTTTCTTGAGGTTGTACTTACCAATTGCTACTGGATTCTCTAGGTTAGGCCTGCAGGTGCCCAAGGTGGGCGAGTTGGGCCTCCCCTGGACATTCCTGGCTGCTGCTGGAGAACAGAGCCATTCTGTGCCTTGGGTGATGGAGCCATAAGGGTCAGAGCTATAAAGAGTAAGGCCAGAGCTCCTATATTCTCTTTAGCACACAGAAATGTCTGCCACTGGGAAAAATAATATACTGGAGATCCTGCAGCTGATAGAAAAAGAGAGAGGGGGAGGGAGGCAGAGAGCATTCCTCACCCAAGCCCTCCATACCCCCGCCATTCCTTTTGCTTGACAGTCCAGCTGGTCCTTCACATGCGCAAACCACTCAAGCGTTTCTCTAATAAGTCGTCTGTGCTGTTCATGCCAGTTCGAAATGGGTTTCTGTAACTGGTGACTGAGGGACCCCAGAGAAATATAATAAAAGAAGAAAAATACAATAAAAGACACACAAAAATGAAATGGATAAATGAATCTAAGATATGAATCTCAGAAAACCTAACAGACAAATCCCAGAAATGAATACAGAAGTAAAGTGTGCATCAGAAAGTTCTCATATTTCCAAAATTTTGAGCCAATATAAGAAATCAGGAAAGAAGTAACAGATATGGGACACAAACATAGGAAACTTCTACCAATAAGTACAAAATAAAAATTAACTTAAAAAGACATTAACTGGGAAATAGTTTTCGTAAGTATGACAGAAATTTAATTGGATTCTCATGAAAACCTATAAGAAAAAACAGAACTCCAACAGAAAGTTGGGCAAATTTAATGAACAGACATTCACACAAGATGATTATACACATGGAATTTAAAAGTTGAAAAAACCATAGAAGTACAAATCAATACCATATTGTTACCATATAACATTGCTCAATAAAATTATGATGAAGGGCATATTCATGGCTTTTGATGGCAAGATATAGTGGGACAATTCTTTTAGAAAACAACTAAAAATTCTCATGAACTTTTGTAAAAATATTAATATGCCTTGCCCAGATAGGCCTATCCCTTGAAGTTTATCATAACATAAGGAATTAAAAGAAGTTAAGAACAGTTGGAGACTTTGATTGCCAAGATTGGAAGCAGCTTCAATAAACTTAGGCAAATAAAGGATTCTATTTTCCCCCAAAATCACAAAGGCCAGGGAGGGTACAAACCCCTTCAGAGGCATCTGGATGGAGGCCTGGAAGCAGGGGCATTGGGTCTGTCTCCCTGCATCACTTTTCTACTGCTGTATAACAAATCATTATGAAATAGGAGTCTTACAACAATTCCCACTTTGTAGCTCATAGTTCTGTGGTTTAAAACTCTGGTCATGGCGTGACTGGGTTCTCTGCTCAGTCTTCTGAGGCTGAAATCAAGGTGTTGTCTGGGCTGAGGCTCTGTGAAGGAATTTATTTCCCAGCTTATTCAGATTATTGACAGATTCATCATTTATAACTGTGAAACTGAGGTTCCCCTTTCCTCCTTGGCTGTCAGCAGAAGGTGGCTATCAGTTCCTACAGGCTGCCCATGTCCATTGCCATGTGGCCCCCTCCATTTTCAATCCCAGCAATGGAGAATCTTCCTAAGAGCAAATCTCTCTCATGATTTGACTCTTTTGCTTTCTCTCTGACCTCCAGAGCCAGATTGAAAGGGTTCATTCTAACTGTAGACTTTCTCTCTTGATTAACACAAAGTCAACTGATTATTATCCTTAACAACAGTTGCAAAATCCTTTTTGCCATGTAACATAACATAGTTATGAGAATGAATCTTATCATATTCACAGTGGATGTCACCCATACTCAAGGGGAGGAAACTATCTAAGGGCTAGAGTCACTACGGCTCATCTCAGGGTCCTGCCCACCAGAATCTACATCTCCCATTCTGCCCCATTCTTTAGATTGACTGTCTTTTCATGGAGTGGGTATGATGTGAGCGCCAGGCTCACATTCTCTGGGTGTGTAACCTTATTCAAGAAAGGGTCTTCTCTTCTCAGAGAAGGTACTTCAAGCATGGTCCATATAATTATCCAGGTAATGATTTTGAAATACTCTCCTTCATTATGTGGTCAAGAAAAGATAAAATTAATAGTTAATCTCATGACTCAGAAAAATGTAAGTTGAACAACACAGGTACAATTTAATATCTATTAAGTTAGTAAAATTTTGTAAAAAGCAACTAAACCATATCTAAACAATATAGGAAAGGTATCAGCTTGAATAAAAAGTCAACAGCAGATTCAGGAAACACTGAATCCAGCAGATCAGCAAGGAAATCAATGGCTATCCATTTCTGTGACCTGCCTTCTACAGTGTTTACAAGGTTAACCTCAACAACCTCAACCTTGGACTGCACAAGGTGTGCGTACCTTGGATGAGCTCCACCCACACATCCAGATCTCATGTTCTCAGTCATAGGATTTGGAGGAAGGGGAAATGTCTGCCCTTGAAGCTCTTGCATAAGAGAAACTGTTTCTCCAAAGGCCTAGGAAATATCCCTGGCTCTGATTGGATTATGTCCCTGTTCCCATGACTGATAACTTTGTCCCAGTGGTGGGAGATATGCCTGGCATCAGCTCTTCAGGGCCCACTCCTACAACTGGCCATGGCGTCAAGCACTCACATGTCAGCACAGAGGTGGGTACTGAAAGAACCTGAGGTAGTACATGAGGATGCCCAGTATAGGAAACCAGCATAAACAGGATGGAGCAGTGTTGCCCACAGTGACGCAGAGCCTAGCAGAGCTCCAGGGTGCACAAAGAAGTTCCCCCAGAAGAGGGGTTTTGAGCTTAGTGCTTCATGGTAGTAAAGACTGCTGGATGGTCACAGGCCAAAGCAGTGCCCACTTTCCCATATCTCACATGAGGAAATGAGGGCTGGTCCCTCTCCTGCCCCAGCAGTAACACCAGGGCAGCTGCTGTCCTCAGATCCCAGGTTTCCTTGCACGTGTGATTCACTGTTTGCTCGCCCTAAGCCACACTTGCCTCACAGAGCAGCCCTCATAACTGTCTTTCCAGTAGGTGGGAATTTCACTTCCTTATTTCCAGACATAAATAATTGCAGATGCAAAATCATTGCCTTATTTTAGATGCAAGTGTTGAGAATACAGCTCTTAAATACCAGACAATACTTTTATCTTTGAGTGGAAGTGGCCTGACCCCCACTTGCCAGCCACTGAAGCCCCTGACTCCTGTAGAATGCAAGCTGCACATGAGAGAGGTGGCAGGAGTTCTGTCTCCTTTGAACCTCAGCCAGAATGTGGTCCTGTTCCTTCAGAACTGTAATCTACCAACCAGATGTGGGGGGCTCTACGAGCCAAATACTCCATCAGTAACCAGGTGTCCCGGGTTACTACAGGGTCCCGTGTGTAATACATTTTCTCCTTCTCTTGTGGTCTCTCTCTTAACTTGTCATGATGTTCGTCATTAGCTATTTAAGGACCTTTCTCTTGGGCATGGGGATACTCACCAGGTAATTGCAGACCCTCCCAAGCATCTGGGGCCCAGCCCCATTTCCCTGTGTGCCTATCCCCAGGCTCAGGGCCCAGCTTGGGGTGGAGGAGGCAGAAGTTGCTGGGCTGAGGTGTTAAGGCAGATGACCAAGAACCCATCCCATGGAGGGGGAGGTGGCTGGGAGAGGGTATGTGTGTGAGTCAAGGCTTCCCCCCTCCTCCTCCACTGCTTGCTCCTTTGCTCTGCTCACTTTCACATACAAAACACACATTCAAGTTGAAATTACTAACAACTTGGAGACCACAGCCATGCAGCACTGATGGCAGGCCTTCTGCCCCCAGCCTGAGCACCTGCGCTGTTGGCAGGCCTTTGAGCCAGTCCTCCTTAGTGGGCGGGCAGGGAAACAGAAAACACAGCGTGAATTTGATTTCTCAACACTTCTAGCTTCATACATCTGACCTTTACAAGTAGTGAGATCTTGAAAGAGGAGCGTAACCTTTCTGAGGTCGTTTCCTCATCTGCACATTGCAGCGAGACCCGGGGCACGGCGGGTGGAGGCTTGGCGCAGAGGCCTCCGAGGCTGAGGAGTGCTGCCTCAGGCTGCTTGCTGCTTAGTGACTGGCTGCATCCGGAGTGGCAGCTGCCCTTGATGGGCTGGCGCCTCAGGTCCTATGGTCGGGAAGGCTGGGTCAGGCAGCCCAGGCACACACCGTAGCCCTTGCGCAGGCCTCAAGGACGCAGCTGTAGAGTCCACGTCTGGCCCCAGCTGGCAGGCTGCCCTGATTTGGAATATTCCCGTGCTGACTGCTCCGTGACCAGATGGCTGAGGCAAACTGTCCCTGAATGCCTTCTGGGGCCAGACCCTTTGCTGGGCTCCAGAGACGAAGGACCCACAGGGGCTCTGAAACCCAGGAGCCCAGAGCCATGGGCCGTGGACGTGACAGCACCAACTCAGGGCCTCGGGAGCCAGAGGAGAGGCAGAAGGAGGCTCCGGCCCTCAGGCCTGGGGAAGGTGCACCGCTCAGACCCTGAGCTAGGCCGTACAGGACAGTAGGGAGTAGCAGGAGATGGGAAGAGAGGCCCCTGGGTGGGAGCAGAGAGGGTGCAGAGGCACAGAAGCCGGGGAGCCTCTCTCAGCAATGGCTCAAAACTGGGGCGCCTTACCTTCCTCATTCCAGAGAGACATCGTGCTTCCAAAGTGACAAGTGGCCACTAAAAACACACCCCTGTTTGCTTAGAGTCCCTCAGTGCACCTGGGGATGGCAGTGGGGCAGACGGGTGTGGGAGGGCAATTCTAAAACAAGAATCAGGTCCCATCTGTCCCCACCAAGTAAGAGAATCCTAGAGTGTGGCAGTGGGTCGTGGTTGCCCGTTTAGGACTGGGGCCCTGAAGTGTACACCAGGTGTGGTTCAGAGCAAACGGGGCTCTTCCCTCATTCCCAGGGAGAAATGTTAGGGCAGGAGACTAACAGGACACCGGCTGTGTGCTGGGTTTAAAGAACACATATATGGGGATGTCAGAGCCCGCAGGAGCCTGTGGTTTCTGAAGTAGGGGTGGTGGCTTCCTGCAGCTGCAAGGCCTGCTGGGAGGGAGGAGACGGGCTGCCTTGCCCCTGCCCTGGGCGGTGGCCTGGGCTCCACAGGCAGGAGCCCACCACCTCCAGGATGCGGGACTGGGTGGGGCAGAAGCATCCACACAGCTCCAAAGCGAGAGGAGGCAGGCATCTGTTCAGGCAAGCCCTGAGAGAGATGTGGGAAGAGGCTCATGTTATTCACACATGTAGAGTGATTTTAATGTTATGTAAATGCAGCCTGAGTCTTTGGCTATCTTGAAACATGTGTCAGGAGCACAGTTTGCCCATGATGTAAACAAGCTGTGTTTTTTACACAGGGAAAGCTTGTGATTACCTGTTTCTGGATTTTTTGTTTCATTACAGATTTTAAACAGGACAAGCTGAGGCAGTGACAGAGGCAGGGCAGGCTGCAGGGACAAAGGCTGGAAGGGCAGTTCTGACAAGCCTCTGGGGAGGAGGTTGACCTGCAGGGTGGAGGGGCTTAGAGAAAAGAAACACCCCCTGATCTCCAGACAAAGTGGGGTCCACCCAGGTGGAGGTGCTTGTCTGAGCTGATGTCCTAGGGAAACCAGGATGAGAGGCAAAAGCAGCAGTTTCTCCAGGAAGTCAGCTCTAAAGGTCTTCCTGCAAAAATACAGGCCCTCAGGAGGGAGGGAACAGCAAACCATTGCACAGGCATAAAGGGTGACAGGAAACTCAGAGGTGTGGGTCTGTGCAGGTCCTAGTGGGCGCAACCAGAGGAGACGGCAGGGTCTCTGGGTCGGGAGGTGCAGAAGCCCAGGAAGGCAGTGGGCCTGGCCCCACCCCCTGCAGAGCTGGCCAGCACAGTTCCTCTCCCTGCAGCAGCAGGTAGAACACCTGTCTGCTCAGTGTGACCCACCATCCCCAAAGCAGCATCTGCTGGGAGAACATAGCAGTGACTGGAGCTTCAGGGCTGTCTCATCTTCGTCCCAGCACCAAGCCATACCTCGAGGAAGGGACAAGCCAGGCCTCATCTCTGCCCCACAAAGCCTCTCAGACTCCAATTTAGCAGGACAATGTCTCTTCCCACCAAGCACTGTTGAAAGAAAAAGTCACTCAAATTACTGTTTTTCCAGCAACGTTTCCATCAAGGATGCTACTAATAACTTTGCTCTGAATACAAATATCCCCTTGGAGGTTCAGAGCCAAGGGAACTTATTTTACCAGATAAGCAGCCAGATTTACTATGACCAGACTGTGTGAGTCCCGCCATTTTCCTTCTTTGTTCTGGTTCCAAGACGAGGAAGCTCGTAGTGAAAGGCGGATTTATCTTTCACCCAAGATTCTCAGGGGAGGTTCCCCCATGCCTGCCACCCTCTGCCTTCCTTTCTATAGCACGTCCACTGATTTTGTTCTTCATATACCTGCTTGTTTTGCTTGTTTGTTTACTTTTGAGTCAACTTTAAAGCAATTTTGAAATTAGGAATGCTATCTCTACATAACTAAACCTGACAACCAGTGAAGTGTGTTCTGATGGGAAAATGACAGTCATGTTCCTGTGGCATTTTTACCAGCTTCACATGTATACATCATCGGTCCAGGTAGTGGTGACCACGCGGTCTCAAGGCATGCGGCAGGGCAGATCGGTTCTGTGGTGCAGTCAACAATTCCAACTCAGAAATCCCATGTTGGTATGAAAGAAAATAGTCTGGCCCTTAAAAGGAAGAGGCCTTAAGCCACAGATGAGTCACAGACCACCTCTGTCTCCTATACACTTCTTCACAGAACCTAAAGCTTCGCCTTTTCCCTGGACCGAAGCTCCCCCCTATCCTTGTGCCTCGCAGTCCTAGGCACTCCCCAGGCTGCAGTCATCCCTGAGCCTCTTCCTTACCATACATCCGAGGGCAGCACAGACCTACAGCTGTCTCCTTCCTGGGGACTCTCTCATCCACATCTGCCTCCCCACACTCCATCCCAAGCCTGCTGGCTCAGCCTCTGTCCTCCTTCCAGACTTTTGTGACCCAGGCTCCCTCCCACTGCTGCCCACAGAGGGCCCAGGTCCTTGGGCCTTGCCTTTTCCTGGTGTCCACCCCACGCTCTCCCCACAAGCCTGCACTCAGCCACTACATGTCATCCACTCAGAGATAATGTCTCTAGGACAGACATTCCCTGTCCACCACCTCACACTGGCCACTGGCCCCTGTGTTCTGTCCACTCTTCTCTGGGCTGACCACCCTTTGACATGAGTGATTTCTTCCTGTTAATTGCCTGTCTCCCCATCTAGAAGACAGGTGCCATTAGAAAAAACATCTTATCTTTTGTTCCTTTTTTGTAATTCTAGCACCTAGAAGAGCATCTTAAAAGATTCTTGAGCGTGAATGAATGAATGACCCTTCAGCAAGGCTCTTAGCCAGTTCTCTGGGCCTTTGCAATAATCCTCATTCTCTGCCTCTGGATTCTCCCCTCTTTATTCATCTTATATAAGAGCCTGACTAATTCTGATTCCCTAGAATCAGGCTCTAGAATATCGATTCCCCTTTTAATGTCCCGTCAACCTAATTCTAAGCACAGAACAAGGCCACGCTGCAGACCTTGCGTCTGGAGACTCCTTGGTCGGCATCAGCTCTTTCCAGCATCATCACACTGGCAGCAAACCCCACTCCACTTCACATTTCAGCCTCACTTTCACCAGCCACGCCAACTCTTCGGGCCTTACACCATCCTCCGTTCATGTAATGTGTCCTCCCCTTTTTCCAGGGGGAGGAATTCCCATGTTGAACAAGAAATGTTCTTTGGGGAGTTAGATGGATCTAAAATCTTGCTTCCACTAGGTCTGTGTATGGACTCATTTTTTTTTCCCTTGTAATGGAGTGTTATTGGAAGAGGAAATAGGAAAACATCCATCCAGACCACAGCAACATTTAGCCTTCTCATCTTCCTCTTCCATCTGTGGCCCTTCCAGTGAGGCTGTTCCAGGCTCAGCATCCCCCAGGAGGCACCCCCACCCTCTGCCATCTCTCCCCTGGTGACTTTTCATCAGTATTTTCTTTCTGTACACTTTGTGTGGAGCTTAACCCTACACTGCACTCTAACTCTGTGTCTGTATCATCCCTCCTCACCTAAATTTTATCCTCATAAAGGGCATGGAACTTGCCTTATATTTATTTTCTCTTCAGTTCATTTTCCAGGAAGTAATCAATAAATGTTCAAGACTTTCATCAATTCATCCCTTCATTAGGTATTTGTTGAATACATGCTATGTAGAAGGCAAGGTGCTAAGCCCTGTAGTCAGGGACACATAGGCAGAAAAAGACAGAGGGCACTTATGTCCATGGGGCTTAAATCCACAGTAAAAATAGTGTTATATAATTACTGTGTTCCTCCTGTGTGTTGGGAAATGTGCTTATGCTAATGATGCAGTGGTGAACGAAGAATGTACACGGTCTGTGTCATATATACTTAGACGCTACATTGTTAGAGAGAAACTACCAAGCAGGTCAATTGTAATTTTAAGGGCATTTAGAAGGCAACAAAATGAGAAAGATGAGGATGATGATAAGTGATGATGGAGTAGTGAAATGTTTCTTACCGCATTTTCAGATTAAATAAAGGTCAGGTTTGTTAGTCTGAAATATCCTGGATTGGCAATTTACTGTTGTTTTTGTGGTTTAGCATGCACCCTTGGTGCTGAGAGCACCCTGCCACCTCATATTGGTCTCTGTAGACCTCTGTCAGTTCACTTCCTGTTTGTTCGACTTTGGGCAGATTTGCAGCCAGTGAATGAGAATTGAATCCAGCGATGACTCATCGGTTCACTTACCTCATCTGGGAAAGGCAGGAGACACAGAAAGGACCTCTTTTCCTTCTCCTGCCATTCTGCTTTTGAATTGTTGCAGCTAGGAATAATGCCAGTTATTTTTGGAAATGCCCAGACTCACAAGAAAAGGTTAATTAATACACTGAAAAGCTAAGTTCTGACTGAAAAGCAGGTTCTAGTGACCTCCTTGAAGCCTGAGATCTAATCCACAGAGACATAGTGGGGCACACACTCCTACAGCACAGCACCCTCAGCCATCTACCTCTTCTGGGGTGCAGGCTCCAGACCATGGCCCAGAGGAGAAATCCTAGATCAATTAGCCCTTCACCACCATGAGGCCCTTGGCTGATTGCATAACCAACATTATTTTGGCCACTCCCCTTATTAGAACAATAAAAGTTGTCTATTGTTTTCCACCTTATTTTCCTGGTGGGAAAGTGGAGAAGTTGGGGGAGGGCATTTTTGGTGCCTCAGATGTGTCGGGAACTGTGTCTTGCTTTATTAGTCCCTGAAAACCTCCTGAAGCAGGTTATCTCTGTTCTCACTTTTCAAATGAGGAATTTGAGATTCAAAGAGCAAATGGTGTGGGCTGCCTCCTGCACTACCCCCTGCCAAAAGGAAGATATAATCCCCACTTAGAATGGAAAACAGAAATCCCCCAACAGCAGTCATCCACTGTTTGTTCAGTATCTGGGAGCCTGGGGCTAAGGTGCCCGTGAAGCAGGCTTTGTTAGGGGGGCTCCTGGGCCCTCCAGGCTGCCTCCCTCCTCTCCACTCCCCATCAGTCCAGCCTGACACCACAGCAGCATTACTGTTTTCCTTTTTCAAAGAATTTGTGGCCCCTTCAAAAATCAGGAAGTCCTGGAAATCAGGCAACAAAATTTAATCTCTTGATGTTTCCTACCCAAGTAGGCACTGAAAGTTCAAAGTTTCCAGATAAGTATTCAACTGCTTGATGCTTATCAAACCTAAAAGTTTAAGCATTCTGAGGTTTATTGGATTCCAAGTCACAGACAGACCCAATATCTCCTTTTTAGAGGAGTTTTTGCCACCTCTCCTGCCATGATTTGGAGGCAGCAGTGAGTACTAGATGTGTATACTCAGTTTTCCAGGAACAACCATTACCCAGAAGGAGCTACTAGGAAAAATAAGTGAAAATCCAATCAGTAAAAGATTGACTTATCAACAGAACAGGGTGTCCTAGATATCTGAGCACCCACAGATACAGATCTCTCCCACACTGAGGCCTGCACAAAAACAAGGGCCTCTTCCAGTCACGCACTGCATGTAGGAAGAGCTTGCACATGCTTATAAAGCACAGCTATTTATTCGCAAATGTGTGTCCATTTCAAGAAGAGAAAAAATTAGGCCACAGACAACTAGGACAGTTCCACCATCAATTTGCAGAATGTTTTGTGCTTCTCAGAACACTTTCTCTCCCATGACCTCCCTAGGTCTTCCTAATCTCCCACTGGGTAGGGTGGATGTTCTGCCCCTTATACAACTGGGAAGCTTTTGGCTCGGACATGCTGAGTGACAGGTACAGGGGCCTGCAGGAAGTGCCCCAGAACTGTTGCTACAATCCAGGCGCATGGTTCCTTGCGAGGAGGTGGTGATCTCTGTGTGTTAATATTGAAAGAGAAGTTCTAAGAACAGCAGTGGGGGAAACAGCAAAGAATGAGCTCATGGCCAGCAAGGTGAGTAAGCCTGGTTTCGTGAAAAAACCTTGAGCTTGGGGGTTATAAACCTCTTTTATTCTTGTTTTGGCCTCCTTCTATTTATGGGATGGATCCTGGGCAGCTTTCTTAACTTCTCTGAACCTCATCTTCAGTATTTGTAAAACAGTGGGTTTTGTGAAGATTTAATGAAATGATGTACAGATATTAGGTAGTTATTTACTCTATGTTAGATTACATCTTTAGTTCTTTCCCTCTAGGATTTAGCAAAATGAGATAATCACATTTCTAGAAACTGCTCCTACCAGGAAGCCAGCTGCTTCTCCTTTTCAATCCTAGAGATTCCACGGCATGCCCACACTGTTATCTTGTGTATTCACTGACTGGGGATACAGGACTGAAAAACTACAACGCCTTCCTCAGTAGGGCTCAATGTTTACAGTGCATTTCTTGTTTTTTTACTCTATCACCTATATAGAGAAATGAAAACTGTAGCCCATGTGCCAAATATGGCCTACTTCCATCTGTAGGCTAAGAATGGTTTTTACATTTTAAAATAGTTGTCCATGGCTTTCATGCAACATCTGCAGAACTGAATAGTTGTTACAGAGATCCTACAGCTCAAACAGCCTACATGATTTACTCACTGGCCCTCTGAAGACAAAGTATGCTGGTGCCTAATTTATATTCTACCCTAGGTTGTACTATGAGAATGCTCCATGTCCAATAGAGTCTTAGCACGTGGTGTGTGCTCCTCCTCAGCTTGCCTGAGGTTTGGTTGGCTCTCCTTTTCTAGTTTCTTAAGTTGGGAGCCTAGGTCATTGATCTGGGACATTCTTCTCTCATATAGATGCTAAAGGTGCAAATTGCCCTGCAAGCTCTGTTTGAACTGCATTCCATAAGTTTTGATATGTTTTTTCATTTCCATTCATTAAAAAACTTCTAAATTTTCCTTATGACTTTTTCCTTTGACCCACAATTATTAAGAAGTATGTCATTTAATTTCCAAATATTTGGGGTTTTCCCATATTTCTTTTTGCTGTGGATCTAATTTAATTCCATTGTATTCAGAGAATATATTTATATGATTTCAATACTTAAAATTTGTTGAGGTTGTTTTGTGGCCTAGGAAACCGTTTATCCTAGAGAATATTTCATATGTGCTCTGCAGTCCGTGTATGGACTATTCTACAAATATCAAATAGGTTGAGCTGGTGGAGAAAGTTGTTTAAATCTTCTATATTCTTGTTAGTTTTCTGACTCACTGTTCTGTCAATTATTGAAAAGAAGTCATTGTAATTTCCAACTATGATTAATAAAGTGGGTATTTCTCCTTTCAATTCTGTCAGTTTTTGCTTCATATTATTTGGCTGTTACTAAGTGCATGTACATTTACAGTTTTTATATCTTCCTGATATATGGACCTTTTTTCATTAAAAATGTCCTCTTTGTCTCTAACAGTATTTTTTTGTTACAATCTATTTCATCTGTTATTATAGATATAGACATTTCATAGACATTTCAAATAGACGTTTCATCTCTCTCATGGTTATTGTTTATGTGTTACATCTTTTCTCACCCTTTTGATTTCAACCTATTTGTGTTTTTGAATCTGAAGTGTATTTTCCATAGTCAGAATATTGCATATTGTTGGGTCTTGCTTCTTTTTTTTTTATCCAGTCAGACAATTTGAACATTCTGAATGGGATGTTTCATCCACTTACATGCAATATATATAGTCATTTATAGGAATGGATTTATGGCTGTCGGTTTTTAAACGGTGTTCTCTACTTGTCTCATGCCCTTTTTTTGTTCTTCTAGTCTTCCTTTGCTGCCTCCTTTTGTGTTAGATAAATATTTTTAGTGCACTATTTTTAACTTCTCTGATATTATTTTTTACTTTTTATTTTTTTGTTTTTCAGAATATCTGATCTTGATTTTATTTTTCCCCTCAAGTTAGTCCTTTCAAAACTCATCTATTAGTGTACAGTTCAATGCATTTGACTTGCATATATACTCGTGTAACTATCACCTAGATCAAGATATCAAACTTTTGTACTCATTTTTGCCTCGTCAGCTATATTATCGTCCTCCCATCCCCCTCTGCTATTCTCTGTGTCTATTTCTGTTTTGTTTGTTCATTTGCTTTGTTTTCTTAGATTCCACATGTAAGTTAAATGATAGTATTTGTCTTTCTCTGTCTGACTTAATTTCACTTGGCATAATACCCTCTAGGTCCATCCATGTTGTTGCAAATAGCAAGATTTTATTCTTTTTTATGGCTGATTAATATTCCACTATATATATGTACCACATCATTTTTATCCACTCATCTGTTGATGGACAGTTATGTTGCTTCCATGTCTTGGCTATTGTACATAATGCTGCCATAAACATAGGAGCGCATACATCTTTTTGAATTAGTGATTTTGTTTTCTTTAGGTAATTCCAGAAGTGGAATTGCTGGGTCATCTGGTATTTCTATTTTCAGTTTTTTGAGGAACCTCCATACTGTCTTCCATAGTGGCTACACCAATTTATATCTCCAGCAGCAAGGTGCCAGAGTTCCCTTTTCTCCACATCCTCAACAAAACTGGTTACTTCTTGTATTGTTGATACAGCCAGCTAATACCATCTTTTAAAATTTAAAATATTCTGAAAAATTAAAAAAATGTTTTTAAATAATTATACCAGGGAGTATATCATTATAATTTATCAATGTTTACTTTAGACAGAAACTTTCTTCTAATATATCTCCTTTCCCTCACTCTTCCTTTAACCTTTATTGTCATATAGATTATGTCTATGTCAGTCATTAATTTAAGAATACAGTAGTAGTACACTATCTTATGTCTTTTAAAGAATTTAAGACAAGTAATGAGAATGAATGTCTATAGAGTGTTTTATATTTATCACATATTTACTATTTCTAGTGCTCATTATTTTATGCTGTGGGTTTACATTACCTTCTGGTGCAATTTACTTTCAGCTAGAAGAACTTCTTTTTAGTAGTTCTTGTAAGACAGATCTGCTATTAACACATTCTCTCAGTCTTTGTTTAGCTGGGAATATTTTTGTTTCTCTTTCATTTTTGAGAGATTATTTTACTGGATGTGTAATTCTTGGTTAGCAGTTCTCCTTTAGCCCTGTGAATATGTCATTTCATCATTTTCTGGCCTCCATTGTTTTGGATGAGAAGACAGCATTAATAATGTTGTTCTCTTATACATGATGAGTGCATTTGCTCTCAGTGTTTCCAAGATTTTCTTTTCACCTCTGTCTTTTAAAAATTTAACTAATATATGTTTAGGTGTGCATCTCTTAGTGTTTGTTCAATTTGGGATTCATTGAGCTTTCTGGATCTATTCATCAATATATTTTTCATCAAATTTGGGAAGTTTTCAGCCAGTACGTCTTCAAATAATTTTTATGCCACCTTTTCTCTTATCCTTCTAATACTCTCATTACCCATATATTGATATACATGACATTGTACCGCAGCTCTCTGAGGCTTTGTTCATCTGTTTTTAATCTTCTACCTTTGTTAGTCAGTTTCTGTTGCTCTATCTTGAACATTGAGTCTTTAGTCTGTCCTCTCAAATCTTCTGTTGAGCCCTTTATGGAAATTTTTCATTTCAGTTATTATTATTATTTTCAACTACAGATTCTTTTAAAACATGAGATTCTTTTTTAAAAAAATCATATCTCTTCATTTAGATTCTCTCTTTGTTTAAATCTATTTGTTGAATTGCATATATATATTTATTTCTACCAATATATTAAAGGCAGAGTTTAGGCCTTACTGAATTTTATACCAGTTCATGCATTCCAAAAACTGGTTGTATCAGTAAAGAAGGAGTCTCACAAAGTTGAAAATTAAATCAGTGATGTGGAGTAAAAACCAGGAGAAAATCTACTGGCTTTCTAAGGATGGGGCAAAGAGATAAAAAAAGATGCAAAAGAGGATGGTAACTATGGAGGAGAAAGATAAAAGGCTAAAGATAAAATGGCCAACCATTATAGGTGTTCTAAAAGAAGGAAATAAAACAATTGAATAGAAGTAAAAAAGTCAAAACTGATCACAATTTTCTGGAACTAATATAGAAATGCACTGATGTTCAGGCCAAATTAATGAAATTTACAGACCTATCTTGGCAAGACTTTTTAGTTACAACAACAAAAACTCTTATAAGTATCAAGAAAGAAAAAAGAAGAAAATTAAGAAATTGAGTACCTACAAATGTTTAACACATATCTTTACCTTATAGCTCTGCTCTGTTAACAATATGAGAAAAAGACAGAAGCACCTACAGAATTTTTTAGTGCAAAAGATATGACTCAAGAATGTGACATGCCACTAAATTATTATCTACATATGGAGGCATAAAAAGAGACTTACAGATATTCAAAGAGGATGTATCTCTTATATAACCTCTTAATGAGGACATAAAAATTTGTTTCAGCCAGCCAAGAAATGAATCAGTTAATCAGTCAAGAATGGGAAAGTTAAGGTATCAGAGGACTAGAGGTGAAAAGTAAATTTAATGTTTTAAAAATTGGTTTAAAATGGAATCCATATGTCAATGTTATTTATGAAACAGGAAATCAAATAATTTAATAGTCATCTAAATGACAAACATTGTTGCAGGGATGGGATAATTTTTATCTTGTATGTCTTATTCTACATTATTTATCTGCTACATTAATTATCTGCTAGTAAGAGAAAATAAATCATTCCTAGAAGAGTTGTATAAGCACTCAGAATCTCAAAATACCACTAATATTTTTTTGTACACAATGTCCAGCATGCAGTATCAAATTACGAGAATATTTGGTAATCAGAGGCAAGACCAAATGACCAAATATCAGTAGGAATAACATAGAGTGGAATCAAAATCATGGGAAATCCAGGAATTGGAGTTATTGGACACTGATTTTAATTTAACTGCAATACAGTCAAGGAAATAAATAACAAGAAGGAAAAGAAGAGAGGAAAAATTGTCATTGACAATTTAAATGACAATTTAAAATGCAGAATGTAACTGAAACTACGGATATGCATTTAAAAGCAAATAGGCAGAGGTAAAGTGACATGAGTTGGAAGAAAATAGATTAAAACTTAGAGTGAAAGTAGGTAGAAAATAACATAACACGTCACTAAAACTCTTATGAAAACTTACTAAGTAAAAAATAGATAATAAGCATGGGTGCCAGCAGTAACTAGTTAAAATAACTAATAACAAAGTTCTATTCATATGGGTATATAATATTATTCTTTAATGTGCTGATAAAAATGTGCAGAACATGTAAGAGGAACATTGTTGAAAGTATAACAGAAAAAACTAAAAATAGTAAAGATATTCATTCTTGACATAGCTTAGTCCAAAACTCTGCAAAATTATTTTAGTAAACTGAAATAATTATACCAAGGTTTATGGGAAAGCACTAAGAAACTAGCTACAACATTTATCAAAAAGAGCAGAAATTATGTATATGTATTACTATTAGGTATTAAAATTTATGGTAAAGAGATAAATTTCCTCAGATAATGATCAAGCAGTTTATTGTAGACAAACCCTTCTACTTATTAAAACTAGAAGTGATAGATCAAAAACATTTTTGGAGGTACTGGGGACCTGTCAAGACAGCAGAGACTTAAAGGGACAACATTCTTGAAAATAAGGGACTTGCAGATAAATGAACTCCAAATTTGGTGCCACATTTCCCCTCAAAGTGTTTTTGAATATTTGTGGCTCTGGGAAGCTAAGAAGTAGAGTAGAGCTTTCTCTGGCCTTATGGTAGAGAATGGACCAAAATCACAGTTCAGGAAGCATGAGGGAAGTTGGGCCCGGATCAACCCAGGCTTTCAGTTGGAACCCATAGAGGCAAAACCAGAAGTAGACCCAGCATCATAAAGATTGAAGGAACTCAGTCCTGCTTCTACATTAATTATCTGCTAGTAAGAGAAAATAAATCATTCCTAGAAGAGTTGTATAAGCACTCAGAATCTCAAAATACCACTAATATTTTTTTGTACACAATGTCCAGCATGCAGTATCAAATTATGAGAATATTTGGTAATCAGAGGCAAGACCAAATGACCAAATATCAGTAGGAATAACATAGAGTGGAATCAAAATCATGGGAAATCCAGGAATTGGAGTTATTGGACACTGGTTTTAATTTAACTGCAATACAGTCAAGGAAATAAATAACAAGAAGGAAAACAAGAGAGAATAAAAAGTAAAGAATCAAATGACAATTTAAAATGCAGAATATAACTGAAACTATAGATATGCATTTAAGAGCAAATAGGCAGAGGTAAAGTGACAATGAGTTGGAAGAAAATAGATTAAAACTTAGAGTGAAAAGTAGGTAGAAAATAAAGACAAGAATATAGGAGACATTTGGGACATGGTGGAAAGGTCACATATATATGTAATTAGCTTTCCAGAAGAGCAGAAATAATGGAGAAAAAAATGTTATTTAAGACATAATGGCCAAGAATTGTTCAAATTTGATAAAAGGCATCAACCCACAGATTCAAGAAACTGAGAGAAGCCAAAATGGTATAAATACAAAGAAAATTAAATCTAAGCACATTACGGTCAGGCTGCTGAGACCCCCAAAACCAAGAGAAAATCTTACGGGGAATTAGATGGAAAAAAAAACAACCTAATTTCAGTCACGTAGAATATCTGCGTGGGGAAGGCAACTGTAGGTCAGTGGGAACAAAGGAGCTTCCTGGGCTGGGTTACTTTTGGCTGAGGTGTAGGGCAGGGGGACGGTAAAGAGAATCCCCATGAGATGGAGAGTCCCTTCCTCCACCTAGGGATACCAGGCAGTCAGACAACCCAGGCAAGGGAATTTCCACTACAACAGCCTCCCTGGCCCTGGAAGCTGTCTTCCTCTCTGGGGACTGGAGAGTCCCTTCCCCCACCTAGAGGCAGCAAGTAGGCTGACTGGGGGAGACTCCTTCTGTCTCTCTGGCAGCATTGGCAGGGATCAGGGGGAGTCCCTGCAGAACCAGACACACTGAACAGAAGAAAATAATATTGCCACGCCTCTGAATATTAGATTGTCCTTGGGACTATGGTCCATAGAAGCAGGTCAGGACCTGTGTGCTAAAACTAAATATGATGTTTAAAAAATTTAAACAGGACCCAGAGTCTCCCAACATAAGAATCCAAATTCACAGGATGTAAGTGAAAATCACCTGTTATACCAAGAACCAGGAAATTTACAACTTGAATGAAAAAGTCAATCAACTGATGTCAACACTGAGATGAATCAGATGATGAAATTATCTGGCGAAGATTTAAAATCAGTCATCATAATAATGCTTCAACAAACAAATTACAGATTTTCTTGAAACAAATTTTTAAAAATCTCATCAAATAAAAGCTAGAAAGAAGAACCAAATTAAAAAAAATCATAGAACTGAACATTTCAATAACAGAAATAATAAAAAAAACCCTCACTGGATGGGTCTCAAAAGTAGAATACAGAGGACAGAAAATAGAATCAGTAGACTTGAGACCGGAATGATGTAATGGATACAGTCTGAACAATAGAATGAAAATAGACTGAAATAGGAAATGAACGGAGCTTCAGTGGCTTGAGGGACAATAACAAATGATTCATCATTCCATCATTGGAGTCCAAGAAAGAAAGGGGAAAGTGAGTAGATCTGAAAAAAGTATTTAAAGAAATGTTTCTGAAAACTGGAGATTCAAAGAAATTGGGAGTTGAAGTCTCCCAAATTTGGGGAAAGACATAAACCTACAGATTCAAGAAACCAAGTGAAGATCAAATAGAATAAATTGAAAGAAATTCATGCTATGACAGGTCATAACTACACTTGTAAAAATTAAAGACAAAAATAATTCTTGAAAGCAACCAGAGAGAAAAGACACATTCTCTACAGGGGGCATGAACTTGAATGATAGTGGATTACTTTTCTGGAACCATGAGGTCAGATAGAGACCATTTTTTCAAATATTGAAAGAAAGAACTGATAACTGTGAATTTTCTACTTAGGAAAATCATCTTTCAGGGATGAGGGGAAATAAAGATATTCTCAAGTGAAGGAAAACTAAAAGAATTTGTCAAGAGAAGGTCTACCCTTCAAAAATGTCTTTAAGAAAGTTCTTCAAACAGAAAGAAAATGACAGAAGAAGAAATCTTGGAGTGTCAGGAATGAAGAAGGAACAGAGAAAGAACACAAATATCAGTCTATTCAAGAGACCTGCCTCCTCCTGAGCTTTGTAAGTGATATTTAATGATTGAAATAAAAATCATAACAACTTCTGATATGACAATGGTGCATAAAAGTGGGGAAGGTAAAGAGACCTAAGTGGAAATGGGTGTCCATGCTTCACTCAACATGGTGAAACACTGATACCAATAGACTGTGATAAGTCACATGAGCATATAATACCCAGAGCCACCACTAAGAGCCCCATGCAAGGAACGTACTCAAAAAGAATATAAATAAATCAGGACAACAAAATTATACAAGTAGAGAACAGATTAGTGCCACCTGGGGTTGGGAATATGGGTGGGTTGGGCAGAATACAGGATAGAAAGTTTTAAAAGTATGGCATGAGGGATCCTAGTAGGGATGAAACTCCTGTGTCATGACTGTTGTATTGGATCCATGGATCTACACATGTGATAGATTTAATAGAACTAAATACACACACACACACACACACACACGCACGCACAAAAAGTGTAAGTCAAGTGGGGGAACCTGAATAAGACCAATGGTATCAATGTCATTACCATGATTGTGGTGTTGCACTCTAGTTTCACAATATGTTACCGTAAGAGTATATGAAAGCCAGGGATCTCTCTGTATTATTTCTTGCACCTGCAGTGAATCTACGATTACCTCAAAATTAAAAATTTACTTTCCCCCAACATGAAAACAATAGGTTAGGGCAGAAAGAGAACTCTAACATTGTTTAGGAAGTGGCAAAATACTTATAAATAAGCCATAAGCCATGGAAGCTCATAACACCTAGAGTAACTGCTGAAAGAACAATGAAAAACTAAAATCACCAAGTAAATAAAGGGAGGAGAGAATGTTTAAAAAAAAATTGCTTAATTGAATCAAAACAAGGAAAGAAAGGAGAAAAATGAAACAGAGCAGGTAAAACAAATAGACAAGAAACTAAAATGATAGATTTAAACCTAAATACAAAAGTAATAATTATGAACATGGACAATATTCCAAATAAAGACAATGATTGTCAGATCGCATTTAAAAATGATGAGAAAGAAAACATCAAATTTACATCTTAGAGATAAAGAAACAGAGGACTTGAAAGTTAGTTCTTTGAGAAGCCAATCAACCAATCAAACTGATAAAGACCTCAGCCAGAAAAATAAAAGAATGAGAAAAAGCATACATTCCAATACTGAATATAAAAAGGGAGACATTACAACAGAAATTATGGACATTAAAAGTCTAATATTAGGATTTTTTAAAAGCTTTATGCTAATACATTTAATACTTCAGATAAAATTATTTGTTTTTAGTATAACACAGCTTTCCAAAATTAACCCAAGAGAATAGAATATTTGAATAATCTTATAACTAATGAAAAAATCAAATCTGTTATGAAATCCTTCCAGCAAGGAAAACGCATCCAAAAGATTTCATTGGAAAATTCTTCCAAACACTTTTTACTCATTTTTGAAATGTTATCAAAACCCTGATACAAAACCTGAGAAGAACATCACAATAAAGGAAAATTAACAGTCAAATCTTTCTCGTGAACAGATGCCAAAAATTCTTAGGAAACTAGGAATAGAAGGATCCTTAAGAAAAATTCTTACAAAGAATTTTACAAACACAAAGCAGAACAAAACAAAATAAAAGCACAGCTGAGTAAGCTTCTACTGGACTAGACCTCCTAGAAACCAAGTGAAAACTCTGGGAAAAACACAAAAGTACAAGCTGCAGACACTGGTTAGTGAATGGAAGCAGCAGATCCTATAGTGGAGCTTATAGTTGGAAGAAGAAGACAATGTGGAGTAAGTTTTCCTGTTCTCCATCCTTTTTTCCTTGCTTTTAGCTTGTAATAAGGCCCCGCTTTGTGCCATGTAGCCCAACAAGGGGTGTTTGAGCTCCAGTGGGATAGAAGGACATCCATGCACAGGGAAGGGCAGAACCAATGGGAGGGGTTACTTCCAGAGAAATTAATCAAGTAAGTATATAGGGACAACAAAAGCCAGGTTTTTATTGTTGAAGTAGGGGGTTATAAGCATGGGAAGGGAGCAAACTGATATTATGGTTCTAGAGTGGAACTGAAGTTACCTGTGTGAATCCATAGTTTTATAGATAGGTGTCTATCTGACATCCACTGAGAAGGATTTGGAAACAGCACTCAATGGCAGTGAGCACAGCCAGCCCCATTTTCCCTAAATCTCCAACATCAGCTCCCTCATAATCAGATTACTATCTTTGTGTAAATCTGTCTCTGAGTCCTCTCTTCTGTTCTGTAAATCCATTTGTCTCTGTGCTAATGAACGGTGTCAATCCTGTAGTTTATAATAGGTCTTGAGTTTAATGAAGGGTAGTGTGGTATTAGAGATCATTGTCTTATTCATTTTAAGGGAACAGCTTTTAACAATCCATGATTACATTTAATGTTTTCTCTAGGTTTACAACAGGTACCCTTTATTGGTTTTATTTTATGCAATATCTCAATAATTTTAAATTTTCTTTTTTCTCCTTTATTTCCACTTCTCTACTAATGTTTTTTGCTACTATCAGTAAGTTTTCTGATGCCAAAACTTATATTCCTAAGATTAAATCCTACTTAGCTGTAACGTAGTAACATTTTATACAGTTAGAATTGGTTCTCTCTGTCTCTCCGTTTTTAGAATTATTGCATCTGTATAGATGAGTGAGATTGATATGTATTTCTCGGTTTCTGTTTTTGTCCAGTGTTAGTGTTTAAGGAAAGTTAGCTTTATTAATTGAATTGAGTAATATTTTTTTCTAGACCCCAAAAGAATTTGTGTAAGATTAGAATTACTTGGTCTTTCAATGTCAGCTAGAATTCACTTGCACAATGCTCAAATACGATACGTTCTTTTAAAAAATATTTTAAACTACTGGTTCAATTTAATTAATGGCTGTGGGACTGCCCAATTTTTTAAACCTCTTCTTGAGTCATTTTGAAGTTATATTTTTCTACAACTTTATCCACTATGTTTTAGTGTACACATTAAATTGGAATCAAGTTGTATTTAATATCTTCATCATCTTCATGAAGATATTAAAACATGAAGTACTCCTTCCCCAAAAATGTAACTATAGATGTTTGTAACATCTACAGTTGCATTTCTTTTTTTTTCAAAAGTTGGTTCTGTTAATTCTCCCTTTTAAATGTGAAATTTTTCACTACAGATTTCTTAAATTCATGAGACTTAGAAGAATCAACTTAGTGCTTTGTTGTTCTTATCTATCATACAGTTTCTGTTTCATCAATTTCTGTTTTTATCTTTATTATTTTTTTCTGTCTACTTTCTCTGGATTTATTCTGCTGCTCTTTCATTATCTAAAATAGGATGGTTATTTAATTTTTTTTTCAGATTTTCAGTCTATAAGGTTCCTATTTATTTTCCATTTTAGGTGCATGCTGTGCGGCTTATTTTCCAATTTTTTTATTGTGGTAAAACATGGATAACACAAAATTTGTAGTAACCATTTTTAAGTGTATAGTTCAGTGGTATTAAGTACATTCATGTTGTTGAGCAGCTATCACCACCTTGCGTCTCTGGAACTCTTTCCATCTCACAAAACTGAAGTTCTATGCCCATTAAACAATAACTCCCCATTCTTCCCTTCTGCCCTTATCCCTGGAAATCACTATTCTACTCTCCATCTCTATAATTTTAACTACTCTAAATGCCTTCTTTAAGTGGAATCATAGAGTATTTGTGTTTTTATCACTGGCTTATTTCACTTAGCATAAGGTCCTCAACGTTAATCCATGTTGTAGCATATATCAGAATTTCTTTCCTTTTTAAGGCAGAATATTATTCCATTTTATGTATATATAGTATTTTGCTTACCTACTCACCCACTAATGGGCACCTGGGTTGCTTCCACATATTAGCTATTGTGAATACTATTACTATGAACATGGGTGTAGAAATAACTCTTTGAGAACATATTTCAATTATTTTTAGTATATGCCAGAAGTAGAATTGCTATGTCATACAGTCATTCTATTTTTAATTTTTTGAGGAACTACCATACTGTTTTCCATAGTAGCTGTACAATTTTACATTTCCACCAGCATTGCACAAGGATTCCAATTTCTCCAAAACTCACCAATACTTGTAATTATTATTTTTTTTAAAATGGTGGCCATGCTGACTATAAGATGCTTATGTGTCTTGATATATAGCATTTTCAAAACTGTTCAGTTAAAAATTTTAATAATGTTACAAATGTTACTGATTTTTCAACAGAGAAATTACTTGGAATTGTGTCTTAAAGGTCACAAGTTTATATATAAGTTATCTTTTGGTTATAGAATGTACTGATGTCACCATTTATTAGGACTTGGCTTATGCCCTTAATATTTAGTCCCACAACCATTTATTAAATTGAACCAGTAGTTTAAAATATTTTTTAAAAGAATGTATCGTATTTGAGCATTGTGCAAGTGAATTCTAGCTGACATTGAAAGACCAAGTAATTCTAACCTTACACAAATTCTTTTGGAGTGTAGAAAAAAATATTACTCAATTCAGTTAATAAAGCTAACTTTCCTTAAACACTAACACTGGATAAAAACAGAAACAGAGAAATACATACCAATCTCACTCATCTATACTGGAGAATATTTATTCTCCAGTTTTGGATACTGTATTTCACATTGCTTTGATCAAGTTGTGAATTATGTTACTGAAGACTTCTAAATAACCATGAATATTTTGGCCTGATCTATCAATAACTGATTTGTGTTAAAAATATATCACCACTATTGTGATTGATTTTACATTTTCTCCTTGCATTTACATCAGTTTTAAGTTTGTATATTTGAGTCCATGGTATTAGATGTAAACAGGTTTAGCCATTAGATCTTCCTGGTGAATTGACCCTTTATTGACTTTCTTTGTTCTTATTAATTCTTTTTTTAACTTAATCTCTATTTTTGTCTTTTATTTATGTAGCTAGATCAATTTTCTTTTCTTTTTTTCCCCTTTTAATATAGCTAGGACCATTTCAGTATTGCCCTGTATTTTTTCTCCCATTCTTCTATTTTTGATGTCCTTATGTTTTAGGTAGGCTTCCTGTGAACAACAGCTAGCTGGATTTTTTTCACTATAGTCTAATACCCTTCCACATTTTAATGGAATGCTTGGCTGTGGTGGGAACTTGGTGCACAGGCAAGGTTCTGTCCTTAGGATGGAAGTACTGCCTCCCAAAGCAACTGGGCATGGCAGTGGCTTCCTGCACGTAGTTCTGTTCTTATACAAGGTTTGCTTTCAGCTATTGAAAGGTACCTCACCCAAAGTCACATTTTCCCTCCCAGGGTAACGCACAACCAATGCCTGGTCAATACAGGGCTGTGAAAGTACAATCTCCTTGCTTCAGTTTGATATCTCTGAAAGGCCCTCTGAGTTTTAGAGATCCCTGTGGGTGTGGATAAGGCCTTTGTTGTGACTGTCTCACAGCTAAACATCTCTTTCTGCCCAATTCTACTACCTTCATTCCCCCAGGAGTTGATTCTGAGAGCATTTCCTAGCAAATTTCCTGCATGCAAATCTCTATCTTGTATCTCCTTGGGGAGCCTAACCTGTGGTTTAGTATGTTTACTTTTACTTTAATTCTAATGTAGTTGGAAGCATTTCTACTCTTCTATTTTCGGTTTTATTGTTGCCCCCTTTTTTCTCTTCCTTCCTTGTCTTCATTCAGATTGATTATTTTTTTAAATTTCTCATTCCTTTTCTTTCTCTTCCAATTCTTTCAGAATTTATAGACACTATTTCTATTTTTTTAATGATTATCTTAGATATTTTTAAGGGAATAATGAACAAAATATATAGTTCACTAATACATCTACCTTCCTTCTAGATAAACACAGATCTAAGATGAATTGTTTCTTTTTTTTTTTGTTCAGTATTTTGGATTAATTCTACTTTTTTTAGACCCTAATATTAATGTTGTTGTTGTTATTATTAGTCATATAGTCCATGACTATTTAGATTTACCTGTCAAATTTACCAATGTGTTAATTCATCATTCCTTTTTGAAAGTCAGTTTTTCCATCTGAGTTCATATTTCTTCTTCTTAAAGAACAGTCTTTAGAATTTTCTTTAGTATAGATGCCTATGGATTGGTTTTTGCTGATATGAAAAAAATCTCCATTTTTGCCTTATCCTTTAAAGGGAGTTTTGCCAGTTGTACGACCTGGATTGACAGTTCTTTTTGCCAGAACCTCAGTGATATCATTCCACTGTCTTCTAGTTTTCATTGTTGCATGGCCAAGTCAGCTGTCAATAGAATTGTCATTTATTTTTAGGTTTTCTTTTTTTCTCCAATTTTCAGTTCTTTATCTTTGTTGTTCTTAACGTTTTGTATCTAGGTGTGAATTGTATTTTATTTTGTTTGAGATTCTCTGGGACACCTGAATCTGAAGAGAGATGTCTTATAATCAGTTCTAGAATATTCTCAGCCATTGCCACTTAAGATATTGCCCCATTCTCTATGTCTAGACTCTGAAAAAAATGTGTGTTGAATCATCACAATGTATTTCATGTCTCGTAGCCCATCTTTATATTTAGCATCTCATTTTCTTTCTATATGACAGTCTCAATAATCTTTCCAGATTTGACTATTAGATAGATAAATCTGTCTTCAGCAGTATCTAATCTGCTGACAATTGTATTTCAAATTTCAGTACTTTAAAACATGTTTTTCAGAAGTTTTATGCTTCCTTCTTTTTCCAATATGCCTAGTCATATCTTATTGTCAACTAGTTTTTATTCATGATATTCTACATCTTACTATGCTTTATGATGATCCTTTGACATTTATCTGTGGGAATTCTTTGAGAACTGGGTGGAAACTGAGTTTCCTAGAAAGGATTAATCTTTCTTTCTAGGAAATTATGGATGTTACCTGGGACCACTTAAATTCTTGGCTTGAGATTTTTTAAACCATAAAGATAGCTGGAAAGTGAGTTGAAATTATATGTGAAAACCAGCTAGGGATGAACCTCAGGGGAGAATTTGTCCCCTTATACATAGCACCAAAGCCAAGGTCAACAAGTTTCCCCTTTGTCCTTTGTATGAGGTAAGTTTGTTTCTAAATTACAATATACTTCTGGCTTTTGAATTTAAGTAGACATCTCTTTGGTGCCCCAACTTGTGAAAGAGTTAGACTTATCTTGTATTCCTTGTACTCCATTTGTGGACCTCAAATGAAAAAATCAGTTTCGATGGAGTTCTGTTGATGCTTCTGAGAAAAAAGGGCTTAAGTGCTCGTTTGCATCTTTGTATCATTTTTCTACTTCATTATTTGCTTCTGAATGAGATGTTAAACATATTTTAATGGACATTTTTTACTGAATTTTGTTTGTTTGCTTGTGGAAAGGTATCTCAGTATATATCCTGCCATACTGCCAGAAATGGAATACAGTTTATTTTAAAACAATATTCTCAGACCTCAAAAATAGAAGATTTAATTAATCACATTCCCTACTTTGACACATTATAAGCATTAGTTTACCTCATTTTCATTGTTTTCACCCTATACACAACCATTGTGATATGTTTAATATGTATTTTGGGAGTGTTCTTTAAAAATGTTTATTGGATCTTGGGTGAATATATTTTTAATTTAGGCATATGATATGATAATATAATGTTTAACAACCTTTTCTAAGCACTATTTAAAAATATTTATCTATGTCTCATTATGTACATCTAATTTGTTTCCTCTAAGTATTAAATAATCTTCCATGGCAGGCATCTACCATATTTGAACTATCTGCTCTTCTGGGATTTCATCTCTTGTGGCTTCCAACCCCCTTCCTCCATAGTGAATGATGCAAAGAGCATCCTCAAGTGTGTGCCATTGAGAGGTGCTGGGTTATAACTGGGGAGTGACTATGTTTAAATTGACTAACAGTGCCAGATTGCTGTCTGGAGCAATTAAAGTCAGTTTATATTTCTACCAACATTGCAGGAGGGGGATGAATAATTCACCTTTCTGCTAACACTTGACTTCATCTTGCTTTCTAATTTTATCTATTAACTTTGACCATGCTTTTTGTTATTGAATATAGATGCTAAATTTTGATATGACCTAATAACAGATTTTTTTGTCACTCTTCTAGATCACTAAGGTATTGTCCAACATTTTTCTCAATTAATGATATGGTTTTCTCTTTCTCATTTAAATCTCTAATTTATCTTATAACTCTGCTGGATATTGCTATGCAGTACTTGAAAAGTGACAAGTACTTTTGATGAATTGAATTTTAATTTTATTTTATTTCAATTAATTTAAATGTAAAAAACTGAAATAGTGTAAAACATTTTCCATCATGCATAACTTATTATTTTGATTTTATATTTAACTACACATAGGATATTATTGTTTGGTTGTGGTGTGTGTTGGGCACATGCATCATTTTTATTATTACACACAACATATCTAATCGTGTCAACACTGACCTCACTGGTGCCAACCAATTGATTTAGTTCAAATTATTTTCTGTGCACAGATGTAACATTGTAGTGTGTTTATTTGAGTATGTTATGAGAACAACAAGCATTAGAATGACACTTGTATAAATTGTAATTGTTAATCAGTTAAAATTATTATTTAATTAATGTACTTAAAGCAAAAGTAAAAATTGCCAAAGCTTTATTACATTTAGTATGAAACCATACTACTGGTGCAGAATCAAGTAGAGATACATATGTTTGTTCTATTATTGGAACCATAGAAAAAGACAGATATTGGGAAAACATACGCTGCAAAGTTCATGATAAATGGGCAATTATAATTGTTCTAGCAGGGGAGAAATAAATTTTAAACATAGAAATGTAGATAATATTAAAAGACATTTTCAGTAAATACATAGTGAATTTAATTCTTTCAACACTCAAAAAGGAATTGGCAAGATTAGTTACCTGAAGTCAGAACTAAAAAGCAAAAACAAAAATTTTAAATGATTTTTAACAGAAACTGGACCTATCTTTCATAGAAAACACATTTTTTTAGGGAGATGGTAAATTATTTATTTTTTATAGAAAAATATCTGGGATTCCTAACTAGGTTGTGATTTGCCTTATGGAAAAATATGTGTGTTAGTTAGATAAATTCTGTTGAGACACAAGTTATTGAGTTATTGCACTCTTGGCTGTGAGTTCATAATGAATCAACAATATGTATTAAATAAGTTGTTTTAAAACAGAAGCATAGATAAAACAAGGTTATGAATTGATTAGTTAATAAAAATGTTGTAACCAGAAGATAATAGAAACACAATCCTGTATTTCCCTTAGAACCAATGGTTTGGCATTTGTTAATTCAGTATTTATGGTGATTTTATAGAATACAACATTCATGAGTAATGGCAATTGATTGTATAGTAATTGATTTTTGTTGTAGAATAGAAGTATTATGCATTTTTATAGCTTAAAATCACATACACCAAAGTTACCGAACACTCTCTTCATATGCAAATAAGCACAGCTTTATGTATTCCCTCCCAATTCTATATCAACACTAGGTTAAATAGCAGTAGTGAATATGACTATTCCTTTTTGTTGCCCATTTGAAAGGAAGGCACCTACATTTTCTTCATCAAGTGTTTAGTATAACTTTTTTGGTATATTCTTCATCAAACTGATGAAGTTCTGTTCTGTCTCCATGTTAATTTTTCTCCATTTACTTAAACAATCATAATACATTTTTCCTTACTATATTAACATCTCATGCTGCATTATAGATATTTTGATATTGAGTGATACTTGTGTTCCTGTCACTTTTATGATAATAAACATACTATTGAATTTAGTTACCTAGATTTTACTTATGATTTTTGCATTTACATTATAAAGTAAAATGGACCTATACATGTTTGCATATAATTTGCTCAGTCCTTTCTTTGCTTTTGACTTTGAGCTAGATGCAAGACCTAGATATGCCTTTAGGTTGTTTCACCTTTGTTTCCAATAATTCCATTTGTTAAAATACAGAAATGCTAAATATTTTAGCACTCCACCTGTTGAATATTTTTTATTACAGATTTTCAACTGATTTTGAGCAAAATATAGCCCAAATTTACAAATCTTGTTTGACTGGTTGGCACTGTTTTAGGACCCAAAGTTTGATTCAGTCATTCTGAAACTTTAAAACATTTCCAAAATCTGAATGATGGTGAGCAGCAAAGAGAAAAGTACTGTCTTGCACAAGGTTTTTTTCCCTTTTATTTAAATGAATTTTGTCATAAAAATTTTATAGTTGTTATAATAAAAGCAAATATTTTATATTGATGACTATACTTTCCCTTTGATTAGCAGACTTTTATAAATTGTTAGGGCTGTATTGATTAATTATTTATGCTCTACAACCAGTTCCAAGGACATTTCTGCTTCGTAAACTTCATGAGCCATGTCTTCCTTAGTATTTTACTTTATCAGACTTTCTATTCAAAATATTGCTGCATGTTCAGGATTTACAGTAAAATTCACCATAATGATAGATATTTCATTTTTGACAAGCTGAACTTCAAGAACTTTACTTTGATTCTGTAAACTAGTTTTAAAAATTGAACCGTTATTTGAATTTAAATATTTTTCTATTTGCATCTTATGATGACCTTGATATAAAACTCATATCAGTTAAGTATTTGCAAAGTTATACTACCTATGGAGCCAACACATTGAAAAGCTAATACTTTACATTCAACATACAGATAAGAAGTCTTATAATTGAAAATGAATTAAATAAATTTAAAATGGATCATTTGATCTAAATGAAAAGTCATGTGTCACTGAGTTATATGAAATACATTTACACTGACCGCCTTCTCATCTTCCTGAAATAATTCCTAACTTTTGAGGTGTTGGTACTTCATCAGATGCTTATCTTCTGCTTTTCTCATGGTCTCTTGTGACATTGCAGCTCACATGATGAGCCACTCTAATTCATCTCATTCATTTTCAGTTATAAGACTTATCTGTATATTCAAATGCTTATTATCTGTATCTTGGATGTAAAATTCTATGTAAATCTAATTGTTGGAGAATATCAGTTGTATTGTTTAGGGCTTTTATATCTTATTTTTTTGAGAAAAGTTTGTTAAGTTATCTAGTCTGTTAAAATGAGAAGATTCAAATAAAGGGCAAAAGAATAGAATGTTTTTTAAATAAAACCAAAAGAAAGCTGTATATTGGTACATTCAATAACTGATTCTCTGAAAAATTTTTAGAAATGAACATTTTAGAAAAAATAAATTAAGGGAAAAATAGAAATAAACACAAAGAAAAATATAAAAGAGAAACCATATATAAAATGATGCAGAGGAAATAAGAAATTATAAAAATGTTGTTATATACATCCATAAACTACTAAATTTACAAATTTAGTAATGAGAATAACATTCTAAGAAACTTTGTCACTAATTCTAACTGAACAAGTAATAGAAATCCCAAATGACTTAACAATCAAGAAAGAAATGGGAAATTTTCTCAAAGGTTTCCACCAAAAACCTGGCTATGGATGTATATGACATTGTAGATAATTTTTTTCAAGTTAAAAAAATTTTCATTCCAATATCACATACCAAAGAATAGTTTAATGTCAGGGATTAAATCCTGTAATTTGTTGTAACAAATACATCACTCAGTCAAATATAAAAATATATATCTTACAGTTTTAATACTTACTTAAAAAATATCTTGGTACATTAAGAATAGAAGGATATTTTTTAACATGCAAAATAAATACACAGTGTCAACAGCCAATATCATACTTAGGAGTGATTCATCAGAAACAACTTCATTAACAAAGTAAAAAAGATGAAAATACTGATTATTTAAGATTATACTAGAATTTGTAACATGTAAAACAAGGAATGAAACAAAAATAAAGTATTCAAGTACAGGGATTCAAGACAAAATTTTCATTATTTGTGGATGATATGACTTACTCCTAGAAATATGAGAATATTAAGTGCCAATAAGGAAGCTTGTGAATTGGGTAGATACAAAGGACTGTCTTTAATACTAGCAGTAAAGCTGGGAAATAATTTTAGAAGCTCCCATTGACAGGGATGACATCAGAACAACCAAAAGTATTTTAGGTGATAATAAATCTATGAGGACAAATAAGAACTCTCAGGGCTTTTGTACTTGACATAAGAGAGAGGCTTAAGAAAAAGGGCATCTTGATTAGGACAGTCCTGGGATGGCAAGTGGGAGAAATGGGGCGTGGCTTTCCTGGAGTCTGATTTGTCTCACTGGAGAGGTTTTATGTCCCATCCTTGACCCTTTGCCTCTTCCTGTGTAGGGAAACACAGCCTGGCCTTTGGAAGGGCTAACCTCCAAAAAGGAAGAGGCTTTCTCAACCACTCTGTCTTCCTGAGCTCATGGATGAGGGTATAAGGAACACATTTTAGGACTCTAATCTGTTACTACTTGTGTGTAGTGCTTTTTCCTTTCCATTTAATAACATGAACATTTGCTTCCCATGTAGGGAATACGTGTGATCAATATATAGTTTCAAAAACTAATGACCCTCCCCTCCCAAATCTATAACTGCACTTTTTCTTGAGTTCATCTTTCTTTTACAGGTAAAGACCTATGAGAAAGTAGCCTGGGTTTGATGTCATACGAGCCAAAAATCATCTTGCTTATTTTTTATTCTTGAGCAGATTTTTTATTTTTTTATGCTTTTTAAAAATCTTTCTGTGTTTTCTTATCTACCAATATATGCTGCTATTAATTTTTTTACCTGATATTTTTATTATCCTACTATATGCCAAGTACTATGTTAGACATGCAAGTAAAATGATGAATGAACATGTCTGTGTATTCATATATATATATATTTATGTGTATGTGCTTCAATATGTATATATAAATATGTTTATGTATACATGTAGACATGCATGTATATGTTGGCATGGACTGTATACAATACACATACTTCTATCTAAAATATACAAAGGAAAAGACTGCAAGGGAATGGTGTAATATGATGATTTCTGGGAAGTGTTATTACAGGTAATTAAGATATTTTCTGTTTTTTCAAATGCTTATGAAGAACATGAGTGATTGTTTTTCATCTAGGAAGAATATCCTGAGGAACTTTTTTAAAGAGAGATTTGATGCTGAGTTTCAGTCTCTATTGCTATGCTTCCAGCATGTGTCCACACCAAATATGATGTCAATTTCTGCTCAAGAACAACTGCCAGATTGTGATTCAACTCTGTTACCCACTGGTGGTGGGTTACCATAATTGCAGGCTTAACTCTTGTATGAGCTGGCTAGCTTCAAGGTAAATTTGGTTTCTGAATTTTTCCCTTCAGTGATATGTCATGGTGAGTGGCACATGTTTCTCTAATGGACATGCTATTTCTTTAACACAAGAGTACTGTGTTTGGGATTGATGCCTGGCTTCTAAAATCATCTTCTTGCAAAAGGGTTTCCCATTAGGTGGGGTGTGGAGACAAGGACACATATTAGAAAATGATCAGAAAAGCTCTGGCAAGAAATAATCAGGGCCTGAACCAGGGGTCCCCCCAGAGAAAGGAAGCCAGAGAAAACAATGTGCAAAGGGGGTGCCAGATCTGAAGGGTTCAGTGATGACTAGCTAGCAGTCTTAAGTGTAGTGTGGTCCCAATAGATTACTTACACACATACACAGATAATTTGTTGAATAGAGCTTTGCCTGAATTAGCCCAGTGATCTTTCCTTCAGTTGTCTCTGAAAGTAAGGTGATTTGTTTCTTTCTGTCTTGAATCCTTTATTGCTGGGCTCCATGGAATGACCCCTCAGTTTTCAGTACAAATTACCCTCTTTGTAACCATTTGATCCCAGGATGATTGGATTTTTTTCCAGAGTCATTTTATTAATCCTCTTTTGTATTGAAGTGTTCCCCACAGGTGACTTCTGCTCTTAAGCCTTAGAAAGAAACAACCAAACAAAACCCACTCCGACCACGCTCCACTAGACATTATGATTTTCCACCTGGGATGTAGTTGGCATTCCTCCAAACAACCCTCTCAGATAGGTCACTCTTTTTTTCACCTTCCTTATTCACTCCCATGTTTCTCTCACTTACCAGCTCCTGACATGCCTAGTCCCTATTTCAGAAATCTTATTTATGTTTGAAATTTTCACCAGCAAGAAAGGATGTAAGTTTTACAATTTAACCAATAACATGGACTGGGCTGTGGGAAGGGGTAACCCTGAGTAAGTAAGCAAAGGAAAGGTGAAAGCAAACACTGGGTTTCTTAAAACGAAGATGCATGTTTCTCATATGTTCACATTCCTAGCATTAGAATGCATTTTATGAATAATACATGATTAATATGTACAGTTGGGTCATACTATACATTCCAAATTGGAAACTTTAACATGTAGGAAATTAATCTGTATTTCCCCACCTTGAATGCTTACAATTATACAGTAGGTTTATTGTTGATGGAATCCTAGAATGAAGAAGAGTATATTTCCCTCATGGTACTACCTGTATTGATTATGAATATGAATGATTGAATGTTTAACAGAGTAAATTGACAACTTGAGCAGTGCAGAATGATCATCCTGTTTTTGATGAGCAAAATTCTGCCACAAGGTGAAGTCATATCTGGAGCCAATAGGAAATCTATATTTATATTTTAGGATGAGCCTTGCTTCCTTTAAATCCTAAAATACTGCTGAAGGTCAAGAGAAAAGAAGACCACTTCTAACTGGGAAGGGTTTGTACTGCTTTTCTCATTTAATTAGAAGAAGAATTTCAGTGTAAATTTAAAATGAACTATTTAACAAGAAAAAGAGGAAGTTCTGTTTAACTGAAAATACAGATTAAAATACAGTTCTGGGTCTGAGCTGGAAATGAGATCAGGTGAGGAGGAGATGAAACAGTAAAGGAGGCATTTGTGTGCAGCATCAGTATGTTCTTCTTTGAAATGAATAAATGGAAGAAGTTATCAATATTCAGCCCTTACCAAAGAGAATCCACAATTTGGGTCTGGAGCATGCCCTCATGTCTCTTGGTGGCTGATGCGCGCACATGTGGAGAAACCTAAGTTCTCCATAAAGATGGAAGTATTTGGAAAGTTACCCCAGAGCACCAGCAGCATCACATCAGCTGACTTGTCAGGGAAACAGGGAAGGACACAATGTGCTGCACACCAAGATAGATCTTCTAGATTTGAATTGTTGTGAGACTATTTCAGACAAGCAACAAGATGGGAAGACGTTGCCTTTGATGCTAACCATAGCAGCTCTACCACATTCACCCCACACAACAGTGCTTGATGCCTCTGTAGTTGCATATATGGATTTTTCCTCCTTTCTCCCCATTTTTAAAATGAGCAAGTTAGGATGTGTTACTATCTACAATGGGAAGAACAAAATGGGGAAGGTGACCTTTGGTTGAAAATAGGAAATTAATTCTAAGAACTGTTAGCCTGAAACCTCAATCCTGATTCCCTCCACTAGTTAATGACGCAAGGAGTTATTCTCTAGTAATAGCAGCTCAGACAAGTTAGCTCTTTTGAAAGAATCCCCCGAAATTGGAAATCTGAGTTCCAAACAGAAAACATTTGGTACTTACCACCCACTTAAATAAGGAAAGAGAATCCTTGCTCCACCCACCCAGTTACCAAGTAACCCAGACCTCCTTCTTCCAAGGACAGCAGGATTATGGAACCTCATAGCCCAGGGCTTGCTTTGCATTAGATCTGAAGACCCATTTCTGGGAGTTTTCACTTATAAATACAGGAAGTAGTATGGTGTAATGGAAAGAGCTCTGAATTTGGAATTAAAGCCTTTGCTGGGAGTCTTGTCTCTACCATGTACTGCCTTTGGACCAATCACTCACTTTCTGGGGGTGTGGCAAGTAGACCAACATTAGCTATACTGCTCAACAGATTATTATAAGAATCAAAATAAGACAGTGGCAGAAACATTGCCTTAAACATTATGGTATGCATGATATTATTGTTATTAATAAATCTAAGTGATTTATTTAGAGTACTCCAATTTTTCATCTATTAGTATTATATTTGTATAAAATCAGGATATTTTACAGCACTTTCCTATTTCCAACTTTCTGTTAAATCTTTCACTATAGTTGAGCAAGAACTAACATGTATTGTGAGCTAACTGCAGTTAATTTATATGTTAATCTAATACCATCATCATCATTAACATGTTTGCAAATTAGGTGTTAGGTTGAATTATATTAAACTGCTAATTTTGGAGGTCAAAACAGTCCAGTATTGGTTATTATATATGTTTCCACCTAATACAGCCATTCTTATCATGTAGATGAACAGATGGGGCTCATAGAGTGAAAAAGATCAGCCTGAAGTCAGGCAGAGCAGGAATTTGATCCCAGGTCTGTCTGTGACTAAAGCCACCATACGATTATTGACAGTGATTGAATAGCTTACCTGTAAATTTTCACTGTCTCCTGAGTCATAATTCGATTGGATGTCACCAATTTGACACAGCTGGTGGTGCTTTCATCTCCCTGTTCATCTTGGACTTCATTTTCCTTTAATCAGGAATTCCCCACACTTTCCATCACCCTCTCTGGACTGCTCGTCCTTCACACTTGTCCGTCTGAACACAGTTTATGAGGCGTCTTGGTTGTATTTAGTTTTCCACAAGCCTCATCTCCTTTTGACCACCAAGCACCAGCTCATATTTTGATCAGGGATTGTTTTTCTTTTCAGCCTTGTGCATATTCTTTGGAAATTCCAACCTGATCTAGACTTCTGAGCATTTCTGAACCTTACCCAAACCTCTTGGGCACACGCCCTTTTGAAAGTCTTGGGCCATGGAAAGCAGCGGACTTTTAATTCTTTTTTTTTTCCATATGGATGAACCTGTAGCTATATCTCTGTTTTACAGAGAAATTCTGTGTTTGTAAGTTTGTTGCATCAGAGGCAGTACAAACAGTGCCCTGAGCATTAAGTATGCATGACATTATTATTATTAGGAAACTTAAGTGATTTATGTAGAGCTCTCCAATTTTTCAACTATTAGTATTCTATCTGAATAAAATCAGACATTATCTGATGCTTTCCCATTCCAATTTCCTGTTAAATCTTCCACTATACGTGAACAAGGACTAACATGGAATGTTATTTTCTATTATTTTTATTGCTATTTTCTTCTATTTTCTCAATGTGACTTAATGACTAACATATGCCAACACATGGATTTGTACGACAGCTTATATTTTTGAATTAGTGGCTCTCTGCCAGGCATTATGTTAAAAGCTTTCCATGTGCTCTGTGTTTTTAATTCTCATACTGACACTCTGAGTTAGGTATTGTCATTAACCCATTTAACAGATAAAGAAGCACAGGAAGACTTGGCCAAAGCGATGCAGCTGGGAAGGGCTAGTGCTGGGAAGCATGTCCAGGCCGCCTGACTTTAGACCCAGAGCTTGAGGCCTTGGGGCTCTTTTGCCTTCCCATCCTGAGTGATTTCTTTACTTATTTAACTAGTGTATGTAAATAAAACTGTGATTCAATATCCAGATAAGCAAGCTTTTAATCCAACAGGTCATACATATATTCATATCTTGCATCAGGTAAACAAATCTTTAGACAGTTATATACATCTTTTTATTTTTATGCAGATGTTTGGGGCCCTGTGAAGATAGTCCCTAGCTGATGTTAAACATCACGATTCATGAACCAAAGTGACTCCAAAGCCCTTATGATAGCTATTTTTGCTACAACATACGAGATTACAAAAAGACATGAGAGGCTACTTGGAACCTGGGAGAATTCTCACTGAGATCCGGAATGTCACAGCACCCTGACATTAATAGACTGGTGGCGTGAGATTGTGTATGTGTTTAGATTTTGATGAAGTTCTTTAAATTATCAAAACTCCATTTAGGAAAACCTTTTTAGTCGTGCGAAGACCCTGGCTTTTTTCTGGAGGGGTTTATTTTGTTTTGTTTTGTTTTGTTTTGTTTTATGCTGCCTAAACTACTGGAGAATGATGGTTGTGCACCATTGTTTTTCTAAACTATTAGCATTCCTTGAAGCACAGAAAAAATAATTAAAGGAATACATTTCTGGCAGACAGCATGATATAGTGGGATGCATGTGACAAGCAGAGAATGAAGGTTTTGACTTAAATTCTGGTTCGACTCTGTATAAGTTACCATATAAGTTAACTGCAGTTAGCTTGCAATACATATTAGCTCTTGTTCAGCAGTTACGTAAACTTGGAAAAGTCAGTTAAGCTTTCTGAATCTCAGTCTATTTGTTCACTTGTTCATTCATTCATTTATTCACTCATTCATTCATCTCTTAAGTTTCTACTAAGTATCAGGCAAGTTGATGTCCTAAGTAAAACAATACACCTGTGTCTTTTTTCTTCCTGAAAATGGCATAATACTCCTTCCTTGAATTCTAAAATGTTTGTTTTGAAATAAAATTTTCAAGCATGTGCAAACATCTTGCATATTTTAAGGCATGACACAATGTTGGTTATTAAACTTTAAAAAATTTGTGTAATATAGAAATGTTTTGCAACCATCACCACTCTTCAATTCAGAACCCCAAATGGAAACCATGTCCAGTGAGCAGGTCCTCCTTATTCCTCCGAGTATGGATAGGCCAAATTATGTTTATCTCTTCATCTGTTGATGAATATTTGGGTTATTTTTACCTTTTGGTTATCATGAATATGCTGCTATGAACATTTGTGTGTAAGTTTTTGTTTGCCGACCTGTTCTGAATTCTTTTGGATATAAATGTAGTAGTAGAATTTCTGAGTCATATGCTAATTTTATGTTAAAGTCATTTAGGACCAGGAAAACTGTTTTTAATAGCAGTTATACTATTTTTTGTTTCCCACTAGCAGTGCATGACATTCCAGTTTCTCCATTTATTTGCCGACATGTTATTTTGCACTTTGATTATGGCCATCCTTGTGAGTATGAAGTGCTATCTCATTGTGGTTTTGATTTGATTTCCTCTAATGACTAATGATATTGAGCATCTTTTCATGTGCTTGCTGGCCATTTGTATGTCATCTTTGGAGAAATGTGTATTCAAATTCTTTGCCTGTTTTTCAACTGGGTTGTTTGTCTTTTTGATGTTTATACAATCTAGATAATAGAACCTTATCAGATAGATGTACAAATAATTTCTCCCTTTCTATGGGTTGTTTTCCCTCACTTGATAGTATCATTTTATTCATAAAATGTTTTCATTTTGATGAAATCCGATTTCTATTGGTAGTTTTGCTGGGTGTCAAAATCTAAGAAACATGACAAATTTAGCTTTTATATTTAGGTTGTTGATACATTTTGAGTTAATATTTGTCTATTTTGTGACATAAAGATTTGTTTTCATTCTTTTGCATGTGAATACCCAGTTGGACCAATACCATTTGTGAAAGACAGGTCTTTATCCATTGAATAGTTTTGACACCCTTATCAAAACTCAATTAAAAGATACATGGGTGCATTTCTGTACCCTCAATTCTATCCCATTGATCTATATGTCTATCCTTATACCAATGCCACACTGAAGATTTGTAGCAAGGTTTTAAAATGGGAAGTGTCAATGTTCCAAATTTATTCTTTCTTTTATACATTGTCTTGGCATTTGAAGTCTCTTGCCATTCTATGTGAAATTTCAGATCAACTTTTCCATTTCTGCAAAAAAGGCTCTTGGGATTTTGATAGGGATTGCATTGAATCTGTAGATCACCTTGAGAGTATTGCCATCTAAGACTATTAAATCCTCCAATCCATGAACATGGTATGTATTTCCATTAATTTATGTCTCCTTAATTTCTTTCATCAATGTTCTGTAGTTATTAGTGTACAAGTGTTGGACCACCTTGGTTAAATTTATTCTAAAGTATTTTATTCATTTGGATGCTATTATAAATGGAATTATCTTCCTAATTTCATTTTTGGATTGTTCATTTTTACCATAGAGATTTCCAACTAATTTTGCATATTGATGCTTCCTGCAAATGTGCTGGACTCATTTATTAATTCTAATATATTTTTTGTAGGTTCTTTAGGATATTCTATATATAAGATCCTGTCTTTTGCAAATAAAGATAGTTTTACTTCTTTCTTTCCAAACTAAATACCTTCATTTCCTTTTCTTGCCTAATTTCTTTAGCTAGAATCTCCAGTGCAATGTTGAATAGAAGTAGTAAGAATGGATACCCTTGTCCTGCCCTGATCTTAAGGAGAAAGCATTCAGTCTTTTCCTATTAAGTAGTTTTCATAGATACCTTTTATCAAGTTCAGGAAGTTCCTATTTGTTACAGACTGAGTTTTGTCCGTCCCAAATTCATATGTTGAAGATATAACCCTCAAAGTGACCACATTTGAAGATAGGGCCTTTTAGGGGATAAGAAATGAGGTCATAAGTGTGGGGTCCTAATCTGGTAGGACTGGTATTCTTATAAGAAGAGGAAGAGACACCAGAATTCTCTCTCTCTCTCCATGTACACCCAGAGGAAAGTCGTGTGAAGATGCAGCAAGAAGATGACCATCTGCAAAAAGAAAGGCCTTACAGGCAACCACCCATGATGGCAACTTCATCACAGACTTCTAGCCTTAAGAACTACAAGAAAATAAAATTCCATTTTTTAAGCTTACCAGTCCATAATATTTTTTATGGCAGCCCTAGCAGACTAATACACAATTTATTCTTAGTTTTTTGAATATATGTTTTTAAATCATGAAAGGGGTTGGATTTTCATCAAATGCTCTTTCTGCATCAATTTAGCAGATCATATGGTTTTTATTGATACATCGCGTTACACTAATTGATTTTTAGATGTTAAATCAACATTGTATTCCTGAGATAAGCCTACTTAGTGTATATGCACATGATTTATAATCCATTTAATATGTTGCTAGATTTGTTGACGGAGGGTTTTGCTTATATTCAAAAGAGATATTGGTCTATTTTCTTAGTCTGGTGACATTAGGGATTTTTAGAATTCACAGGAGGCAAGGGTCAGGGGCATACTGGAAGTGTTCCAAAGCTTCTAACCAACTAGGGAAATTTCTGCAAATGACAAGACATAGCAGCAGAAGAAAAGTGTATACTGTATTTTGTGGTTTATCTTTGACACTTACATTTAAGGCTTTCTTAATATATTTTATCCCATTCATAAGATTGATTTTTGAATTGGCTACAGAAACAGGAACTTAGCTTTGTAGCCGTGCAAATCTGTTTTAATCCTGATCAAAGAGTGGAATGTATGTGCCTTTGAATGGTCTGACTTTTTCCAACCCTTTGTTTCTCTATATTTAAGGGATGATCTATAAAAAGCCTATTAGAAAGAACATGAGCCTGTCTCATTATGTTCGGCTGAAGTGAGATTCCAGTAAATGTTAGTCCTTTTCTTACCACTATATCGACTAGTATTAGTAACTGACAAGCAAAACGCTAGTACTGCCAACATTTTTGACATTGTAACTGCGTGGCATTTTTCACTTAATTTTTCCCTAGCAAACTGTGTATGTATACACACATATACATATGTATAGTATATATACATGTGTGTGTATATGTAAATATATATCTGTGTGTGAATATGATACATATAACTCTGCTTTTGAACATTTTGTGAGAATTATAAGATGGTTCAGAAAGATGGTCTGGATGGCTTAAGTCCATAGTGGAAATCATTATACTGGTCTAAGAAGTGAAATAAATATATGTTAAATTAGTGATAGAAATTAGTGTGCTTGTTTCCCATTTTCATAGTAGTTCTGACATACATTGAGGCCTGGCATGTTAACCTTGGCTGCTTAATTTTCTTCTCATGCACTACAAATGAATGCTTATTGCTGGTAGTTCAGTACAGAACTAGAGGAAGGGTACCTTCAGCTCTTTTCCTACTGAGGGAGGGGCCCCAAACTCCCAGGGAGAGTCACCGTTCCAAGCAGCTGCAGCCCTCCCCACTTTCCATCTGGGTGCCTCCTCACAAACTAATCTCCTTTCCATTTCCTGCTGAGTGTGGTGATTGCCTAGTTGCTGCAGTGTTACCCCACTTCCTCTCTTTGAAGGTACTCTGCTACTCCTTTCCTAATTCATCTTCATGACGTGTGTCAAGTTTTTCTACATGCATTTGTCACTATTCACTTCCCTTACTCCAGCTCCTTTTTGGGGCCCCCTATCTTGAAATGGGGTGGATTTTGCAGAAGCGATGTAGGGAAAGAGAGAGGTGAGCCTAGGTGGTGCTTACTCTGCCCACCATGGAAACAAGCAGGGACTAGAGGAACCTCTAGAGCTGAGAATGCTGGGGTGGAAGAGGCCGTTCAAGAGTTTCCAAGGGACACATCTCAGTCAGGGTTCAAGAAAACTTTCAGCTCTGAAAGTGGCGATAAGATATGCAGGAGGTGATAGGATCCCAGTGTAGATGGGGTGTAGACCATCAGCATATCAGCCAATGATGACAGCTGGGATGGAAACATCTGGAAAGTTAGTTTCCAGAGACTAGGTCCAGGTCACCTTGTGAGGCCTTTGGGCCAAGCTCCAAACTCCAGAAGCATGAGCTCTGACATGAACAAGGGATTTGGATGACTGGGTGGAGACTAAGAATGGACTCAAAGTCATTGTTTAGGGATGGGGGTGTGCACAGGTCAGGGAGACCAGTGACTGAGGGCCTGAGCATGAGCTCCCCATTCAGCCTGGTGGGGACAGTAATAATAGTAAATTGTACCTGCATGTGGAGGAAGACAGAGATGGTTGCAAAACTTTAAGTATTGTGTATCTCAGTCAAATTTGATTTAGGAACTAAGGATGGGAGTGGGCATTTTGGTGCATATGATTATTTAACTGAATTTTAAGAAAGCAGTTGGAAAGACAGGGTAGTACAGTTACAGCTTCATGTCAGGAAGCCACCAATCATCAGGTTTGGCCACTCTGTCATTTGGTGGCATTTCCAGGTCAAGGGTTAAGACCTCAGATTTTTCAGGTTGGAGGGGATCAATGTCGGTGCATCTTGAAGGGACCACATTCTCAGAAATGAATTCATGATATTCAAACTGACCAGACATCAAATTAAAATCCAAAACTAGTTTTTTAAACTTACTATAAGAAATATTCCTTTCTAGTGATATGCATGTGTGCAAGCCCAGTACTACTTCCAAATCAACAGCCATCAGGGTATGATAAGGGCCCAGGATAGTGGATGATATTTGAGGACCCTGGGAACTCCCAGGACAATTCCTGGTATTATTCCGGTCACTTGAATGCTAATATCTTCCCAATCCCTTTTATTTTGAGCACTGATGACAAGCACCCACTCATATCTTGCTGCCTCCCCCCTTTTCTAAACTGTTTATTGTATTGCATCCTCCTTCCCAGGTATGTGACTACCATTGTTGGACCATTGTCCCTTCATGTTATTTATGAATGGTCTTGCTCTCTTTTGATTCATGAGATACCCCATCTCCTAAAGACTACTGAAGAGAGACCTCTGCATTGGGTGAAAATTATGATCATTTTAATTTGGAAGCTCAGTTTAAGTCTGGAGCCATGCTGTTTTAACTACTCTGTCTTGACCAAGCAGGCAAAATTAGACAAAAGTCTGAAATAACCTGTATCCTTTCAAGACTTTCTATCCTCAATAATTCTGATGAATGGTTGGATGGAGAGGTAGATGAAGAGCTCATAAACTCAAAATCAATTAGAGATGTAACATCTAATAATCTTTTTTTGTCTTTCATGAACTATTACTTTATCATCACTTTCTTTTTGTGTCTTGTTATCATTGCTTATTACGTCTCATACTGCTTCTACTCCAGAGATTCCATAGCCTCTTCCTGACCTGGAAACATGCTACTACCTGACTCAGCTGCTTAGACTAAATGTCAGGTATTCAAGGAAGATCTGTTCAAGACTCATAACCTGGGAATCTGGATAGAAAGCAGATTCTGAATCTGTCTGAGGTTTGAGGCTGGGCTCAAGCATCTACATGTCTAATAAGCTCCCAGGTGATACAGTAGCTCCTGGTCTGTGCACCTTGAGTGAATAGGCTCTGGTGGTAAAATCATGGGATTTGGAGACTCATTCTCCTGGGTGGTTATCTGTTCCCTCCATTGTCAGCTTCATTGACAGCTTCATGGGCAAATACCTTCGCTTCTCTGAGACTCAGTTTTGTGTCTACTGAGTGGGAACACCCCTTACTCCCACTTGGAAGGTTGGACTCATGAATGTTCAATGCCTAGTTGGTTCTTCCCACCTGAAATCCTTTCTTCCTACTTGCTCCTTCCCTTCATGCATTGTCTGAGCCCCTCTTCCAGCCAATCTCTGGCCTCTACACTGATGACCTCCCCTACCCAAGCAGGACATGGTACAGCTGTCCCTTTTCAAAAACATTCAATCTGCTCAAGCACAAACTAGCCCTTAGTCTGGCTTCAGCACCCATTCTCAGTCTGGTTAACCTCACTCTGGACCCTGGGTTGCCGCTCCCAACACCTGGGTTCTACCCGAGCCTCAGGGTGCTGGGTGTGCCTGCCTGGAACCCTTCCCACCTCCGGCCCCTGTGGAAAAGCGTCTCACTTTTGTGAAATCATCCAGGAAGGGCAGTCGATGTTTCCTCCCACCCCAGCAAAGCTGCTCTCTGGAAATAGTGAGAAAGTCTTGCTTTTAAACTAAATGAAAAAATAATAATAATGAGAATGTTTGTTATCTTAATCTGGGTGATGGTTACATGAGTGTATATATGTGTCAAAATTCATTGAGCTGTACACTAGATTTGTGCATTTTATTGTATGTACCTCAATAATAAAAGGAAAAAAGATAATTTTTTTCCTTAAAAGTAAACTGACTCTGGTTTATGTTTATTTTAGGAGTGTATTTCCGTCCCCTGGTGATCTGTCCCTCTGAGAAGCTGGTTATTGTCCCAGTTCTCCACAAAGGCTGGGTGGCCTGAGGGCACCCCAGCGAGTGGTTCCTTTCTAGCATTTAAAGGCCACTCCAGTTTCGTTGCCACGTGAGATGTGCAATCCCAGATTGTTGAGCAGAGCTTTGGCCACAGGTTTCCTGCTTGCAAGGGAGAGAGACTAGAGTCTGGCATTTCTGCTTGAAAGAGAGCAGGATGCCCTTGTATAAAGAACAAGGGGAAATCATCAAGTTGTCCATGATTACCAAAGGTATGTAAGAAATATGTTGTCTAAAGTGGAAATTGCTACCCTTGGGTAACAGGAAAAGGCTGGTCATTACGTTGTAAGTAGGAAATGGGAGATAATGAAATAGATGCCAAGCACACAATGCAACCTCGATAAGAGAGTTTGCATCACAGCTGCCCAATTCATCTCCACTGAGGGTTCTTCTCTCAGGCATTTAAACTCTGTCTCTAATATCAATCGGTGAAATGAACAAAGAGATCTGTCCAGCTGTTGTTATTGTTATTGGGGACTAATACCAATAAAGTGCTAGTAAAATATCCCCACAGTGTCTTCAGGATCAAAAGCACCTTAAGCAGTTCAAGCTGACCTGTGAGTTTCTGTGCTTCTGAAATGCCGTGGTAGTCACAGGGAAGTCATTGAATTCGAGTCTTAATAGACTCAAGCTTCAAGCAGGTGGCTCACACAGCCCAACGGGTACAGAGAGGCCACTGTGGAAATGTTTTTCCCATGTATGAGCTGAAGCTTAGCTCCCTAAAATGCCTCAGAACATTTTAACCATAATCCCTTCTTCGTTCTCAGAATGTCCCATACTGCTGACTGATGGTAAGATTTCTGGTAAGAAATTAGCCATAATGAATGATTTCCATATCAGAGAGGCAACTTTACCATAAGGCTCCTTAGAACACACTGCTATACTCACAAAAGTCTATGTTCTAAGCAATCATTGTTACAGAATCCATGCTAGCCATTGCCACAGAGACCACCTCTTCATTTTGCAGCTTCAGAACATGGGACTCAGTGAGGGAAAGTCCATTAATGCAGGTTAGGAACCAAGTTGGGACCTGCCTCCAGGCCGGTGGTAGTAACACATGGACCCTGACATTGTACCTACACCTGGTGCTTCCTCTGTTCTCATGGCTATTGTAAAGTGAGGTGCAAATGAGGAGATAGGAATCAGGCCACCAAGACACCCAACTCTGAGGCCACCATTCACAGAGTGGTGTAGGGGGCCAGAGACTGCTGGGATTATTCAGGGCATGGCCTGTGGGGCCAGGCACATGGCCTGTGCTTGGAAACAGCTATGATCTGACCCAATGTACACACACCAAAGTCAAAGGGTCCCCAAAGCATGATAAAAAAATGGGTGGAGTGAAGTCCTTGTTGGCAACAAAGCCAAGGGGTGAGAGCTCAAGCCTGAGCACTTTAGAGCAATGCTCTGGGGCCTACGGGCTGAATCAGGCTTGAGGTGCCATCCATGTCCAGCCTTCATGCAGAGAAGGGGGAGTAACCAGGAAGTGGTTGGCCACTCAGAGCATCATTGGCTGAGCTAGCCTGAGGACCCAGGGTTTCTGGCTGATGGGCCTGCACACTCTCCCCTTGATGTCTCAAATGGTGGCATGAACAGTGCTCTGGGGAAAGATGGGGAGCTGGGCTGCTGTGGATGTTAGCTGGGACAGGCTGATGGCCAAAACCAGGCCACTGCTAGGAAGGCACACCAAACAGGAAAGCTCATGATGGGTGTGGGGTCCCTGCTCTCTGAACCTCCAGGAAGCTGTTTCAGTCTGTCTGTCTGTCTCTCTCTTACACACACACACACACACACACACACACACACACACACACACACACACACAATGACACACACCCCTGCTCATCTATGACTCCCTTATCGGATGCTCCTCACTGCTATGGCAAAATAGCCCTTAAATCTATCCACCCCGACACTCTTCATCCCAACTCCAAATTGATGCCCAGTTTTGAAGTGTGGGACCCTGATTCTCCTCTGTGGTTGCAAGAGGGGTTACCAGCAACATCTTCTGGAAAATGGGACAATGGGAAGTTGTGCCTGGGGATTGAGGAAGCTGAGCAGAGAGAATTCTAACTGAGCCCTGCAGCCATGCTGATGGCAACTGCTGTGTTTGGGACCAGGTCCTTCTGCAGCCAGCTCCTGCACGGCTTTACTGAGAGCAGCCTTACTGGGTCCAGGTGCTTAAGGACCCTGCTTCTGTCTTCCGCCCTCACTTGAGGAGCCCGGGGCACTGGAGGAGGAGGGAGGTGGAGATGCGACTGCATCCTGCTTAGCGCTGCCCTGTCTGCTTGCCCATCGGGAGGGGTCCTGGGCACCCACTTACCCAGCAGCAGCTCGGGGCCCTCCAGGTTGGGGGGTGGGTATCCGGGGAAGGAGGAAGGAGCCTCTTCCTTTCCATGTTATACCTTTGTCTCAAAAGAACCTCAAACTCCATCTGAAACATGGGCTTTGAAGTTCATGGTCCCTGAAGTCTAGGGCATAGCAGCCTGTGTGAACTGGGAACTGGGCATCTGCCTGTTTCTCTTATGTGGTCAGAAACCAAGGCTGCAGTGTGCTGCCCACCTCTTCACTTGAAAGTCTACATCTTCATTCTACATGTTGTTACTAAGGCCCCAAGGAGGTCTGAGTCCTGACAGAAATGGCAAGAAATAGGGTTTGAGCCCTGGAAAGGTGCAGATGGGCTGAGGAGGTCTTATAACTGACGTAAGGTGAATTGCTGTTCAATGCGAACCACTGTGCTGTGACCTTTACAGATCAGAGGGATCGATGGGAAAGGTGGGGAAGCACAGGGAAAGATAAGGGAAATTTTGCGACTCCTTAATATCCAGGGAAGGACAGGCAGCCAGGGGAGATGACAGGAGAGGCCCTTCGGAGGAGCCGAGATGGCACCACCTCCCTGGAGCCCAGCACGGCTCTGGCAGATTCTCCTGGATCCACCTTCCCTTTGTGGCAAAGATGAATCTGCCCCAGAGAACTTTCTGGCGGCAGCCGTGTGATCTGCCCATGGGAAACTGGGAAGCACCCACTGCTGCTCTGGGACGCTCTGTCCTTCAGCACTCCAGAGAACAGCGGGTCTGGAAGAAGTCACTGACACCCAGGCCACGAGGGAGCAGTCCTGGGGGGCAAATTCTAAGGGGGCACTGCTTTACCTCCAAACCCCCATTTGTGCTAAGACAAGCTTAGGGGGCCCCCTGAGAACCCTGCAAAGCCTGATATTCAGACCCCTGGGGCAGCTTCGTTGCAGGGACGCCCAGTGCCGAGGCCTGGAGGGTCCTTGGAAAACCTCCTCGAGCATCTCAGCCACTGGACAGCACTCTCTTTACAAAAATAACTCTTCAACTCAAGTCCAGCAGCTGGACACCTGTTCACCTTGCTTTCTGGCCCTCCTCACTTCCACCTCTCCCAATTGCCTTTGCCTCCCTAGCCCAGCAAGGCAGGGCACAGAGTCAACAAAAGTCACTAATGTTGGGTGGTGTTGTGGCAGCTAGGAGCCAGGCAAGGTGAAAATAAATCTAGTACTGCTCCCTGTTTTACGGTTGGAAAAACGGAGGCCACATCCTGGCCACTGTCTACTGGGCTCTCCCCCTGCCCCTGGTGTCTGAGGCCATGCTCCTGACCTTCACCTGCTAAAGCCCTTTGTGGGCTCAATTCTGGCAAACGGAATGGCGCTGCTGTGAGGGATCCACAGAGGCGAGATGAGGGGCAGTGGAAGAGAGTGGGATGGTGACAGGACGCAGAGGTGCCCCCAGAGCCCAGGGCAGACAGGGAGGCCAGAGGAGGCCAGGCTTCCCTCCAGCACTGGGGCCCATGCCAGGGCCTGTTTGGGAACAACAGCCTGCTCTGATCACCACACACCATGTACTCGAGAGGACAGTACAATTGCCGGCTGTGCATGTGCAGGAGTGCCGACCTTGTGCAGACCCTGAAGGCAGGTGAGTGGGGAATGAGAGGAACGGTATACGCACACGTGGAAAAGCCAAGAATAACAGCCGGGTCTGTGCTCCCAGCCAGGGAGGAGGAAAGCAGATCCCACTGCGTTCGGCAGAGGCTGTGGGGAGGAAGCGGAGGCAGCTGGTGTAGCCCAGTGTTCTCCAGCGCCGGCAGTTCCTCTCGGGTAGAAGACAAGGTACGGATGTGGTTTCCAACTCTCTGGAGGCCCCAGAAGATATGTATCCTGGCCTCATGCATGCTTGATTTAGAGATAAGCCCTGGTCTGGAACCAGAGGGAGGCTGGCGGGCAGGGAGGGAGGGAAGGAGAGTGGGTACCCAGCCCAGATCCCCCATTCCTCTGCATCATCCAGGCAGATTCCCTGAGTGCCCCCCCTGCCTGGTGCCCCTCACCTATCCCAACCTATGTCTGCTGCTGCCTCTAGTCTGTCCCAAAGCCCCTGCCCAGTGGGGCCCTGGTGGCCTGACTATCCAGCGACCACAGGCAGAGACCTCTTGCTCTTGTTCCCACCATGACAGCACCGGCTCTGTGCGTCGGGAGTCTCTAGATTGGCAGCAGGAACCTAGCAGGAGCACATCCGTGAAGGTGACTGCCTTTGCCCTATTCGCCGGCACCTTGTCTGGCCTGTGCTGGGTCTGGCGCTCTGCGTGGGTCCCAGGGCTCCCACCTGCCGGGGTCACCTTTGAGCTGAGCTCCACCAACGTCCCCACTCAGGCCTCATCTTACGGGCTTCTGGGGCCCAGGCCAAGCACCCCTTCTCAGGCTCCATGAACACAGCCCTTCCTTGTGTTGGCACCATCTCTCTATGTATCTGTGTGCCCCACTATATTATAACCTCTAAAGGACAGAGCCATCTTTCCTTGGCCTCGTCATCCCCAGCACATCTCACAAAAGCACTGGTTGTAAATTAAAAAGCCTAAGGCCCTCCATGCACTCCTCGTCAGGCCAGTTGCACACTCAGGCTCTTGGCCTCTTCTCCTGCCAGGCTCTGGGAGGTGGTCCAGAACAGGAATGTGCACCGGGATGGTTGTGGATTGCCGGCTGCGTCCCTAATGTGTCTGAGCCAGGGTGGGAAAGCGAACATGCCCTGCAAACTCACTTGAAATGCAGCCTGAAGAGTATTGCTGCCAACACAGCCAGGACAGCAGGCAGCAGGTCTGGCAGGGAGGGGAAAGGAAAGAGACACAGGGAGGTGGGCGCAGGTGCTGCTTCAGCCACTGGAGCCCCGGAATTCACCTGAGTGACAGCACACTGCCCGCTGGCCCTGGCCTCAGCCTTCCTCAGCCGGGGAGGTGACGCCCAGCACACAGACAGTGGTGGCAGCTCACAGTTGCTCAAGTCCAGAATGTGCATTGCAATGAGTCCTCCTGGGCACCTTTTGTGCTAAGGTGTAGGTGGCTCCTCAGTCACACCTCACTGCCTCTGTGGATGGGGGCTCTGGAGCAAACGACACTGACTTCATGTCTCTCCTTAACTGTGGATGCATCCAGCTGTCTGTCCTGAAGCAAAGGACCCCTGTCAGCTAGGCCACTGGACAGAGGAATTCAGCACAAATTCCCTGCTTCGGATGCCATGGCATTCGCCACCCTCCATCCTAGCGGCTCTCACTTGCATTAAAGTTACTTTCGTGGAAAAATGTAGACCCAGCCTCTGCATGTCACCATGCTTTTAGTAAAAGACCTTTGGTTTAGTCATTTAAAAAGTCTTCAGTACCAAACACAGTATTTGCCACATGGTAGGTCCTCACTGATGTTTCTTATATGAATGAAAGAAAGAATGAACAAATGGCATCCTCAGGCCAGCTGTTACCCCTGTTGGCTGTATTAGCTGGGATGCACAAGGCTGACTGATGGATGGGGGCATGCGGGGTGGTGGAATGAGCCAGTCATAGTCTCCTTCACTGCTGAGAGCTCGTTTCCTTTGCATCCTACCTGCCTGATGGCCTTTCAGAGGCACGGCTTATTGTCACACATAGAACCACATAATAATAATTATTCATTTTACTAAATTGTAGTTATCCTCGATCAGACACCATTACTTATGTTTGTAATTTCTATTTTAAAGGTTAATACCAGTCGTGTTTTAATATTGTGAAATAGAGATTTAATACTGTGACGTAGAGATTTTGGGTATTAAGAAATACTAATTATTTCAGTACCACAATTTACAAAGGGTAGCTAAAAATTATCAGAGAGAAACTTTAGAAGTACCTCCTGTGCTTGAACACAACTCATGATATGTGTCCACTCCTTTATGATATATGCTCTCCAACCCACGTGACTGAATCTCTGCTATGCCCTATGATGTGGAGGATGTCATGCCTATTTTACAAAAGGGACACAGCAGACAGTAATGCAAAACATAAGTCACAACTTGATATTTATTACAATGCATGCCTCTTTCTAATGGCACAAAGTATGAGATAACAAGTGGCCTCGTGGGGAGAAAAGGTATAAATGGCATAAAAACTAAATTTAGAGTCAATATGCACTGTTGGTTACCTGGGGACAACAGGCACCCAAAGCCGAGTCCAGGACCAGGATGCCCTGCACTTACAGTTGTGACCAACAGAGACACAGACACTGATATGATTACCAATCAAGTTCTATCACTTTGCCTTTGTTGAGTAACTTCAGCTCATTTGATACCAGCTTATGATGAAGGATACTCAGGTATTTGTCATAACATTTTAAAAGGGGAAACAGAGGGCTTGGTGAAATGCCTTGTCCCAGCCGTGCCAAGTGAGCTGCAGAAGGAGAGTCAGAACTCTCTGGCTGGACGGTGTCTCCCACCCCAATGAGCTGCGACCACACCACCCCATGCTGGCCACACTCCCTCCCAGCATTCACAAACTTTCAGCAAGGCTGAAACAGTCTTGGGTAAGCGATTTCTGGATGCAGCAGGCTGTTGCACAAGAACTGCTTGGTCAAGCTGTCGAGCATTCTCGCTGGCCTGTACTGGGGGCACAGTTATTGCACAGCAGACGGTGCACAGATAAGGACAGATTTGCGTAGTTCCCTGGTCAGTTTGCACACATTCCAATTTGACCCAACTCTCAGGCCAGGAAATCATTCACTAGTGGAAGAATTAGTGAAACGTGACCATGCCTTCACCTCCTGTTAGCTCAGTGACAGAGTGGTCGGGAGCCGTTTGGAGTGGATGTTCAGGTAACATTCCATTTTGACCACCAGAATGGAAGACAGTTAGGAATACGTGCTCTGGAGGCACATAGACCCCAGTATCAGTTCTGCCATGTTCTGTGTGACTTTGGGCAAGTAACTGCACTGCTCTGAGTGCTGGGTTCCACACATGGATGATTGATGACCCAAAGTATTTCTTTCAAAGGTGCCTTGGAGGTGAAAAAAGGAACACATGCCAAATGCAAGAGCCCTCCCAGTACACACCATTCACGTGCTTTCCACTGCAGCATCTGTCATGCGGGGTGGTGTCTGGGAAAACCTCCAAGGGACAAGGCCTCGAGGACGACCTCCTCAAGTGCTTGAGGGTCCCTTTACTTATTTGTCACTTCAGTACAAAGTGTGGCTGATGTAAGTATCTTGGGTAACATCTCTTGTTCATAAGAGGATGGCATGAATGCATCTAGGCAGCAGTTCACCTCACTTCCCATGTCTCATTTCCCGACTGGACACGGATGGGGTTGCTTTGGCTGTGTCCCATGTCTCCTCCACTCCCGCCCTTCCCCATGGCTGGGCCGTCAGTGTGGAGAAGGATTTGCGGAAACATCTGAGCTGGGCCTCCAGGAACCACAGAAGGTCTGGCCAGCGGGCTCCCAGCAGGCACGGAGCAGTGAGGGTAAAGAGTTGACAGGAGCCACCGCGGGTCACTGGGAGTCCCACTGAGCTGCAGACTGTGGCCAAGCGCAGGATGCTGCTGCCGAGATGAGGTTTTGCCCCCTCTGCTCCAGACTGCTCCGCCCTGTCCTGTGGCCTCCCTGAAAATCCCCAAGTCACAGCCATCAGTCTTCTCGGAAGAGAGTTTCAAATCTTTGTCCTTTAGGGAAAAGCAGCTGTTCCTTCCAGCAGGTGCTGGGAATGCACACATTCCCTTGAGGGTTCCCACCCACCTTGGGCTGCCATGCGGGCCTCTGCACCATAGCTTGGTAACACCCCTGCTCCAGCTGATATCGGCCAATTGTAAGCTGTCTGCTCTTGGACACACACTTGTTTCCTCTTTGTGAAATGCAAATTTTATTTACTATTATTCTATAATAATGTTGTTACTTTTATTATATAATTATAATATTACTTTACAATAATCAAATGAGGGATATCGAAAAATGGAGCAATCTATAAATGTATTTTATGTTTTTTTAAAAAAAAAATCGGTGTACCCAAAACAAAGGTCTGGCTTTATGTATTTGCTTTTCCCCCTCTGGCAGGAAATCACCTCAAATTTCTGTCTTAAAGCATAAGATTCTGTGAAAATGTTTGAAAGAATTTTGTTCCTGAAAAATAGACACCAGTACTTTAAAGGGACCGTGTCGTCACAGATGCATAAAATAATCAAGTTATGACAGTTGCCTATGGACGAGGACACTCAGCTATGGGCACGGGCCGGGATTAAAGTCTGGCCTCTGTCCAGGAGGAGCAGCCCCTGTCTCTTGTGTAGTGCCTCTCTCCTTGAAGAGAGAAAGGAGACATTTCTGACCAAAGAAGGTGGGCCTGTTATCTCAGCGGTGGCCTTGTTCCACCTGCTGTTCTCAGGAAGGACTCAGGACACGCCGACACTCTTCCCCGTGCGTGGACCCAGGGAGGACAGAACGGAGCCTGCAGTGGAGGAGGGCTGCTGACAGCCTGGAAAGAGGAACCTGGCCGAGGAGGTGCAGGGAACACCAAGGGCCCCGTGGAGCTGCAGAGCCCTGTGCCAGGTGCGGTTGGCGCCCCCATGGGGCTCCAGACTTCCCCCTCAGTCCTCCCACAGCCCAAAGGTCTCCAGTGACCTCACGGCCCCCTGCCCGGTGGCAGGCTCCCTCTCCTGCGGCTGGTCCTTCTGTGGCAGGTTGTCTCGGTTCCCCTTTCCCCGCCCCTCTCCTGCCGCCAGCACATGGCACCCACAGTAGGTTCTTCTGGCCTCTCCTTCCATCAGCCGACTTCCCACATCTGTGCCCTGGTCCTCACCATGTACAGATGCTGTCCTGTCTCCCTGGACACGCTGTGGCCTGCTTCCTGCCCTGGAGTCTGTTTTGCACACAGCATCCCGTGGCTGCTGATCACACCACCCTGCACACTGGCTCCTCATTCCCCTGCGAAGGCAGGCCCTCAGCCTTCTCCCAGCCCTGGGGCCCCTGCACACCGAGCCACCCTTCCTTGGCCTCCTCCAGGGCTGTTCCTGTTGCCTGGAATGGGGGATCCTCTCCCTTAAGTCATACTCAAAAGGCACTTCCTCCAGGAAGTGGCCACGGAGTGGCCCACCCTCCACAACCTGGCCAGAGCCAGAGAGACCTGCTTCATTCCATCTCCACCTGCTACCTTGAGCCTGGCCAGTGTCCTCTGACCAGAACCTCAGTCCCCATGGGACACTGGTCCAGGTACCCTTATGCCCCAGGGCTCAGAGCAATGCAGGCCCCAGGGTGCTGCCCAGTCGTGGTTGAGAGATGGAGGTCATGTGGAAACTGAGCTACTTTGTCCAAGGCGGGCTTCCGCTGAGCTGTGGGTCTGCCAGGCCTTGCTCCTGTCCGGTCAGACCGCTGACCCTTCTGGGCTCAGCAAACCTGTGTGGGCTCTTCAGCCTAAGGCATACAGGAGGACGGTGACCTGGCTCCGAGCTCCCACCATCCTTCCTGCCACCTTCTTTTTATTCAGTGGCTGCCCAGGAGGGCCCTGTGGCTTCCCCCACTGCCCACAGGCCCGGAAAGTGCCCCCCTACTGTGCCTCTCCATGTCTCTCATTCATTCATGCCAGACTGTTTATTGAGTGCCTGCTGAATGCTGGACACTGAGGTAGATGAGATGACGCCGAGAATAATACCATCCAGAACCCTCAGCATAATCCAGGGACACCAGTTAACTGAGGACAGTGCTGTGAGAGGGACACAGGGACATAGCATCGAGGGTGCTGTGGGGCTCAGGGGGCCCTGGCTGAAGCTCTGGGTGGGGGATGGAATCCTGCTGCCCCAGCCCTTCTGCAGGCACCCCTGAGCCCCTGCAGCACTGGCCAGGGTCTTGTTCCTCTCCCCACCCAGGAAGATGCCCTGGCCTCCTCCTCCCGCCCCGCCCCACAACCCTGCAGACGGGTGCTGCCTTCTTTGCTCCGAAGGCCGCGCCCTTTGCAAGCTCCCCACATTTATTTTTAACTTCCCCACCCTCCCCACACACTGGAGCTGCACACCCCTGACGGCATCCGCCGTAGGCTGGCCCCTCCTGGAATAACCTCACCTTCCTCCCTGGCAGGCAAGTGTTAGTCACATGCGACTTCAAACACAACTCAAATGTCACCCCGTCTTTGAACTGCACCTGCCCCTCCCTGGCTGCCTCCCCCCATGGCAGAGTCGCTCCCCAGCACTGGGTGGTCTCGTATTGGCCAAGCTGGGGTGCTGGGCCAGAGAGGCACGCTGGCAGCATGAGGACAGGGCAGAGGGCAGCGCCCGGGGCCTGGCATGGGCAGGAAGGGCCTTGGTTCCCAGGTGGCTGGGAACGAAGCCAGCCGTCAGGCAAAAGGGAAGCAGGAACTGCTGGCCCCAGAGAAGGGAAGCACGGACTTGTCGGCCTAGCGGACTGGGGGACAGGCGGTCACTGAGAGTTGGTGCCTCAGTTTCTCATCTGGGCCTTGCAGCTCTGTCCATGGTCTCTGATTGGTGGGGCAAGGACCAGTCACCACTGCCCCCTGCTGGCCGTTTACCCGCATCACAGGCTGGGCTCCTGCCCTGTAGCTTGCTGCCCTCCCCAGTCTTCGGGGAAGGCAAATCCTCCAGGGTAGGAGGGAGAGAGCTTTCTCCCCATATCTTGTCTCCATGTGCCCACCCTGCCCCGGGAAGGAGCAGCCTGGTTTTGTGGGTGCCAGGCTAGCAGTCCGCTCTGGTTGCTGGGCCTAGAAATGCCCAGAGGAAGATCTGAGGAACACATCAGCCCTGCAGCTCCGGAGCCTCGGCTCAGGGTTGGAGCAGCTTGGGTTAGGAAGGAGCAACGCAGTCTGTCCTCTGTTCAGTGCCACGACTTCAACAGTATTTGATTTCATTTAGGTCAAAATGAAGAAATTAAAAAAAAAAATGTATGTTTAAAAAGCAAGCCCAGCCAGCAACTCTAAGTGGTTTACTTTTTCATGTGACTCTAACAGTTCACGAAGCAGTGAAGTACTGACTACTGATTGCTCCTTCCTGGGAGCTACTCACCCTGACCATCATTCCAGAAAATAATGACTGTGCTTTCTTATCTGATCTTTACAGCAATGATCTAGCCCCTTAAATGAAGGAATCAAGTTCCCCTCAAAGCCAGGGCCCAGTCAGCAGCCTGGTCAGACTGTCTAGAAGAGCAGCCGACAGGAAGTCCTAGCCTGTCTGTGAATCTTCTGGGCAAAGATGCATCATTTCCAGAACACTCTCCTGCCTCTGATGCAGCTGCCTGCCCCTGACTCTCCCCCTCCTCGGTGCATCTCGACCACACAGCTTCCGAAGATGTCTGATAATTCTAGCACAGAATTGCTGCAAAGCCTGTACAATTTCCTATGTCTCCAATTGGTAGCAAGGCTTGGACCTGAAGTTTGGAGAAATCTGAGGCAGCCAGCAGAGGGTTTACATGAACAGCATCAAAGCTGTAGGACCCCAGGTTGAAGTTGAAAAGGAGGAAGGGAATGGAAGCTGGGCTGAGTCTCCCCGGGAAGGGGCCTCACTCTGGGAGCAGGACTCTCCTGTGGCCGTATTTCACCATATGCAGGCTTGGGGAGGGTATCTCCACAAAAAACCCAGGGATTCACTCATCCATCCATCCATTCATTCGTTCACTTACTCATCAGATGATCATTGAAAGCCTACTGCCAAGGACCATACCAGGTGCTGGAATAGGATGTTGGCATGAAACTGTCTTCACATTCCTGTTCTTAAAGAGCCTCATAAGGGAGACGGACATATATCAAAATACCACCTAAGTGACTGTATCATTACTCTGAGTGTGCTACCCAGAAAAAGAACATCTCACATGCGAGCATGTAACAGAGGCTCTTTGCCTGTCTGGGGGGCAGCCAGGCTTCCTCGAGGAAGGGACCTTGGTACACAGACTGAGGATGGTGGCAGCCAACTCAGTGGAGAGAAGGGAGGAGGATGCCCCAGCAAGAGGAATGAGACTCAAAGTTTCCAAGGCAGAAGGGAGAGGACCCCCTTTGGGGATCTAGAAGAAGCTGGAGCAGGGGAGTGCTCAGCCTGGTGTCTACAAGTTCCCCAGAGGAGACAGCACCGAGAGCTCTGGGTGGTTTCTCCCCCAGGGGAGCCTGTCAGAAAGCTGCTTGTACCATGAGCCAGCTGTTCAGTGCTCAAGGGGAAAACGTGCAAGCAGGGTGGAGGCCCCTCATGGACAAGCTTGTCTGTAATTAGGACAGGGCCTCGGATACAAGACATGCTCAATAAGCATTGTTGGATGAGTGAATGGAAAGGTCCTCTGCCCCTGCCCTGGGTGGTGGCCTCCCACAGAGGGATGTTCCCTGTCCCTCATGAGTTTTCCTCCACCCTTCTTTGTCCCCAGGGTGGATAGCATGTGTCTAGATTGCTCAAGTCCAGGGTTGAGAATGGGCCACTTCATCTGGTGAGAGTAGGAGGGGTACAGCATGAGCAGGCATTGGGGCACCTGCTCCCCTGGAGTGAATGATTCTGTATAGTTTCCAGGCCAACTGTGCCCTCAGGGCTCTCTGCTGAGGCCTAATTCTGCATGTGTGTTTCTCACGGGAAGCTTGCAGGGACCTGGGTCAGAGATTCAGGAATCGTTTGTGGATGTCACTGATATCCTCTTCTAGCTTCATCTTTGAAGGCTGTGTGTGAGAACAGACAGAGCGGAGGTGTGAGTTCAAGAACTGAAGGAGGTAGCATGGTAAAAATCGCCCATATCATAAATCTCAAAAGTCCTAAGTGACTGTCCTAAGGTCACACAAGTTACTGTTCAAAGCGGGGATGTAAAAAGGTCATGCAGGCTCCAGGCTGTATTCTCATGGCTGCTCTGGTAACCTCAAGGGAAAGAACTGTACACTTACAGTGTATTCGCTTGTGGTAGACTGCAAAAGTGTGGGTAGAATCCTTCTATGGTGGCATATGTGTTCCCTTGCAATGTGACTCTGTGGCTCTTCCATCAACAAGTGTTGTCTATTTCTCACACTTGGAGTCTGGGACAGCCTGTGACTTGCACTGATAATAAGTGATAATAAAATGGATGGAGCTGTGGATTGAACAAGCTCCAGAAGGCTAGCCTTAGGGGATCTCCAGTGATCTGTGCTTTTGGCCTCCTGAAGCTCTGCCCTGAGACTGCTGAGTAAAAACGCTTGTCTTGTCTTATAGAAGACGTGTAGTCACATAGAGGAGTCGAGGCAGCACCAATGGGCCAACTTGTGACCCTCCAACTCCAAGGACCTTGCAGCTGAATGAAGCCATATGGCTGAGTGGGAGCCTAGGAGCAGAGAGACCATGACCCAGCCACTGCTCAGCCAATCCCTGTTGTTGTGTGAAGCCATCATTTTGGGGTGACTTATTATGCAGCAATAAATCACTGAAACATCACTTCTTCCCTGCTGGGGGCTCTAGCTGCGTCATCTTGTCCAACCTGCACAAGGACCCTGCAGGTTATTTTCCCATTTCCCACGTAAGGAAACTGAGCCTCACAGATGAGGTGAAGCCATTAAGTGGCAGAGCTGGAGTTTGTGCTCATATCCTGCAGGCTGCTCTCTCCCCGTTTCACGCACTTGTCACAAACTGCAGAGATGGGGTTGTAATGTTGCTTGCTGGGAACATGGGTGAACAAATATATCTCTGAGAGTCTTCTTCCAGTTCACTGGAGAATATATACAGAATTGGCGTTCCTTGATCACATGGCAATTCTATGTTAAATTTTTTGAGGAATTGCCATTCCCTTCTCCACAGCGGCTGCACCATTTTACATCCCTACCAGCAATGAAAAAGATCCAATTTCTCCACATCCTCTCCAATACTTACATTCTTTCTTTTTTAAAAATAGCAGACATTCTAATGATTGAGGGTCTTCTTTGTCTTATAGAATAGGAACCTAAGACAGCAAATTTCAATGTTTTCTTAAGGTTATGCAGCTAATGACTGGCAGAGCCGGGATTGTATTCTAGCCGGTCTGAGTCCAAAGTGCACATTTTCTTTCCAGGTGACAAAGTATAAGCTCAGGCTTATTGGGGTCCTGCTAATTGCATGAAGCTGCTCATGCCAGGGAGCTATGCTCAGCATAGGTTTGGGACATAAGCAGGACATAAAACTATTTCCATCATGAATAAGTGAGTCTGCGAGTGATTTGGGCCAAAACAAATTGATAATCTGGAACAGATAAAACCAGAATAACTCCTGACTTTGGTGCAAATGCCAAGGGACCTGAAAGTGGATAATTTTGGAAGCCAACTTTAGAGTTGAATTATTACTTGTCTCAAGGCTTCCTGCTTTCGGTTGGGACTGGAAATGGAAGTGCCAGGCCCTGTCAGGAAGTCTTCTCTGGTGGTTTTACTGGTCAGGGCTAATTTAGGAAGTGCTGGAAATCTCGTAGAAACCCCTTGGGAAATTTTTACCCTGTTTTCCTGCATGAAAAGTTCACTCAGTTAAAAAACCTCAGAAATGACATCTGGCCTCCCTGCTGGCTTATCTAGGCTAAACCTTGCATTCTTTCTCCATATGATTCAGTGTTGGGGTGGCGGGGGCAGCCCGGTGGCATCGGCCATTCAGGGGCTGGGCAGAGACCAGAAGGCATCCCACTGGCTCTTGCGCAGGTCCCCCCGTTGCGCCCACACATTGCCCTGAGAAGTGCGTGTTGATACTTCCGTCTCGCTGCACGCGACCTTGAGGCTCACAGAAGGTGAGCTAATTTATCTAACGTGTCCCCCAGTAGTCAACAACCCTAAGCACTTAGGACTTTCTTCATTGCTGTACTGTTTCAGAAGTATTGGAAGTAATTCCTTTCTTGAAGGATCTTTGAATTCTGACTTATAAGAGGCCAAAGCTTACATTCCTCCATCAAACAGGAAACGTGTATGTGTCATTGAGTCCAAACGCAGGGCACCATGTGAAGCCCGATGGTCTCCGGGACAGTCTCTCCACCTGTGGCCTCTCACCTGTTCCTCTCTGTTCCTGGACCGACATGCCTCCCCTCCCTTTCCTCATGCTGTTCCCTCACTTGTTAGCATCCCACTGACCCTTCAAGGCCCTCGTGAAAGGGGCGTCAAAGAAGGCATTCTGCCTCCCTCTCTCTAGTGCTGTGGGCCCTGTTCACGCGTCCACCACCTCCCTGGGAGCTTCCCACGTGCCTCGCTTCACCTGACAGGGTCATGGAGATGAAATGCTCAGCACGATGACACATCTAAGAGTTTAGTAGAGGGGTACATGAATTATGGGCCAGACAACGAAAGGAAAAGATCTATGCAAATCTAAGGGGAAAGAAAATGGGAACTTGAATCAGAAAATGAGTAAGCTTCAGAAATTAAGATTGGGATGGTTGTGTGTGAGGCTGGGGGAACAGGGGAGGCCCACAGGATGGAACAGAGATGAGGTGGGTGGCTCGGGAGTGGGAGGCATCCCCTGGCTGAGGTGGGAGTTCCTGGAGCACTGGTGCCAGTAGAGCTGGACTTACATGGTGGGCCGGACTGGAGATCCTTCTGCCTTTAAAAAACTCAAGTTTGATATTCTTTCATAAAATAGCAAAAACAAAAGTATATATCATCCTGTATGTTATTTTAACACCAGCCATGATTCGTGCATTTATGTAATAAATCTTTTAGAGCATTTATCATATCCGGGGAACAACAGATGGGTTCCTGCCTTCAGAACACACAGTTGAACTAGAAGGATCAAATTCAAGACCACTGTCTTTTCACTTGACGTCTATGATGAAAAGATGCCGAGCAATGAACACACTTGAATGCATGCATTAATCATTTATCCTGGAAAACTGTGTCCTACATGCTTAGTTTTACCAAATCGCTAAATTGTAATCACATTCACTCACGGGTCCTCACTGAAAGCACATCGAGAGATAAAATTCCAGCTCATCTTTTCCTTCTTACAATCAATTTTAATAGGTAACAACCCTGTTCCATGACAGATTAATCCAATTCTATTTCTTTGATCAATTAAAAAGGGAAAATCTTTTAATTACTCACAGGGCACTCTTTATAATAAAGGTAAAAGAGACCCTTAGCACCTTGGTTCCTTTTTCCGTGATTCAAATGTGTTCTCAGCAATTTGGAAATAATATGTAAGGTTTTCAAATTCAATTTACAGATCCAGCAGTATTTTGAGCTAAAAAAAACAAACAAATTAGACTCAAAACATCACTTTTCACTGGAAAACTCAGTACCATGACTGGTGGCAGCCCCTCCATTAGTCATGGTCCATTTTCATCCTCCCACCCAGCAGGGCGTGAGGTGCTGTGTGCCCACAGAGGGTGGGCAGTGAGTCAGAGCAGCCGTGGTCCTATCACCCACCTGGGTCTGGCTTCGCGGTGTGACTCATCCCTGCGGCCTGGCCTCTGAGAGCCTCCCTGGGGCCTCCTCCATGGGATATGAGCTTCCTGCCACCTGGGTCCTGGGCCCTTCCCCTCCCTCCCATGCTTACGCAGCACATGCTGCGGGCCTTACCATCTCATGGGGCCAGGGACCAACGGGCTAGTTGTAGAAGGGGACTGGGTTCTGGAGATATGCATTCAGTCTTGAGGGTGGGTTCTTCCTTGCTTCTTGGAGGCAAAACCATTTCGTGAGCTTTTCGGTGGCATAGTTGCTCCAAAATAAGACAATTGATATTTGGTACCAGTCACAGAAATCTATTTTCCTGAGGCAGAGTGCATTTCTGTCCAGGTGAAGTTGATGATGACAAGAAGCCATCTGTTTCTCCCTTTTCTGTGGTTATAGATGGGGTCAAGGTGGGGATGGAGCTTGGGGGTCCTGAAGAAGAAGGAGGGGGCTGCACCCATGTAGTGGCCATGTTGGGACTAAGGAGAGAGTGGTGGGTGGTAAGGCTGAGTGACAGCCATGCCAGGAGCAGGAATTGCTGACACTGGCTTCAGGTTTTCTTTTCTGCACTGTAATCCTCTCTCATCAGTCTCAACCCAAGGGCAGTCATGAGAAATGACAGTCTCGAGTTTAGCTGCACGTGGGAGCTAAAAGGGATAAGCTTTGACAGTGATCTCTTAGGAAGCAGGCTGGAGACTTCCAGAAGCCTGGAAGGGTGACAAGAGCTCACACCTCGTCAGGGTGAAACTTAGGGGAGTGCAGTGTCCCAGGAGCTGCTGGACGACAGGGCCGACCCGGTGCTCACTTGGAGGACGGGTGTCCTACACTTCTATTCTCCTCAGTTTGTCGCAGCTCTGGAGGACATTTATTGCAGATCAGATGTCAAGATGTCCTAAGTCTAAGGTCTATTCATAAATAATGCTGGTAAGGAAATGAGCGTAAGAGCACATCCCAAGAAGATCAATATGAGCCAGAAAAGCAGAGACATCTTGAGGCCGGATGGGAGCCCCAGGAGCAGAGAGCATGTGGCACACTGACTGTGGGGTTGGGATTTATCCCAGTTTATGGCCTCAGCGAACTGATATTTCCACCTACCTCAACCACCCAAATCTACTGTAGAAATCAAGTATTCCCATCTTCACTTGGTGCGATGGGTACTTTTGTGTCAGCTTGGCCAGGCTATTACAGTGTTCCATCAAACACCAGCCTTGGACATTGCTGTTGCTGTGAATGTTGTTTTGGTGTGTTTGTTTGTTTGTTTGTTTGTTAGTAAGAGTAACATTAAATTAGTAGACTTTGGGTAGTGCAGTTCACCGTCCAGATGTGGGTGGGCCTCATCTGATCACCTGAAGATCTTCAGAGGAAAGATCCCGGGGGAAGAGGGAATTCTGCTCTAGACCGCCTTAGGACTTGAGGTACAGCGCGAGCTCTTGCCTCTCACCAGCCTGCTGACCTGCCCTGCCAATTTCATACATGCCAGTGCCCATATTCACACAAGCCAATTTTTTAAAAGAAATCTCTCTGTACATACACACACCCTACTGATTCTATTTCCCCAGAGAACCTTATGGACACACCACCATCTGTCACTTCCCCTGGTATGTATCCTTGTGCAGTTGGGTGCACTTTTCTTCACCTTTGTCTCTGTTGTCCCTCCTCCACTTATCCCACAGGACTTCCCTGGGCCCCTCCCCTATGTGCCCACCTTGTGTGGACACCCTTCCAAGAACGTGATCCAGCTGGCATGCAAAGCCCACATCAAATGTGGGGAGATGAGGCTCTGCCCTTGAGCCTGCTGTTAATTAGCAAATCGCCTCGACATATTAATACCCCAAGACTCACCTTGTCTACAGAGTGGGAAGACTGGACTAATGGAGGTAGTCAACCTGGGCTCATGAAGCTTGGGAATTGTGTAGGAAATTTTGTGTTGTTCCCATGTTTTTCTGGGGACAATGTCCAGTGTTTTCATCACATTAGAACCATTGGAATAGGTAATCTGAGGAAATAGGAACAACCATTTCCCACAATTATAGGATCCAATAATAGTCATTAAGTCCCAGATAAATGGAGCTTTTAGCTAATACATGTGTGTGTGTGTGTGTGTGTGTGTGTGTGTGTGTTGAGCCGACTTATGCCATTTTGAAATTTTCATGTTGAATACAAAGAATGAATAAAAATTGGAACTGATGATAATAGGGAAGTATTAGGAGCTGATACTTAAAAAGCTGTGGTTGTTATGATATCATTCTTAAAGGATGTACAAACAACATGCACACATGTACATAGACTCACACACATACTCCTCCTGTTGTAGTAGAGCAGCCTCCAAAGATGGTTATATCCTAATCCCTGGAACCTGTGACTATGATTTGTTACAAGGCAAAAGGAACTTTGAGGATGTAACTATGGTTACTAATCAATTATCTTAAATAGGAAGAGTATCTCAGATTGTCCAGGTAGGTTTGATCTACTCATGTAAACCCTTAGAAGCAGAGAACTTTCTCTGACTGGAGACAGGAGAGAGGCCGCAGAAGAGAAAGTTGACGAGGCTTGGAGTGGGCAGAGGGCTTGGCCCTACAATGCTGGAGGGAGGCACCTAGAAGCATGAACAGGACCCAGGCAGCACCTAAGACCAGAGCTGGCCCAGCTGAGCCTGCAAGGAAACAGGCTCCTCAGTCCTATAACCACAGAAACTGAATTCTGCCAACAACCTGAATGAATTGAAAGCTAATTCCCCTCAGAAACTTCAGATAGGCCAGCCCAACTGACACGTTGATATTGGCTTTATGAGCCCCTAAGCAGAGAACCAACTGAGCCCACTTGGAATTCTGACCCACAGAACCATGAGATAACAAATTTCTATTGTCTCAAGCTGCTAAGTTTGTCATGACAGTGTTAAGGGCTGAACTGTGTTGCCTACACCCCCTTGCAAGTCCATGTGTTGCAGTCCTAACAAGCAATAAATGCAGAATGGAATATTTGGACATAGGGCTTTTAAGGTGGTAGTTAAGGTAAAGTGAGGTCATTAGAGTGGGCCCTATTCCAGTCTTCATAAATGGAGATCAGGACACAGACACATACAGAAGGCTGACCATATGAGGGCATGGGGAAGACAGCTGTCTGCTAGCCAAGGAGAGAAGTCTCAGGAGAACCAGCCCTGCCGACACCTTGATCTTGGACTTCTAGCCTCCAGGATGATGAAACAATACATTTATGCTGTTGAAGCCACAAGCTCTTGTATTAGCCTCAGCAAACTAGTACAGGCAGCAATAGAAAAGTAACACATCATCCCGCCTGTGTTATCAGCATCTGCCTTTCTGTTAAATCATAGATGTGCACATACAAACATGTTTTAGGGTGTCACATCTTAACGAAGAAGAAAAAGTTCCCTTCCTTGATCCTGTATCACTATCCCACCCCCACCCCATCTCCCGGTCCATTTTCCTCTTTGCTGTCTAGCAAAGCTGCTTGTAGGGGTGGTTTAGGGTCATCAGCTGCACACCCTGTGTTCTCTGTTCCAGCCCCTTCAGCTGGCCACCCACTCCTCTCACAAGGACCGCTCTTGCCAGGGCCCTGAGGATCTCAGGCCGCAGCTCCATAAGCACATTCTGCTCTTATCTAATTTGACCTCTTGACAGCATTCAGCTCTGTGTCCTTTTCAAAACTGCTTCTTCTGCAGGTCTCTGTGGCCCTTCCCCCACTTTTACTTCCTAGCTGAGATGCATGATGAAATGCTGTGGGGCCAGAGGCTATGATCCAGACCCCTCTTTTTTTACCTGCTCTTGCCCAAGTTTCATATAGCTCTGTGGGTTTAAACACCATGTGTGTGCCCATGACCCAGCTCTGCTTCTCTAGGTCTGGGCTCTCCCTGAAAATACAGGCTCTCACGTCCGAGTGTGCTTGGCGGGTCTCATCGGGTGTCCCGAGGCTTCCCATTCACGGTCACAGCAGTGCACTTGCTCTCAGTTCCAGGAAACAGACCTTGCTGTCTCAAGAAACAGACCTACCCAGTTGCTGACGCCATAAATAGGTGTCATTTTTTTCTTTTTCTTCCCTTCTCTATTTTCATTTGCAATAATTTTATTGAGATGTAATTCCATACCATAAAATTCAACCTCTTGAATTGCACAATTCAGAGTTTTTTTTAGTATAGTCACAGAGCTGGGCAACCATCACCATGATCAGAATTTAAATATTGTCATCACCCTAAAAAGAAACATCCTACTTACTAACAATCATTTGCTATACCTCCCACCCCTGTTTTCCTCTCGTAGCCTCTGGCCACAAAATAATCTTTTTTCAATCTCTACAGAGTTGCCTATTCTGCCCATTTTATAAAAATGGAATCATATACTATGTGGCCTTTATATGTGACTTCTTATCACTTACCATCATGTTTATGAGGTTCATGCATGTTGTGCATGTATGGGTACTTCATCTCCTTTTGTTGCCAAACAATAGTCCATTGTCTGTACAAACCAAATTTTGTTTCCCATTCATCGGTCGATGTACATGTGGGTTGTTTATGCTTTTCGGCTATTGTGAATGGTATATTAAGGGTATTTGTGCACAAGCTTTTGTGGGACTTCTGGCTGAATAACCTGGAGTGGGCTTGCTGGAGGGCACCACAACTCCATGCTGCACCATTTGAGGAACTGCCAGCCTGTTTTTCCAAATGGCTGCATGGCCTTACATTCCCACCTGCAGTGCGTGAGGGACCCAGCTTCTCTGCCTCCTTGCCAACACGTGTTTGGTCTGCCTTTCCATTCTAGCCATGCTGTCTGTGTGACTGACTTGGTGTGTGTTCTGGGTTCCACGGACATGTCCCCTCAGGATTCATACACTGACTCCTAACCCCCATGTGGTGGTTCAGGCTGTGGTGCTTTGGGGAGGTGCTAAGGTCATGAGGCTGGAGCCCTCGCGGTGGAATCAGTGCTCTTGTAAAAGAGACCCGGAGCTCCCTGGCTCCCTCTCTGCCACAGGAGGGATGGTGAGGAGCTGGGAAGCAGCCCTTACCAGACCCCAAAGCTGCTGACGCCTTGATCTTGGACTGCTCATCTCCAGAGCTGTAAGAAACGCACCAGTGTGGTTCAAGCCCTGCCCTGGCTGGGGTGCTCCCTTACAGCAGCCCAGCTGCCCCAGGGAGCAATGCCTTGCTGCTCTCATCAGGCCTGCCGCGTCGCAGAAACCTTCACACACAGCAACTCGTGACCCACCCAGCTGCGCTTCTTGAATACCTACTCTGGGCAAGTCATTTTCTGGCACGCTGAGAGGGCTAAATAAAAGAGATAAATAGCAATATTCTTTGCTCTCCAGTAACTTAGAATCTTACAGATTAAATACATTTTCAACTGACTGGAATTTAGGGTCAGAAAATATAAAATCCAGTTGAGGGAGTGAGTGCAAGCTTTTTCTGGGATTCGGCATTTGAGCAGGTGTTAGAAGGATGGAGGGCATTTCGGTAGCTGTGGATAAAGGAGCCCAAGCATAATACTTTCCCAGTGTCCTGTTGCTTGAAATCGGAGACTGCTCTCTGAGAGGTGCAGGCAGTTTGACAATGGGGACGTGTGGACATTTGTGGCCCCATTTGTGATTCCATTCCTCCGCCCCATCCCCATCTCAGCATCACATCTCCTATCTGACTTCCATTCAACACTGGGCCTTCCCTAGCCTACCGTGTGCCCCGCCTCACAGCCCGACTTAGATGTGACCTCCACTAAATTAAAAAAATGCAAGATTTAGAGCTTTCCCCTCTAAAGCCACATTAAAATATTTTATGCCCACTGGCTACTACAAAATGGTCCTATCAAAATATCTTGCTTCAGGTCACACTGCAGAGGGCATGGAAGGAGGTGTCACTGAGCTGCTGGGGGAGTGGTCCTCAATGAAGGCTCTGAGTGGGGGTTGTGGCAGGGATGTGCTTAGGACTGGCTTGGGGGTAGCACAGCACAAATAGGAATCCAGCCATGTGGACCAGGACAAGCTCCTGGCACACAGGTGAGAGTTCACAGGAGGCCAGGGAGGGCTACTTCCTGGAGCAGGACAGGGTGACCCCACGATGACTCTGGGGAGAGCTGGATGGAAGAGGGCTGGGGAAGCCAGTAACATTCTCAGCCAAGCTTATTTTTCTCATCCATACAATGAGATATTAGTGTTTAAGAAATGTCTAATTGGCTTTTAAATTTTATTTATTTAATTACTTCCACCATGACTTTGTGTGGCAGAGGCAGAAATCCCTGGAACCCTTGGTAAATAAGGAATGGTTTGAACAAAACCTCTTAAAGTGCCTGAGGAAAAATGTGACTTTTCACTTAACTTGAAACACAGTCCCTTTGCTAGGTGTTCAGAGCCCTGGGGAGAGGTTGTGGACCACGTCAGGTAAAGAGCCAGGGATGGGATGAGGGCCCCAGGCTTCTCTAACTGGGGCTTCAGCTTAGCTTCACTGCCAGAGGAGGGACCAACTCCGCAGGTCAGGGGACGGAGCTGGGACCTGGCACACCAAGGACAGCTGCCTGGCCAGCTGCCCTAAGGCTGGGGGATGAAGGTGAACCATCCTGGGAGCAGTGGATGGAGGGTGAGCTGGGGGGTGTGAACGTGGAGTACTGAGGTGGGCAGCACAGTGGCCAGTGCCTGGACCAGTCCAAGAACCTCTACAGGGTGGACAGCAGCCCTGACCAGACTGAACCAGTGTCCAGCCACAGTGATGACCAGTGTGGAGAACTGGCCAGGTATGCCCTTCTCCATGCCTCTGCCTGGAACATGGGCCAGCTCAGGCCCTGCACATAAGGGCAGGTGGGAATTTAATCAGTTTATAAGAAAAAGAGGTGACTTAATTTATACCCAAAGCTGATAAAACAGGTCACACAGAGATACAAAAATAACAACAAAAAAAGTTCTATTCTAATATGTACAAATAGCTTGGCTTCTTTGTACACAGCTAATAGACCATTATCACTCATCATCTATAGAAAGAGTAATGGAAAGGCAGTATTCTTGAATGTCCTATGCTGCGTGAAGGGATCATCTGCAGGTATTCTAAAATGTCAAGCAATGATGAAATTCTGTTACTACTGTGTATCTGGGTCTCTTTCCCTTGGTTATGTCCCTTGCCCCATTCAACTGGATGGCCCGAGAATGGGGAGCAAGTGCTGGTCTCCCGGTTGGTCTCCTTTCTCCATGGCTCCTGCCGCTCTGCCCAGCACTGTGTAAACCAGGCACCGGCTCCTGTTCTTCGTCCTGTCCTGCCCCATCCTTTTTGCAATGGCCAGGACTCTCCTACCAAACAGAAGAGGCAAGTCAGCAAATCAGTCCCTAGGTTGATGATCAGTTTTTATTGTCTGAAATCTAAGCAAAATAATATTGTTTCACCCGGCTCTGACGTTTATGTTGAAAGGATGTGTGAGGCTCAATGAGACGAGAGGCAAGGGTCGCCTCCCTTCTCACATTGCTGACTGCCTGGAAATAGTTTGTCAAATTGTATTTATGGTTAGACAGGTTCATGCAGTAGCTTGAGAGTTACCCGCCTGGAACTATATTGGAAATGGAAAACGAGGGAGCAACAGAATAATAAAGGGTCAGTTAAGGCTCGGGGGAAGAGAGGAGAAAAGACAAAAATCAGAAAGAATGTTAAAAGGAATCAGAATTTTTCATTACTACTTTAAAATATCAATGTAAAAGGAGTGCCTGGAGAAAAAGTATCTCTGTCGGTGTATGGAGAGAGCAAACCCAAAATGTTGATAGTAACAAATTAGTGATGTGCATAATCATCATCATTGCTACCCTTTGTTGGGGGACAGCTCTGCCCCAAGCAGTGAGCATAACTATGGCTGCGTGAGCCGTGAATCTGGTCATTAGCCCAACCTCACAGGTGCAGCTAGGAGCCTAAGTAACCCACCCAGGCTCTCCCAGAAGTCACTGACGGGGCTGCTGTTTCAGCCTACCTGTCATAGCTTGTGTGCCCGGCTGTTCCCACTAGATCACTGCCTCCAAAGTGCAGACACGGTGGAAACGCTTCAGCCAGATTCTGGTCCTTCCTGAACCTGTCTCCTTCGAGTCATTTGGGACCTCTTTTGAGCCCTGACCCTATTAAATGCCAGGGATTCTGGCAGTGCATGGATGGGAGCTGTCAAATAAACTTTGGAAGGTGCCCACTGTTTCAGAGAACCAGCCTGTATTCCTGGCAGCAAGCAGAGCAGGAGAGGCAGATGCCGTCAGCAGCCCCAGTGGGAAGCCGGCTCTAGCAGTGGTCACTGAGGTGTGGAAGCCAGGACATAAGAGATGTGGGGCCTCCTGTCACCAGAGCCATTTTGTAATCCACTAGGACGGCTCATGCACAGTTAGGGGATTCTCTTCTGCAAGATGGTAACTTCCTCCTGGCTTTGGGGTCAGAACCAATGACAACTAGCCTTGCCTGTAAAATCCCGAACAGCCTTTTCCAGGTCACACCAGTAACACTGTATCATATTTGTTAAAAGGCTTTACAGTTTACAAAGTACTGTACAGTTTATGAAGTACTTTCATGTACACCATCTCATCCAATCTTCCTGGAACTCTGTGGGTAAGCCCTCACCAAGAGCCCCATTTTAATTAACAGTTTAGGAAGGGCTTCCTCCAGATCAATGTAGTTTTGGATCCCGTTTTGTCAAACTATTTGGGTGGTTGTGGGCACGTCATTTAGTTTTTCTTCATCTCAGTTTTATCTGTAAATTAAAATTACTCATGCCATCTCCACTGAATAGCTGTAAAGCAAATAACAGGGTGTGGGGCACTCAGACTGCAGAAAACATTCCTGGGCTATAAAAATAGGAAAGAGGCTTATTTAACCCTTAGGAAAGGATTACATATGGGCTCCCACTTGTTTGAACATCTTCAGGAGAAACAGTGTCTGGAAGGCTGGGTAACCTTTGGCTTTCACTAATCTCTTCTGCTTTTCACTGTTTTACGCAATGATAAAGTGCAGGTCCTTATGCATGTTCCCCAGACATTAGTGAGGCTTATTTACAGATAAAATCCATCCCAATTCTCCAACACTGGACTATTTGGTAAGCAGTATGCTTTGACATGGGGTGGATGGGGAAATGGAGAGAGGGGCTGACAATAATGTCTGTCGTCCCTATGAGGAGGCTCTCATAGTTCCTCCTGGTTTTCATTTGCATCGTGACCAAAAAGTGCGATACATCATTGCAAAAAAGCTGTGAAGATGTTTCACACATTTCATGGCTGATTTTCAGTGCTATCCCGTTTCATGTATCATGCCTCTTTCCTGAACACCTGCTGCATGCCAGAAACATTTGCCCAATTGTGTATTTAGCACCACAGCAGCCTTTACAATGTGGGGATCATTGCCTGTGCATTATAAATAAGCCTGAACCCAGGGAGGTTCATCTTCCCCAGACAGCACTGCTAATAGCCAGCCTGTCTAGATCAGAGTGAGAGGGTCCCACCTGACCTTTGGAGAGAGAGGGGAATGGAAGATGTTTGAAAGAAATCGACCCTCATTTCTGGGAGGAAGTTATTTGTTCAGGTTGTATAACTGGTATCTCTGTGTGGGTCAAGGTTCTCTGGCTCTAAACCCTCTTCCTTCCCGTGGCATCATGGCTGTCTCTGGGTAGTGGCTATCACAGCAATGGGCCTGAGACTCAACAGTCATGATCAGAAAATATTAGCTTATGTTTGTCGAGAACTTACTGTTTTCCTGGATTGTCTTTATCAAGATGGACTTTATTACTGCTCCCATTTTATAGGCAAAGAAACCAAAACTTCCAAGCATTAAAAAAAAATTTCTCTAGGACAAAAAAGCCAGTAAGTGGTAGAGCTGAGTTTTGAGCTCAGCAACCTGGCTCCATGGAGAAATGAGAGGTCAGGAAAGAAAGAGGTCAGTATGTCCCAAAGATAGACTTATTTCTGTCCTGAAAAGCAAGTTCATCAAGACTTTTTATCTTACATAACAAACTTGACATCGTATGGATGTTAAAATATGAAATGATTCTACAAAACTGTAAAAAGCTTCACAGAGACAAATTGTGGCCTCTTATCATACCACCCAATGCCTTCCAGTGGAGAAAATGTGACAGTTTCAGGGCAGACATCCTTACCCATCCTTACCCAAACTCTGGAGCCATATGCAAAAATGTGGGTGCAAAACATGTTTGTGTGTGCTGAGGATTTGGCGAACTGAGTTAAAGGTGGAAGAGAATTGGCAAAGTGGAGACGGAGGCAGGGCATGCAGAGCTGAGGGAACAGAATGGAATGTCTACTATTCTGTCCTGAAACATCCTGTGGACAAGGGATAAAGCAATGCAAATCTGACAAGTGATGGAATCCATCACTGAGGGCTCTGGGCCATACTGAGGAATGTAAATGTTACCTTAAGCAGGGTGCAGGGGCTGGGTGCAGAAGGGCTTTGACGAGTGGGTGGTGTGACCTAAGTTTTGTTCAGAAGGAATGCTCTGGTCCCCAGGCATGACTAGGATGGATCAGTGCCCCCACACTTGCTGTGTTAGTAGCAATGGTTGGCTGTCGTCCAGTGTCAGGAGGAGCTGTTGCTATAGTGCAAGGAGTAGCAGCTGAATTCCCAACACTAGGGCCATGAACACCACACTTAGAGCATTTGAGAGACAAGGCTGGTGTTTCTTGTATATTTTCTCTTTGTGGCTCCTCCTGTTAGACACTGTGCCAGACCCTCACGCTGCCAGATCTCATGATTGTCTTGCAGCAACCCTGATGTTTGCTGTATTTTGCCAACGTCCACCAGGTTTTGAGTACAGAGGTACAAGGTCTGGTCTGAGCTTTTGCAGAATAAAACATTCCTCCTCTGGATTTTCATTAAGATGCAAAAACCAAGCATATGTCTATGTGGGCCTGAAACATCAATGAGCTGGTATATTGTTTAAAAGGAAAAAGTATTTGTTTTAATGGGCATACATTGTTAGTAAATCAGTTTGCTAGATAAAGCATAATGGAGGGGCTAGAGATGAGCAAGATCGGGCTGTGCCTTCAATGGTGTCCATACTCAGAGAGAAGGTGGGCGTGTGTGTCTGAACAACAGGGGAAGTGCAGTGGGGTGGGACGGGCAGGGAGGAACTGAGAAGAGAAAAACTCTTCCGGGGTCTTGGCCACGGCCCCATTGCCGGATGGCTGGGTTGGGCGACCCTCTAAAGATTGCAACCAGGCAGTCTTTGAAAGCCTTTGGGTTTTATAGACTCCTTAAACATTTAGATCCCATTCCTCCTCGATCTTAAGAATAATCTTCCTCCACCACAACCTGAAGAAACTTGTTCTTCTGTGTTTCTCTCCCCTTTGGAAAATAATCATTCTTACTATTACTACACACTCCCCATCAGGCTGTGATGATTTACCAGTTGATGGCCCCTGCTCTCTTTGCTCTTAAGAGAAGAGATTTCAGACACAGAAATGATTATTGTTAGTACAAACCTTTAGAATAGAATAAAAAACTTTTTAAAAACCTCTTATTCAAAATCATGGCATTTAAATAATTTTTGAGCTAATAAAAGGAATTTATTTAGGCTAGTTTAAAGGCTAATTGACACAATTTCAATTTCAAATTGAAACGCTGCTTATAATGCATTGTCATTCATCTTAATGGGCGTTAATGTTGAAACATAATTTGAGACTCTGAATAAGAGCATCATTAGCCCCATTATTGCTGGCCAGTGTACAGAGATGTGCCAGTATAGGTGCTTGTCCAATGTGATTGAATGCACAGTCAGGTATCTCCAATCCTGAGAATTCCAGAAGGAGAAGGAGCCTTCCAAACACTCTGGTTTGTCACCCCTGGATGCTGAGGAAATAAGTGAGGTAACACAGGAAGTGCACAGCATTGTGCCTGTAACCCAATTGGCTAATAAATAACTTCCATTTCTTAAGTAGATTGCAATTTTTGATGCTGATCTCAATCACTTATATTTGTTTTCTTTTCCCAAGCCTCTTGGAGGTTCCAGAGATTCCCTCTGGATCTAGAATATATATATAAAGCTACAGAAAGCATCTTAGAAGACATATTAATCATGATAGTCACCAGCTATACAACAGGCACTCTGAAAATCTTTCCTGTACAGCAGAGAATTAATCCTCCAAGCAGCTCCATGAGTAGGCATTATTATGCTGTTTTGCTTAGGAGGACACTGAAGTTTGGAGATGCTGAAGGCCCCCAACCCACACAAGCTGCCTGCTGAGGAGTGGAGCTGAAACTGCATCTGCCGTCAGGGCCGTGCTCTTAATGATCATCCCTTCACACACCCAGATGATCCTCAGGGACAGTGGGTTGTTTCTGCCTCTGGTCAAAGTACATGTACTTCAGGTTTCAGAAGAGAAAAGTGAATGCAGCCAGTCTCCTGTCAAACAACCACTGCTCTTTTCACTTCCTTTTCCCCCAAGCATCCTTCACACCAGGGCCCAAAGCCCACCACCATGACCATTTCCCTGTATTGACTGTCCCGTGCTTCCTTACAGTCATCAAGGACATGCTGGGTTCCATCTCTTTCTTGAGTCTAATGGGCAAAGTTCTAAAGCCTTACTGAAAACTAAACTGTTTGGGGCTTATCTTTCCTAGATTTTATTTTTTGAAGGCTGGACATGAATGAGTGGGTACCTAACACTTTCCCCCTGGGGTCTTTTCATTTTGATTCATTGAAGTGGGAAGTACATTCAAGGCCTTCTAGGGTCAGCTGGCCAAGCCTTGCCTCAATCAGCCACTGGACCGACATTTTTTTTTTGAGAGGGCATCTCTCATATTTATTGATCAAATGGTTGTTAACAAAAATAAAATTCTGTATAGGGGAGTCAATGCTCAATGCACAATCATTAATCCACCCCAAGCCTAATTCTCGTCCGTCTCCAATCTTCTGAAGCATAACAAACAAGTTCTTACATGGTGAACAAATTCTTACATAGTGAGTAAGTTCTTACATGGTGAACAGTACAAGGGCAGTCATCACAGAAACTTTCGGTTTTGATCATGCATTATGAACTACAAACAAACAGGTCAAATATGAATATTCGTTTGATTTTTATACTTGATTTATATGTGGATCCCACATTTCTCCCTTTATTATTATTATTATTATTTTTTATTTTTAATAAAATGCTTAAGTGGTAGGTAGATGCAAGATAAAGGTAGAAAACAGTTTAGTGTTGTAAGAGAGCAAATGTGTGTGCCTGTAGAGATCAGGTGTGTGCCTGTAGACTATGTGTTAATCCAAGCTAGACAAGGGCATTAAAACATCCACAGATGCAGAAGATTTCTCTCAAAACAGGGGGTGGTGAGGTTCTAAGCCTCACCACTGTGGACCAACATTTTTTGAAAGCATGTTATGTGCCATGGCTCCCAGCTCTGGGCACAGGTATGTGGAAAAATCCATGCTCTGATATGGAGTTGCCTGCGGTTTAGTGCTCAAATGCAAGTGTAAACTATAGAACAGTACAAGATAATTGTTATGACTGCAACACTTACTTTCTTGAGCTCTGTGTGTTTGGTATTGACATACATGGTCTCCACCAATCTGCCCAGTGAACTCTGGGAAGTAATACTATTACTATTGCCTCTTCTGTGTGTAAGGATCTTAGGTCTGGAGAGATATATGACTGCCTCAAGATGGTTTGGCCATCAGGTGATAGGGTCATGATGTGCATCTCATCAGTCTGATTACAGAGCATGAGCTTACAGCCACCGCACCACACCACTCCAGCATAATAGAAGACAGACAGCAAGTACAAGGGGGAAACCAGAGAAGGCTTAATGGAGGAGGCTGCTTTGGAATGGAATCTTAAAGCTCGACTAAGAACTCACCAAGTAAAGAAGAGATGAAATTCCCAGCTGAAGAAATTGAATGCCCCAAAGCCTGGAGGTCAAGGTCATCTCATGTTTTGGGAAGCTCATGTAGGGTTACTCAAGTGAACTTCCTGGGGTGGGGTGGGGCAGTAAGGCAGGGAAAGAAGGGGAAGTGGCAAAGCTGCTGTGGGGAGCAGGTCACCAAGGGCCTCATGGGCTAGGCAAAGCCTGGAGATTTTATCCTGTCAATCTGGGGAGCCCTTGAAGAAGGTGAAGACCCAGAGGTGGGGCAATCACATGTGTTAGGAAGCTCACTGTGGCCATGTGTGTGGCAGAGTGGGGTGGGGACCAATTATAAAGCTTCTGAGATGGTCCTCGTGAGGCATGATGAGGACTTGAAGGCAGCAGCAACGGAGAGACCAGGGTCCACTTTTAAGGCGTATTTTGTGGGTAGAAGTATCAGTACTTGGTGAATAAATAGCTGTATGTGTATGGTGGGGTACTATAGCTAAGGTGTCATGCTCTGCATGACAAGCAGCAGAAACTGACTCAGGCAAAAAAGGGACTTTATCTGAAGGATATTAGTGAGCATACGTCTGATATAGGAGGGAGCAAAATCACCATATCAGAGGGACATGGCCCTGAGCAGCTGACAGGCCCCCAGGAGCATGGAGGTGAAGCTGGACCCTAGTCTTGCTAACAGTAGACTCCATCTTATCTGGTGTCTCTTTGGCTCTAAATGTGAACAAACTCTTTCTGTACCACATGCTGTTAGAACAGACATCTATACACATCTACAGGAAGTTTGGGAGGACCTGGACAGACTGGCATTAAATCAGCCTTGATAGAGAGTTGGGTGGAGTCTGGCTAAGTGTCCCCCAAGATTGCAATCCAGCCTTCCCCTCTAGAAAAGAGCAAGACCAGCTTAAAGCAAGACAGTCTACTTTTTAATGAAAGAAAAAGATTAAGATTTACAGCACATGGATATTATTTCAGACTGTAAAAACAAACTGATTTCAATAATTAACCCCACCCCACCCCTAATGTAAAAGGACATTCATCTATGGTAGAAGTTCATAGTGCTGTTGAGTATGTGTTGTGGCTGCCATGGGAGACTAGGGATGTAGCTGTCTGTGAAAAGGGCCCATGGCATGTCTTGTACCCAGTAACAACAGAGTTTGAGGACTGAGGGTGAGTGATGGGTGGGTCATCTTGCAGGAAATTCATACAACACCTGGGATTTTAGACCCCAGCCCTAACAGTATTAGCTGTGTACTTTTGGGCAAAACAACTTTATTCTGTGAATCTGTTTCCTAAGAAATTTCAGCAAATACATTTGTTCTGAACCCCACCTCCTTAGCTTCTGATTCAGTAAGTTGAGTTCTTAACTAGTTCTACAGGTCATAGGATAAGCAACAAGGGTTGAAGACTGATCCACAGGAAAACCCAAAAGCCATCATCTTCCACAGACCTTTATTCATTCACATATCTACTCGACTCCCATTTTCTGAGCACACATTATGTGCCAGGTACTGTGTTGGGCACTAGGACCACAGCAATCAACAAGAGAAGACCCATTCCTCCTGGAACTTAATGTCTTAGAAGTAGTTGTCAAAAAAGGAGCTTGATCAGAAAAGGAGATGTCATATCAATTTAGGGATGGCCTCTGGTTATCTTGCTGGAAGCTTCCTAGAATCTTCTTAGGTCTTAAATTACTAAAATATATATATATATATATATATATATATATATATATATATATATTGGCAATTTTGGTCTTAGAGATGGTTTTAATTTGCTACATACCAGTCCAGTTCAGTTGTGAGTGAATAGGTGCCATATTTGCCTTTCACATTTCTCTATGGAACATTTCTGAAGGCACAGTGGGCAGACTTGGGCATTTACTGATGCTCTCTTCAGCTCACCATTCCTCTGGACACATCTACTAAACCCTGGTGCTGACTTTTGCACTAAATGTGGCATTTTTCTGAGCAAGAATGCCAGTTCTGTAGTCTGGGTCCTGCCTAGTATAGCCCCTGACACCCACTACAGCTCAGCCCCTTCCCTCTGAGTGGCTCCTGATCAGAACAGAAGTGCATGGGAGACGTGTCCCCCACCAGCTGCAGGATGAGACCTGGCTGTTCTGCTACTGGTGTAGCTCAGAAATGGCAGGCTCTCCATTTTGCCCCTCTGACTCAGAACATGCAGCTGAGCCTCCCAGACGGTTAGGGAATGGGATAGTAGCAGATTGGAGTTGATGAAATCCAGCAATGAGATGGTTAACTTGGACTGCTGGAGCAATACACATGTCCACAGGGACAGAAGGCAAGAGCCCACGCTCTGGGAAGAGCTGGCCATGTGGAAAGAGGAAGCGCTGGCTTCACATGTGTGGTCAGGGTGGGGGAGGGCATGGCCCTGAGGGACCACCAGGACCTGTGGGATTTAGTAATATTTTTGATGAAAAATGAAGTGATCTGAGAGGCTAGCCACATTCATGCAGGTCCATGTGATACCTGTCTCTTCACAGATACAAACGATGACTATAAAACTGGATGGGAATTTTTATCTGGCACCCCTAATGGCTCTAGCATCCTGGGTGTCTAGCATAGCATCTAGCAGGTGTCAATAAATGCTTGAGAAAAATGCCTGACTGTTGGAATGACGGGATTAATCACAGAATCTTGACAATTAATGAAGCACTACTGGATGCTACAGTTGCCTTTGGTACAGTGGAGGTAGATGCAGGCTTGGTGGGTGGCCTTGCTCTTCCTTCAACATGGTCTAGTAGCTAAGAATGTGGATACTTGTAGTTGACATATGTGAGATGCTTAGAGCTATGCCTGGCACAGAGTAAGGTCTTTGAAATTACTAGCTCTCATCTTTAGTTTTAATGGTAGCTATACACGTTTGGATGCTTATGTAACTTAAGTACCAATTTTGTCATCTGTAAAATTGGCCTATCTACTTCATGGAATGGTTGTAAAAGACAAACATAACAACGTGGCTAAGAGGTCCTAGCACAAAAGCTCCCTTCATTGTCTATCACTTGACTACTGCCGAGCGAGTCCCCCTAGTTACAATTTTGTATTGACTGCATTTTCCCTTCCTTTTTTTTTTTTTTTGTGCCTTACAGATTAAAAGTAAAGACAACTGCAAGTATGTTCTCAAATAAAATTATATTTAAGGTTTCAAAGAAGTGAGCAATTTCCAGAGAGGTGACAGTTTAGGAAGGCAGAAAAGGTCATTCTCATAATAACATTTACTGTTTTTTAAACCTTGGCATTTAATTCCCTAGTGTATGGAATCGCCCTCCATCCCAGGTGCCTCAACCATCCTGCGAAAACTTCATAGTTTTGCCAGGAATTGGCGCATCTGAAACCTCCATGCCTACCCTGAAACCTTCCGAGGGATGAAGCAGCGACCACTGAGGCTTCCTGCGGGATCCCGCCTGGTGGCATTCCAGAAGGCTCTTTGGTGGGACCCCGCAGAAGCCAACAGCCCCCAGCTTCCTCAACTGAGGGAGGGGGAATTTCCATTGGGACCCTTGGGCAGTCCCCTCACTGCACCCTGTCACGGGGCCTGCCTCGGACACAGGCCAGCCAGGGCTTCTCTGAAAGTTTCTCCTGAGAGGAAACGCGGCAGAGCAGAGGTGCTGGATAAAAGGAACTGCTGGGCTGGCTTCGTCCAGAAATTTCCTGTCGAGTGTTTCACTTCACGTTTAGGAAAGGATTGAGGAACTCTTGGGAATCTAGTTAACAAAGGTTTAGGCTCATGAGAACAAGTGCTGCCCCCAGGTCCGTCTGGGGCCTCGGGGACACACATGCTGTTCCCCCCCGGCGGGCGCGGGGGGAGGCAGGCTTCGCTCCTGAGCAGTGCAGGTCCTTCTCCAGCTTCTCTTTGTGTCTCAGCTTTCTGGAGGTTCTGGGCTTGGCTTGACAGTTTTTTCCCTCTCCAGGTCTAAGAAAAAAACAAAACAAAACACAGAAACAGGAAATACTGGAAGCAGATCATGTTGGCATGCAGGTCCTTGGTTCTGCAAAGCGCACCGAATAACCCATCACTCCATCCCCAAATGTTTTTCCATTTCTTCCACCCTTTATACCAATAACTTTGCCCCGGGCCAGATGAATTAAAATAAAATTCCAGGCCAGACCAGCCAATATAATACTTAAAGTGTGCATTAAAACACCGTGCAGGGAAGAATATATATCTTTCAAAGAAGGCCTCTTAGTTCTCCTGCATGGATTTTAAAAAGCAGATTTTGGAAGACTGGGGAGAGAGAAAAAAGAGCTCAGGATTTTCTTTTCATTTCATGGATCCTTAACCCATATTTAATGCAGACTCTGGATTTTAGACACAGTAAGTGTGCTTGTAATTATTTCAAACAGTTAAAAAAGCTAGTTAATGATGTTCAACATAAGTAATCATGTTAAATAGCAAAATTTAATTTCTTAAAAACTTAAATCCTCATATCTTCTGGAATGCATTGTACTGTAGGATGTCTGAGTAAATTAAATTCTCTCCCGCACACTAAAGCATCAATTTCCTTATGGTAATTATCTGCTAGATTGGATCTGTCAGAGGCAGGGAAGCAAGCCTGACATTATACCCTCTTTACAAAAAATGATTACAAAAAATTAAGACGAATGAGTAAAATTAAGGCTGCGGCTGGTAAGCCTCTATAAGGCTCCCATGGATCACTCTACATAAGATACCATTGTGCTGGGGACTAAGCTTTTAATGACTAGCCGCATAATCAGGGGAAGTCCATTAAGGGACAGCAAGAAGTAACCGATCACACAGATAGCGGGGAGAAATGATTTTCCGCCAAGTAGAAGCAATTTATTATACACAAAAACGCATTTCTAACGGAAGTGTCTGGATAGAGGAGGAACTTGGTAAAGTTGACAGGATTCCTTTCCTGGAAAGTTTGGCAGATTTGGGAATGCCAGCTGACATGCACTTGTCCTAGCCTTCTGGTACCCCCCCCACCCCCTCTCCAGGGGTTTCAGGGGGCTGCTTGAGGCTGGAAGTCATCAGGGGCTCCAGGAGCATGCTGGCCTCCTGGATGCCCCCAGGGTACCCCCCGCCCCAGCTCCTGTTGCCCCCAGCCTGAGTTTTCTGGGTCCCTTAGAAGTGAGTTTGGACAGAGACAGCCTTCAGCCTGGGCTGGGCTCCCACTGTTTGCACCGAGGATTGCCAAGTTGTTAATCTGCCAGTGTTCAAGGCGGCCATGTGTGAAAGCACTCAGGGAATATAACTGCACAGCTATCATGGCTGGCACATTAGTTTAATTACCTCTAAGGCTACAGAAAAGCAAAATCCCTATGGAAATCCTGAGGAAAGCTGCCTGTTCTCTAGGCATAATGAAAAATGCATGACATGGAATTAAGGGCCAGGGAGCAACCACCCCCGCCATACATCTGGGTCTACTCTCCCCAGTTCTCCAAGTTACTGCCGTTACTGGCTCTGCTCATGCGTTTGTCTGGGCTCTCACTTTTGCCTGTTTGTTTTCAAGGATCCCCTCTCCCGTTGTAATGATTACCATGGCTGGTTTAATCCCTGCTCTGCACAATTTTAGTTAACTTCGCTAGATCTCAGTTTTTCAATCTATAGAATGGGAATTTTAATGGCAGCACAACCTCTGACATTTACTTACTGTGAGGGGATGTGTTTTGCTTTCCACTGCATTCCCACACTGAGCACAAATGTTGACATGATTGTTGAATGAGAAGTGTGAAGAACTGGGGTTGGTCTGGTCTTGAGTGGAAACTAGGAGCGATGAATTCTCACTCTGAAACTTCAGTCTACCTCCACTTGAACACCCCAGATTAACTGGTTTATGCCTTTCTTCAGTCTTTAGCACTAACTGTACCAAAGTGACCCGCACACACACAGGCCACCAGCCTGGGGAAGGAACAGCTGTCAGCTTCTCGCAGGGCTCAGAATGATGTGTGCTGGTTCCCCAACAAGCAGAGGTGGCGCTGTGGGAGCCCAAATGCATTTCATTGTCAGAGACATGCCTGGTACTTCCTGAGGTGAGCCTTCTCTGGGTGGAGCAAAGGTGGCCTTCTCTGGGTGGCTGCTGGTGGCAGAGGGTCAGAGGGCAAAGCGGCCCTGTCTGGCTTGGATGGCTAGCTCAGCCAACCCTGCCTGCTTCTGTAGCTTACACCCTCATCATGGAGCTGCACCCACCTCTGAACAGAGCACCTGATTCAGCACCTCTTTGCTATTGCTCAAGCCCTGCGTATCAGCTACTTTCTCCACCTGAAAAATTCTCACTCACTGTGAAGGCAGCTTTCTCTCTATGAAGGCTGTGCTCAGGGAAAAGCGGCTTTCCTTTAACCTTGTTTATATTTCCACAAGTGCATTGATGACATTATGGCACCAACTGATGGGATGTGAGTCTGTGCCCTCAGGTGGTGGGCTACTGAAAGGCATAGGCATGTTCTCTGTTCTCTACTTATGCCCACAGGGGTCTGGAAACCTGTCCCATTATAAACCCGCACCCAAGAGAAAATCAGGGAACACTCAGGCAACCATAAATATACCACGTATCCAAGGGATGGTGCAAAATATTTATGCATCCACCTGATGGAGCAGGCCTCCTTTTCCTCTACACCCTGGCTCTCCAGAGCATCTGCTGACTCCTCTCCAGCCTCTCTGCTCAATCTTCCTGTTGTCTATAGCAATCATTTCTCATAGCATGTTTTTTTTTATTGTGGTAACCTTCACATAACATAAAATTTGCTATCTTAACCATCATTGCACATACAGTTCAGTATATTAAGTACATTTACATGGTTGTGCAATCTCCAGAACTTTTCCATCTTGCAAAACTGAAACTCTGTCACCATTAAACAGTAACTCCTCATTTCCTATTCCTGCCAGCTCCTGGCAACTGCCGTTCTACTTTATGTCTCTGGATTTGACTTCTCAGTACCTCATATGATGGAATCAGACAGTATTTGCCTTTGAAACTGGTTTATTTCATTTAGCCTAATGTCCTCAAGGTCCATCCATGTTGTAGCAGGTGTCAGAATTTGCTTTCTTTATAAGGCCCAATGCTATTCCATTCTGCAGATAGACCACATTTTGTTACCCATTCAACCTTAGGGAGAAACTTGAGTGGCTACCACTTTTTGGTTATTGTGAACCATGCTGAGATGAACATGAGCATACAAATATCTCTTCCAGACCCACTTTCAATTCCTTTGCACATATACCAAAAGTGGAATTGCTGGATCACATTTTTAACTTTTAGAGGAACTGCCACACTGTTTTCCAGAGTGGCTACACCCTTTTACATTCCTACCAACTGTGCACAAGAGTTCTGATTTCTCCACATCCTCACCAACACTTGGCATTTTTTTTTTCTTTTTAAAACTAGTCATCCTAATGGGTGTGTGGTAACAGCTCATTGTGGTTTTGACTTGTACTTCCCTAAGGATTGGTGATGCTGACCATGTTTGCATGTGCTAGATGACTGACTGTATGGAGAAAGTCCATAAAACTTATATATTTTTTTGCCCCTTTTTAAGTTATTATTTGTTTTTTGTTATTGAGCTGTAAGGTTATTTTTATTTTCTGGCTATTAAACCCTTGTCGGATATGTGGTTTGCAAATATCTTTTTTCATTCTACAGGTTGCATTTCCATTCTGCTGATCATGTCTTTCAGTGCACAGTTTTCAGGGTTGACCTAGTCCACTTTACCTGTTTTTATTTTTGTTTGCACTCATGGTGTCAAGCCTAAGAAATCATTGCCAAATCCAGTGTCATGAAGCATTTCCCCTATGTTTCATTCTCAAAGTTTTCTACTTTCAGTCTTATATTTAGGTTTTTGATCCATTTTGAAGTCATTTTTTATATGATGTAAAGTAAGGGTGCAAACTTCTCCTACAATAAGCTTTATGTTAACAAGTTCTAATCTTTAAAAATTTTTTCATTTAGGAAACACACCTTCCCCTTAAAGGGGGAGGGAAGGTTGAGGATGGGAAGAATATCCTGAGGGACAAAGACAACCTCATTCTGCCATATTTATGTCCACCAACACCTAACTTCATAAACATTTGTAAATTGAGCGCAAATGTACATAGGGATAAAGAGAAGTGTATGCAGTGGGTTGGCTTGGATGCCTTGCGTTTCGATCAGAGTCTGACTCTTTAACTGGCATTCTGCTGCTGAATACTCTTGTCACCATTGTGGGGTTGGGGTGTGAAGGAGGGTACCCTCTCCAAGAGGTCTGAAGTGGGCGGCCAGTTCCAGTAACCCCAAGCTACAGTCTCTGAACCTGGAGAGAATTAATTCAGATTGCCAGCCCAAAGCATAGGCATGGGGCCTGAGCAGGTAGGGGGCAGAGAATTGGAACCAAAAGGCAATTGGGTCACCTCAGAGCAGGCCAAGAGCCTGCACACTGACAGCCATGAGCCCAGAAGCCTGCAATCTTCATGGGCATATCCCCAGGAGGCCCACGTGCCTGAAGCCCTTGGTTCCCAGAGAGATGGTAGAGGGGGCACTGGGGATTGGAGACCTGGTCCCTTCATCACGGCAGGTAGACAGGGGTAGCAGGTGCCAGGAGGCCCACCAAACTACCAAATGTTGGACTGTCCAGACCAACCTGGGCGCCAGGTCTGTGCGTGGACTCTTGAGAAAAACTTGAGTATGACACTGGCTAGCGCTCACGATGCTCTCGGGTCACTTTGCTCCTTCCTCCCTCCCTTGCCCCCTCCTCCTACCTTATGATGCTCTTGGGTGGGGCTTAGGCACCCAAGACCCTTACGATTGTGACTTATACCCTGAGAGTGTGTGAACTGAGGTCCAAATTTAGCAAAACCTCATGGCCCAGCTTTGTACCCAATGGACTGTGTGTACACTCCTCCTCTCTGATTCTGTTGGGGCAGTAAATGAACTATCAGGAGGAAGATGTAGACCTGAGCAACCATTAACCCCTGCATCTATAAACCCAACGAGCACTGAAGTAGCCCATACAACCTTTACAGGGGCTTCAGAGTTGGCTGGCATGGTTGGAGGCTGTAGTTATTCATGATACACTGAAGTCATGGGAGATGGGAAAGAACTTAGAAATACTTGAAATCAACTCCTTTGATATGCGGAGGAGGCACCTGAGGCCCAGAGATGCCATGTGAGTTGTCTGAGATCCTGCAGCTGGCTAGAGGCAGAAGCCACTGTCCCAGGTCAACTTTTTCATGTCATTTCTACTCCTACAATTCCTCACAGGCCAGCTGACAAGATTTCAGGATTTCTGAGGCCATCATTAAAAAAAAGAAAGTGAAGAAAATAAGCTTATTGTATCAAAAGCTGTTGCCTAAATAATTATGGGCTGTTTATCTAATTTTGAATTTTTGAATTGGCTGAAAAAAATGTTTTGACAAGATGGCAGTCCGCACGATGTACTCAATTGTTTTGTAAATAAAGTTAATGGCAGAAAAACACAAACTATGTTTCAAAAAGAACCCAGGAGTGTTCTGGGATTTAGGATGAGAACTTCTAGGGTGTGAAACAAGGGGGTGGGTCTCCAGCTAGTAGAGAGATGGGAACACTTACATTTTTCTTAAAGAAAATCAGCTTCATCTGGAGGGGATATGAGACAGTGCAGTGACAAATTCTCCTACCTGAGCCAGTCGATCACCTGGATGTGAGGAAGGAACCTTTGTGACAGTAGCAACGCTTGCAGAATAGAGCTGGAGTCAAATCAGATAAAATTTCACTGCCAGTGGACAGCATCAGAGGCCAAATGCTTTGTATTTAGATCGTCTTCCTCTGCTATCTGACCAGCTCTCTTGACAGACTCAGAAGGGGAAATTTCTCTAATTTAGTCAGCAATAAGCTGCAGCAGCACATTGCCAGAGGGATTCCACATCCATCTGTAATCTGGCTCTCTAGCGGACAGCCTTTGTGAGCTCCATAATGCAAACTTCTCTGATGAATCAGAATCCAACTGTTGTCTATTCCACGCAAAATCTTCTCCAGATAGATGCTTGGTCAGGATTCTTCTTCAGCACAATATGTCCCAAGGTCCATTTCTATCTGGATGCAGAACATAGGCTACTTTTTCCTGGGACATGGTATTTTTTTAGTAAGTTATTCCTAAACTAGTTAGTGATTGAAGTGAATAAATTGCAATTCTGCCCCACCTGCTGCCTGCTCCCCACCTTCCCATCCTCAACATCTTAGGAATCATGTTAGATAAAATAGCAGAGGGCTAAATGGATACCACCTTCTGTCTTTTATGTGTACAAACTTCACTTGACTTCTTCCAACATTGGATGTGTTTCCAGTATATGTTAGGCAATGTTTCTACCCTTACAGGACATAGTTCTCAGCATTATAGAACAAACAGGCATGTAGACAAAGGATTATGTAACAATTTACTCAGAAGATATAGATGGATGTACAAAGTGCAATACAAATGATAAGGAAGGATTAATTAATCCCAAAAGGGGTTTGGAGGGCCTGGGATATTACTTTCAGTTCTTTAGGATTAGGCTGAGGAAGTTCGTGGGAAAGACTGACCCTCTCAACACAAAGGCGAGAGACTGTAGGATGTTTGAGATGAACACTGGCAGCCTGTATGGCAGCAGTGCTAGATGGTGCATGTCAGGCAGAAGATGGGCCTGGGGAGAAAGGTGGGGACTGGAAAGGCACTGTGAAAGACCTGATGAGCCCTGCTAAGGGCTCAGGACTTGTTCTGGGATTTTCTGGGATTTGTTCTGAAGGTGGAAGGATGTTTGGCAAAAAGTTACACTAACATATTTATATTTTAGAGCCGTCTGGTAGCAGCAGAGAGGAAGATGGATTTGAATAGGACAGAATGAGAGTGGGAGGGATGGTGACACACCACTGGAAGGCTATTGCAAAAATATCAGGCATGAGTGATGAAGGCCTAGAGGCCAGTGGGAGACGAAATGGAGAGAAGATAAATTAGAAAACAGGAGATACCCTCAGCAGGACTTGGTGATTCCTTGCATGTGTCAGAGTAAGGTGCTCAGGGGAATGGAGGGAAGGATTTGGAAAGTAGGGTGTTCCCAGGTAACTTTCTTAGGTGACCGAGTGTGTAGTGAAACAAACCTCTGCATGTGTGAAGATGGGGAAGACGCAGGTGGCAAGAAGAGTTCAGATCAAATAAGGTGGAGTTGAACAGAGTGAGTGACAGCTGAGCGGAGCTGTCCAGCTAAGCTGGGGAGAGAGACTCTAGGTCCTGACTTGGGGACTGGATCCCAGACTGATGGCAACCCCCATTTATAGGTACCTGGCAAATAGAAGGCAGTTGGAGGCATGTCAGTAAGCAGTAAGCAGGTTGCACCTGACTGGTGTATCCCTGTGCTCAGTCTCTCTATTCAAAAGGTCCTGTACCTCAGTTCAAAGCATTTTAAAACATGTATTTGATCACAAATCATCACTGAATCTGCAAAGGGGAAAAGCCTAAACTCTGTATGCTGGTATTCAAGGGTACTTTAAAATCTGGCCCTGGCCTGATACCTATTATTCCTAATAGATAGTGAGTTCTCAAAGAGTTGCCTGGGGAGTCTAGTACACAACACTCTTTAATTATCTATGAGGTAAAATCATGGATGCGTAAAAACAACACACATTTGGAGTGTGTATCTGATTGAAGAGTGAACCAGAAAAGCAGTAATAGTACCATGTAGATGTATATATGTATGTATACAGATGAAGATATGTAGATGTATATATATACACACAGACATCATTTTTTAACCATCTTATTACAGATGGCTGTCCCCCATCTGGTGCTGGAGCCCCGTGCCCACCAGCAAGCTGCCAGGAAGGAAGATCATGAGCAGGCTGGAACCCACAGGCTGGCGCTGAAACACTGAAATCTAGGTCTGTTCTTGCTACCTCTGATCTTGGTAGTGTGGTGTCCTGTGGAAGCCAGGGCCCTTCCTCAGCTAACTACTCAGGTAATCCCTGCACACACACACCTGGCCCACGAGTCAGAGAGGTGGAGGAGGAGCTAGGCAGAAGGGGCCCCGTCCCTGGCATCTTATCGACTTGTACTGGAATGCCTGAAAGACAGTGCCACACAATGTCCACATGGCTGTTGCTACCCTTCTGCCCCTAACTCTGGGGAGGAAACCCCCTTTAGAGGCTGTCTTAACAGGAAACATGCTAGAATGGGAATTCTGGGAAGTGGAGTTCAGCTTGGCCATCACAAAGTGCAAGGTGGACCAAGTGATTTTTAGCAGAACGTGGTTTCATTTCCAGATTGCAACAGATCTTGAAGAAACTACCACTTGTTGATTTTCAGTAAAGAATTAAAGAAGAATAGCCACACTTATCTAAAAAGGCTGTTAAATGCACTTCTCCTTAACAACTATCTATGCAAGCTTTCACTTTTTTTTCAAATACCTCAATCCCAAACACCTACTGCCACAGATCAGCAGTGCAGAAGTGTATATAAGTCCAGCAAGACTCTAGTAAGCAGGACACTAGAGAGATCTGCAAAAAGTAAGACAGTGAGATTCTTACTTAATTATTTTTTCTGAAAAATAACTGTGTTTTGCAAAAGAGTAAGCAGGTCATTTGTATTAACATGTAATGGCTTTATTATTGTGGTTTTCAAATCAATTTCTAAATTTGTTTAAATTTCTAATACAGCAAATATCAATGCTGTAACCCACATGGACAAATTGGGAACGTTCATCATTTCTTTATCATTAAGAATATCAAGGAGTCCTGAGACCAAAATGTTTGAGAACCACCACCCGCACAATGGAGGAAGTCAGCCCGTGTCTTTCCAGTTCAGCTGCACACGTTCCTCCCTCACTGCAGCTCTCCCACTGCCTGGAAGCTCATCCTCTCCTCTCCCCCAGTGAGCTCCTTGGCATCCTTTGGGGCTCTCTCACAGTCATGGACCCCAGGAAGCACTGCCTGTATTCTCACAAAGAGGCCTTCATTCCTCGGGGAGGGCTTTAGCTAACACCTTCTGCACCCAGGACCTGGCCTGGCCTTATGCTTTTTATCTCTGTAACTGAAATACATTACCTCCCCTGGGAGCCTAGCTGTGCCAGAGACCCCTGCCCCTGCCCCTGCCCCTGCCCAGAGGTGTACCGACTGAGCAGGCAGACCAGTGGGCACCGTGCACTCAGATCTGTGCTAAAGGCTGGGATGTACACGGGAACTTGATAAAAAGAAGAATAGTGGTATTCAGAGATCCAGGCTGACACATCTCATCCCCAGGGAGTACATGGAGGATAGTTACTTTTTCTGAAATAAAATATTGCTTTTTTGAGGAATTTGGCATTTCCATCTGACCTAGGTAAAACCTGAACTATACCGTACTTTCAAATAAATGTTTTTTTCTCCTTCAGCAATATTTAGAGTGAGTGGAACTTCATTAAATATAGTTCACAGTAATTTGCCAACAAAATATCAATTGGAGGCACAGATCTATAGAGGCCAAGCATTTTGAGGAACACCACACTGGGTATACAACCTTGGACAGCTGTCTGAACTCCAGTTCCTCATCTGTCAGATGTAAGAAATAATACCTACCCTGTAGGGCAGCCGAGGTGATTAAATATTACTCTGACCCGGCACATACACTCTGAACATGTTTTCACTTCCCCGCTTTCCTTCTTTTCTGTCTGCTCCCCACCCCTCATCAGTCAAGGCCTCCAGTCTGGATTCAGCATGACTCCTGTATTGCTGTTTTATATCTTCACTAGACAAATTCAGAAAAAGTATAATTAAATTATTTAAGAATCCTAGAATTGGGTCCAAATTAGTGAGATTGTACTGGATTAAAAAACAATTATTTAAAAATTGAATTTTGAGATCTTTTCCTATTTTCATTGAAGTTTAACTCCATTTCCATGTCTTACATGGTCTTTCCTAATTGCCCTGACCTGCAAAGTTCTTTCACTTCTTTGAGGCTATAAATGTGTATAATCCTAGCCATATACTTTAGCCCTCCGTGATATATGCTCTTATTGTTAATTGAGATTCTTCAACTAAAGCAGAAGAACTTAACATGTTCTTGTGTCCTAGATGCTGTCCCAGGAAAATGTATGCAAAGATGCACACACACACACACACACACACACACACACACACACACTCACCACACACACACTTGCACAGAAGAGTTAGCATGTGATTTCATAGAGCTCAAGATCCCTTAGTCAGGGAAGAAGAAATGTGATAAATTTTCCCAGTGCTAAGCAGAGATTAAATTCTCCCCTCTGTGCTGGCCAAAGGGTACACACACATAGCAGCAGATACAAACTGTAAGGTGGTGCTGGGGGGAGCAGAAGGGAGCAAAAGACAAGACCAGGAGGGATGTTGACATCAGCAAGATGAAGGAAACTGGTCTGGGAGGAAACACGGGGAACAAAAAGAGGGAGTTAGTAAGAGTATAGCTAAGAAGAAAAAGAGTAAGGAATTCCTGATTTTCAGTTTTATAAGCTATAGTTCAAATCTATCTTCTTCTAAGAGGACTGCTCAGAGTCCTGAGCAAGTCACCATCCATCCACCTATGCATCCATGTTATCAATCCATTTATCCATCTATCCAACCACCCATTCACCCATTCACTTATTACATAGATATTTTGAAGTGCCTAACATGTGTCTGACTAGGCACAGGACCCTGGTCGGGTCCAAGATAAATAAAGCATGGTTCCACACTTCAAGGAAGGGGAAAGGAAAAGGCATAAATAGATCTTTTCCATTTAATTATCCAATGGGATAACTGCTGTAACATATTACATACAAAACCTAAGTAAGGCAATATGAGAAGTCACAGAAAAAGGGGGACTTGTTTGAGAGCTCTATTAAAAGACAGAAAATAGTATCTGGGTTGGACATAGGATGACTCTCAGCTTCTGGCTTGGGCACGTGGGTGAGTCATGGTGCCAACAGCTCCTCAGGGTGGCCAGAGGTTGGGCAGGGTCAGAGGCCACAGGGTATGGTAGTAGTGAGAGACCCCCCTCTGGCAGGGTGGAGGAAGAGCTGTTGGTTAGCTGGACAGCCCATACAGCCCAAGAAGGGGAGCCAAGCTCTGTTTGGGAGGAATGTTATTTTTAATGACAATAATAATTGATAACATTTATTGACTGTTTCTAAGGTATCTGGTACCCATGTATGTTCTCCCCTTTAAACACCCTCAATATCCAGCATTTCCTACTGAGAAATGTGAGGACCAAGGACATAAATTCCTTGCCACAAATGAAGGTGTCAGCCTGACGCCTGCTCCAAGGGAAGGCTGACTTTGTTGTGGGCCAGGGGAGTCACTTTCCAAGGGATTGGGTCATAGTCTTCACAGGTTATCTCTATGGATTTAGAAAGAGAATTAGGAAAACAAAATTTAAGTATTGGGAGAAAACTTTGAAGAAGAGTGAGTGAATGCCCTAGTCCCACATTCAGTTGGTTAGGCCCCAGAAGGTGCCCAGCTGGAAATTTGGGGTGCTGCCATACACACACTGGTTTCTTCTCTCTGGACCCCTCCAAAGCCCCCATCCTCCTGCTTTTCCCTACCCCCCTTCACTTCAGAGCACAGTGTTTTCTTCTCAGACAGAAAGTGGCAATTCGTTCAGAAGAGGTGTTTCTGATGGAGTTACCTCTCTATAGGGCCTATGAAAAAGGAAGGGGTGTTGTCACTGTGACTTAAGAGGGCTAAAGCTTTCTGAAACTTTCAGGAGCCTGAGACTCCAGGCACTGTCACCGATAACCATAAAGAGTTCCAAGGAACTGTGGTCAACCCACAGCAACATAAACAGCATCAGTCCACTGCCTTAGCCTACCTCTCCCTGTAAGCAGAGAGAGTACAGGTTTTTCTTTGGAGATACACCAGGAGACATCACCTCCACAGTGGTGGTCTCCATATCTGAGCTTTGGCAGCCTTCTCAAGGGTCAGCCTGGCACCCAACACGGGGATGTGGTTGTCCAGCTACCACAGGGGTCCACTGCACCTTTCATGAGCATGGCAGAGTCTCCACATTGGCCTTCACAGATGCAAAGGAGCCACTTGGAGCCTGGCTCCAATTGGAGGGGCTGGAGGACACCTGCATTGCTCTGTTCAGTCAAGAGCTGACTTCACTGCACTGAAGATCAGAGCTTCTCCAAACAGGCAGTGCCCAGACCTCCTTGGGTGCTGTGGCCCATATGTGTCTGCTCCAAGGAACACACATCTGGGGATGTTCCAGCAGGCTGCCCCTCAGGTACACAGGGGGGAGGGTATGCACTGACACCCATCCCCTGCTGTGAACGCCTACAGGGTCTTTCTCCATGCATTCTTATTCAGGAACTAGTTTGCTGCTCCCTGGGCCCCTTGGGAGAGGTCGATTGTTCAGGGCCACCCCTGCCCCCAGGGCACAGGGACATCCACTCCTGTCATTCTCAGACGGTATGTTTGAAAGTCCACAGTCCTGTGTGTATTTCACTGCTTTGTGTGTAAGGCTGACGCTAGAGAGGTCCTTCTATTGTTTCAACTCATAAATTTATTATAAAATAATTCTTGCAGAGATACAGGCCACTGATTTTCTGCAATTGTCATCATCACACTTTAACTTGTGTTGAAAGCTGAGCTTTTGGTCCTCTTGTTTTAGAAATATATTAATATTTCTGTGACCTTTACTAGATGGCAGTTGAGACATATTCTTTTAAATAGCAAAACCAAGAAAACTAGTAACCTAAAATGCATATTACTGACCCTAGTTTGATGAGCAAGTTAGGAGAGATGTCTTTTCCCAAAGGAAAGAGAAAGTCAAGGGGACATGTAAAGTTCAAGTAGAATGATTATAGATTCATAGAGACAGACAGATGGATAGATTCCAGTACTTCGCAGACACGGATTCAGATTCACCTTCTGATATGCTGTGGTGCTTTACAGACCTGTATGTTCAGTATTATATCTTGGGTAATTTACTTGAGTTTTTAAAGGGATTAAAAACTTAAGTTTAGTCAGCATCTGGATGACAAATAGGTGACAGCAGGCTTCCATCTGTTCAGAATGCACAGCCGCTGTTGCCGCAGAGCAGTGCAAGCCCAGGGCACCTCACTGGCTCTGGGCCTGAACATCCCTCTGTCTGCGTCACTGGGGGCCATGGCGCCCCCTGCCTTGAAGGGAGTTATTCAGTAGCCATGAGCCTTCTCCTTGGAGGGTCCAAGCGGCAAAGTCACAGCGCTTTCACCCACCATGACCACCTCATGACCACCACGTGACGTGGACGTGTAGCCGAGCCCCAGTGAGGCCACCCCTCCCAGAGTCACGGTGAGCAGAGGGGACAAGAGGCCCAAGGTTTTCCTTAGAAACCAGCCTGGGGCCTGCCCACCAGTATCTAAAATGGCTGTCATTTTGGAGTCCTTGTCTAGCTTCAGCGTATGAAGGAGGTGCCTGCATTTGTTCGCAGTGGTCTTACAGACATCTCAGGAAGGGCCAGCACATCTAGCTATAAACATGGTAACTTAGTGACTCTCTCAGGGCAGACTTAACTGCATTTGTCCTCCTCGGTAAGAGCTCAGCACAGAGAAAGTGGCTCTAAAGTATTAAATGTTGGGGAATATTTGTGCAATGTGCTGACTGTGGTTTGGAAGCACTGGTCTGCAGAAAGGAGACCATTTGATTGACTGATCAATGTTCCAGGGTCTCCACACCTCTGGCTGTGTTTCTCCTCCAACTCTGCATCGCCAGTGCCCAGCCCACCTGCCTGCTGGTCACCTGCCCTGAGCTTGCCATCCTGCCTGGGAGCCCAGGCTGTGGCAGGTGCAGGGCAGTGCCCCCCTGCCTAGATCCTGGACTCTCTCTGCCAAGTATCCTGCAGCCCTGGGGATCCTGTGCCTGCCATCCTCTGCTTCCCCGTGCCCCCACCCCCGGACACACTGCTGAGCCTCCTCTGTCTTGTGTCTCATGGCTCTGCCCATATAAGACACATACAAAACCATTTGCTAGCTGGAAACATAGATTTACACCAACACTTTAGGGCTTTATTTCCAGAGGGTGAATGCAAAGAAGTAAAGCTATTTTCGCTTACAGTTTGCAAGACAGAACCAGTAGGGTTTGCCCTGGAAACCCACTCTGGTGATGCCATGTAGGGGTGGCACACAGGAAATCAGCTCTCTTCCTGTGTGCTTGTGAGCCGCAGGTACCATGTGCAGGATGGTCAAGACCTTTCAATGCCAGTTCTCACCAGTGTGTGAGGAACCTCCGTTTCCAGAGAGGGTTGGATGGGAGCTGCTTTGATGACAGTAATGGGAAGTATTCGAAACCAACCATAATGAAAACATAATGGGCATCGGATAAAACCACAGCACTGTGTCTGAACACCATTTGAATAGATGCACCAGGATTTATTGGCATACAAAGTCATAAAAAAGTGCTCAAACTGATGGCATCCAAATCAGAACACTTGTCTTTTCATGCACATGTATCAAAAATTTCTTGTGCGTCTACTAGATGCCCAGTACCCTAAGAATTAGCAGTTACTGCTCCCACAAACCTAATCTAATTGAAGAATTATCTTTTTCAGGAAGAGCATTATTTGGGAAACCAAGGTCTTTTGTGGTAAAGATGTATAATTAGTTCCATTGAATTATTCTTTAAGTATATTTGTGTACATGTGTATATAAAGGCCACCTGTCTTACAACAGGAAATAACATTTAAATTTTTTTAAATGCATGGTTTTTTGAAGAAAAATTGCTCAGTTTAGTACACCAAGGACTTAATTTGTGTCCTTGTCTAAGCTGAGAGATTACTCACGTGGCAGTTCTCTGTAGCCTCCTTTGCACAATCAAGGTTTAATGACTTAATTGACTGCTCCTGTTTGCTTGTTGACTTAATATTGACAAGGTCTGCACAGGGTCCCAAGCTGCAGATGTCTCACACAGTGTCTCAGGGTATTTGTTGAAGGAATGAATGTGTACTGGAAAAGTGTAGATCCCCTTACATTATCTCAGGTAATTCAATTTTCAGTATTACTTGGGCTATGATTACACCTGTGCTTATGACTATAATCATAGCATTATTTCTCTCTTCCTATTAGGCAACTGTTCTTTCTCTCCCATGGGCTGCAGCTGGGAGCAGTGAGGCAGCTCACCTGGGAGTGTGGGAACCAGGACTGGGACCCCATTCAGACTTGTTCTGGAATCCATGCTTGTGGCCAGAATGCTTCCTTGACTCCCTGGAGTCTCATTATATGAGAATGGAGACAAGAAATCACCTTTGGAGCAGATATTTAAAAGAAAATCAATCCTGAAAATATATTTTGCAGAGAGCCATACCTGTTCCTTCATTAATTGTGGCTATTTTGCATTTTTCTTCTTTGCCTTTTATATTTGGCAGAACTCTGAGATTACCAGAAATTAAAATAATCCAGTCTACCCTAGGCTAAATGAGACAAATGGATCTAATTTAGAACATTCTTTTATTAGAACATAGTCCTGAGTTGTCAGCTTATTCCTACTGCTGGGACATTCTAACCCCCGTGGCTGACACCTGCTTCAGGCTGTCCCGTCAGGCCTGCAGCTTCCCTGGCCACGAAGACAGTTTTCACCACGGTCCGGGCTGGGGGTTTTCCTTCCTCAGACCAGCACTCTGTTTGGTGCATGAAACACTAACAGGACCCCCATTAAACATTTGTAATGTAACCTGTGTCCTATTGCTTTCCCTGACAGTTGAAGGCTTCTCCCAACGTCATGAAGTTCTTCAAGCCGAAACAGAAAAATCTGAAGCTATGTGGAAAGTGGAGAGCAGGCACCCAACCCAGCAGACCGTGGCTCTCAGACCCTCACATGTACCATAATGACTCAGGAAGCTTCTTAGAGTATTAAATTTGAATGTGGACCCTGACCTGAGTTTGTTAGAGTCTCTAAATTAATCTAGTTATTTAATTCAACTTTGAGCTTCCTGGCGGGCATGGTAAAATGGAATCACTTTCCATTTTAGCATTTTCTATTTAGGCTAACCATATAATTTAAGTCCTGTGTGTATTATAAGTCACCAAATATTTGAAAAGATGGAGATGGGTGGCTTACATAATCCTCATACTCAGACACTAGATCTTTAGGAGGAACAAATGTTTTCCTGGAACTATATTCATAAAAGAAAATTTTGCACACTTTCCTTTATAAGGGGCTTCAAAGGATTTTTAAGGCTATTGACCTTTTGTGCTTTTCAAATTTTCCAACTTTAAAGAAATACATATGCACTGTAGAAACATATAAAAACACAGAATAACTAATAGCATATTTTAACCTCTCCCCACATTATCCTATGGCTATACCTATTTAAAATTAAAATAGGATAATCAAAAACATACTGTTGTAAAATATACTTTTTGCAGATTTACCAATAATCGCATGTATATATATATATTTCCATGATAATAAATATAGAGCTTTATTATCCATTTAATGCACATACTGTGTTTAGTATATTCATGTACATGATTGTGTTAAATTTTCTCTTAATGGGCCTTAAGTTGCTTCTAATTTCTCTGTTATGAAATGATGCAACTTCTACTTCTTTATGCAAACACATTTTCTCACTGGTGTAATTATTTGCTTGACAAAATCCTAAAAGTGAAATTGAGAAGTCTAAACATATGCCACTTGTAAAAGCTGTTGAAACATTTTGCCTATGGAAAGGTGTTACTAATGTTAAGTCCACTAGTAGAAAATAAAAATATGGATCTTTTCTCACCAGTAACTATCTGTGGGTGAAAACTGCAATTCCACAGTCATTTCTCCAATACTCGGAAGGTGTAAATATTTTCTTTATTGGTGTTTGCATTTCTTATTTTTAAAATGTATTTGTTAATGTTCTGTGCTTTGTTTCTATTGGTGCAATCTTTTTAAAAATCCTAGGCTGCTTTTATAGTGAGGATATGAATCTCTGTCTGACATATTTTCCCAGAGTCTGTATTAAAAATTTTGGTGTTATCTTTGTGTTAAAAGTAGTTATTTTTTCATGATTCCAGGCTTTAGTAGCCTCTTTGGAAAAACTTCCCACTATCCTCACCTTATAAACCAATTCTCCTGAATTCCCAGGTAACCTAAGGTTGTAAATTGTCTATTTAAAGTTGTATTCCAGGAGCAGTTTACTTTTGTTTTATACGTGAGTGTCTTGCCAATGGGTTTCAGCCCCAGGCAAGTTCGCTATGGATTCAATGTGACCAAAGAAACTGACAGCAAAACGTTCTTTGGGGTGAAGGGATTTATTACCCGGCTTGTTCTCGGGCGGTAAGTCGAGCACTAGCATCTCTGCCTCTGCCCAGAGCAATGGGCCGAGCTCTCTATCTAGTCCAATAATGGCTTATTGCCTACAGGTGTGGAAGCAATAGCCTAGCAACAGGCCAGTTACATCAACAGGTGTTTTAAGTTCAGTGAGGATCCTGGCCATAGGAACCCCAACTTCCCCACAGTGAGATATTCTGTTTTGCTTTCAAATAGTTGTCTTAGTATCATCTATTGAAAAAACTCTATCCTGTATTCTGGGGTTTCAAATGATTTCCTCTTCTGCCCCATCACGCATATTGTATTTTGATATTACTGTACTTGTGTAATATATTTACACTGGAATATCCTTATATGGGCTAGAATAAGCTAATTGGCATGCATTTCCTTTGCCAGGTGAACTCTCTAATATTTCCTAACAATATCTTCCACCCTAGTTTTATACAAACTGCAGAGGGGCTCAGTGTTTGGGTCTCATCTGTGGGGATAAAGAAAAGCTGAGAGAGTAACATTGTAGAAAGCCTGCGTTTTGGTGCTAATCAGAGGGCAAGGGGCTAATCTAAGGAGGTGTGGGTATTTTGGCTCCCAGTATGTTAGACTAACCCGCGAGCAGAACACAGAACTTGGAGAGCAGATGCATATCCCTAAGGCTAGCTTCCTTGATTTTTATAACTTTCAGATGAACCACTGATCATGGTTCATCTGAAATAACAGAACTCACTCATGTGTAAGAGCCGGGAACTGGTGTTTCCATGTTGCCCTTGGATTCTAGATCTGTGGTGAGGAGGATTTGCAGCTTTATCTCTGCAGGTGAGAAGTCTGACCTACTTATGGCACAAACAGAGAGGTGTAATCTTTGTTCCTCTAGACGTGGCCCAGGGAAGCTGCAGGCGAAGCCAACATCCTTCTAGAAGCAGATCTGGAGATGCTAAGTGCTCTGATGTATGTCAGGTCATCTGCACTGTGGAGGATGCAGCCAAGTATCTTAGCCTGCAGAATGTTAAGATGAGGAGCTACTGGTGTCCTGTGGTAGAAAGTCCCAGAATATGAACATGTACCTCAGAGTTTGAGCAGCATCACCTCCTGATGAAGTGGCCTGCCAGGGATGTTTACCACAAAGTGTGATCTCAGGTATCTACATTAATCTCCTCCCTAGACAAGGCTAATCCTTCCCATTTGGGTAAGAATCTTCCAGCAATGACAATTTTTGTTTTGGTCTGATTTTTTTAAAACAAAATTGTACCTGAAAATAATTAGGCTGCATTCTCAGGTCCAGGTGAAGTCATTCCTTTTCCTTGAAGTGGGTCAGCTCCCCACGATGGATGGATGGATACCTTCCTGTTTGTCTTTGCACAAAGGCAGCTCACAGGGAGGGTCTGAACAGTCAGCATCCAGGTCTGTGGAGCTGTCAGTTGAAGCAGCACATGACCCCAGACAAAAGCAGCTCATTTTGCCCTTCAATGGAATAAGCAGGGTTGAACTACTCCCAAAAGATTTACATATTTGCCTGGAGTTCGGTGGGATCACTAGCTCATTCTGCATCCTTTGGGAAGAGGAGAAGGCAGGAAGAAACCTGAGAAACACAGGGGGTTTTGTGGGGGGGGGGTGTCCTGTTTCTGTTTATTTTATTTTTGAATAACTCAGTGAATATCATCCAGTATATGGAGAAATAGCGTTGGGAGGTATGATTAGCTAAATTCAGAAAGCCTGGGTTCTAGTTCTAACTCTGCTAATTATTAGTTGTACAGTCTTAGATAAATACTTCACTTCTCTGAGCTTTAGTCTGCCTATTCATAAATAGGTGTTTGGAAAATACCTGATGGGGGTTGCAGGAAGAAGTGAGCTAAGTTTTATGAAAGCATTTTGTAAACTCTAACCGGATCAACAGATATGTATACACACATACAAATAAACTTTATGTATATACAAATATAACTGCATTTCGGAGGCCAGAGGGATCCTGCACAGCCCACACATGACTTGAATGGCTCTGGAGAGAGTGCCCTGTTTGATTGAGGCCCAGACAAGCCAGACACTGACCCTGACATGGACATGAGTGGTCACTCCTGCCCCCTGACCCTCATGGAGTCTGGGGAATGCTCTCTCTCCAAAGGAGAGATATTGGGGCCAGGCAAAGGGGGGTTTGTCCTTTATCACAGATGTTGTCCCGTGTGATGTTGTGTCCTATGTGAAAAGAGCAAATGCCACTTTCTCTTTCAGTCACTCAGTTTTCTCATTAACAGTATATGGGCTTTTGTCTGGATAATCTGTGATCTATGTTCTATGCTTGTAATCCCTGCATTCACTTGGGCAAGACATGTGTCCTTTAGGTAGACCTGGCTTTTCAACTCTAAAGAGGAATCTTCTGAAATAAAGCCCCTGCTGCTAATGGCTTCCAGGAAACCTTGTCTGCCATTGTGGAATGTTGGCAAGTGACTGGGGCTGGGGTCCAGGACTGTGGATAAAGTGAAGGTCCCTATGGCCAGGATTCTCACCTGGCCCTGGTTGGCTAGCTCACTAGACACATGTGGGCAATACATCATTATTGACTCTATGTAAAGAGCCCCACCCAGTTCTCTGGGCAGCACGGTGTCATGGCTGTAAGACTGCAGGAGAGCAGAGCAGAGGCTGGAGTGGTGGCAGCGCTGAGGACAGAGACTGGGATGGCTGCGCGGGTAGAGAGGTGCCGAGGCAGAGACCGACTGCTGCATGCAGACTCACTCTGAGTGGATGGGATTCTAGTGATGGACCTGCCACCATGGAAATAAAGTTCAGTAGAACCCTTTTACCCCAATAATGTTCTACTGTTGTTTCTTTGGTCACATTGAATCTATAGTGAACTAGTCTGGGGCTGAAACCCATTGGCAAGACAAGAACGCTCAACCTCAGGCAGAAAAGAGCACCAGGCCTTGTCCAACTATTATAAACACACTTGGAACATACCCAGGCCTTTTATTTCCATTGCACCCTGTGTGGTGCCTCCTCAGGGAGCACGTTTACAAGTGTCACTCAGCAGGCAGCCCTTTTCAGTAGCCTGCTGTTTCCTTTTCCTTCTGATTGAAGGGATTGTAGGGTTTTACAGTTGTGACCATTTGGGACAGCGGTGCTTGGTGATGGAAGAGGTCAACTCCCATTTCTTTCCTTAAGACCCTATAACAGGGTGGGAGAAGAAAAGTAAAAAAAAAGGCACTTTACACAGTAAACATAAAAGCATGTAGTCTCATCTATTCTTCAACTAATGACAAAGGCGTATGAGAGAGGTTAGAGTAGAACATAATAGACCAGGAACAATTAATCCTTGTACATATTGTTTCATTTACTTCATGTATTTGCATTTAGTTTCACTATTGCACCATATGTACTATATTGCAATGTTTCATGATTGAAAATCTGCCCTGTGCCTAGAGTTACAACAGGTGCTAAGAATACAGAAAATGCAGCCGAAAGGATGTACCCACTGGTCACCATACAAAGGCTTTGTGGGTGTGAGAGAGCACAGGGGTAGAGTACTAACATCACGGGTACCTTAGTTTGGTTATTCATTCAGCAGGAACAAGGCTCTACCAAATGTGTCATGAGAATTAAAGAAAACAACTGTGAGAATGTAGAAGAGTGTATGTATGATGCTCTCCCAGCCCTGTTTATGCCCAGGGGGCCATTCCAGCGTGGACACGCATACTGTACCAGCTCTCTTGACAAGCAGCACAGCGTTTAGCACTTTTGCTGTGAATTTGCTGCTGAGTCACACATGCACACAATGGGATGTTTGTGGCAGAAGTGACAGTGCACAGCAACTGGATCTAAAGTGGTTGGTTTTTATGTTATTATTATCATGAAGTCATAACTTTTTTTGTGAGGTTATGGGAAATGGCAGCTGAAGGTAAACTCAGGCTTCTGTTAAGGCTGCACCCTGGAGTGAGGGAACGCACAGGGAATGTGGACCGTGATGGCAACAGGCTGGAGGGAAGTGCCTGTGCATGCATGTCTTGCTCTCGAAATCGGGGTTCACCCCCTGCCCATCACTTCAAATCTCTCCCAACAATCTCTTACTTGCTATCCTGCATCTCATCTCAGTATCAACCTAAGGTCCTGTTGGGTGTCCTGTACACCTCCCTCAAATTGTGTTATGGGAGGAGCACAGGGCCCTCAATCCTTGGCACTGAGACCAAAGCCTGAAGTACTGAACCCCAAGCCGCCACCACAGCCCATCAGCTGCAGGCACCACTGCGAATGTGCTCTGCAGGAGGACATTTCAGCAGCCCCTGGCCTCCCGGCTCTCTGAGCTCTGGCCCCAAGGGCATTTCACTGACAGACTGCAAGGGGCGGAGGACAAGGAAGGTGTGGAGACAGCGAGAGAGGAGTTCGCTCTTAGAGTTCAGAAGTGAGTGGCAGAGGAGAGAGGCAAGATGGCAGCTTGCAGGGACTCCTGGGATTTCCACAGCAGGAAATTTTCAGGTCCTATCTAAGCAAGCAGGGAGGAAGCTTCGTGAAGAGGACCAAGAGCTTGGCAGAAAGGATGAACACTCTAGAAAAGTGAGCAAGAGCTTGTCTCTCCAAGAGGAAAGGTGGTGGAGGAAACAGCTCCGATGCAGGGGGAGGGAGGGAAGGGAGGGGAGAGGGAGAGCCGGGGAAGGGCCAGTGGAGTGGCCAGGCACTGGGTAGGTGGTTGGAGAGGGACCGGGGAGGGAGATGAGCTGCAGGGCAGTGTGACTATGGCCGTGGTGGACAATGAGGCTAATAAAAGGGGTGCAGTATGCAGGGGCAGCAAGAGGGGGCAGCAGGAATGCACAGGGAGCCCGTGCACAGACTGCTTCTTAGAAACAACAGGAAAAGTTGCATCAGATCAGGCAGATATGATCAGGAGGAAGTCAGCTCATGAAGTTCTCATAATACTCATCAGGGAGAGGCCAAGACTCCCACTTTCACTGGAAATTTTTAGCAAAAGACATTAAATGTAGTGTCACAAATATGAGAGGTGCTGCTTCCTGGTGGAGAATCTCAAAGGCCTGATTTTCTCTGCTCACAAGGTCCAGGATCAATACAGACCATTGGCCTTTCTGCTACAGGGCCTGTCCTTATGTCCCGAGAGCACTTTGTAGAATTTACAGGCCCTCTGGGGTGCCCGCAGGGAGGGGGATGTGGCAGCTGAACCAACGCAAGTCCACCGCTTAGCTGGTGACACATGGTGGCCGCCACTCGGTGTTTCCAGAGCCTATGTGGCCCCCAAGAACAGGAATTCCAGAGAAACCATCTCAGAGGGTTCCCAGGCCCCACCTGACAGCAGGTGAGAGCTGTGTGTGCAGTGGGGTGGTGGGGGTGAGCCTGTGCAGGCATCCACAATGGGCTTGAATCTGAACATGAGCGTGGCCAAAATATCCAAGTTCCTTCCTCAAACAGTAACAGTAGCAGTAATGACGCAGTGACACGGGTAACCGTGGCAGTAATGAAGTACCAGTGGAGGAGTTTTCCACTTAGAAACCCAGATTTCTCTGAACAGGATGAGGAACAAAGAGTAGCTAGATTACAGGGCTAAGGTGATGACCTAGGCTACCAGGATGTCAGGGATGAGGTCTGAGATATTTGGGGGGATGAGCTGGACTGTGAACACACAAGGCAAGGGATCAAAAACATTCGCCTTGGTGCTGAGCAGACATTTTTTTTTTTAATATGTCGATAACATTTATTTTAATTTTTATTTATTTAATTTTTTAAAATTAAGGTATCATTGATATACAACCTTCACATGAGCAACATTGTGGTTTCAACATTCAGCCATATTATCAAGTCCCCACACACACCCCATTGCAGTCACTGTCCATCAGCGTAGTCAGATGCTACAGAGTCACTGCTCATCTTCTCCGGGCTGCACTGCCTTCCCTGTGACCTGCCTATATTGTGTGTGCTGATTATAGTGCCCCTTAATCCTCTTCTCCTTCCCTCCCCAACCCCTTCCCTTTGGTGACCGCTAGTCCCTACTTGGAGTCCATGAGTCCAAGCAGATATCTTTGAATAGGGGCCCTCCTCCATCAGTAACTGCCTGGATTCTGAGTATCCCAGCTTTTTCTGGACGGTAAGTCTATAGGACACATGTAGGGTGTACTGAGTTTGGACATTGTTTCTTTAGGTCTTTCAATGAAATAAAATATGTTGTCTAAATTTCCACCAGTCCTTCCTTTGCAAATCGACTTGTGACTTTTGAAAATATGTCTTGAGAGAAAACAAATTCAATGCAAACTATGAGCCTAGAAAGCCAATGACCTCATTTTTCATCAGATGGCCTGGACAATCATCAAGCTCAGACTTTAGGTCAGTTGACAAAGCCTTGCACAGCAGGGCCCACACCCTCCTTCAGTCACTGCTTTAGAACTAGGTCACCGCCCATGGGATGAGGTTGGCTGCTCTCCGCTGGTGTGCGGAGACAAGTGGTGCTGGGGAGCTGCCCCCCGAGAGTCTGTGATCACATGCTGAGGGGCTTGTCTCTGGGGGTTCCCCGGAGGGAGGAAATCTCTGTCCCCACACAGCCACCACTTCCTCTGAGAAGGCTGCTTTAGTGCCCCACACAGACCCCTAGTGCTTGTGTATGCCTCAGTTTCCTCATCTGTCAAGCGGAAGAGAAAGAGTGCCTTCCCCACAGGGTTGCCAGGTTGATGAAATGAGGTAAGAGTGCACTTGGCCAGTACATGTGGCTCTTATTGGGAGGGCCCTTGTCATCTCTGCTATAGATGCTTATTTCTTGCTCTTTGCTCTGAGCTTCTTACAAACTACATCTAATTCTTGTGAGTTTCTGGAGCACCATAAACATTTGTTGACCTGTTGGAGGAACACAGGAATAGGCCAACAAACAGACATGTGAATGAGAGTGAATGCACAGCTGTACGAACTGCAGACCGCTGCTCAGGAGTTCCTCATGGTTGCTGCCTTTGGACACATTTAACAAGAGGCAGGACCCCTCTTGAAGGTCACCTCCTCAGAAAGCCCACCCTGACTGCCAAACTACATCCCTGCCCTGCCCAGGCATTTTCCACTGCATCACCCTGCATTTTCTCGTTCATGGCACATATCACTCTGTAAACTCATTTATTTCTTCAGTTTCTTGGGCACATCTTTGCTGTTTTTCACACCAGAGCACAAGTCCCAGAGAGACATGATCTTTTCTGCTCAATTCTGCATACTAAGAGCATTGAACAGTCCTGCAGTGCTGGCCTGGAATGGATGCTTAATAAATGTTCAATAAATGAATGGATTCTCTACCAAAATGAGAAGAACTGCTCCCCACACCTCTAGACATATACTGACCTATGAGGAGAGTTTATTCATTTGCGTGGGGCCAGCGTCTGGACCCGGTTAAGACTGTATCTGCATCTTTAAAACTGTGTCATCTTATATGCAAGGCCAGGACTTCCATCAAATGCTTTCATATTTGAGTTATAATGAGCAATAATGTGCCGCTCCTCACTAGCAGCTTGAAATAATGGAGTCTGCAATAACCTTCTATCTAATGTGTCCTGTTTTCAATTTGCTAAACGGCATTAAAAAATACATGTGACTTTCAACAGAATGTTGTCTTTTATGAAAAATAAGGTGGTTATTCACAAGAAGTAAATGTGTCTGTCATGTGGCATGTTCCATGCCTCCAAGCCTGTTCTGATGGCAGTGCAGAGGACTATACCTGTGCAAAGCTATGAGCCTAAGGGGCGGAGACGCTGTTCCCCTAATATGCTTTAAGTATCTTAATACCCTCCTTTCAGCAACAGCAGTGGGAAAATGAACTCTTCTGTCTTTTTGGGCTTGACATAGCATTTTTTAAACAATATAAATTTACTCTTAGTATTTAATTGCTCTTTAATGAGAAAACCATAATTAGTCCCACTCCCTAACCCCCGCCTTCACCTGCCCACCAGCGTATCTGGGCACATTGAGTAATAAGTCTCATACTTACTGGTGCACTTCTGAGTCTGGTGATGGCCTTGTTGATGGAATATCAGAATTTGCTGGATGGGTGGCTGTGAAATGAACCTTACCAGTGTATCCTGGAATATTTGAAGATCTGAAGGAAAGAGTTAAAAGAAGGGGAAGAGAGGAAATGAAAGTAGTGATTTGTGAAATCTTCATGGTCCTGCAGCACCCAAATATGAAAATATAAAGGACGACGCAGTCTGATGGTTTTGTCCTGTGCAAGGTCTGGAAACTGGGCTGCCAAACAGAAGAAGGTGCGGTAAGGGGGCCCATAGATGCCGAGATGTGTAGATAATGGCTCGACTCCAGGACTGAAGAAACTTATTTCAAGTCCATATTTGCCTATTTATTTGCATGTATTCTACATACGTAATTCACTGCTGAGCTGTTTCCTAATGAAAGTGGACATGCATTTTTTATAGAACAGCAGACCTGTGTCCCATTCATGCCTGTAATTCTGACCCCAATATTAGTGTGCACACAACTGTGTTTTTTAAATAATATTTTATTCTTGCCATCATTAAGGTTTACTGTATTACTAATTTCATGTAATTTCCTAACTTGCATAAATTTACACAAGCATTGGTTTGTTTAGTTCAGTTCCACCTACTCTTCTGCTTCCCCTGCTCTCTTCCCTGTGAGGGAGGGGACAGCCCCAGGAGGTGTGGGAGGGTTTTTGAGTGTGGAAATCAAATCTCACTCTGTATGCAAGCGAACATTCAAAAGAAATACTTTAATAGATGTTGAGAAGAGCGGGAAGAGCAACTACTCTTTTTGCCACTTTCATAGCAAACGGAGTGCTTTGCGTGGCTGCTTCCTGAGGGAAAGGTGAGGGCCTCGTGGGCTCTGTCCTGGGTGCTGCTTCAGATGTGGCCTTGGCCACTAGGAAGAACATAGGATCTAAACTGCATTTCAAGGAGCAAGAAGACACTGTGTGCACAGGGCGAGGCTCCCTCAAATGGCACATCATCTTTGTGGAATGCAGCTCTTGGTGTCCTTCCTGTGCTATGGCCTTAGCCTATGAGGCCTGCTTTGCAGGGAGTGTGGAAAGGGCTAGATATCTGTTTGCCACTTACACTCACTCAGCATTTGGCCCTTCCCAGCTGGGGCCCTTCTGAGAGCACGACATCTCCTTGGCCCTGTTCCTTATTCTAGACTGATGCTCTGACCAAATGCAAGGTAGCATCAGTAACCAAAGCTCTGTCAAAGGAGAAGGAATGGTTTTGCTGTGGAGCTCTTGGTTATATCTGTGCCCTTTCCACATCTCCAATAAGCTGAAGAAAACCTCCAGAACCATTTACCTTGGGACCAATTTTCAAAATCTGGAGCTTCAGGGTGCTTGCTCTTTACAAATGTCAGGGGACAGAGCAGATGGGGCGCTGGGGGACAGTGAAATGGAGTGCACTCGAGGGTTAGGACTTGAATTCAGACCCCTTGATCCCACTCATCAGCTCGGATCTGGGTGGAGGTCGTAACCTCTCGGAGCCTTACCACCTCAGCTCCAAAAGGGAGGTGATTATTCCATCCTCAAGGACATGGGCGAGAGCCTACATGTGAATGAAAAAAAGGTAGCAGTTCGTATTAAAGCCCCTTGGTGTCCTTCCATGCAGGGATTAAGTGCTGGCCTCAGATGGTGAGGAAAGATGATGTCTCAGGCAGGAACTGCGCTAATAAACTTCCTCCACTGCCTCTTCCAAGCTTACGGCTCTCTGACTCCACAGGGGTAACACTCACTGGCCATAATGTCAAGGGACACCTGATGCTAATAAAGCGGAGGGAAGTTCCATCCAAGACAGTAGCACAAAACACAGTGCAAGTTACTGGATCTTGTGGGACTAGGAAAAAAAGGTGGCTAGAGAGCAGGGGATGCCCTCTGCACCAGGAGCCAGGCCTGGATCCTGACTCAACCCTTCAACCAACAGGGAGATTTTATTCAAATGAGGAAAGCCCTCTGGGGCTCAGCTCAGCCAACTGCAGCCAGGAGAGAACACCCCCAACCTCTTAGGGGCACTCAGAGGTTAAAGGGACTCAGTGAATGGGCTAGCAGCAGGCAAATTTTAGCACCTAGTAGGTGCTCAACTAATTTTAGTTGAAATATAAGACTTAAAAAATAAGACATTTACCAAATAGGAGCTTGATAGGTGGAGAATACAGAGTATATACAGTACAGGCAGCTGTAAAGATGTTAAAACAGTGGTTTCCAAGTGTTTTGCACACTGAAAACTCAAGGGGATTTTCTAAGGGTAGCCATGTCTGACCCCCTCTCCCGGACACCCTGATGTCATTGGTAAGGGATGTGACATGGGATCTGGGGTTTTCAGAAGCTCTCCAGGTAATTCTAGTGTGCAATGAAGTTCAGAAGTCTCTGTTTCTGAGTTACGGGTTCACACTTGTTGGTGGGGCTAGTGAACCGGAGCTGCCAAATTCTAGGCAGTGCCCTTTAGGATTTCTGGGAATTTTCTTTAAGTGTAGATGTATGTCAGAGAAGTGACAAAACTTGGGGCAAAATTATTCATGTGTATGTTCCTCCCCCAAACAGTCATTAAAGCTTCCATGCATGTTACAGAGGAAATCCCCTTCCTCTGTGTGAGAAGTTTTTTCCACCGCCCCTAAAACACCTGCAGAATTAAAAATGCTCTGAAGTTGTAGCCTTCCATTAGAGCAGCGAAGAAGTCCAAGATGGAAGCAAGCACCTTGTCAATCCTGAGAAGGGTTTGATAGGCAGCATCACACAGCTGTATGTGCCTTGTGGAGTACAGGTTATGGATGCTAAATGGTATTCTATATTACATTATAATGATATTATATCACATCATATCTAATAATAACAAAGCATGAACTACTAGACTGAATTAAAGATAAGCTGCTTAGGCTTGAGAAATGAATTCAATTGCATAATAAACTGCCAAATATTTGAAAACGAAAGTCCTTACCCACACTGCTTCTAAATCTATTCCATTTAACCCTTCTGCAGGGACATCCCGAGGGGATTTTTTCCAACTTAAATGCAACATGATGACCTTATATCAGAAGATATAGTCTCTGGGGGATACCCTGCTGCTCATGGGTGACTTTCTTTTGCAGATGGAGGGAGCAAAGGTCTCAAAGGTCCTGAAATGTACAGACTTGCAAATGGGTTTTCAGGTCAGTGTATGTTCACCACCACCACCACCCCCTGACCCCATTTAGGGAAAGCAGAGAGAAGCAGCAACCCATTTAAAGACAAGAAGTATCTCCATTTTTGTCTTTGCTCCAGAGCTTTTAGTCCTTTGCACCCCAATTCTCAAAATAAGCTTGGATTTTATTCACTAATGGGTAAATTTGAATAAATTATTCCCTAAGTTTACAACTAATTGGTTTTGCTCAATGAAGCATAATAAAATAGGTATTAAATAACTCCAGAATATAAGGAAGTTTAGTAAATCACTTAGTAAAAGGGAGCACAGATGGGGTATAATTAAAAGCTCAATAGAAAATAAAGAAAACATGGGAAAACCATGTTATATGCAGAATATAGATGGTATCTATATGGCTCAGAATGTCAGCACACACTCAGCTTCTTGCTTTGACTGCAGACAGGCCTCACACTCACCGAGTGTGACTGTATCCCAGGCGCCCTTTCAAATGCTTACATGAGCTGACTTATTTCATTCTCACAAGACCCTGTGTCATAGGTCCTAGAATCAAGCCATTCTATAGATGCAGGAACCAAGTTTTCAGAGAAAGTCCAAGCAACATGCTCAGAGCCAGCCAAGCTGCAGGTGGCAGAACTGACTCCGACCCAGGAGGCCTGGATGGGGAAGGCCCCAGTGCCTTCCAGCCTTGCCAGGAGAGCTTCTAGGCCCAAGTTCAGGGTTTATTCAGGGTGTGCATGTCAGTGCAAGCTCAAGTCAACTTCACTTTCTTTCCCTGAGAACCCCTCTGTGTCAGGTACAGATCTCCGCAGAACCCATGCACGCTTGGCTTCTGGCAGCTGTCATGTTAGTGAGTACATGATTAAAATGCACGTGTAGGGGTTGAAGGAATCTCAGTGGGGCAAAGACCACTGATGCGAAGTGAGTGGGGCTGGGTGAGAGGGAAGCAGAGGAGGCAGGAGGCAGAGTGAGCCCGGGGCTGCCCCGCCAGCATGTGACCTGAGGTGCAGACCTGAAGCTGTCTGGGCTATACTCTGCCAAGGATCACAGGGACTTGCTTCCCTCACAGCAGTGGGGTTTTGTCACCTGGGTAAAGTGCTGGCTTTGTGCAGGCGTGGGGGAGAAGGTGGCGGGCTGGGAAGGTGGGAAGGCGGGAGGGTACTCGTAGCAGGGGTCAAGGCTGGGCCTTGGGGAGGGGGAGGGAAGGGGGCCTGCAGGGAACTCTCCAGGGGGCTCAGCTGGAGGGAAAAAGAAGCCAGGGCTGTATGAGCCTTGGCTCATTTGCTATTACTGTTTGGTGAGAAAAACAAATCAGACCAGAGTCATTTTGGCCATTGGACTGTGTTCCTCTCACTGTTGTTAAGACATTGTGGCCCCAAGATTAGTTCAGGAAATACAGTATTATTATTATCATCATCTAGTCAATATATTTATTCTTTCTGTGTTCTCAGAAACTTCCACTCTTCCTTTTGGAAGGGGACATGGGAATGACCCACGGCTCCCTATTAGAGCTGAGCTGCAGCCCTGGAAGACTTCCTGGACAGAGGCAAAGCCGTGTCCCTGCAGGTTAAAGGCCGGGTGTCCTTTGGGGACTAGGCTTTTTTCTTAGACGTTCATGAACTGAGTGATCTGGGGCTCTTTACACTGTACTGTAACCTCAGCCTCTTCATCTGTAAAATGGGGGTAGAACCTGTTTCTGTAGCTCTGGCCTCATCACCCTATTTTGAAAATCAAATGCGCATGGATGTGAAAGTTCTCTGAAAAGGCAGAAGTGTCTCTGATGTAAGGAACTACTATTCATAGCCTCATTCTTTAACCTGGGCTGTGGTAAGATATTTTTTTAAAGGTGCAACACACCACAGTGCCTAACAGGAAGGCCCCTCTGCTGTCTCAGACCTTGACCAGCGCCTGCCTGGGACCATCTTGAATACTTGTTATTGGCAAATGCTCCAACCAGAGATGACCGAGGTAAAGGTGCCACTGATAGGAACTGTGTGAAGTCCTAACATAAAAGACTGTAACCCAGTGGAGGTGCCTGGCTGCTTGGGAAAATGGGCCTTGTTGTCTGTAAAGCACCGGGCACAGGCCTGGAAGGCACAGGCTTGAGGCTGGCTTCCTCCCCATCTGTTGTGTCATCCGGGCATGAGTCTCTCTTTGAGCCTCAGTTTCCTCACTGGTACAACAAGCGGTTGGACCAGGTGAGACACACATAGGTCAGATCCCAAGTAGTTCAACAGTTAGGCCATCGCAAAGGAGAGGGCAATGCCGGCAGCCACCTCCATCTTCTCAGCACAGGGCAGGATCCCATGCTTTGGGGTCCTGGCTTTGCACAGATCTGCTGTTACACATCATTCCATAGGTAGGTCTAAAATGATTTAGTAAACTTCTCTTCCACCTTGTTCATTAAATTCTTGCAAAGAATATGGCTCTTGTACTCAAGAGAAGGATAAAAAAATCAGATTTGGAAAAAAAGGGGGAATCCTTATTTGACACTTTTGTTTGACACAGATTGTAAGTGAGGAATGACCTTGCATCACTTTAAAAAAATTCCTAAACAGCACCTGTCCCAGTAAACTGACCACATTTGTTGAAGAGACAAAAAAAGCTGTTTATCCTGAGCTTCAAGAATTCCTGTTGAACCCAGTGGATATTATGAAGTCTTCTTAGTTCCTAAACTAGTCTCCAGTTAGAAGTTAGACACTGCAGTGGAAAGAGCATTATTATTTTGAGTTTCTTAACTTTAAATGATTTTTAACAACTGGGAACACCACCAAATTAGAAAATATTTTAGTTTTAGTGAGAAAACTCATGCAACAATTCTATATTTAGGGATTTTTTCTCAAGAAATGCATGAATAACTGTGCAAAGATATATGTAGAGGTTGTTCATTGCTGTATTGTTTACAATAGGAAAATATTTAGTAAGTACTTGAACTATATAAAGTACAATATACTCTTGTGTTAGAATATCATGCAACCATCAAAAAGATTTTAATAGCCTTGCATAGTGTCAGGGAAAATGTCCATTGCATATTTCAAACACATACACACACACACACACTCACCCCACCAAATCCTGCACACACAGCAATATACATGTACCTATACATTGCAAACATTCTGCATGCTTGGTACAAAGTCTAAAAATTATATCAAACTTCTAATATTGGGATTGAAAATGGAAGAGAGATTTTTCTCTTTACACTTTAAAAACATTTGAATTATTTTTACAGTGAAAATATTTGGCAGAAAAAAAGATGTTTGGTGAGCTTTACTGCATTGAAAGTGGGCATAAACATTGAATGTAAACCCTGGTTTACTGTAATTTTATATAATACCTCCAGAAAAATCATTTAGCAAAATCTTAAGAATGTTTATATATTTGACCCCATGATCCATTTCAAGGAGTCTCCCTTAAGTAAAAAATTCTGAATTATGAAGATGATTCATATAAAAAGTGTTTGATAGGGTTATGTATCATAACAAAAAAATGGAAAAAATGTACTAGGTAACCTAAATGAGCTCATCAGTGAGAGTACATCTACACAAATAAAAATTATGATGACTTCATAGTAACATGTACCCATGATGTTGTGATGGTAAGGTGGTTAAAATTTTATTTGTAGTATTAAATTATTATCTAGCTATAGAAACTTACAGAAGTAAGACTAAATATGCATATGGCAGATGGGAAAATGCCAAAACCTTAATAATGGCTATGTTTTTTTGTGTGAGAGGTTAGTTTTTTTTTTGTTATTAATTTTGCTGTCTGTCTTCTATAATGATCAGATTTACTTCTACAATGAGTTTAAAAGACTATTTATCAAAGTACTAGTACGTTCATATCCAATAGAAAAAACACTAGTATTGTCAGATTACTTGGCGACTGGAAAACAAAATCAATCAATGAGGGAAATTTGAAAAGCATTCGCCCTTTAGGGAAGTAGGTGATTCCAATGGTGGAACCACCTGGTCAAGGGTCAGTGGCCTGGACTCTGTCTGAAATTTGGCTTCTAACTGAAGGGGCAGGGAATGGCTTGGCTCGCCCACCGTGATTAAGTATCATGAATTATGAAGGGAATGCCCAAGATAATATCATAAAGATATCTCTCTTTAAGCTTAAGATGAGGAAATAAAGAGTCATATTTGCTTTTGAATAGGATGGTATTTTATTCTCTATCTCACAAAAAGTTAAGTTTATGGTTTTCCTGGGTTTGTGACTTTATGCAAATGACATCTTGTATTGGTTTTTAGCTACACGCGGTATGGTAGAAACGACATAATATTTTGTTTAGAGATTCATCTGTATGTAGTAAAACCACAAAGCATAGCAAGCAAAGGATAAACACGAAGTGATGGTGTTGACTTCTGGGTTCAGAAGGGGCCCCAGGCGATGAAGTTAAGAGGAACACACAGGGGCTTGAAGATATTAGTAACATAGGCGGGGAACACACCCGTATTTAGTTATTTTATTTTACAGGTTATATAAGACACTACATATTTTTCTATCTATAGATATTTCATAATGGAAGTGCAAAGCATTTCTTTGTGTTAAAAGGTTAAGATTACGTTAAAATTTGAAACCTAATCAGAAGAAACTTTGCAAACTAGGAGGCCCTCTAGTGCCCAAATCGGGTAAGCACAGTTAATATCTAAAGTTTTGTTAACACCGTCCACCCATAATCTCATTTCTTTAAAAACAGAAATTGATAGCAAGATGAGGTAGAATGGCATGCTGAAGTTACTCAAGTGAAATGGTGTGTTCTACATCAAATTTGTGAGCTCTTCTGTCTCTTTGAGGAATGACCCAAAACAATAAACTTCAATTCTTTAGCAAGAATGCTCATAAAACATTTCAAAATTCAAGAGAAATAGTATTAAATTTGTATGCCTGCTGAATATTTTTTAAGTGGTTTTATCCCTAAATCCTTTATTTAAAACTTTTAGAATTACTACTTTTAATAGCAGTCATTTCTTTGCAGAGTTTATGGAACAATCACACCAACCAGTCCTTCCTCAGGATTCAGCTCAAATACCACACAGCCTCCATTGTGAATTGTGTCTCTCTGTGCAACTGAACTTTGAAAACACTGAGCCAACTTTTCAGGAGACTTATTTTATTCCATTTTCTATGATAATTATTTGTGTACAGAGTTTATCTACACTTCAGATTTTTAAGCTAGGTGAGGGGGGCAAAGTCTAGATTAGCACCTTCTTAGCCCAGTACCTGGGACATTTTACCTGCATTTTTTTCTTTCCTTTTGGTGGAATTAAATAGACATTTAGATGAGATGAGTTACATGGCTATATTTTAAAACCAAAGTTCATTTTGAAACAAATTGTTATGGTTTGGCCAAGTAGTCAGAAGAATTAGTCAGAATATATGACATAGGAAAATTCAAAATGATGGTAAGATATAGTATATTGCATTTAGCCACAGCAGAATATGGCTGCAGGAGAGCTGATGTGAACTTTAACTTGTTTGCCTCATGGGCATAACTGATGTTTTTAAAAAATAGATATCAACTAACAATGACACTACTGCCATGATTCACACTACAGCCTTGCATGAAATCTTCTGAAAGTTTATCAGTCATTATGGAAGCTGATACCATAATATCTATGACTTTTGGCAACTCAGTGGCATAATAAAAAGAGCTCAGGACTTACATTTCATATATATATACCAAGGTTCCCAGGGTAGTCAGTGACCAAAACTGAAATCTCCTTTGTGACTAACTACAGTTCTCTCAGAAATTAGATGTCTTTTTTCTTAAGTGATGTTCCATAGCAGGCCCTTTTTTATTCCTTCATTTATAATAAAGTCCATCAGCCCATAGTAAAGTAAGGGGAATAATTATGCTTGAAACTCACTGACTTGTGTTGGTATAAAGAATTTTCGAGCTCCGAGGCTTGGCCACAGACGTGGTGTCTCCAGCGGGGTTGTCAATGTCATCAGCGTTTGTGGACTGTACGCAGCCACTGTTGGGGTGGCAAGAAAAGATGACATGTTTCTTTATAAGAAACAGAAGAAATAGGTAAACAGGGTCCTAAGTTTCAAAGGAAATCTTACTTGCTAAAATAGATCAAACACTGAAAATGAAAAAAAAAAATTAACCAGAAGGATGAAACAATTTGCCTTTAAGAAAGGGGATTTTCCCTTATTTGGAGTAAGAGCTGCCAGGCACTTGTGAACTTAAGTTTGGGACAGAACGAAAGTAACAGCTGGTTTGTGTTTTTGAGCAAAGCAACTGGCTGTTTCTGCAGTCCTGGGACAGCTCCTCCGTCAGAGACTGGGAAGAGACCCGGGGAGGCTGAGGCGGGTGCGTGCCGGCACTACCACGGCTGCTGGGAAGATGGAAACCTACACAGCGCCCTGGGTCCTGGACAACCAGCGGTGCACCTTCAGGAGCCTGAGAGATGGCTGAGTGACATCCGTCAGAGTGTCCTCGAGGCACTTCAGAGCCACTAGTACCAACCTTAGTCAACTGCTGTAGAGCAGAAGAGGCAACAGTAAAGCAGGACAAAGGTGACAGGCCCAGACACCTCCATTTTCTTGGATTTACTTGGTTCTAAGGTACTGCAATCTGCATGCTAATATCCCCCCCAAATTCATATGTTGAAATCCTAATGCCCAAAGATGATTCCATGAGGAGGTAGAGGTATTAGGAGCTGGGAGGTACTTTAGGGCACAACGTGGGGCCCTCAGGAATGACAGTAAGGGTCTTGTCAAAGTCTCCCACATGGGGTCCCTTCCCATGTCCAGGAGAGGATAGAAGTCTGTGACCCACAAGAGGGCCCTTGATGACCACACTGGCATACAGATCTAGGACCTCCAGCCCCCAGAACAACGTGACAACTATAGAATAAGGAATGACAGGTGTGGTGAATGGGAGTATGGTCATAATGTTCGTACACTATGTGAAGTACAGTATATATCAGCTCTAAGTGGCCTGCGGCAAGTTAAAGATGTCTATTGTAATCTCTGAAGCAACAACTAAAATGTAATAAATAGCTGTACAGTTAAAGAGCCAAGTAATGACTTAAATTGAAATTCTAAAAGAAGTCCATACATTTAAATAATTCAAAGAAGGCAATAAAAGATGATCAGAGGAGCAGAAATATAGAGGAAAACAAAAAACAATAATAAAATGGTGCATCTAACCCAAATACATCAATAGTTGCATTAAATGTTAGTATACTAAGCATTCCAATTAAAAAGCAGAGCTTATTAGAATGGATAAGAAGGGAAGATGCTATCTCAAAAGGTATGCTTTCAATATAAAGATACAAATAAGCTGAAAGTAAGTGAAGGAAAATATATCAGGTGCATATGATATGTTTACTACAATCATGCTGGAACATAAAACAAGTCTTTATACATTTGAAAGTATTGAAGTGATTCCATATGTGCTCTCCATCCACCGCAGTTAAATTAAATATACATAACGATAGGATGCCTAGGATGATAAAATGCCTATTGTCTATAAGCCACCCCGCATGTAGTATTTTGTTTTAACAGCCTGAACAGACTGAAAGGTGGGTTGTGCAAAATGATGGCCAAAGCTCAGCTCTGCCATGCCTGGAAAGCCGGGGTTAAATGGGGAAAAGCAAGAGGATTGCTGTGCTTCAGTGTGAGCGGGTGCGCCTCATCTTCCTCATCAAGTGTAGAAGCCTTTCTGGTTGACAACACCCAATGTTAGCAGCACCCAAGGTATTTTATTTCACAAAATAACCAATTTGGGAAAACAGAAAAATACTGCTCCCCCCTTCCTTTCTTTTATCAAAATCTTTAACAAACCTGTGTGGAAACTGCTGACATTAAACAGGCACTGTGCTAAGAAAACATTAGAACCCTGTTAGAAAGCGTAAGGTACCTTAAAAGGTGAGTTATAAACACTAGTGGGCTGAAAGCAACTACAATTTAGATGTAAATCTAGTAATTTCTAAAACATTAAGGAAAACATTACTTACGTATAGAGAGGAATGTATTTGCTTCTAGAACTTGGACTCACACTTAGAAAAAAGAGAAAGGGCAATTGTTATTGATACTAACTTAATAAACATCAAATTGCCACAGTAGTTCTCTTATCAATTGTTATTGATACTAGCTTAATAAACATCAAATTGCCACAGTAGTAAAAATGAGTCTTTAGTCATAGGAATTGGCCTCCAAGAGTTTTTCATTTAAAACAGAAACGATTTAAAGATGTAGCTTTAAGTGAAAACCAAAAGCAGAACTCCAAACTCTCAGGGACGTATGTGTCTGTTGACTCATGGTTCAGTCCTATTGCGAATCCCTCCTCTTAGGATTCTTGCTGTGTACTTCCTTAGTGATTAGACATGCAATAGTTGGCTTAACCGAGTGGGCGCATTTTCTTAGGCACACAGAATTTTTACTTCTAAGTGGCCCATATTGACATCCAAGTCTAATAGTCCACAGCACAGATGGAGCAGCTATGGCACCAATTTCAGTGACTTACACAAAATGCAGTTATTTACAACGCTGCAAGGAGCTCTGGCCCTAGAATCAGCCATTTCTCCAAGGACCTCAGAATTTCTTTTATTGGAGAATGGACTTAAAAACCAACATCTGGGTGCTAAATGTGCCTGTCGCTACTGGTGTGGCCTTGTTTCTTGGCCCTCTCCAGGGACAGAGCTAGGAATGTACAGATGCATGGGAACCCACAGAGGCCCACATATCTACATATGTCTCTGCAGCTACCATCTGTATAAATATTGAAATAAACTTGAATTCACAGGATGTCTGCCACTCTACTCCGGAAGCCACAGTTCATCCTTAGGCTTTCTCTCTTACTTGTAATTTCTTTCTCTGACAGCGTGAAACCTACCTCCCATTAAATACCAGGTGTGCTTGTCATTCAAACCTAGCACACATGTAAGATGTTTTAGAATTGGCAACCCATTTCCCTGTGAGAAACACATTTACCAACTAGAGTAAACTGCTCATATACAGTTCTTCGTCTTTAACCTTACACTGTTTGGTCAAAATTCTGTATCTAAATTTATTAGAGTCCAAATTTATTCAGGAGCACTCCTTTTCTCCCCATCCACCTAAGTGCAGTTATGTCACTTATTTGTAACACAAATTCTTGTTCCAGTTGGGATTCCCTCCTGGAATTCCCTAATATCCTGGTAAGCTTTATTGTTTATTTTTTACTTTGCATTCAATTAAGTTCATTCTTTGTGGCATATAGTTCTGTGGTTTGACAAACGCAGTCATGCAGCTGACACCAGAGAACTGTACAGCCCACTTCCACCAGCCTAAATGTTCCCTTTAAAGGCTCTTTCTGTTCAGCTCATTCCCCCTCCCCCAACTCACGGCAAGCACTGGTATCTTCCCATTCCCCGTAGTTTTGCCTTTTCCATAATATTATATAAATGGAATCATACAATATGTGACCTTCTGGCTCTAGATGCTCTCACTGAGCAAAATGCATTTGAGATTCATACTGCTGTATGTTGTCTTTTTGACTACCGAGTAGCATTCGTTTGCATGGGTGTTCTCTAGCATGTTTGTCCAATGTATGCTTTTCCATTCACCTGTTGAAAGATATCCTGATGGTTTCTAGCTTTGAAGATTATTGATAAAGGTGTCATTAACATTCACTTGCTGGATTCTGTGTGAGTTCTTGGGACCAGTGTTGTCATGGCTTGAGGTGAGTGGGACCCTCAGGAGTTCTGAGATGTGGCAGTTCTGATGAAGGCATAGGGCTTCTAATTCATTGGATGATTTATCATTTTAAAAAATTGTCCCATAAAACTGGAATAAAAATTCTATCAACTGGGTAATCTATTTGCTATTTTACCACAAGAATGTAAACAATTTTTTTCATGAGCACTCACAAAATATTAAGCATTAGCACCAATAATTTATATATTTATTCTAAACAGGTATTTCAATGGGATTATCAGTCATTTCAGCTTGCTGTATATACAAGAATCTTATTTCATTTGTTTTCAACATTATTACCATTAAGTTTATTCATTGGAATCTCTTATTTGTACTGAAAAGTTTTACACATTTGGCAAAAACATCTTTTAAAAAATCTTTATAAAAAATTTTACACATTATTTTTAGAATGTGGGTCAAAAAAAATCTAAGTTTCCTGACAAGACCCAATATTTTTCTCAATATTATCACTATTTACAATTCCAAACCTAAGTTATGATTTTTCTTATTTCTACTTCATTATTCTTTTTTCTTGCAGTAACAACAAAAATTCTTCTTAGGAGAACAGTTTTTGCTGGTTGTTTTGAAGTTGTACAGTGGTCAAAGATCTGAAAAATCTTACCTTTGATATCATTTTTCCATGATTGAAATTTACCAAAACTTTCATTTGTTTTGCTGATTAAGGCTAAAAATCTTCTTTACTTAGCAATTTATTGTGGATTAGGTAAATATAAAATTAAATGTACAAGATTAACGCTTCCATTGAGGTGATGATTAAATTGACTATCATCAAACCAAAAATTCAGATGAAACTCCTGGAAACAAAAGATGGAATGACCTCATCGCGGACAGCATGTTTTTCTTATACATTGTCTGTCCCACACTTTTCCTCATAACCAGCTGTGCTATTTGTTGCAAAATACAATTATTGGCTTAAAGTCCCATGTGATTCATTCTGATATTTTGTATTTTATTTAATTTTTATAAAATACTGGTTATAAAATACTCACAACTGATGGGTTGCAACTCACCACTGATGGCTACAAGTCACTCACTAAACTACTTAGTGGAGTCTACTTTGTTGAACTAGACCAGGGTAATTGCTTAATCATGTTGAGAAATGGAGTCCTAGCTCACATCATAAGTAAGAGTCGATTTCAAGTGGTTTAAAGACATAAATGTGAAAAAGAGAACTTTAAATTTTTAGGAAAAATAGTAAGTAAAGGGGATAAAACTTTATTACTTCTGGTTACGGAAAGATATTTATATTAAAATCTCCAAAAATATAACAAGACATGGAGAAGAATGTTGATAAATTCAGTTTTATTAAAATTCAAAACTTCAGTTCAGGAATGGATGCTGTAAGATATAAAGGTCACAGACTAAAGAGAAATACTTTGATGCATATTATTACCAATAAGGGGTTTTTATCCAGAAAAATAATCATAAAAGTTTCAATGGTCAATAAGTAAATGACCAATAATCAAAGTGCAAAAGGGCAAAATAGATGAACAGCTAAGTTTTAGATGTGAACACACAAGTCATAACTTTAAAAATTATTATTAGTGATCAGGTAAATATGAGTTAAAATTATAACAAAGTATAATAAAGACTGGAATTTTTTTAACTTGAAAAATCCAAATATTGGCCACAATGTGCAGTTTGGGGAACTAAAGTACTGCCAGTAGTTGAGTCCATTGGTAAAACTCATATGGAGAAGGATGTGACAATATCTAGACTGTAAGAAGTGCACGCTTCTTGGTGCAGAAATTGTGGATACAAGTATGTATAGAGAAATGCCAGAAATCTTTTAATACTCTGGAGCATGAAGATAAGGGGACATTATTTCCAACTGTAATAAAAAACAGAAAAAAAATTAAATTATGAGAATGGATAAATAAATTGTTGTGTATCCACTGAGTGGAAGATGATATAGCAGGGAGAATGAAGTCTTAAAGATACCGAAGCCATCATATATGAGTCTCACAAGCACAATACTGAACAAAAATGTTGAGTTGTATAAACAGAGGTATGACATCTCCTATATTGAGTTTATAAACATGGCATGCAATACCATATCTTGGTTAAGAATAAGACACATACTTTAAAGGATTAAAGGGATGAATGAAAATGTGAAACGTCAAATGGAGAATAGTGGTGATCTATGTGGAAGGAACATGTGCTTAGGGAGAAGCACACGGGGGCTTCTACTGTGTTGGTAATGGTTTATTTCTCAAGCTGGGAAGTAGATACACAGATTATATCATATTCAGATTGTATATATTGAAATATTGAAAACTGATTTAATAAATAAAAAGAAATGATGACCTGGATTGTGAGTTGTAGTGAGAACAAAAGTAAAGAGACAAAACTGACATTTTTCAAAGGCAGAAACACTAAGTTCTTTTAAACTAAATGTACATAATCACATCTGTGAAAGGGTTTGTAATGAAACCATACTTTCTAGTAGCAGTAGAACACAAAATAACTATATGATACAAGAGTTGATAAAAAATTATAATCCTGTGGAGTCCATGGGTTTTGCAATGTTATAATTATTCATATCAAATTGTTTATAAAGTAATTCCTTATTTTTAAATGTTGCTGTATATTGAATAGTCTATATTTTAAAGGGGGTTAAGAGAAAATAAGAAAAAGCAGCAACCTGAGAGATTGAACTGGAATTTGTATTCAGTCATAGGGATGGAAGTCTGAGGGCCTCTGGAATGCTCTCGAGAAATATGCTTCTCACCCCTCTCCTTAACCCATGGGCTAGAACAATGAGGCTTAATCATAAATATATGATGGTGAAATTCTAGTAATGAGAATATAAAGAGATAAAACTTACAAATTAACTGGTTTAACTGGTGCCACAAAAGATCTTGTCTGAAATCTGTCCCAGAGTCCACCAACCATCTAAAATCATCATCAAAATCAATGACACATCACATGAACATGTTACTGTACTCTCTAGTAAATAAGCTCCAATTACTGTAATCTCTAGTGTATCAGCCCCATACTCTGAACAGTCCTCTCTGCATCCTAGGCAAGCCCGGGCTCCAATGAAAGGTACCCCAAGCATCCTCAGCACCTCCGGGTTTGTTCCAGAGCCATTCCTGGTCTCTGCCTGCTCTTAGACCCTCCATTGCAGTTTGTTTTCTCATAGCTGGAATCTGCCTCATTACCCACCTTCTTTGGACTGAAACCCTTGTGAAAGGCCTGATTTTGTTTTACCCCAGAGACCGTGCTCTCTTGGATCCACCTCGCCCACTCTGCAGGCCCAGGCTAATCCCAAAAGATTGAGGGGATCAATGTGAGCTCAGAGCAGGGACATCTAATCCAGTGTTACCAAGTCAAAAGTGAGGTCTAACATAAGACCTGAAAGATTCTCTGGATTTAACCCAGAAAAAAAATACAGTGCTGAAGGCAGTGGAATGCTGTTTGGAAAAGACATGGCCTGAGAAAGAGCATGGCTGATTTGGGGACTTGAGGAAGGTCTAGCATAAAATGTGATAGAAGAGATACAGTGTGGGAGTGATGTGTGGCTGGTGGGGTGGACAGGCAAGGGGGAGAGGAAGAGGAAATGGGGTTGAGGAGGGGTTGGGAAAATAACAGAGAATTGGGGACATATCCTGTTAAAGGAGTATGGGCTTTATAAAATGTGATAGGTTTTAATCAGCAGAAAAACATGGAGAGATACAGATGTCAGGAAAAGTAGTGTGTATACAATAGTCCATGGGATGAATTCTTGATGTTCAGAAGTGAAATGAATGGAGATCTCTATGGACAACTAGGAATGCTTTGTTTTACTAGATAAGAGCTCTTTAATTCATGGATTTTCCCATTTTGGCTCAGAACATGCAAAGGTGAATTCTAGATTAAATTTCAAGATCTGTTTTCAGAATAGGTTTTCTGGTGGAATCATAATCATTCCTCCATGTTTTCTTCATTATTTACTCCTTCTTTTGCAATGTTTAAAATAGACACAGTCTTAGCAAATGACTTTTGAGAAAGAGGGAGTCTTTAAATAAAATTTTAAAAAATTCAGTATAGGCAATATTAAACTATTTGAGGTCACTGGTGACTTTCATGATTATGGCACTTTCAATTCCATAAATGTATATATCTACTTGTTCTTCTCACAGTAAAATAAGTATAATTGTGACTTATAGTTTTGCAGTTCAATTCAGTAATAAATGAACTATTGCAAAAATACAAATTCATATGGCAAAAAGGGCTTGTGCACAGGCAATTAAGGTCCCAAATCACTGACCTGAGTTACTGCTGGCAGCCTTTCATACCTCTTTAGTGTAAAACACTGTGAGACAAGATCAGCAGCTTTTTCCACTGTTGTTTCTTCTGGATCAAGTTTTGGTGGTAGCATCTTGTCCCAAGGAACAACTTCATAAGCTCTATGAAATCATTAAATAATCACATTTTATGAAAGATATGTATTCAATTGATATAGTTCATGACAATGGCAACTGTGGCAGGCAAAATTCTAAGGTGAACCCAGGGTTTCCTGCCCCTTGGTGTACATGCCATATTTAGTCACCTCCCCTCAGGTGAGAGCAGAGCAAAGGAAGATGGGAGGATATCCCCTGTGTGATCTTGGGCAACTTCATGTGCTAAATGGATTATGCACCTGTAGTTAAGTTCCCTAATCAGTTGAATTTGCATTGATCAAAACGCAGCTGTTCTAAGTGGGTGTGACCTAAACAGGTGAGCCCTAAAAAGAGACAAAAACATCAGTAGATGCTCTCCAGCTGTCCTTAAAGAGACAAGTCACATGAGCCCTACAGGTGCTACAAACTGAATTCTTCCAACAGTCCTCAGAAGATGAGGACCCAGCCTCATCTGACACCTTTATTCCAGCCTGAGAAACCCTGAGCCTTAATCCCACCTGCGGCATGCCTGGACTTCTGGCCCATACAACTGTGAGATAATAAGGGTGTGGTTTAAAGCTGATAAATTTGTGGTAATCTGTTACATGGTAGTAGAAAACGAATGCATATACTTATATATATCTTACAGATGACAAAGAAAAAAATTCATTTGACCTTTGTAGCAGGGCAGGAAGATCATTAGTTTACAAATAAGTGAAGTATTGCTTAGAGAATTGAATTTGTTTCTTTAAGGTCACTCAGCCAATGGATGGTCAAAGTCAGGACTCAAATCCAGATTATTACCTCTGAAGAATTAGCAGCATTCCCCTTTTCTATACCAATGCAACCAAATAATAAAAGTTATGAGCATGGGACAAAGATTCCAGCCATCTTGTGTGTGTTTGTGTGCGTGTGTGTACAAAATCTGCCCATCTTACTTGACCACTTACATGATGTAAAATAGGTCACCACTCCCTCCTCCCTGAAACACTTTGTTAACGTTGCCTTGCAATCACTTCATAGCAGGCTTTGAGCCATGGCACCAACTTATTTCTCTCTCTAGCCCAGACCTCTCTCCTAAACTCCAGTTCCACATGCTCCATCACTTGACATGGCTACTTGGATGTCTAATGAACATCTTTCTATTCAGCAAGTTTAAAATCAGCTTCTTATCTTTCCCTCATCACCTGCTCTACCTGCCTTCACCACATAAAGTAATGGTAACTTCAGCCCATCCTGCTGCAGGGTCTGAAGCCTTTGGATAATTCTTGATTCCACTGTCTTTCTGACTCATTACCTCAAATCTGGAAATTGTGTTGGCATTATTTTCAACTATATCCAGAAGAATAATCCACGCATGCAATTATTGCATAAACCTTCCTACCATCCCCTCTGAGCCAAACTTATCTCTGACTTGGATGAAGCCATAACCTCCTAGCTGGCCTCTCAGTCTCTCTCCTCATCCTGTCTGCTCTGAACAGAGCAGGCAACACCATGTTTTGATATACAATCTGGTCCTACCACTTCTTTGCTAAACCCTCTGTTCCTTCAGAGCAAAAGCCCTGGTGTTTACAGATGCTGAAAGCACCCACAAGACCTGGGTCCTGAGCACTGCCTGCATGTTGCCACCTCTGCTTTTCCTTACTCCCACTCTCTTACTTTGCTCCAGGAACCCTGTCCTCCTGTCCTCCGAGGACATTCCAAGCACACTTCTGACGTACGGCTTGCATTCTATATTCCCATTACCTGGATAATAGTCACTTCATGTATACGCATGTTGCTCCCTTACCTCTTCTGAGCTTCTACTCTAATCTCATCACTGAAGGAGGCCTACCTAGAGCACCTATTCATTAGTGAAGCCCATTAGCTCACACACAGAACATGCCTGATCTTACACTCTTCTACTTTTTCCTTTTATCTTTTCCTAGACTCTTCACCTTAGAAGATATGATTCATTCTATGTATCATGTTTGTTGCTTATTATCCATAGCCCTTAAGAGATTTCTGCTTTATTCATGATGAATTTCAGAGCATAAACATATAATAGCTACTCTGTATGTTTTCTTAAAGAGTAAATGAACATCCAAGCATTCTCTAACCTTGTTTTCTATGACCTTGTAGTCTTATCTCCTCCCTCTCTATTTCCTTTCTGTTTTGGACTTTTTTCTTCCATAAAATATAGGCTTTCTTTAAGACTCTTCCTTGACCTATTTATTTTTGTAATCAATGTAACTAAAAATTGGTGGTCTCTAAATTATTCATATAATACAAGATAATATGAATAGGAGATTGGATTAAAGATGGTGGCATAAGAGGAGAGACAGAGGCTTCCTCCTAAAGATGAATACTATTGGAAAATATAGTTGGCATGTCTAATCCTGAGAGAGCAACAGGGAAGAGGACGGCATCAGACTGCACACACCTGGAGAAAAGAGCAGACCTCAGCGAAGGGAGTAACATACCAGAGCTGTGGCTCCACGGGACCTGAGCCCCTCCCCCACCCCAGCGGGAGGAAGACAAATGGAGCAGGGAGGGAGTGGAAGGCTTCAGACTGCTGAATACCCAGCTCCGAGGTCTGCTCTGGGAGCACAAACCTACATTTCATGGTGCTTTCATGAGACTCGCATGACTACCGGGTTGGAAAGATAATACAGGCAGAGTTCCTGGGGAGACTGGGATTCCGGCTGCTTGTGGAAAGCAGGGATCCATATCTGGCTGCTCTGGGACAAAAACTTATACCTGTGTGACTGGCCCACTGGCTCAGGCAGTGGAGACAGGCACAGCAGCCAGGAGGCGGGGAACAGCTCTTTCCTACCCCCAGGTACCAGTACCGCTCCCCTGCGACCCCTGACATTGCTTCAGGGGCTCAGCAGCTCCAGAATACAGCTTCTGGGCACTAGAGGGTGCCATACACAAACATGAAATGCCAAAGAAACCTTGTCCAGAGTAAAATTGTTAATACAACTCCTGAGAAAGATTTAAATGATATGGATCACATGACTCTTCCTGAAAGGGAGTTCAAAATAAAAATAATCAACATCCTAATGGAGGTACAGAAAGACATCCAAGAACTCAGGAATGAATTCAGGTCAGAGATCCAATCATTGAAGAGCACAATGGAGGGTATTAAAAGCAGGTTGGATACGGTGGAGGAGACAATAAATGAAATAGAAACTAGAGAAGAGGAATACAAAGAAGCTGAGGCACAGAGAGAAAAAAGGATCTCTAAGAATGAAAGAATATTGAGAGAACTGTGTGACCAATCCAAGTGGAATGATATACACATTATAGGGGTACCAGAAGAAGAAGAGAGAGAGAAAGGGATAGAAAGTGTCTTTGAGTAGGTAGTTGCTGAAAACTTCCCCAATCTGGGGAAGGAGAGTCTCCCAGGCCATGGAGATCCACAGATCTCCCAACACAAGGGACCCAAGGAAGACAATACCATGACACCACATAGTAATTAAAATGGGGAAGATCAAGGATAAAGACAGACTGGTAAAAGCAGCCAGAGACAGAAATAAGACCACATACAAAGGAAAGCCCATCAGGCTAACATCAGACTTCTCAGCAGAAACCTTACAGGCCAGAAGGGAGTGGCATGATGTATTTAATGCCATGAAGCAGAAGGGCCTGGAATCAAGATTACTTTATCTGCCAAGATTATCACTTAAATTTGAAGGAGGGATTAAACAATTTCCAGATAAGCAAAAGCTGAGAGAATTTACCTCCCATAAACCATCTCTACAGTCTATTTTGGAGGGAATGCTATAGATGGAAGAGTTCCTAAGGTTGAATAGCTGTCACCAGAGGTAATAAAACCAGAGTAAAGAAAGAAGAACTAATTACAAAGCAAATGCAAAATTAAATTAACTATCCCTAAAGTCAATCAAGGGATAGACAAAAAGTACAGAATTTGATAACTAATGTATAAAGAAAGAAGGAGGAAGAAAAAGGAGGAGAAATAGAAAAGAACCTTTAGATTGTGTTTGTAACAGCATACTAAGTGAGTTAAGTTTAGACTCTTAGATAGTAAGGAAAGTAACCTGGAACCTTCAGTAACCACGAATCTAAGGCCTGAAATGGCAATAAGTACATACCTATCGATAATCACCCTAAATGTAAATGGACTGAATGCACCAATCAAAAGACATAGAGTCACTGAATGGATAAAAAAACAAGACCCATCTATATGCTGCTTACAAGAGACTCACCTCAAACCCAAAGACATGCACAGACTAAAAGTGAAGGGATGGAAAAAGATATTTCATGCAAACAATAAGGAGAAAAAAGCAGGTGTTGCAGTACTAGTATCAGACAAAATAGACTTCAAAACAAAGAAAGTAACAAGAGATAAAGAAAGACATTACATAATGATAAAGGACTCAGTCCAACAAGAGGATATAACCATTATAAATATATATCCACCCAACACAGGAGCACCAGCATATGTGAAACAAATACTAACAGAAGTAAAGGAGGAAACAGAATGCAATGCATTCATTTTAGGAGACTTCAACACACCATTCACTCCAGAGGAAAGATCCACCAGACAGAAAGTAAGTAGGGACACAGAGGCACTGAACAACACACTAGAACAGATAGACCTAATAGACATCTATAGAACTCTACATCCAAAAGCAACAGGATACACATTCTTCTCAAGTGCACATGGAACATTCTCCAGAGTAGACCACATACTAGGCCACAAAAAAGCCTCAGTAAATTCCAAAAGATTGAAATTCTACCAACTAATTTTTCAGACCACAAAGGTATAAAACTATAAATAACTTCTACAAGAAAACAAAAAGGCTGACAAACACACGGAGGCTTAACAACACGCTCCTAAATAGTCAATGGATTAATAACCAAATTTAAATGGAGATCCAGCAATATATGGAAATAAATGACAACAACACAAAGCGTGTGGGACGCAGCAAAAGCAGTCTTAAGAGGAAAGTATATAGCCATCCAGGCATATTTAAAGAAGGAAGAACAATCCCAAATGAATAGTCTAACATCACAATTATCAAAATTGGAAAAAGAAGAACAAATGAGGCCTAACGTTAGCAGAAGGAGGGACATAATAAATATCAGAGAAGAAATAAACAAAATTGAGGAGAACAAAACAATAGAAAAAATCAATGAAACCAAGAGCTGGTTCTTTGAGAAACTAAACAAAATAGATGAGCCTCTAGCCAGACTTATTAAGTGAAAAAGAGAATTGAGAAAATAAACAAAGTAGATGAGCCTCTAGCCAGACTTATTAAGTGAAAAAGAGAATCAACACACATCAACAGAATTAGAAACGAGAAAGGAAACATCATGACGGACCCCACAGAAATTCAAAGAATTATTAGAGACTACTATGAAAACCTATATGCTAACAAGCTGGAAAAGCGAGAAGAAATGGACAACTTCCTAGAAAAATACAACCTTCCAAGACTGACCAAGGAAAAAACATAAAACACAAAGGGGCTGTGTCCTGAAAGATAGAAGAAATACATCATTAAAACAAAATTCTATTGGAAAAAGAAAGCTTACTTTTGTGTAGACGACTTATAAAATGAATCCTTTGCATTATATTTCTTGTTTGCTTGGAAAAGTGATTCTCCATCATCCTAAAAGGTGGGAATGATAAGTTAGAAGAGGTCGTATATAAATGGGAATTGCTAATGGTTTCTACTCACCACGTTTCCCTTTTTCCTCTTTTTTTTTCATTTTTCTTCTTTCCTAGCACATCCTGGATGGACCAAGTTGAGCACTCCTCTACTTTCCTCTGTTATTTTGGAAATTTACATCCTGTATATGTTCCCCTAATGATTAAGTTAAATTTCAAAATGTATATTTAAGTTAATAGAAAGTTATATTTTTATGAGAAAGCTCTTCAATTTTAAGAGCTGGCAAATAATCAGCTTTCAGCACCATGTGATTATGTGATTTAAACTTTTAAAAAGTCTTACCTGTCTTGTCTTCTGACATATAAGGACAGTAGTTCTGAAATATTTCTCTCTTCCTATCTTCCATACTACTTTATTAAAATTATTTAATTAATTGATAATTATATCTTTAATGGCTCATACTTTCTTTAATGGTTATTATTTATTGAGATTTTCCACAATATTTTACCAGTGCTGACTTTTGCTTCACATATCCTATTTGTTTTGTCCCCCTGGATTCTTGGTTCTATTCTTTTTTTGCTGAAGTTCAATTTTCAGTAATTCTTTCAAGGATGTGAACTTCTAGTTCTGTTTTTGAACTCATCCACACTTTTTAATCATGCTCCAGATGGGTTTGGAATACTAGTTTAATGGTTATGGTTATGTAGTAACCTAAATATGTCCCATTGATTTCTGGACTGTGTTGTTTCTCTGAAAGTATACTTAGTTTAATTGTTTGCATGTATTTTGTATCTCCCACCCCCACCTTCTGGTTATATTTAGGATATTTGTCTTGGTTTTCCTACATTCTCAATATAATTTGTTTAGGAGAGTATATAGTTTGTTCATCTGGTTTAAGACTTGTTATGCTTCTTCAATCTGAGAATTCATGATTTTCCTCAATTTAGGCTCTTCCCCATTTTTATCTCTTTATTGTCAGTGGATCCTCTTTATTCTCCTCCTATGGAACTCCTGTTAGACAAATGCGGGACCTTCCCATTCTGTCTCTATGTCTCTTGGCCTTGGTGACTTCCCTTTCTACGGTTCTTCTACTACTGTCAACTGTCCTCCTCACCACTTCCTTAGCTTCACCTATTTCTAGTCTCTGATTAAACCTGTTCATTATATTTTTAAAATTTCATCAAAGCTAAATCTAGTGAAATAATGTAATAGTTCCATTAGTATGATGAATTATGTTGCCTTTTTAATGTTAAAGGAATATTTGCTTCCTGAGATAAATCTCATTTGATCATGACATACCATTATTTTTATAAATAGCTGATTTTTATTTTTACTAAGTATTTTTATGTCTCTGTACATGAGGAACATTAGTCTGTAATTTTCTCTTTTTTTGTAAAATCTTTGTCTGGTTTGGGGATTATTAGGTGAAGCTGGACCTCTAAAATTACTTGGAAATGTCCCTATTTCTATTTTCTGAAATAACATAAGATTATTGTGATTTCTTCCTAGAGTGGTTGATAAAATTCAACAGTGAAACCATCTAAATCTGAAGTTTTCAGTGTGGGAGATTTTTAGTAAGAAAAATTAAATTTCTTTAAGAAATAGAATGTATTCCTGTATTATAGCTCATTTAGTATTAAATCTGATGAATTATATTTTTAAAAGAAATTTTTCATTTAACATAAGATACTTAGGTAATTGGCATATGGTAGTTTATAATATTCCTTTTTTTAAGAATCAGTAATAATAAGCCCTCTTTAACTTCCTATATTCATGTCATGTGTTCTCTCTGTTTCTTGATCATACTAGTGAACAGTCAATCACTTTTGTTGATCTTTTCAAAGAAACAGCTTTTGGCTTTTGAAATTTTCTCTCATGTCTTCTTTATTTTTCATTGATTTCTAGTTTTATGTTTTAAATCTTTGCTCTAATTTTTTATTTAATTTAAATATACAAATTTCTTAAGACTGAAATTTGTATCATTAATTTTAGGCCTCTTTTCTTTTCTAATATAGCATAAAAGGCCATTTTTCCCCTCTTTGCAGAGTCTTGAATGCATCATAATGCATTTAATGCAATAATTTAATAAATGCATCAAATGCATGATGGGCTTTATTTTCATCATCATTTACTTTAAAATATTTTCTAATCTCTTTTGTGTATTCTAATTTGACCCATAAATTGTTTAGAAGTTGGTTTTTAAGTTAAAAATCTTTGATATTTCCTAGACATTTTATGGTCACTTATTTTTAATTTAACTCTGTGGTGGATGGAGAACACATGTGGAATTATTTTAATTCTTTTAAATGTATTAAGACTTGTTTTATGCTCCAGCATGACTGTGGTAAATATACTATGTGCATCTGATATATTTTCCTTCATTTACTTTCAGACTGCTTGTATCTTTATATTGCAAGTGTACCTCTTGTAGATGGCATATAGTTGTGTCTTGCTTTTTTATCCATTCTGATAATCTCTACTTTTCATTTGGAATGCTTAGTATATTAATATTTAATACAACTATTGATATAGTTGGATTAGATGCACCCATTATTGCTTCCTGTTTGCTTCTATGTTTCTGCCCCTCTGTTTTCTGCCTTTGTTGAATTATTTAAATGTGTGGACGTTCTTCAGAATTCCAATTTAAGTCATTAATTGGCTCTGTAACTGTACATCTATGTATTACATTTTAGTGGTTGCCTTAAAGATTACAATAGACATTTTTAACTTCTCATAGGCCACTTAGAGCTAATATATATAGTACCACTTTATATAGTGTACAAACATTACAATCATAAGTCCATTTACCGCACCCTGTCGTTCCTTATTCTATAGTTGTCACATGTATTACATCTACATTTATAATAAGATTCAGAAAATAATGTCATGCTTTTTGTTTTAAACAATAATATGTACTTTAAAGAAATTAAAAGGAAAAAGTAGTCTTTATTCACTCAGGATTTCTTTTAGTGCACAACTGTTGACAGTACATGCCTTCATTTTGCTTTACTTGAAAATGTCTTTATCTAGACTTAATATAATCAGTATATTTTGGCCCTCAAATATATCTATGTTGTAATCCCTGGAAACTGCATGTTACCTTACATAGAAAAGGGTAATTCAGGTTGCAGATGGAATTCAAGTTGCTAATCAGGTGACTCTGAAGTAGAAAAATTGTCCTAGACATCAGATGGGGACAATTTAATCCTCAAGTCCATAATGTAGGCAACCAGGCAGATAAATAGGTGAAAGTGATTCTGTGTGATGAGAAAAGAACTTGGCCTGTCATTGCTGGCTTTGATGATGAAGAGTCTCCATGAGCCAAGAATGTGGGTGGTTTCTAGAAGCTGAAAAAGGCGGTATGGATTCTACCTGAAAGCTTCTAGAAGGAACATAACCCTGCTAAGATCTTGATTTTAACCCAATGAGACCAATTTTTGACTTTTGACCTCCAAAACTGTAAAATAAATATGTATTGGTTAAGCCGCTAAATTTACGTGAGTTTGTTATAGCAGCAATAGAAGACTAATTCAGCCTATGTTCTTGAAGGATAGATTTTTCTAGATGTACTATTCTAGTGTGATGGTTGGTGTCTATCGATAAGCTTCCCTTTCCTCTGTATTAAAATTCCAGTCCTTGTGTTCTCTGGTTTTGGCCAAATCCTGTTTCATTCCTCATTTCTACAGTAAAAGAAATCCACTTTTACCTGGACCTGTGATCTTGGATTAGAGATAACCCTTTCACAATTCCTTTGCAACTAGAGTATACTAAGTTCTGCCAGTATGACTTAAAGGGCTATGTGCGTCCTCTGGGACAAGTCCATAAAAGGAGAAGGATGTCCCTATTTGACCTTTCTTCTAGCCTGATGCTTAGGATGTACCCAATAGAGTGAGTCCAGGAAATTGTCATGGAAGAGGATTACAGGCTAGTCTAAGACCCATGGATTGTTAGGCAAAGGAGAAATAAACTTCCATGGTGTTCCAGCCATACTATATTTGGGTCTCTGTTACCCAGGCTACACCCATGAAAAATTTAATGTAAGCTCACACATATTTTTTAGAATTGGATTTCCCATCCCTTTCTAGCACATGGATCTTTCTCTCTCTCTTCTTGCTTTTGAACTTAGCTATGTATTAATTTAAAAATATATTTTGCATTTCAATGTATTTGAAGGCAACGGGGAGAATTTATGGAAACAGTTCAGTCTTTGACAGTTTTGGAAGTAAGCTTCTTAATCCTAAACTTCCAAATTGTTGCAGTTAGAATAGCAATGCTGTAGGCATTACTAACACATTACCTCCTGTCAGATAAATTAGAAACTATAAAATATGTTACAATATTAACATAATTGCTTTATCCATTGGAATTTACTGATTTGTCAGTTTTTTATTTAATTTGTTTTGGTTTAATTGATTAGATAGAGGCTTAAACTTTGAGTGATGGTCTTTAGTTTTACTTTTATATATTTTTACATATTTTTATTGAGGAACTATTTACACAGAGTGAAATGGATAGGGTTTTACTGTACAATTTGATTGGTTTGACTTAATTTAGAAACTCATGTAACTGATATCTCAGTCAAAATATAGAATATTTTTGTCATCTCCCCAAATTACTTTGTTTTTTTCCTTCCCATCTTCATCCCACAGGCAGCCACTATGATGTTTCTTTTCTCATGACTTATTGTTGCCTGCTTTTTACCTTTGTGTAATTTAAATCATGAAGTATACATTCTTTTGAGTCTGTCTTCTTTTGATCCTTTCAATATTTTTGAGATTCTTGCATGTTTTGGTGTATACCAATGGCTCACTTTTTAAAATTGAATACTATTCCATTCTATGATCACCTAATCCATTTTCCTTTTGATGGATTTTTTGTGTGTGTACTTTGTGTATTCCTGCACACATCTTTTTGTGGACACATGCTTTGATTTTATTGGGTAAATGCTTGAAAACAGATTTACTGAGTCAGGTATAGATATAAGTTTCACTTTATAATTTACTATGCCAAAAGATCTGAAAGATCCAGTTGCTCTTTGTCCTCATCATCATGTGATGTTGTCAAGAGTCTTTTTTTTATTTGAAAATGTTTTATTTCAAATTATACACACATTTAAAAAGACTGGGGCAAAGATTTGTTTATTTCCTTCCTTTAAAAATCATACTAGCTCCTCCAACTAGATGGTTTTCAAGCATCTTAATTTTAGACATTCTAGTGCATATTTAGTGGTATTTCATTTGGTTTTTATTGCATTTCCCTCATGACTGATAATATTGAGCATCTTTTCATGTGGTCATTGGCCATGTATATGTCTTCATTTACCTCCGGCTCACATTTTGATTTCATTTTCTTTCATATTGTCTTTTGAAGAGCAGTCTTTAATTTTAATAAAACTTTTTTTTCTGAAGATAGTGATTTTGATGTCCTCTATAGGAAATTTTTTGCGAATCAAGGTTGCAGATACTTTACCTTATATTTTGTTTTAGAAGCTACTGTATTCATTTTTTCAAGATAGTTTTGGCTTTCCAAATCATTTACAACTTAATATAAATTTCAGAGACAAAATAACTGTACAAAAAAGGCAAGAATAATTATGTTAAGGAAAATCTCCAAGTAGTTGTGACTTGGAGATTAATTTCAATATTAGTATCTTTAAAAATACTGAGTTTCTCATTCCATGAACATGATATATCTCTCCATTTATTCAGATCATTGTCTCAGCATTTTGAAGTAGGTCTAGTGTAGAGTTTTGAACATCCATTATTAAATTTATCCATAAGTATGATGATTTTTAAAATGTTATTTTAGTGGTATTTTTATAATTCCATTTTCCAATTTCTAGTCACTAGAATAAAGAACTGTATTCTTTTTTGTATATTGGCCTTCAATCATTGACTGAGATAATTATATACATTTTTCAAAATTCTGATAATACAGTAAATAATATTCAATGATTTTTTAATATCAAGCTAATCTTGCAATCCTGGGATAATCCCCACTTAGTGATGATATATTAGCCTTTTTATATATTGCCAATCCAAGAAAATTTTTCTTAAGGACTGTCTTGAATGTTCATGGGCCTATCAGATTGTAATTTTTCATTGCAATATATTTTTCATATTTTTGTGTCAGGGTTCTTTTATTCTCAATTATATTCTTTGGATAATATGATGTTATTTCTCCATTAAATATTTTAGTTTATTCATCAGTAAAACTATCTATGCCTGGAGTTTTCTCTGTAGAATGTGTTCTGATAATTAATTGAAGTAGTTAAATAGAGGTTACTCAGATTTTCTTCTTGTGTAAGTTTTACTAAGTTGTAATTTCAAGGAATTTGTTCATTTTACCTAGTTGTCAACTTTGTTGTTGTAAAACTGTTTATAATTAATTTAAAAAATAAATTGTATTGAGGTATAATATACTTGCAATGAATTGAATCCATTAACACAATTTGATAATATTGTACAGTTGTGTACCCTCATGAAACCGCAACAGACAAGATGTGGTTCATTTTGGGTTTTATTGCATTTACTTTACCAAAAGATTTTTCATGCCCCTTTGCCGTCTTTATCTCCCTCTGCCCCCACTTCTTGTCACTCTAAATTGGCTTACATGTTTAGAATTTTACTTAAATAGGATCAGTTGGTATATAATATTTTGTTTCTGGCTAGTTTCACCGAGTAGAGTGATTTTGAGATTCATCTTGTTGCATGTATCAACAGTTTAATCTTTTTTATTGTTGACTACTATTCTATTGTATGGATATGCCACATTTTTTCATACTTTAATGTGCACATGAACATTTTAAATTTGTTTCCACTATTTGGTTATTATGAATAAAGCTGCACTGAACACTTATGTCCAAGTCTTTGTATAGACATATATTTAAATTTGTTTTTGGTAAACATCTTGTAGTAGAATGGCTGGATCACATCATAGATATATGTTGACCTTTGAAACAAAGTGATAAAGAGTTTCCAGAGTAGTTGTACCATTCTGCATTCCCATTGGCAGTGTGTGAGAGTTCTAGTGTTCTGTATTCTTATCAACACTTGGAATTTTCAGTCATTTTAATTTTAGCTATTGTCTGGATATGTTGTATTTTAAATTGTATTTCACTAATGACTCAACATATTGAGCATCTTTTCATGTGTTACTTAGTCATTCTTATATTTTTTTGTGAAGTGTCTGTAAGGATATTTTAGGCATCTTTTATTTTGGTTGTTCGTCTTGTTATTTTAAGATGTCTTTATATGTTTTAGATACCAGTCTTTTTTCAGATATGTGACTGTGAATATTTTCCCCATTCTGTGGTTTGCTGTTTCATTTTCTTAATGTTGTCTTTTGAAAATCTAAGTACTTCAAAAGGTTTTATAATCTTAATTTTATATTGAGGCCTTTTACCCATTTCAGGTTTATTTCTTATATATGTTGATGCAGCAAAACTTGATGTATTTTGATAAGAATTTCCAGTTGTCTCAGTCATTTGTTGAAAGATTTACTTTCTTCACTGAAATGCCTTGGCACATTTAAAAAAATCAGATGGCGATGGATGGTGGCTCTATTCCAGGACTATTATGCCTCAACTGTATATGTTGATCATTTTGCCAATTGCTACTGATTATTGTAGTTTTGTGGTAAGACTTGAAATTAAGTAGCATAAATCATCAACTTTATTCTTTTTATTCAAAATTGTTTTAGCCATTTTAGATTTTGCATTTTATGCAGATTTTCTAATTAGCTTGTAAATTTCTACAAAAGAGTTCCCTAAAATTTTGATAGTGTTTGCACTGCATCTATAGATCAACTGGGGAAACATAAATATATTAACAATAATGCCTCCCAGTCCATGAACCTGGTTTGCTTTCCACTTATTTAGTTCTTTAGTTTATTTTACCATATACTGTATATACTATACTATACTATAGGTGATACACTACAGTTTTCAGTGACAAAATATGCATGTTTCATTAAATCCTATTTGGTTTTGTCAATATTGTAAGTGGAATCCTTTAAACTCTCATTTTCCTATTGTTTCCTTCTGATATGTAAAAATACAATTAATTTTTATGTATTTTAACAATAAACCTATGCCTTTGATAAATTTTACTATTACTTCTAGTAGTTGCTTTGTAGATTTCTGAGGATTTTCAATCAATATGTCATCTCTATATAGAGATGAATTTTCTTCTCCCTTTCTAATATTTGTGATCTCTATTTTTCTTGCCTTTCTGCAATAGCTGTCTCCTCCATTAAGTGGCAAATAAAATGGTAAGAGCGTGCACTTTTTTCTTACTTCTGACTTTAGGGAAAAAGCATTCAATCTTTTATCATCAGGTATTATTTCAGCCTTAAGATTTTCACAGATGCTCCATATCAGATTAAGGAGTTCCCCTCTAAATCTAATTTGGTGAGTGAGTTTTGACCATAAATGAATACTGACTTTTTCCCTCTTCTTAAGAACTAGTTATTTTTTATTCTTGGCTTGTTTATTTTATAAAGAAGTTTTCAAATTTCACAAAAATACAGCTAGAATATTTATTTGAATAGCACCGAAAATATAGATCAATTTAAGAAGGTCTACAGATTTTTTAAACAAAATATTGAGTGTTATAATCAGATAATAATATATTTCTCTATATATTTAGATGTTTTAAAATTTCTCTCAATACATTTACTAATTTTACCACAGGGTACTTGAATATTTTTTGTTAGATACATTACTCAATATTGACAGATTTGAATCAACTTTAAATACTTTAAACTTTAAAAAATTTTCTGTTTCTCAGTGATATTTAGAATTCAATTAATGAATTTACAATAATATTTACTTCTAAAAACCTTACTATACCCTTTTTGAAATCTGACTGTAGATTTTTTGGATTTTTAACATACCAATCATACTATTAAGAATGATAGTTTTTTTTTCTTTTACCATATTTACATTTGTTCGATTGGAGTGACTAGGAACTCCAGTGTAATGTTGCATAAAAAGGTGAAAGAGGACATTTTTGCCTGATATGGACTATAAAGGGAATGCTCGCAACATTTCACTGTCCAATATTAATTTTAATTAATTTAATTTACTTAATCATAGTTTTTTATTAATTTAAGGATAATGTTCAATTTTTTATCAAACTTTTTTACTATGTTGAAATGAGAATATGACTTATCTTAATTAGTACAATTAATTATGTTCAGTGGTTTCCTATACTTAGGTAAATCTTACATTTCTGGGTAAAGTCATATGATGGTGTATTAACCATATGCTATATTGTTAGATACTAAACACGTGTGTGTCTTCAGTCTTTATCAGATACCTTTAATTATTGATTTCCAGTTTAATTAAGTTGCAATCAGAGAATATTCTTTGTATGATATCAATTCTTTTAATTTTTTTGACCTTTTTATGTCACAGAATACAGCTTATCTTGGTGAACCTTCTGTGTGCATTTCAAAAAGAATTCATATTGTGCTGCTATTATGTGGACTATATCAAGGAGGTCAAGTTAGGTGATAATTTTTCATATCTTGCATGTCTATGCTCTTCTCTGTCTATCTTTTCTATCAATTACTTAGAATGAAGTTTTGAAATCTCCAGTAATATGTATGATCTGCTTTTTCAGTTCCATTGGTTTTTGCTTCAGGTATTTCAGTTCTGTTTTTAGGTGCATATATATTTCATAAATTGACCCCTGTTATCATTAGGATGTAATTTATCAGGTAAAATTTCTTGTTCTGAAAACTACTTTGATATTGTTGCAACTATTTCTGTTTTCATGGACTATTTTTTGCATCATGGCATATATTTTTCCACTTAAACTTCTATTTATATTTAACATGGTTTTCTTAGAGTCAGAATATAGTTGGGTATTGATTTTTTTATTATAACATAAAATTTTCTGACTTTCAATTTAATTGTTATATTTAGTATAATAATTGACACAGTTTGGTTTATTTACTATTTGTTTCATCTGCCCTTTTTTATGTTACTTTATGGTATTTCAGATGTTTTTACTTCTTTAAACTTCATTGTATCTTCCCCTATTAGCTATTGCCTTTGAGTTATTTATTCATTTACTGGTGTTATTACTATTGCTTTGGAACTTATACATCTTTAATTCTAGGGTTTACAGTATAATACTATATCATTTCACAGTGTAAAACAATTTAACAGCATATGCCCATTTTCATACTGAGGTACCTAGTGCTATTGTCATGAAATTTACTTCTACATATGCTATAACCCCAAAATACATTGCTACTATTGTTACTTTAAACAGTCAATGATATTTATAATAACTTAAGAATGAAAAATAGTATTTTATATTTACCCACATACTATTTCTGTTGACTTCAATTACACTACATTGTATAAACTTAAATTTCCACATACATTATTTTCTTCTGTATAAAGAAGTTCTTTCAGGTCTGTTGGCAATGAAGTCTTTCAGTTTCATTTTCCTGAAAATGTCTCTATTTTGCTTTTCTTTTGTAGTTTTTATTTATGGTTAAGATATTCACAATTGACTATTATTTTAATATTTAAAATGTGTCTCCATTACCTTCTGGCTTGCAAAGATTCTGACAAAGAGCCTGCTTTCATTCTTATATGTGTCCCTCTGTGCATAATGTTTTTTGTCTCTAACTGTTTTAAGAAGTTCTCTTTATCACCATTTTTCAACAAAGTAATTTATGCTCATAGTTTTACCTTTATACAGCTTGGCATTTGTTGAACTTCTTGGATCTGCAGATTCGTCATTTTCATCAGTTGGAAACAATTTGGCCATTATTCCCCAAAATATTTTTCTGACTTCCCTTTTATTCTGGGACTCCAATTACATGTATGTTAAACAGCTGTTTGTCCATACAGCTAACTGATGCTTTATTAATTTTCTCTCTGTATTTCATTGTGAATAGTTTCCATTGCTACATCTTCAGTTTCAGTGATCTCTTATCCTGCAGTGTCTGATCTGCCTTTAAAACAATCCTTTTATCTTTCATCTTAGATAGTATACTTTTCATATCAAGAAGTCCTTTTGAGTCTTGTTTATGTCACACATTTTCCTCATCATCATGGCTGTGATTTCCTTTACTATCCTGAATATATATGAAACACATCTGCAATAGCTGTTTGAACATATCCTACCTACTTGTTTCTTCATGTCCATCACTTCTGGATCTCGTATTACACAATTATTTTTTCTCCTGATTATAGGTAAAATTTTCCTACTTCTTTGCACAAAAATTAATTTCATTTTGAATACCCATTTTAGGCTTTAGGTTGTTGGTTTCCAGAATTTATTTTATTCTTAGATTTACTGAAGAAAATCCCTCTCCAAATTCAACTGAAGCAGCAGAAAATTGTAATAGATTTTTTTTCAGAACAAAGTTAAGTAATTGAAATCAGTTACAGTTGCAACTGATGCTTTTGATGGTTTGGGCAAGTCCAGAGAAAGCTTTAGGGTAGGGCTAATGAAGCCTGACTGCATTCTGAACATTCTACTTGATGTCCTGGGTATAGCAATGTTCCTTCATTCTAGTTGGTGGGGATATGAACCATTCCCTTCCTTTTATGAGCTTCAAATAATGAGCAGGTCAGTCCTCTACAGGTTGTTGTTTTTTTTCTCCAGCTTCAGCAGTTTTCTTATCAGTGCACAGATCAGTGCTCAAAGAACTGCACATTTCTCTTCTCCAGATCTCAAAAGCCCTCCCTCTTTATCTCCTTTCTCTGAAGATTCTGGGTGTGTCAGCCTCCGGAAATCCAGTTACTGTCTCCTTGCTACTCTATGAGAGTGTAAAGATCTGTATGGATTTCCCTTTCCTGGACTGTGGTTTGGAAACTGCCTCTAAGTAGTAAGCTGGCAAAATTGTAGAATTCCCATTGTCACTTTCCCTCTGTAAAGATATTCCTTCACTGTCTACTGTCCAGTGTCTGAGAACCACTATTTATCGTAATTTGTCCAGTTTTGTATCTGTTTAGGGCAGGAAAGTAAATTGAGGCTGTGTTAAAATGTATCCCTACTTCATTAATTTCTTCCCTTATCTTTTTTATTCCTCTTTTTGTACTTTCTTTTGGTTTAATTTGCTATTTATATTCTCACTTTTGGAAGGGATTTTCATTCACCAGGAAGGATGCTACTGGCTCCTAGTGGGTAGAAGTCAGGGCACTGCCAATCATCCCACATGACCTGAAATAACCCCCATTTCAGAGGATTGTCCAGCCCACAATGTTCTTGTTCCAAGGTGGAGAGAGCTTAGTTTAATATATTACTTACCCTGTATTGTTCCGCTTTTCTTCTTCAGGGACTCCAGTTAAATGTATACTGTTTCTTCTGAGTCTGTCTTCTATCTCAGCCACTTGCACTCAAATATTTTAAACTAATTCTTTATTCCCCTTTTTATATTCTCTTGGATGCTTTCTTGCCTTTCCACAATGCCCCCTTGTAAATTTTATTTTGGTCTCCTTTCCCTTGGGCACTATGTAATTAAGTTTAATTTCTGAATGGATTTCATTTTTTCCACTGTCACGTTCATTTGTATTAGTTTTTGAATTTATATATGAAATCAGTTTGTCATGTCCTCAAAATCTTGTTTGAAGATACGTAATTCAGTTTAGAGTTTTATATTACATTTTCTGCTGTTTTAGTTGAATTTGGAGAGGGATTTTCTTCAGTAAGTATATTTTTCTTCTTATTTTCTGTTTTATTACAGCCTGAGTAGATTTATGCAGTTTTTTCCAAGTCATTTTATGCATTTGGTGTGGTTTACGATATTCTCGGGTCAGTGGTGCCATCCTCTGTCAGTGCTGTAAAGTACAGGAGTTTCTCTGATAAAGTTTTTTCTTCTCTTAGTTGATTGTTACCAGAGGGGTTATGTAACCTCCAGTTAATTCATTCCTTTTGTCTTTCAGGATCTTAAGTTTTCCTCTTCCTTCACCACCCACCCTCAAAAGGGTGGCTCTCTTCCTTTTTAAATTTCTCCTGCTATACAATAATGCCTTTCAAAGACTGCTGCCTCAAATCATGGGTGCTTTTAGCTTCTTTTCTGTAGACTTAAAGTTTATTTAATCCTTCTATCAGTGGTTTTTAGATCAGTCCTACACTGGCTATTCTCCACCATGTAATTTTTGCAAGGTTGTACTTATTTACCAAAAAAGGTTTCTGTTGAGAGCTTGACTGTATATGACTTGTTAGGTTTTTCTTTTCTTTTTATTTTTTTAACCTGTAGTAATTTGAAGCTTAGTATTTCTCTGTCTTCCAGTTGCATTGAAAGTATGGATTTTGTATACCATTTTTTGTCTTTTTCTGCATTGTTTCTGAGATTGTGGGGGGAACAGTTTTATATAGCCACCATTATACTGGGATCTCCAAAAGTTATCTTTTGTTTTTCTTGATTGGCATTGGCAGATATTTATCATTTTTTTCAATGAACAACTTGAGGCATTCATGATTTTTTTAAATAAACGGGGTTTCCATTTCCTTCATTTCTTACCTTAAATTTATTATATCCTTCCTTCAACTTAAAAAAATTGACTTTGCCATTTTTTTCTAACTTCTTGAGATGGATGCTTGCTTAATTTTTGAACTTTCAGGTTTCTGTCTGTTATAACTTATTTAGTTATTATTATATTTTTTCCTTCAGAAATCATTATAGTTGCATTTCCATACTTTTGCTAGAATATTTTTATTATCATTCAGTCTGAGATACTTTTTAGTTTCTTTTATGATTTCTTTTTTGGCCCATGACTGATTTGTAAATATATTTTCACATTTCTAAATACATGATATTCTTGGGTGTTTTGATGTGTCATAATTGTCAACATACTCTGTATGATTTAAAATATTTGAAAGTTTTTGAGATTTATTTTATGGCACAGTATGTGATAATTTTTATAAATGGTCCTTGAAAAATGGTATATTTGTGTATATCTATTAGGCCAATTTAATTGTGCTATTTTATTCTACTATATCTAGTTCTGTGTATATTATACCCTCCAATGTCCAGTTTTCCTGTTAATTGGCATACAGTTGTGATGACTTCTATCAGCAAGAGTCATTAGTAGATATTTCAGTGCCTTTACAGATAAAAACATATGTTTAGCATGGAAGGAACCCAAATCAGCACAACATTGTTAGTTTTATATCCTACTAATAAATATTAAATCTTTGGCAAATCAACTGCTGCTACATAATTTCACATATTTTATGAAAATCACTTATAAATGTAGTAAGAATAAGATCTGTGTCAGACAAACAAATGAATGAAACCATGGATTTAATGTCAAAGGAGGCATGTAAGAATGCAACATCACATCAATTTTTCATTTCTAAAAAGTATTCTCATTTACAGTTGACAACAGTTTATTCAAAATATTTTAGATTGTGAAGTTCTCAGCAATTCACAGAATCTGTCACAATCACCTGCTTCCTGTGGTGCATTGCTAAGGTTGGCGGACAATGTGTCCATGAGATTGGTCTCTCTCTTGTGGGGACAAAAATTCTGAAATCTGTCTGTTTTCATTGTTCTCCATCAGGGAGATAACTAGTTCTTACCCTGTGTCTAATCTCTAGCAGCATCTGAAATTTATGCCCCCTCATTTTCTGGTGGTACATATTTGTGCTCATCATCATCTTGGTATATAATATCATTGGTGTCATGATATCATCTTTCATTGAAATATGGATGTTTCTCAAATACACCATCTCCTCCACTTTCTAGTTAGTCTTGTAAACTGCCACTCCTGTGTATTATGTATCTTTAATTTCCTTACAAAACGTTTCAGTTTCCAGATCCTCAAACTTCTCATCTGTCACTTCCTGAAGGTAAACCTTCATTTTATAGTAGCTCTTCTCTTGCTGGTTCATCTTCTATTTCTGTCCTCTTCATGTTGTGTGTGTACTATTTCATAGAGAAAGACAAAATTTGCTCTTTGACTTCATCTTTAATTTTCTTGGAATCTGATTTAATAGGCCCTCTACTACTAACTGTTAGGTTTTTTTTGACAAGACTAATGGCATTGAAGGAGATTCTTCTTTGTGTCTTAATACTTTATCATCATTCACATTAAGATCTTCCATAATTCACCATCATAAATGCCTCAATTTCCTAGAATTTCTTCATATTACACAAGACCTAACAAAAGAGGACTACCGATGTCCAGATTCCAAACAATTCAATTGCCGTAACAATGTGAAAAAAAATAACTTCCAAGAATTTCCTTTTCTTTCAATTCTTGTGTTTTCCATGTTTTGTTTCTCTCTTGAGAATTTTGCTGCCATTTTTCTTGGTGCTGGGGCTGTCACTGCAACAACCGCTATTGCTGTCACATTTGGTTTACTTGTGTGAAACCATAACTAACTTCCAATGTACAGCAGAAAATGTGAAGAGATGCCTCAGGGAGCCCCAGCAATAAACATGGCAGTAGATACAATAATTGTATCTCCACATATTGCCTCTGTCCTCTTCTTCTATACACCTGGCATTCCAAGTAAGCATAAGTTCTTTTTCACTATATCCTCTGCTTCTTACTCTCACTTTGGTATTTTACACCTGTTTTGTATGTTTGTGCTTCATCATGAATGGTTTCTTTTCATTTGCTACCAGTTCTCCAATTCTCTCTTCAACTGTGTCAGATCTGCCACTGCACCCATTTACCATATTCTTTGTTTTTTATATTTTTGAGTTATAGAACGTTTCCCCAGTTTTTTACTTTATATTTTATAATTTTTAATTTCTTTACAAAGATTTTGAGATCATCTTTTTTCTCCTTGAACATATTCTGCACATTTTCAATGTCCACAAATAATTTGTTTCTTTTTGTTTTCTCTCATTTCTGCTGATTCTCATTCATGGTGCCCTTTCTCTTCATGTATTTGGTTGCTGCTTACTGTATGTTGAACATTGCATTTTTAATAGTTATATTACTGATGGATATAATTAGAGGCTTTATAATATATTATATGTTCCTCAAAAGAAGTTGTATTTGTGTCTGCTTGGATCCCGGAAATTATAGCGAACAAAGATCACCATAATACCAGTTTAAGACTTGAAGTTTTCTCATTTATTTGGATTAATCCAGGCCTTAGTCTATTCAAGAGCTTTTTACTACTGATTTACCCTTAATTCTAAGGTATGAACTTCCAGGTATTCAACCCCGGAGAAGTGGGTGGTTTTCAGAGATCGATTCCTACTTTTGATCTTTATACTTACGAGATTACCAAAGCTTCAGCTCAGAGTTTCAGTTTCTGCTTTAAGAATAGCAAATTCCTATAAAGCCAAAGGGCCCTAAGTACTGGGCTTACATGTTAGAGTTTCTATCCTTTCATTGGCCCAGTACTTTCTTTCTACCTTATCAAGTATTTGATATTTTAAGAAAAAACAAATATTACTCCATTTGTTTTTCCATTGGAAGCATTGTCCCATGTTACTTACTTAGCTTCCATTACAGTGATAAAGAGTAAACTTATTTTGAATTTAAATAAGTATGTTAATATCATTTACTTACTTTGTTTATCATTACAAACATCTACTTCAGAATTCTAGTTTTAAAGTAGATAGCCAGAGAAAGCTTGGAACTTTGACATAAATTTGAAACTTATGAAAAACAAAAGACACTAATGATTTCAATTTCTTCTAATGTTCACTTTGATTTGCTCTCAAAGGACTTACCTGGGCAATGGATTCTTTGAAAAGAGTCTGCAAATAGAATAAGCTAAAGTAATAAATACAAATTTTCTTTAACCTTGCAAGAAAATTATGTATTTTATCTGAATTTAGAATAGCTCAAAATAGGCCAAATTACCCGCATTTCTAATGACATGATTTCCATATAAAGAAAGACTCATAGACAAAGAAAGGCATGAACCCCTGGCATCGTGGATGGCATCTTGAGGAAATAAAGCATTGATGCCATGTATTTTGAATAACCTTTTTGTTCAACAGCATCATAGTACAACTGATGATTTTGGGAGGTCTGCTCTATCCCCTTCTATGATACAATTAGAAAGGGCAATTGTGGTGGGAAAAGGGGAAGAGAAGAAATAAACTTGACACTATTAACTGCAGATAAATTCTCAGGCAGATCAGTTTTAGGAAAGAGCACATAGAGGAGTTACATAAAAGGAAATTAATTTCTTAAAATTATTATCTTGACTGCTAACAGGCACGGGGTTCATTTTGGAGGTGATGAAAATGTTCTAAAATTAGATTGTGTTGATGGTTGCACAATTCTGTGACTATCCTAAAAAATTGAATTGAATACTTTAAGTGGGTGAATCTTACCATGTGTGAAATATATCTCAATAAAGCTGTTTAAAAAAAAGACCTTCTCATATCTGCGTATCACTTGTGAAGTCTTCAAGTAAGTTAAATATCAAGGGTTTAGAGACTGTAAAGTCCACATAGGGAAATGATTAACACTATAACCTGTAATTTATGAGGATATCTAGGTTTAAATTTTGGTCCTACATTTACTATATATGTGGTCAAAAGTCAGTTACCTAACATCACTGGGCCACAGCTTTCTCAAATAGATGGGGATAAGAGCACTATCTTTTGCAGAAGCAGGGACTGAAGCAGGATTTTTGCTCAAGGTGTAGTAGTGCTCTAGGTGCAGAGTAGAATAGGAGAAGGAAAAGAGGCCATGAGAATGTGGTCTCAGTGGGAGACTAGCTTTAGTCTGTTCCCTTAAGGAAGTCAGCCAGTCATTGGCCAAAGTCTGAGGTGGGCAAGGTGGGACAGTATAGTTCTTCAGGATAGTGGCTGTCACCATGTAGGCCATCACTCACTGCTACCGGGAGAGGGCACCCTGGACAGTAAAGCATGTCTGAGTTGGGCACCACCAGCATTTACTACTCATTTGGCCCCCATAGTAGTGTTGTAGGGATGGCACAAGATAGTAGGTAGCATACAATGACTGGAGGTTCCACACAGTACCTGGCACATGAGAAGTACTTTATAAATGGTAGCTATATTCTACTGGGTATCAAATATCAAATACACTCTCAATAAAATAACTTAATTATAAGTACTGTCTAATATCACCCAATCAGAAAATCTTACTGTGCATGTTGCTTCCTTGTCAAATGTATATGTGTGATTTATTGAGCATCCTTTATGAGGAGGTTGTCTAGGAGTAACTTTCAGTGGGCTTGTCCAACCTGAAAACAAAAATGCATGTGTTTGGGTTAAAAGTTCAATACAAATTTATTTTTCCAACATAAAGTTTTCCTATTATAAAGTTAAACTGTGTTATGTTAATTTATTTTTCAGTGGATATCTTGTATTTCAATGATTATCAATAATTGTCTCAACTTCATTCAGCAGTGAGAACTGAATAACTCTGGAGTTTTATATATTTATCCAATAATTCTGGATAATTATAGTACACAATTATTTGCTACTTATTACTGTTGGAAGAAACGTATTCACAGATATATGAATCTGTGTATGTGTGTAGACATGTTGGGAATGTGGTGACAAAAAGTAGTTTGGTTACTAATGGATAACTCATCCAGTGGTAGATTAGAAGTCCTATGAAACTAGCAGACTTCAACAAATATTGACTTTGCCATAAATAGAAGCAGATGAATATATAAAGATAGAAAGCAGTGTTCTTATTTTTGAGGTGCTCATGAACAAATGGAAAAGATGTACATGTAAGTAGATCAATTCAAAATAACATAGCAACTGTAATAATAGTTGAACCCTTCTTTATGTGGGAGTGCAGGGAAGAATATCTAGCCTAGCCAGATTGTGGGGAGATAGGAATATCTTCCTGAAGATAACACAACTGGGTAGTACTTGGTTAACTAAGAAAAAGTGGAAGAAGGACAGTCATTCCAGGCATGGAAACAGCATGTGTAATAGTAGGCTTTCCCTGTGAAAGTATCAACATTTTTATAGGAAATTACGAAATGTCAGGTATAGCTATATCATACAATGGCAGCCAAGAAATGGTAGAAGATCAACAATAGAGGTAAGCCAGAGTCAGGACATGAAAGGCCTTGAAATTAATCTCCTGATGGATTGCCCATGGAACTTTTAATCAGAGAGATTGATAACTTTGGCAAATTGGCTGGTTTGACAGGAAACTAATATAAACAAAGACTAATGTAATGGTCACACCTCTAGTAATTTTCTCTGAGATCCTTTCTCCTACCACATGGAGGCTTCTGACTTGGTCCTTTACTTCTTAGATTGTACTCACGAATTCATCTAACTTGGCAAAAGGTGAATTTAAAAGTTACAGTTTGGGAGCGAGGTGGATAGTACAGAGGTGTTGAAGCATGGTGAGATGAAGTGTGGCAGGATAATACAGGAGCACCGTGACCATCTGTGGATGCTACTCTGGTGGGACTCCATCAAAGATTTAAGCAGGTCTTGGGCTTAATAATATATATGCTTTCTGGCTCAGGTGTCAGTCTGACCTCATGAATTATTTAACCTCCCTGCACCTCATTTTCCTCACCTTTAATGATTGCTTTCAGAGTTATGAAAACTATAATTAATGTATTTCAAGGAATTGGCAGTTTCTGGCATATGGTTTAAGTGCCTGAAACATTTACTAGACATTTATTAATTGCCAATTAGTAGTTGTAGCATTATTAGTATCTGTAGTAGTAGTGGGTTAATACCATTTTCAAGATGATGATGATGACTCAGTCAACACTTGACTAACTCAGGACAGAATCTGCAAAGGGGATGGCAAGGGAGAAATGGGGAGCTGGTGTGATTTAGAAGGGGAAATCAGAGAGATTGGAAAGTGAGAAGTTATCCATGTACTATTGTTGACTTTAAGGCTAGAGCAGGCCGTGTGAAGTGAGGCGATGGCCTCTAGGAGCAGAGAGTGTCTCTTGGCCATCAGAGAGCAAGGAAATGGGCATCTTAGATGCAAGGAGATGAATTCTGTCCAACTGACAGAGGCTAGGGGGGAAGTAAATTATCCCCAGATCTTCACCCTTGATTCTGGCATAGTTAGGTCTTGAATAGAAAACCCAGTTGACTCTGTCCAGACTTTTGACCCACAAAATTGTAAGTTAATAAATGGATTTTGTTTTAAGCTTTTAAGTTCTTGGCCCAGCAGCAGGAGAATATTAATACACAGAAGTGGGAGGTCCAGATGAAGTGAGACGTAAAGCTGAATCTCATTTAAGTTTTGAAAATAAGGGTTATTCCATTTGTGACACAGCTGGGCTCCTACCATGAGATGAGCTCTGTTTCCATTCCACCATTAGAGGGGAGAAAATATATTTATAAGAAAACAAAATATATAAAAATAGTAGGTTTTTTCAAAATCTAAAATACTCTTTGAATTTAAAATACCCTTTGGTCTTCCTTGAGTTTTCTTTCTCAACATAAGTAAAGGTAGGTTAATTTTGTTGATATTTTCTAAGAACCAACTTTGGGATTAGTTAATTTTTTCTACTGTTTTCTTTTCTCTATTTTATTTTTATGCACCAAACATCTGACCTAAATATATGATGTAAATATTGATAGAATTGAGGGGAGAAATAACTCTATAATAAAAGCTGGAGACTTAAATATGATAGAACAACCAGAGAAAGATTAATAAAGAAATAGATGACTGGAACAACAACAATTTAACCTGAAAGACATATACAGAATCTTCTACCTAACAGAATACTCAAGCAGAATACACATTTTTCTCAATTGCACATGGCACATTCTCTAGAATAGACTATATTGTAGCTCACAAAACAAATCTCAGTAAATTTAAAAGGATTGAAATAATACAAAGTATATTTTCTGGTCACAATGAAATGAAACTAGAGATGATTATAATAATAATTATATGGGTCTATTAAGCGCCATATCCATAAATAACCAATATATCAAGGAAGAAGTCACATGGGAAATTAGAAGTTATCTTGAGAAAAATAAAAACACAATATAACAAAAGCTAAGGGATTCAGCAAAAGTTGTGCAAGAGAGAAGTTCTTTGGTATAAATAATATCAAAGAAGAAATACCTCAAATCAACAACCAAATTTATACCTTAATAAACTGGAAAAAGAATAAACCAAACACAAAGCTAGCAGAAAGAAGGAAATAATAAAGATTAGAGATATACAAAACAGAAAAAATCAAGGAAAGCAAGAGTTAGTTTCTTTGAAAAGATCAGCAAAATTGACAAAGAGTTACATTGACCCATAAAAAAAGAGAAGACTCAAATAACTAAAGTCACCAATGAAAGAAGAGACATTACAACTAATTTTTGTTGGACGTCATCAAGTGGACATGGCCACTGGTTGTGCTGTGAGCTGAGCTGGGGCAGTCATAATGTCCTCACTCCCTTCCCCTGTCCTTAGAATGTATGTTCTGCCCACCATTCTCACAGTACAATCTGTTTCAAGGATGCAGTCTTGAGTAATGTGTTGCTAAAACCATCTGGATGGTATATGTGACTGAACTCTGTTAAAACCTCTATATAAATGTTTAAAATTCTGGCAGGTGGATGCAGAGATCTACTCATGCCACCCAAGATAAGCCTTGTACATATGTAAGTCACCTTGCTTATTAAATTTGTCATCTACCAATCTGAAATGGTCTGCTTCTACTTGTGTGTGCCAGGGCCAGTTTTGGACTTCACCCAGGAAACTCCTATGGTTGTGAACCAACAATTTAACAGAAATTAAAGGATTTTAAGAAAGCACTATGAACAATTGTACACCAACAAATTATATATAACCTAGATGAAATGGACAGATTCCTAGAAACACACAACCTACCAAAATTGAATCATGAAGTAACAGAAAATATGAATAGACTTATAACTAGTAATTAGATTGACTTTGTATTCAAAAACCTCCCAAAAAAGAAAATCTCAAAACAAGATGACTTCACTGGTGAATTCTACAAAACATTGAAAGTAGAATTAACATCAGTCCTCTTCAAGCTCTTCCAAAAAAATTGAAGAGGAAGAAACACTTCCAAGTTCCTTCTACGAGGCTGACATTACCTACAGGTAATCTACATTACCCTGACACTAAAGTCAGACAGACTGCAAGAAAATAAAACTGTAGACCAATAGCCCTGATGAATATTTGTGTAAAAACCCTCAAAATACTAGAAAATAGAACTTAACAGCACATTGAAAGGATTATACACAATGACCAAGTGGGGGCTTATCCTAATGTAAGGAATTGTAATTGTGCACTGTTTGTGTCAATATAAGATGGAGCAGCTGCTATGGAAAACATGGTGGTTCCTCAGAGAAACCAATAAAGTTTGAATATTATTAGGTTAAGCTTTTATAATTGATTATTATTTCCAGGGTCTACAAAGTTGTTGAAGGCCTAGGCCAAATTATATTGAATCCAGTCCCTGATGCAAGTGTTACTCTATTACTCTTTGAAATTGTTAATAGAGAATAACAGTTACTATCAATTGAATGTTTTATCAGGTTCCAGGAATTTTGCTAAGTATTTTACATGTCTTAATTCTTTTAATTCTTATAACTTTATAAGAGAAGTACTATTATTGCCAATTTATGTATGAAGGAACTGAAATTCTGTCTTTAACTTTAAAATATTTAGCATTTATCAGTTCATTACTTTATGTCAAATATTTTTATATGAGTTGTGTTAAATAGCCCTATTATATTACTTCATGAAGTATTACTAATATGTGAATTTTACAAATAAAGATACAGAGGCATAAAGAGATTAACAACTAGTCCTGGGTCAATGAGAGTCAGTTTCCTGTAAGGATTCAAGCCCAGAGTCTGACACCAGAGCCTATCCTCTGAATGCAGTTGTACTCATCTAAGCAGTGAAATACAGAGGACTTGGTTCCAAATTGTTGGTGCAACATCTTTTAAATGCTGTTTTGGTCATAAACATACTTTAATAAATTATTTCTTCAACATATAATTTGTTGGAATGTTTTGAGTGTCCACTTAGGAAAACATAAAAACTGCCAATATTGTTCTTAACAATTACACTAGGCTGGCATATTTGTCTAAAATAGGACTGGTATGAAAAATGAATTCAGTTCCTTTAAAGAAATGTTCTTTTCCAATTAGTATTATTACACATTGAAATGTTAGCAAAATGCTTTTTAAAAACATGCTTTATATTGAAGTACATACAGAAAAAATACCAACTTAGTATACAGCTTGATGAATTTTGACATGTATTTACTCTCATGTAATCATCGCCCAGATCACCAGATCAAAATATCAAACATTCTAGTTTTTCCCCTCTTCACCTATTATGCCCATCCCCCCATCCCCCTCCACTGTGACAACCCCAGTGTGTTCTCCATGGTTATGAGATTTTCAGTTTTGTTTGCTTGGTGTTTTAAATTCCACATGTAAGTGAAACCATATGGCATTTGTCTTTCTCTGTCAAGATCCTTTCTTTATGGTCAATTAATATTTGATAAAGGAGCCATGGACATACAATGGGGAAATGACAGTCTCTTCAACAGATGGTGCTGGCGAAACTGGACAGCTATATGTAAGAGAATGAAACTGGATCACTGTCCAACCCCATACACAAAAGTAAATTCAAAATGGATCAAAGACCTGAATGTAAGTCATGAAACCATAAAACTCTTAGAAAAAAACATAGGCAAAAATCTCTTGGACATAAACATTAGCGACTTCTTCAGGAACATATCTCCCTGGGCAAGGAAAACAAAAGCAAAAATGAACAAGTGGGACTATATCAAGCTGAAAAGCTTCTGTACAGCAAAGGACACCATCAATAGAACAAAAAGGTATCCTACAGTATGGGAGAATATATTCGTAAATGACAGATCCGATAAAGGCTTGACATCCAAAATATCATACCCAAAATGAGAGCTCATGCACCTCAACAAATAAAAAGCAAATAATCCAATTAAAAAATGGGCAACAGACACATGAAAAGATGCTCCACATCGCTAGTTATCAGAGAAATGCAAATTAGAACCACAATGAGATATCATCTCACACCAGTAAGGATGGCTACCATCCAAAAGACAAACAACAACAAATGTTGGCGAGGTTGTGGAGAGAGGTTGTGGAGAAAGGGGAACCCTCCTACAGTGCTGGTGGGAATGTAAATTAGTTCAACCATTGTGGAAAGCAATATGGAGGTTCCTCAAAATAGAATACCATTTGACCCAGGAATTCCACTTCTAGGAATTTACCCTATGAATGCAGCACTCCAGTTTGAAAAAGACAGATGCACCCCTATGTTTATCACAGTACTATTTACAATAACCAAGAAATGGAAGCAACCTAAATGTCCATCAGTAGATGAATGGATAAAGAAGATGTGGTACATATACACAATGGAATATTATTCAGCCAGAAGAAGAAAACAAATCCTACCATTTGCAACAACATGGATGGAGCTAGAAGGTATTATGCTCAGTGAAATAAGCCAAGCGGAGAAAGACAAATACCAAATGATTTCACTCATCTGTGGAGTATAAGAACAAAGGAAAAACTGAAGGAACAAAACAGCAGCAGAATCACAGAACCCAAGAATGGACTAACAGTTACCAAAGGGAAAGAGACTGGGGAGAATGGGAGGGTAGGGAGGGATAAGGGCGGGGAAGAAGAAAGGGGGTATTATGATTAGCATGTATAATGTTGGGGGTCGGGGAAAGGAGAGGGCTATGCAACACAGAGAAGACAAGTAGTGATTCTACAGCATCTTACTATGCTGATGGACAGTGACTGTAATGGGGTTTGTGGGGGGGACTTGGAGTAGAGGAGAGCCTAGTAAACATAATGTTCTTCATGTAACTGTAGAATAATGATAACAAATGAACAAAAAAAAAACAGTAAAAAAAGAAAGCCACTTCCTGGCAGGCTCTGGAACTTCAGTATATTTTGGAGATCTCACAAAGAAAGGATTCACCAAAATCTAAATGTATTACAGGAAGTCTGAAGATGAGTTCTTGGCTTGGCTTCTTAGCTTGGAGATGCTTTTAAAAGTTCAACCTGAGATTCGTTATGAAACATTCCAATAAAGCATACTGAAGAGAACTTTAAAAAAAAAAAAGATCCTTTCTTGACAGACTGGAAAAACAGTCCTAGTTCAGAATCAGAGAAATGTACTGTGTCTATGAGATGGACCATAGCTCATCAATGGTTCCCTCAATGCAAACTGCATTGGCTTCTCAGTAATACCATATTTTCCTAGGTGGAATTTCCAGTGGATCAAAAAATAATTATTTCTTAAAACAGGTTATTGAACCTCATTTATATTCTTTATGTGAAAATTCCAAACAAGGAATTTCCCAGAGTCTACCTGCTAAGGCCACAACTGGAGTGCACATCAAAAGCATAACTGATCCTATGCTGCTCTCCAATTGCTCTTTCTGGTTCAAAAGTGAGTATCCTGGGAGTGTTATCTTATAGGGCTTTTCATTTCTATTATGTTTTCCTTTATTCTTACTCCCTTCCTTGTCCCAATTGACTCCGGTCCCTCTCTGTGGAGCAGAGGCAGGAACCATGGATCCCCATTCCAGCAGCGTCACCATTCCTGCCCACTTTCTCCTTAGGCCTCTGGTCTCTGCCTGGGTGTTGGAGAGGGAAGAGGGGAGAAGGTGTGGCCTCTGGCACCACAGCAAGCCTGGCATCTCTTGCTATAGCATTTTCCTTTCCACATGCTCAAATATGTTAATTACTTTCACTCCTGGCCTGTCAGACACTTGGAATACTCCGTGGCTTTCCTTTGTCACTGTTTCTCATCACTCCTCGACTGGGCCTGTGACACTCCCTGGGAGTTCTTCCAGAAGGTACAGCTGTCAGAAAGAAATCATCAGTTCTGCCTCCAAGGCTGTGGTACAGCTATGTATGCAGGGCTTGCGTCTCCTCAGCTCCTGTTCTTACCAGACCCCAAAATCTTCTTTCAGCTACGTTCCCATTTAATTTCAACCCCTGTAACCTCTTTTATGACCATCAGCAGATTAATTTTTTCAAGGTAGACAGATAAGGAGGCATGCTACATAATTATCAAGTTTAAATATAAATTTTCTCAAGGCAAATTAGGGTATCTATATGTTTAGAATAAATTATCTGATGTACACTTTGTGGGTTTATACTAATGAATGCACTTTTCAAAAAACCAAATGTTTTACAAATACTCTATCAAAGGGCTGTTATTCTTACTTTTTCATGACAACCTGTAATTTAAAAATAAGAATTTCCTACTTGATTCTTTATAATTTTAATGTTAAATTAACTGTTAAATACTGAATTTTCTATGTTGTTCTCCCTTGAGTATTTAAAAATTGTAAAAGCTATGTCACTTTTTTTACCTCCAAGTCTTGCTCTGATGGAGATGTCTGGTATTGCCCTGGAATTCCATCTCCTGTCCTGTTTAAGTTCTTCTAGTAAATATTTCTGCCTTTTTAACATCATTTGAAATCCTGTGTCTGGCCTCGGAACTCGATGTTGAGGTTTAACATCACTGAAATACGCCAGGCATGGTATGGTTCTGCCAATGCCAGGCTTTAAATCAGCATCACCACCAGGACTCATAAACCGTGAACAGGCATGTCCTAAAGGTACATCATCTCGAAGTGGAAATAATGGAAAATCTGGCCCATATGGCGGAGGATAAGGATAGTATAAATGATAGTCTGGCAGGACTGATGGGGGATAACGATGAAATTTAAGAAAAGTAGGGTTGCCTTTCTTTTCAATTCTGCCATGGTCATGTCTGTCCTCAACTCCTTTCACAAAAGGCATGTTCATTTTTCTTAAGGGATATAAATAATGTGGATAATCTATATTCTCAACAGCCTTTGTTCCTGAAAGGATGGACTTTTCGGAGATACTTATCTTTCCAGCTGTGTACTGTGAATCCATATCCATGATCTTTCCCTTTGAATTTTGGATGACCAAAAATTAAATGCTTCTGTTGACTCTGTTCTCTTTATCTCTAAAACTCTTATATTTACAATGGAGGACTGGTTAATCTAAAATAAAGTTATTGATTTGGCTTTCTAAATGTTGACAGAGTAGGGTTTTTAAAAAAATTTTAAGGTAAATATTCTCCTCCAACAAAGGAAGTATTGGGCAGCTAAGGAACCTGAGCAGAAAATAACAAAGCAGAGCTCTTGTTGCTTGGCAACAGCTAGAACTGTAACACAGTGGGCCATTATTATACACATGATAATTTAATTTTTAGGAAAAACAGAAATAGTCTTGTTGGTAATATTTCCACAGTAATTTCCTCCCCCAAACTCAGGAAAACTGTGCTCATTTGTTATTTGTCTTTTAAATTATTTTTCCTTTTAAGTTAGTAATTTATGGGTAAAGCATATAAATAGAGCAGTTACGCAAGTGATAATAGTGATAATGTATTTTCTTAGTTCATAAACAATATTATATTGGTTTCAGGTGTACAAAATGGTGACTTGACAATTACATACATACTAAATGTTTACCACTATAAATGATATTGATTCTATGCCCTATGTTGTGCCTTCATAGTGACATATTTTTTAAAGTATACATTTGACTAAAATTAAGATATTTACCTTATAATAAATTACAAAACTTGCTACTTAAATAAAGGTAAATTTAAATGCAGTGGAAGAAATGAACACGTTTTATACTACAGTTTAATCAGTGTACGTACTTTTTAAGAAAAATAAGTTGTAATTTATAGTCAACATAGTTTCATCTTTTACATGCCCTAAATTATCCTTACTTACATTTTTGGGACCTTCATATCCACAGTAGGAGCAATGAGTTTTTAAACTCATTTTAGGAAACTAAAATAGGTATCAGCTATTAGCTCACATGCAAAGGACATTAATATACTGCTCATTTAAAAGCTCATTTCAATGAATTAATTTGGTCCTACATGAAGACTGATACCATAGGAATTTCAAATACTAGAATTTGGGTGCAAGAGCTCACACCATTCCTACTGGAATAAAAAATGCAGATGTAAATGAGAGACCTACTTTTTGATTTTCAGCAATGCACTCTAGAATCACACCACATTAACTAATATCTCAAATATTACATCTTATTCTCAGGTTTAAAATTACCAATTTACACAGTAGACCAAGGCAAGAGAGACTGATAAACTTAAGCAAACTCTTGATGAGAGAAAGCAAAGATTACAGGATTTAACATGATCTGAACAGTACCCCCACCTTAATTCACTGGAAGTTCACAAAAGTTCATTTGGTAAAAATCTTATTGTGCAGGTTCACTGTTTATAAAAATTAAGAGGTGCTTTAGCAGGTTACATACGTAGATAAACACAATGATGGGCACTACTCAGTAAAATGTATGTTTACTAAACATGCTCAAGGAACTGAACTGTCTTGACCAAAATGCTGCCTAGATGCAAATAATTCAGGTTGCTCTTTACTATAACATATTTGATCAGACCAAACTAATTCTATATGGAACTTTATATTGATTAGAATTTCTGAAGAAGTAAATCTACTTAGTGGAATAAACCATACTGTATACAAATTAGCAAACAACACATGAATAAGTATAGCCATAAAACTCAAGGAATATGTAGATATTTCAATTTAGTTTATTATTGAGAACCAAGGACTTCTCCAAAAAAAGATTATTGCTTGCCTCTTACATGCAAAGCTACTTGGCATTTGGAGAGATTACAGATGAACAAGAAACAGACCCTGCTCGTGCTATCCCGAGACTTCAAGTTTTTAAGGTCTTTCTTTTTTTAACCAAGAAGGTCTCAAATTGTGGAAGGGACTTAACTAGACCAGTTCTGGGGCAGGGTCTAGGAATCAGCAGGTTAAGCCAGTTCCCATGACAATTCTGATGCTACTAATTATTGGATCCCACCTTAAGAAACATTTCTCTAGCAACAATTAAAGTTTGAGCTGAAAACAAAACCTTACAGAAGAGAATTACAAAGGGAAAAATAGAATGGTATGAAGGCTGTCATATTTTTTTTAAATAAGGTAGAGTTTTTGTTGTTTATTTTAGCACACATCGAAATATGAATGAAAGGCTCAGATACAGATTTGGAGAGTTTGGTGATGTAACGGACAAAAACATGAGCTGTGGTGAAGCACCACCTGGGAGAGCAAGTGTTGCCTTAGGAAAGGCTCCTAACTGCTGTTGACTTTTAGTTTTGGCTGAGCTTCAGCCAACACTTCCGGTATCTTTGTGGACAGCAAGACAGCCTATCAATCCCTTCCCCCTCCTATCTTTTAAAAGCCTCAAGGAAATTTATTCAATCGGTACGTATTTTTTTAAAAAGTGTGGGGTCAACCCCCTGAGAGGATCTTTTGTAGCATTCCAAGTGGTAAACATTAGAAGAAAGCAATCAAGAAAGTGTTTTTTTCTGTGCTGGCACCTTTTTACTTGGTCTCTTTGAATCCCTCCCATCTTTGCTATGCACTGGTATTCTGCCATTTGCTTTCTGGAGGTCATTTGCTATTCTCACAGGGAGGCTGGGATGCCTGTAGAACACTTTCTGAACAGTTAACCCTGTGTCTTTTCAGTATGAGAAAAATTCATACTTTGAAACCTTTTTATCCTTTTAAATAAATATGGTTGTTTCCTTTCCTTTGCTTCCTTCCCTTTCTTCTTTCCTCCATTCTTTTTTCTTTCTTTCCTTCCTCTTCTCTCTTTTCAAAATTTATGCCTATTTGATGCCTACTGTATGCCAGGTACTATCCTAGGAGTTGAGGTTAAAATGGTGGCAAAACAGGTAAGATCCTAGCTTTAGAGAGCCAGGCTGTTCCTAATACACAAATCAGGCTAGCAGTAAGGCAGCAAGGGTGGTATCTGTGGCATAACCAGAATACATCTACAGGCTAAGTCTTTGAGATGTACCACTGAACAAGGGTGGTGGTTGAATTAGGTGGTTTGGCTGTCAGGGAGAAATCTCTCATAGAGCACAGTATATCCAGTGACGGTTTTGAATCCAGTCAGGATCACTCATTTCTTCCTACTGAACATGACAATGCACGTTATTAGGTATTCTGTCTGCAGCTGCTTAAACCTTCATTCTTTCAAGGTGTTGGCATTAACTGCATACAATTCATTACTATCGTCGTATATCCTTCCAGGTGTGGAAAAACAGAGGCAAGATTCTCTTTAACTTAGTGTTTTGGCTATAAACGCCCTCTTTAAGATATTAAGGCTGATAGGTGCTTTGATATGTTTTTCTGAACATAAGTGACAGCATATAAACTTCCAGGATGAGTGCTGCGTCAAAGTCAAATTTCTTCGCAGGCTGTTCTTCCCACAAGGCCTCTTTCAGGGCTAAAGGCCTTATTTTCTACTCCACTTGCTGCGCATTGCGTTTATCCGCCCACGGAGTCCTAGATGTCCCCAACGTACTCGTGGCTGATGGGATAGAAGTAGGCGACCATGAGTCTGTATGAGTGGGAACTCGTCCCAACTCGCTGCTGTCAGCCCAGCACACGGCCGCCCACCATCGGTGAGCTCAGAATCTTTGGCCGGTCGCTTGTGCCCTGCGGGCTTCCCCAAGTGGCAGCGTAGTCCCGCAGGCCCGGCCGATCCTCCGCACAGGAGGCAGCAGCACGCTCCTCGAGCAAGGTCGCTCGCGTGCGGACGCGGACGCGGCCACGGCCCAGCCCAGCCCCTGCCTCGGCAGAAGTGCGGACCCGCCCTTCCGGCCCACCGTCCAACTTCCGGTGGGTAGGTGGGCGCGCACCGTGTAACGACCCTCCTGTCGCTCACGGTCGGTAGGTGGTGGCGGCGTGTGGATGGCGGCCTCGGCCCCAGGCCGGGCGCGGCGGTGCTGGCGGCAGACCCGGTCCACGCGCTTCCAGCTCTCCCGGGCCGCGGTGGTCTTCCTACTGTCCGCCTTAGTCGGGCGGGAGCCCACGTCAGGTGAGGCGGCCGTGCCGCCGCGCCGGCCCCTAGAGCCCCGGCTCTCAGATTGGCGTCTCTGAGTCACGTGCACCCGCTGATGTAAAGCCGCGCTGTGCTCCGCCGTTAGCTGTCTGGAGGGGTGTGTTGCCCTGGGAGCCCGGCCTGGGAACCTACATTTACGTAAGGCTGCAGATGACTGCGGAAACTAAATAACGTTTAGACCGAGGAGGTCAATAAAAGATCCACAGTCCAAGCTCTGCAGTTAAATGGGCTGTTAAATTCCCTAATCAGTCCCTGGGCCATTTGCCAGCTTTACATGAAGCGCTGTGCTCAGTATTTCAATGTACTTCAAAATGAGTAGGCGTCCCACTTTGTAATTTTCCGTGGTCCTGGAGCTCCATCTGTTGGTTTTAGCTATGAAACACAGGCAAGCCTGGGATTTTAAAGTTTCGACATTTTGCCGTGCCATGTTTCCTCCTTTGTAATCAAGAGTTCATCCTGTTTTCAAACTATAGTTAAGATACTAGTGAACAAACACTGAAGTGATAGTTGAAGCTATTGTAATTTAACTAGAAAGGTGTTGACCGCATTGTGCTCAAATTTTAAAAAAACGAAAAAGTCTCTCCCAGAATAGAGTAATACAAAGCACAACGATTTGTTTAAATGATTTAAAAAAATTATTCAAATAAGGAGAAAATGAGAAGTCTTCCAAGAATATAAATGTAGAAGGGTTGTGTAGATAGGCATGGGGTAATGAGGAGAAAAGAAAGAAATAAGAGTGAATAGACATTATAAGATGAGCAGAGTCTAGACATCAGAGTCCCAAGATCATTCTAGCTTAAGTAAAGAATAGCCAGTTACCTTCAGTTGCCCTGGGAGAAGTACGTTCTTGACCATAGCCCATGGTCTTACACTAGATTTGATAGGGTGTGTTATCACATCAGCTGGTATAAGAAATAGAATAAGCAGGCAATATATTAATATGTAAGCTATGAATAGTAAAGACTGATGTTTATAAAGCATTTATAGTTTATACAATATTCCAATCAGTTCCTACAATAACTCTAAATCTGGAAGTTGGTCCCATTTTGCAGATGAGAAAACTGAAGTTCCTAAAGTTTAAAGTGACTTTTCCTAAGATCAGTAAGTGGTAATTAGGATTTTAACAGAGGTCTTATGCCTTTGGTTATGACATTCTTTTCTTTGTGCTTGTCACCCTCTCTCTTAAAGGTTATTTGGGTATGTGCTTTATTGGGTATTTATTTATATATTATTGCTACCACTTGTTCTGTGCACACTATTATGTCCATCATGTTTTCATATTCAACAATGAAGAATATCAGAATATATCGTATGTAATTATTATTATTTGCTATGTACAAAGTGTAATGCTTGGTACTGATTCTTAAGTTGGCATTAACATTGTTCTTACTATCAATGGAGCTTATAGTCTTATAGGGAAAATTATATATGTTCATAAAGAACTATAATACAGTGTAAAGGGAGTGTTATAAGAGGTGGTAATGATGTACTTTGGAAGGTAAAAGTGCTAAGGACAAGCAACATGTTTGAAGGAGGAGGAACTTGTGATTTGGGTCTTGAAGGCTGGGAGATAAATGGACTTTTAAAATGCAAGGAAGTGTTCTAAGTGGATGTAGAAGAAGCAGTAGGTGAAATATAAAAGGGTGAAGCAGTGGGTAGATTAGTTTCATGGGAACATATGAGGGGAGTAGAGTTGGAACAGAGATACCAGATGTCAGAGGACATTGATTTATGGTTCTCCCCTTCAACCAAGATCAAATATACTACCATACTTTACTATTTAAATATCTTGGAATTTCTAATGAGGCAGAGTGTTGATCATTTCTTTTTGTTTTTTATAGTTGGATATTTGGTTCGATTACCAAGAGCTTTTCACTTGACCCAAGATTTGGTGAAAATAGTGGGATCGTCAGATCATCCAGGTATTAACAAATAGATTTTTGTTAATTTTAAGAAAGTAATAAACATTTGTTTAATTTTTATCAATCTTTTCCAAAAAGCTAATTTCCCCAGTTATCCTAGTGTCCTAAGGCCCTTTTGGAAATGGGTTAAGGTTGTTTTCGTATAGTTACATTCACCCAGGTCTAATACTCTTTGCCCTAACTGTGTAAGTGTACAAGAAAAAATTATTTTAAGACTTACCTAAGTGAAGTTGACAATAGTATTTTTATTATTATGTAATAATTAACCATAATATTAAATGCATACAGTTCAAATATGCCAAAACTTTTTCAGATGAGATCTATGTATCACGAAGAGTTTGGATGGATAAGATTTTGCAGTGTCCCATCAGGCATGGCAACTACAACTTCTTTTGTACTTTTTTATTGCTCTGAGTTCACGTGCCTTAAAATCCTCCTTTAAAGTGTACAATCCAGTAGTTTTTACTGTATTGACAAGATTGTACAACCATTATTACTATGTAATCTCATATTTTCATTACTCCAAAAGAAACACCATATTCATTAAGCAATCACTGTTCTGCCCCTGGCAACTATTAATCTCCTTTTTGTCTATGAATTTGCCTATTCTGGACATTTCATATAAGGGGAATCATACACTACATCTGGCATTTTGTGTCCAGCTTCTTTATTTAGTATAATATTTTTGAGGTTTGTTCCCAAGATAGATCTATTAGTACTTCATTCCATTTTTTTATTAAGGTATCATTGATATACAATCTTATGAATGTTTCACAAGAAAAACAGTTGTGTTTTACTGCATTCACCCTTATTATCGAGTCCCACCGCATACCCCATTGCAGTCACTGTACATCAGTTTAGTAAGATGCCACAGAGTCACTACTTGTCTTCTCTGTGCTACACTGTCTTCCCCATGACCCCCCACACACCATGTGCACTAATCATGATACCCTTCAATTCGCTTTTCCCTCCTTCACCCCTCCCTTTGGTAACCGCTAGTCCCTTCTTAGAGTCTGTGAGTCTGTTGCCATTTTCTTCCTTCAGTTTTGCTTCGTTGGTATACTCCACAAATGAGGGAAATCATTTGGTATTTGTCTTTCTCTGCCTGACTTATTTCACTGAGCATAATATCCTCTAGCTCCATCCATGTTGTTGCAAATGGTAGGATTTGTTTCTTTGTTATGGCTGAATAGTATTCCATTGTGTATATGTAGCACATCTTCTTTATCCATTCATCTACTGATGGACACTTAGCTTCCATTTCTTGGCTTTTATAAAACATCATTCCTTTTTATGGCTAAATAATATTCCATTGTATGGCTATACTACAGTTTGTTTATCAGTTGATGGATATTTAGGTGTTTTCCACTTTTTGGCTATTATGAATAATGCCTGCACAAATAATGAATATCCCTGCACAAGTTTCTGTGTGAACATATGTTTTCAATTCTCTTGGGTATGTACAGAGGAGTAAAATTGCTAGAATATATGGTAACATTTTGAGGAACTGCCATATTATTTTCTGAACAGGTTGAATTATTTTCTTTTCACACAGGCAAAGAATGAGGGTTTAAATTTCTCGCTATCTTTTCCAACATTTGTTGTTGTCCATCTTTTCTGTTTATGGCCATCCTACTATATGCGAAGTGGATTTTGATTTGCATTTCCCTCAAAATGTAATGATGTTGAACCTCTTTATATGTGTTTATTGGCTATGTTTGGATACTATTTTCACAGAAATGTCTACCGAAGTCTTTTACCCATTTTTTAATTTGGATTATCTTTTTTATTATTAAATTGGAAGAGTTTTTTTTTTTAATGAATTCTAGATATGAGACCCTTGTGAGATAATTGATTTCAAATATTTTATCCCATTCTGTGGAGTATACTTTCACTTTTTAAATAGAATACTTTTAAAGCACACATTTTAAACTCTGATAAAGTCTAATATCTTACTTTTTCTTAGTACTGCTGCTTTAGATGTCATTATCTCAGAACTGATTGGCCGATTAACAATCACAAAGTTTTATTCCTATGTTTTCTTATAACAATTGCAGAGTTTTAGCTGTTACATTTAGGGTTTGGATCCATTTTGAATTATTTTTTTGCATGTGGTATGAGGTAGGGGTCAAACTTAGTTCTTTTGCATGTGAGTATCCAGTTGTTTCAGCATTTGTTGAAGAGACTTTTCTTTTTCTATTGAATTGTCTTGGTGTCTTGCTGAAAAGCAGTTTGCCATAGATGTATAGGTTTTTTGGGGGGACTCTAAATTCTATTCTATATTTTTGTCCTTGATTACTGTTGCTTTACAGTAAGTTTTGAAATCATTGACTCTTGCGTTCTTCAAATATGCTTTTTTTCCCCAAGATTGTTTTGACTATTCTGGGTCCCCTGCAGAATAGATTAATTCTAGAATCAACCTGTCAGTTTCTGCAGAAAACCCATTGGAATTGTAATAGTGATTGCATTGAATCTGAAAATCAATTTCAAGAGGATTACCACTTTCCCTTGCAACACCTTGATTTCAGTTTGGTGATACTGATTTAGAATATCTGGCCTCCAGAACTGTGAGAGTATAAATTTCTATTATTTTAAGCCACACACGCACAAATAGTATTACCACTTTAACAATATTAAGTCTTCCAATTAATGAATATGGAGTGACTTTCCATTTATTTAGATCTTCTTTAATTTCCCTCACTGTTGTTTTGTAGTTTTTAGTGTACAAGTCTTACACTTGTTTTGTTGAATTTATTCCTAAATATTTTATTCCTTTTATTGTAAAAATAATAGTTTTTAGTATAGTTTTTGGATTGCTCATTGCTATTGTATAGAAATGCCATTAAGTTATGCAGATTGATGTGTGCTGTCATCTTGCTGAATAACTTATTAGCTCCCTTTTTTTATTTAAGTATGAGTGTGGGAGCTATTCCTTAGGATTTTCTACGTCTAAGATCATGTCATCTGCAAATATAGAGAGAGTTTTATTTCTTCCTTTCCAATCAGATTGCCTGTTTTTTTTCCTTGCCAATTCCTCCAGCTAAAACCTCCAATTTCCTGTGGATGACATCAGATATCCTTATCTTATTCCTGATTGTAGGGGGAGTTGGTCTTTACTACTAAGTATAATGTTAGCTGTAAGCTTTTTGTAGGTGCCCTTTACCAGATTGAGAAAGTTCCCTGTGTTCCTAGTTTGTTGATTGCTTTTATTGTGAAAGGGTGTTGGATTTTGTCAGATGTTTTTTCTGTTTATATTGCGATGATTAAGTAGTTTTGTATGGTTTACATTGATTAATTTTTGTATGTTGAACTATCCTTTGTATTACTGGGATAAATCCCAAGTGATTGTGATGTATAATGCCTTTTCATGCTACTTGATTCAGTTGATAGTTTTTGAGGCTTTTTATGTTTGCATGCGTAAAGGAAATTTGTCTTTAGTTTTCTTGCATTGTCTTTTTCTGATTTTGGTTTTAGGGTAATACTGGATTCATAGATTGTATTGGGTTATGTTCCCACTGCTCCTATTTTTGGAGTAGTTTGTGAAATATTGTTGTTAATTCTCCTTTACTTGTTCTGTAAAATTCACCAGTGAATTCACCTGATGCTGGGATTTTCTTTGTGGGAAGTGTTTTGATTACTAATTCAATCTCTTTACTTGTTTTAGGTCTATGTAGACTTTTTATTTCATTATGGTTTCTGGTGAGGAACTAATTTCACTGAAAATCATGGGTATGTAATGAATTGCTTCTCACTGCTTTCAAGATTCTGTCTTTGTTTTTGGATTTTGACAGTTAATTGTGATGTGCATCTCCTTGATTCTCTCCTAGTTTGACTCCATTGAGCTTCTTTGATGTGTAGATTCATGCTTTTCATCAATTTGGAAAGTTTTACATTGTTTCTTCAAATATTCTCTTCCTTTCTCTCTACTCTTCTGTGGAACTTTCATTATATATATGAAATATGTATCTGTGTATATATATATATATATATATGTGATGTGTCAAGTATACACATGTATATGGTATGACTGGTGGTTTCCCATAGGTCTCTGTGTACTGTTCATTTATTTTTTATATTTTTTTCTGTTTCTTGGATTGGATAGTCCCAAACTAATCTAACATCAAGTTTGCTGATTCTTTTTTTCTGCCTGCTCAGATCTGCTTTTGATTTTTTATAGTGAATTTTTCAGTTCAGTTATTGTACTTTTTTCTCCAGAGTTTCTTTTTGATTCTTTTTATAATTTCTCATTGTTTATAGTCCCTATTTGGAAAGACATTCTTTTCATACTCTAAATTAGCATGGTCATGTTTTTGGTGGAGCACTGCACTTTTAAAGTAATATAATGTAGCAACTCTAGAAATCAGACTCTTCCTCCTTCCCAGATATTGATGTTGCTAATGTTTGTTGTTATTGTTTGTTTAGTGACTCTTCTGAACTAATTTTAAAATTCTGTGTTGTTTGTCATGTGTAGCCACAAAAGTCTCTACTCAGTTCGCTTAGGGTGAAGATTTCATTAAACACCTAAAATTGTTTTGTCTCCTTGTCTTTGCTGGGGGTTTTCTTGTGCTTATTGTGGCAGGCTTTAAACATTTAGCCAGGCAGCTGACAATCTATCTGCTTTATCCTTCACTTTCTGCTGTGCAGAGCCTCAGTTTCAGCCCACCGTGAGAATTTAAGGCCTCTTGGTCTTTACTGAGCATGACCAGTCTTGGCCATGTGCCCTGCCGCATGCATGCATGTGGCTTTCTATTTTCCCAGGTATATGTCAGAACTTCTCAATGGATATGTTATTTCTCAGCTTTTTCTCCTAAACTTTCAGCTTGATGTTTATCCCAGCTGTTACCTACTGCATCAGGCAGTTACAGTTCAGTGAAAGCCACTGGTTGTTTTTGACAAATACCTTTGGGGAAAAGGCTTTTCATAGAGGGTGTGCTCTAAGTTAGGTCAAGTAAAGACAGCCTTGTGAGGGGTATCTTTCAGGAAACTTCCATGAAGGTCAAACAAGGACAGTTCTCTGGCAAGGAGGAATTGAAGGCCCTTCAACCCTGTCTGGGCCTTTAGTGGCTGCCAGGCTGCTGGTTCTTGTAGTGATAGTGGCATGTTGATTTACATGGCTCCTTGCAGAGCTGGGGAGGGGAGATGGGAATGGGGCACCTTAAAAAATTCACTGTTCCTACCAGGTATTTTAGTTTGCTAGCACCACAGTCTGAGGGGATTAAACAACAGAAATGTATTGTCTTACAGTTCTAGAGGCTAGGAATCCAATCATGAGGCAAGGTTGATTCCTACTGAGGGTTGTGAGGGAAGGATCTGATCCAGTTCTCCTGGCTTGGCTTGTAGAAATGCATCTTCTCATGTCTTTCCACATTGTTTTCCATCTGTATTTGTTTGTGTGTCCAAACTTCACCCTCTTAAAAAGGCACCAGTCATGCTGGACTTGGGCCCACCATAATGCCTCATTTTAACTTATTTCTGTAAAGACTCTTTCTCCACATAAGTTCACAGGCTGATGTCTAGGGGTTAGGGAGTAATATATGACTTTGGGGAAAGGTATAATTCAACCCATCACATGGAGATTCAGTTATTTTCCTTGAATAAATTTTTCCTGCATTGTTGCAAGTCTTTGATTAATTTCCAGAGTTCTGAAAATGTTGATTCCAGCAATTTCTGCCATTTTTTCATTGTCTTTATGAAGGCGATGATTTTTAGAGTTCCTTACTCTGCCATTTGCACTAGTATCACAACTTTTGTTTTAAACATAAATTATAAGACAGTTGTGTGTATAACTAATTTCCTTGTATTTGGACATGGTTAAATTTATTCTCAAAAGTGGATTAACATTTCAGCAGAATGTATTTCATGTGTTACAAAATAGATTGTTATATGGTATTTTATTAGTTGTGCCTCTAAAAAATGTTGAGTGCCTGATTTTTCTTGCCAGGAATTTCTTCAGCTTCTTCTGTCATACAAGCTCCCAGAATCTATCTGTGTCAGCCATTTTTCTATTCTGTGCTCTGTCTTTAACTTGTTCCCCTTTTACTTATGCTTTTCTGTTCCCCTGATTCTTTGTTTTCATTCATTCATGTATCCACTTATTCAGTAATCAGTTATTTGCATCTTTGTTTCAGTTCATTCCATTTTCTTGTGTGTGTGAATACCATTTTGTGTATTTCCCTTTATACCTGTTTAGAAGTTTTCTGGGTCCATTTTATCTGGGGTGGAGGCGCACCGTCATGCTCAATTTCATTGAAGTCGCTCTTTAAAGTGGCTGCATCAGTTCATACTTCCATCAATGGTGCTTTCCCGCATCCTCACCAGCATGGAGTATTATTCAAGTCTTCTGTTTTTGCTAAACTGAAAGATAAGTTACCTTGGCCTACCACATTCTTGCTGTTTTCAAAGGAGTTGCTTTCAAATTATTTATATTCCAATTATAAAGCCATTTGATTATTTTTGCTGCAATTATATTCTCCCAGATGTCAAATTGATCATGCTTTTTGTCCCAGATGTTAACTTTGCCTATGTTGTGTAGCATTGAACAGATACTGTTAATATTTAAGGAATGGAGTTCAGTATTTTTCTTTTTATGTTTGTGCCTTTTGCATTAAAATAATCCTTCTGTATCCCAAAGACATAAAGGTGTTATTTTACATTTGCTTTGAGTAACAATTGCCTTTGTCACAATATAGATAGGTTACAGGGAAGGCAGTATAGCATGGTGAAGACAAGTAATGACTATAGCATCTTACTATGCTGATGGACAGTGGCTGCAGTGGGGGCGGTGGTGAAGACTTGATAATATGGGTGAATGTTGAAACCACAATGTTGTTCATGTGAAACTTTCATAAGTTGTATATCAATGATACTTTAATAAAAAAAATAATGATTGCCTTTAGATCTTTAGTCTATGTGGGATTTATTTTTTATATATGGTGTGAGGTATTGAATATTGTTTATATATTGAGATAATTATTAAACATGATATTAGTAATCTGTATTTTCTTTAGTGATCTAACTGAAGAGTGATAACACTGTATCATGTAGTAGTTTTTAATGTTTTTCCCCCCTAGACCCACCTACTCTTCTTTGTTCCTACAATAGAACACTCTAATTAGTGCAACTTTGTAATTATCTTAATATCTTTTAATGCTTGTTCTTTTTCTTTATAGAATTGTCTTAGCTATTTATCAACATTTAATTTTCCAAATATATTTAAGAATCAGTATTCAAGAATTTCTTTAAAACCTCTTCGGGGATTTTGCTTATATTGATTATTATTACATCAATATGGGGATAAATTGGCATCTTTAAAATTACATCTTGATCTAATGTATATCTTTTGTAGGAAATTGAACATGTTCCCCACAGTGATCTTGTTAGATTACATATTAACTAACTTTTCTTTATTGTCTTCTAAATGTTTCTTCTTTGCTATTACATGTTTAATGCATTGTTGATACCGAGTGCTGTTTATTTTTCTGTGTTGATCTTGCATTGGGAAACTCTTCTGACTCATTTATATTTTCTATTATTTAAATATGTACAGAGGTTAGTGGGAACTAGAGAAAGGGCACAACAGTAATGGTGTGGGATATTCAGGCTTTCAGAGCCAGAGCAGAAAGGATATGCTTATGCTGAGTTGAGAAGGTGTTTAGATACTTATGTGGAAAGAGAGGAAATAAGGTATATGTAAGACAGATCATGGAGAGAAGCCTAGTAAATCATACTGAGGGGTGACAATTGCATACATAGCATTTATTAAAGAAGTTAGAAAAATGAAGAGAAATTTAAATTGAGTAAATAGAGAGAAATAATAGGAAGTAATAAAGTGACCAGAGAATAATAGGTTAAATGGAATCAAAAGCTGTCTTTAGAACAATTAGTAGACAAACTTTTAAGTGTTTCATGAGAGAATAGTGAACAGAAAAAAATGTTATGAATAAAGATAAGTGAAATTTTAAAATCATAGCAAAATTCTGATTTATTTTATAATAATTAGAAATTAATAACTCTAGTAAAATGTAAATTTCTAACACAGACTTGATTAAAGTACTTAGTAAGCTAATAATCAATTAAATTCTCCTGATTGGTAATCAAAAATTTGTTTTCCTCATACTCTCCTTGCCAAAAAAAACCCAGAAAAAACAACAGGTGATACAATTTTCAAAGGACCAAATACCTTACATATTTTTTCACAGAAAATTTATAGAAGAAAATCTGTCCACTTCATTTTATATGGCTATTATGACCTTAGTGATCTACCTTAGTAATATATTAAATAACAAGCTTGAAATTGCAATTGCAATTTGGAAAGTATGAAGGATAGGATAAGAAAATTGTAAGTTACATTTATGAATATAGGTGCCAAATATCGAGGAAAAATATTTGCAAACTGAACCCAACAGTGTTTAAGTAAAAGAGTATGTTCAATTAAAATTACTCAAGGAAAGCATTATTTAGTATTTTTGAGCATACCATTAAAGTATTCAAGTAGAAAAAATAAATGATCAATATAGAAAAATCATTTGTTAAGACTCAATGGCAACTTATGATAAAAACAAAATAAACAAGAATTGAGGGTACTGTCTTAACCTCAGTAAGAATCAGTATAAAAGCTACATTTAATAAACCTCCTGCTGTCTTTTCACCTCATGGGTGAAACTTTAGAGACAGTCTCTTTAAAGTTAAGAAAAATTTTTATTTTAAACAAATTTTATTTTACTGCATCATGGAAATCTTTTTACATGTTGAATCAGTGAAGTATGCAATTACTAAGGAGTTGTCAGAACCTTTTCCAAAAAGTTACTTAGGACTAAATTCAAAACAAGTGGATCCTTTTTGTGTTCCTTTTGTATACTAAAGAATACTTTTTTGCTTGGCTAATGAGCAGGATTCTTTAAATTTTAAAGTGAAGTGGGAAAAAAATGCTTAACAATTAAAATAAAAATGCATATTTGTTTATGTTAATCACATAATTTTTTAATTCAGTACATTGTGTTACATCATTGTGAAATGTATTATTCCTCTAATCTAAACAAATTTATTTTATCAATCTCTTTCAGGTTTGGCATTTTTGTAAAACAAATATAGTCTGGATATGAAATCATCTTACTATTTTGTATTTAAAATAATATTCTGCCGGTAAAATAAGTTAGTCTACATGAACTCTGCATAAAAAAAGACCAATGCATTCTGCTCAGATTGAGATATACTCATTCACCCAAATAAAACAATGTATTTTTGAGTGTTAGTTACATGGAATGCAATGAAAACTAAGTTCTTATCAAGTGATAGCCATAATCCAAAGAAATTTAGGAAAAATGTAACTGAAACTACAAAGATGTAAGGCATTTTAAATCATGAGAGAACATAAAATATTACTGGAACATTTTAATATTGTATTTTCAGTGAAAGTATATGTCATGCTCCATCAAAAGAGTCCACATGTGCTTTGTGTAACCCAGCAACTGCGAAATTATGAAATGATAGACCCAACATTCCAATGGCACGGGCCAAAAGGAAAAATTATTTCAGGTAGGATTTTATTTCAACTTTCATAATTAAATTGGTGTATCTGAAATGTACTCAGGACAAAAAGAATATTTGTATTTCACTTTTATCCACTTCCTCACTTCTTTCTCTTATGATTTCTTTGTGGAGTTAGAATCTAACAACATATATGATATGAACATTTTTTACAGATCTAAATATGAGATGTCTAAATATGAGATAGTGACACACTAGATTGAATTGTTAGGAGAGTCTTTAAGCATCTATATGCCCCCAAATGTTACTTTTTTGAGGAGTTCATGAATTCATTTTAGTTACTTAAATCAGACTTAAAGTGTGTATGAAAAAGTAAATATGATTTTGAGTTTTTTTAAAATGCAAATGAGCACTTTAAGTTATAGGTGTATAGATATGGTTTGTTTTTTATACAGCCCCACATGACAATCTGAGATTATTAGTTACAATTTTATATTTTTTGATCTTATATTTCTTTCTGACCAAAATTCTGACCAGATAATATGATATTTGAATTTAACTTAAATATTATTGTCCATTTTGAAAAGAATGACTAAATTTAATACATAACATTTTAATATCAAAACCATGCTTTGAAATATCTGCCTGCCTTGACAGTGGCTGTGTATTAACATATTATGGATGCTGTGCCCATGGGTATTCATCCACAGAAGATGGACTGGAAGCATATCTGAATGGTATCCTTACAGCTTTCACATTTTTGGGAAAACAAGATCTTATTGCCATGAAGGCACTTTTTCCTACATAAAGATTACTGTTGGTGTGGTTGATTTGATTAATTTTTCTCCACTAAGCTTCTCATTTTTTCATTTTGAAATGCATATATTTTATACTAATTTTTCATTTGCTAGAAGCTGATTCATTTTTGCAGTGGTTTTAAAAATATTAATTAACTTAGCTGTGTTTGTTTTCAGCCTTGCTAAAAATCCAGAGTAATGAATTTTCACCTTAAAAATCTGTTCTATGTTCACCTAATCATTTTTGTGTACCTTCTGAGGAAGTTTTTCTTTAGTGCTCTATTCAGCATGTTTTCTTTCCTTCTTTTCTTTTTTTAACTCTTTTTGGTATTTTGAGATAATGCCTGTGGATGAAAACCTACAGGTTTATTTTGTTATCTTGTGGAGGAAAGCAGTATAGTCATACAAAGATTGCTGAAGAAACATTCACAGGGAATACTTTTTTTGTAATATGTTTTAATATTTTTATATAGTTGATCTCAGCTGTACATTTCTGTAATGTTTATGTTGATTCTAAAACAGCTCAAAGTTTAAAGTTACTCCACTCTTTAGGTTAGTTGGTGGCTCTTCACAGTGAATTATGCAGCTCTCAGTGTGTGTTTACTTGTGGATGCCATTATGCTAGATCTTGTGGGAGGTACAAAAATCAGACAACCTCTGCCTGACTATAATAATGTAGTAGGAATGAATCAGCAGAGGTCAGTAACAGAAACTCTTAAGAGGTTGGGCAGTTAATATAAATCAGTGAAATGGGCCAGATAAAAAGCATCCAATACTGAAAATATAATGACATTTTATTTTTATTGCTCTCTGATAACACATAATGTAATGCAAACCTCTATATTAAATATATTTTACATGTGCTATTGAAACTCCGAAAGTTCAGAAATAGAAACATGTAAGTAATGAGTTGTTTGTAATTTGTTTTTCCTTTGCTTTGGAAATTAAAATATGAAATGTTTTCCTTTCTAATAAATGTGAGGGTGTGCCATGTGAGGTCCTGCAATTTACATCGCAAAGTATAGTCTATAATTGAATCTTGAATCGTTTAACTAGGAGTGATATTTTATTGTACTCATTTTCGTAATGGAAAATAGATGTTCAGAATGTAGTTATTTCCAGGTAAGGATAAAATCAGATTAATATAATGGTGTTTATATTTGTAAAAACTATTTCCAGGAAGTTCTGGTATTCGGGTATGGTGATTATATTTTCATTTCAGTACAGTGTCACATTATAGTTCAGTGTGTACTGGTTTTAAAGCTCAATAGTTCTATTATCACTGTCATTGCAGAAAGAATTGGAAAATACTGTCTAATTTTCTTAAAGCCTTAAAAACAGAGAACCTTTTTGGACTCCAGATTAAGCTATACTGTAGTAATCTTTTTATGAATGTTACATAGATAGTTTCCTTTAAATTGAACCAAAGAAGTCATGTGATTATGTCATTACTTGCACATTCCTTTGGAGAGAAATACTCAGATTGTTTGGATGGGCTGTAAATTGTAGGAACGAGTCTTAGCTGTGGTCTGTCTCTCTCTCCAGCCCTGCTCCTTTCTCTTTCCCTCTTGTTCTTCCTCTCTCTCCCTCTGCCTCTATTTCAGTATTTTTGATTTACAAAGGTAGTGCATTTATCACAAGACTTGTACCTCTTATTCCAACCCTAATGCCATTCTGAGGAACTAAATCTTTTTGGTGTGTGGATTTTCCCACTTTCCTAAATGTTCATACAAACTTATATAAGTGAGTGTACACACTTACGTTGGCCTTTACCCTGTAAATACACTCTTAGTATGTTTTTAAATTAGATTATAGATGATATTTTACTGCACCTTACTATTTTTTATTTTGAAGCATTTGATATGTACACATGTAAGATGTGTGCAAGTTATGAAGCACAATAAAGCAAACATTCTTGAACTTGCTGTACAAGACAAGATACACCATTACCAAGACTGTCGACTCTCCCAATAAGCTATTTAAAAACACCATTCTATCCACAACCTCCTGTCAGTAAAAAATACCCTAAACATTATTCCCTAGCTTTTCTGTATGCATTTATCATATATAAAAATATATACACATAAAAACCATATATGTAAATATGCATACATGTGTATTCGAAAGATTGTATTTTTGTGTTTTCATTTTGAATTTTATAAAAATAGTAACAAGCCCTTATACAATATTTATCATGTATCAGATATGATTTTAGGCAACTTATACATACTAATCATTTAAAATTTATAACAGATCTTTGCAATAAGTAAGCCATTTATATATGGGAAGATAGAGGCATTGAGAGAATGAGATACTTTCCTGAAGTATGTGCCTTTGAAAGTCTGACTTTAGGGATCACAGATACAATCTAGCACAGAGTTAGGAGTAGGATTTTTCCCTCTCATCTTTTTGTGAGTTTTTGTAGTTTGTGTCTTTCAATAAATTTGCTCCACTTAGAGCTTTATTTTCAACTTGGTAAATTTATGTGCATCAAGTAGTTTGTGATATTTTCTTATTATCTTTTTAATATATTCAGGATTTTTATTATGTGCCCTAATTCACTCCTGATATTGATTGGCTTTTCTCTTTCGTTTTTGGTTTCTTTGGCTACAGGTTTAACAATTTTATCAGTCTTCAAGGGACTTCTGGTTTGATTTATTTTTGTCTAGTATTTTACTGTTTTCAATTTCATTGATTTCTGCTTTTATTTTCATTATTCTTTCTTCTGTTTGCTTTGGGTTAAATTTGCTTATCTTTCTCTTGCTGGTTGTACAATTCTGGATTGGCAGTTTTTTTTCTTTCAACATTCTAAAGATGATACTCTGTATTATTTTTGCTTATGTTCTTTCTAATGAGAAGTCTGTTATAATCTTAACCCTGTCCCTTTGAAGACATGCTTTTTTCTGACCTACTTCAAGATTTTATCATTGACTTTCATTTTCAGTTATTTAAATATTACATGTCTTTCTGTTCTATGAATTAATTCTGTGTAGTGTTCTATAAAATTCTTGAATCTGTAATTTGGTGTTTGTTATTAATTTTTCAAAATTCTCAGCCTTTATGTCTTCAAATATTTCTTCTGCCCCATCCAGTCCTTCCTCTCCTGAGATTTCTGTGACACACATGTAATGCTCTTTGATATTGTTCCACAGCTCTTGGATACTTAATTCTTGGTGGTGGTGTTTTGTTTTGATTTTCTCTTTTTGATTCAGTGTGGGTCATTTCTTTGGACCTATCTTCAGGTTTACTGATTCTTTCCTTAGCTGTGTGTCAAGCCTCTTTATGAGCCCATTGAAGGAATACTTCATGGTGTTACTGTGGTTTTTTCTCTTTTTTTGTTCATTTTGCTTTTAGTTCTAGCATTTTCATTTAATTATTTCTTATAGTTTCAGTCTTTGTCTGAAATCACCTGTCTGATTTTGCATGTTGTCTACATTTTCCAATAATTCATTCAATACATTAATCATAGTTATTTTAAATTAACTGTCTGCTGTGTCTGTTGTGTCATTTACCCTGAATATTTCTTTCTATTTTGGAAATGTGACTTTCTTGCTTTTCTATAAACCTCCTAATTTTTTGTTAAAGTTGCACATCTAAGTAAGAGTAGATTTTGAGATAAATGTTTTTATTCTTTGAGATGAACACCTTTTTAAAATTATGTTAAAACTTTAATATTAGGAATCTGTTAATCTAGTCATTGTCTGGGTTTGATACTGCTTGTTGCTATCGTTACTGAAAGGTTAAGATACCCTTAAAAATGTTTAAGGTGTAGACTGGTTCATGAGAAGTTATTTTTCTCCAGTGTCTAATCTTTCCTTGGCTTTGTTTTTCCTTTATTGATTTCTCCAGAGAGAATCTCTTGTAGCTCTCTGAGATTGATTCCACTGATTTTTCACTAGTGATGGTTGGTCAGGAGAAATCAACAGTCTTCAATGTTCTGATTTTTAGTCTTTGGCAGATACCGTGTCTCTAGATCTTGGGGATGTGGCCTTCGTAAGTGCTCCAATCCCTCTTCCAGCTTTTGTGCTGTCCCTTCTTGCTGACTCTTCCTCAAGGATGAGGCATTGTTTTCTATTACCTGTTTCTTCCTGGGCAGTAACAAATTTCCCCAGTGCCCTTGGCAGTCATTTTTGTTTCCTCACTCCCTGTCGATTAAAACATTATTTCTTGCCAGTGGGTATGGGAAATGAGTGTGGGTGGGGTTTTGGCAGGGCTGCTGGAACTCTAGCTAGCACCCGGTGGAAATCTTGCTCAGGGTTCTCTTAATCTTCCTTTTGAATGTCCAGAGGTGTTCATGAAGGTAAAGCCTGTAAAAGGGTACAACCCCTCCCCTCAAAAAGAAAAATATGTGATCCTCAGAGGCTTCACATGCTCACACTGGTCAATACTTGTCTTAGCAATTCATTTACAACTTTTTGCTGAACCTTCTTTCTGACTTATATGGAAGGTGAAGCAAATGCTTGAGTTGTCATTCCACCGGCAAGCGCCTGTCTATCCCCAGATTGCAGGTTTATTGGTTGTCCTGACACTTCAGTACTTTGATAGGTTCAAGAAAAGTTGATAATTGACAGTTTGCCTGCCTTTTCCTGATTGTAATGGTAGGATCAATGCTATTATATTCACTTTCTTTATCTGAGCAGAAACTAACAGTATAAACCTATTTTTGAAATAGTAAGTTGTAATGAAATTTTGTTTAAATTTTGCCATATAATTTTAGAACTCCAAGACATGGGCTTTTAGAAATCTAGCCCAACTCTGAATTTTTAAATGATTAACCTAATTTCTAGAGAAGTACTGACTTTAATTCAATTATTTATTGATTTAATCTGCTTTTGTATGTGTTTTTATAGTAACATCCCTTGGCATCATGAAATTCCCGTTTACATTTAGTTAAAGGTTATTAGGTGGTATTATAGAATGGGTTCTTCTGTTGGCTGTGATATCCTTGAAATCCTTTGGACATTTTTTCAAAATCCACCACTTCTAGTTTTTCAAAAATAAGAAGGTATTCAGATGGTGTTTTATTATAGGTTATATTTTACTCGATTTTCTGGCTCTTGTAATATTTAACATTGAAGTAGATGTTCAAATGTATGTCAATACACTTACTGATTGATACCTCTAGTTTGGGAAAATTTCATTTCAAATTGTTGCCAAGCAATGCATAACCTCATTGATGACATGATAGTCTAAAATTTCTTTGAAATTAGTGACACCTTTTATCTTATTACTATGAAGTATTTCTCTGTTGCTGTTGAAATAAGTAGCAAACACTCGAAAACCTGTTAATCTGTTTTAGAAAGAAGACATGCTATGATAAATACATAATCTTCCATCAGAATATATCCTTGAAGAGATAGGCATTATGATAGAAAAATATCCCAAACTTAATATCATATTTTTCAGCTTTATCCATGGTATAGAAATGGAACTTCTCAAGATACAATTCCCTGGGTAAATTCTTTGAGGGTGGGTATATCCATCTATTTCTTCTTCCTTCAATATTTGAAATAGATACAATCTCTGCATGTACTAGAAACCCAACATGCTTTTATTGAGCATATTAATAATAAACTTGAAGTTTATACGTAATAAATTACTAAAAATGGAAAAAAGGTAAACAATTATTTGCTAAAATAATTTCAATTCTAATGAATGGCATATTAAGTGAGTTTTACTATCTAATAAGTTTTCTAATGAAAAACTATGGTTATGAACTTTGAGAATAACAACTTGAATTACTTCATGATTTATAGCTTTTTAAAGTACTTTAACTTTCTTTGATTTGTTAAACAAAAACGATCTTGTTAGATATGCTATTATATATTGTTCTTTGTTTTACATGTGAAGGATCAGGAGTTCCAAAGATTAAGTGATTACCCCAGGGTTTACATAGTCTGTGAGAGAGAAAGGTAGAACACAAACCCAGGTCTTCATGCCTCTAAATCAGATTTCTTTTCCATTGCACCACATAGCGTTCTCCTAGTGTGATACGTTAAATAATGCAGCATGTTGAAGTAACAAGGAATCTTATATTGGATTCTAATGCTAAATACTGCAACTCTGTGATTATGTGACTTGGGCAAGTAAGGTGATGTAATTTCCTATTCTCTTTCTTCTTCAACCTTTAAGGTTGTAACCTAACTTTTGCCTAGTATCATGTGTAGACAAGAAGTCCCTAGTTGTCAGTGATTATATTGGGTTAGCTTTTGTTCTGGGTACAATTTCATCTCTTTTATTTGTAGTTTGTGAGCTTAAGCTGAGGGTATAAGTCATCAAGAAATTATATATATGTATAGATATACACACACACTATGTATGAATATATACTGTATTTTTATATATGAGTTTTTGATAGTGTCCATTTCAATTTGAGCAGATTAGGAGCACATTATATTTGTGTAATGTTAGTTTACCACTTGGGCAGTTACACAACCAGTGAACTCTGGTTAGTGAAACTCTCACTAAGAACGTCATTCTGCACCTGCTGTCAACAAATATCAGACACAATGAGTTATGCCCCCAACTCCTTTCATTGATTCTGTAGGTAAATTTTAATGGTGTTACTCTCCTTAGAAAAATATTTTATCTCAATTTCATATAATTTAAGCAACTAATGAGTATATTATATTCCTTAATTAGAAAACAGCACTGCACAAATAACATCTACAGGAAGCCTTGTATTCCAGAACTTTGAGGAGAGTATGACTGGTGTTTATACATGCTTCCTTGCATATAAACCTACTGTGGAAGAAATCATTACAAATCTTCAACTGAAATATGTTATATATGGTAAGAAGTGCATTTGGTTTTATTTTCACATTTCTTAATGTTTTCAAATATTTAAATATTTTTAACAGAGTTTTAAAGGGACTTTGTTATTTTTAGTCTTGTTTAAAGAAGATTTTTTAGAATGTTTAAAGAAACATTACTGCCCACCTATATTTTACAAGGTTCTTTGTGAGGAGTTAGTGTGGTGAGGGTAGGTCTTGTTTGCATGGGAGTATTGACATGTATAAGTATAAATTTAAGTTAGTGACTGAAAACAAGGCATGGAAATTATCTTTTCAGATTATTGTGATGATGATATAGTCTGTATTGCTTTTAAATTTCAAGTGTTATGCTTGATGACGTCCTGCCATCCCCCAAAACAGGAAGGAGAAGAAGTGCCATTGGAAAATCCTTTTCTAAAAGCAATTTGATCTGTTGAGGTTTGAGATTGGGGAAGCTGGTTATATTAGTAAGGGTGTGGCCAGAATGGCCTGAACAGAGGTTGCTTATAAGTTCCATCTCACTGGTGGAACCCATGTATGCTAAACAGAATAATAGTTTTCAAAGACCTCCATATCTAATTACCAGAACCTGTTAATATGTTACCCTACAATAGCAAAAGGGACTTTGCAGATATAATTAAGGTAAGGATTTTGAGATGGGGAGATTATCCTGAATTATCTGGGCAGGCCTGGTATAATTACAGGGGTCCTTAAAAGAGGGAGGTAAGAGGGTCAAAGGTGGGAAAAAGAGATGTGATGGTGAAGGAGATGTTGGAGAGATTTTCTTTGAAGTTGGAAGAAAGGGCCGGAAGCCCAGGAATGAGGAGGCCTTTAGAAGCTAGGGATGGCAGAGAAGTGGACTTGCCCTGCAGCTTCCTGAAGGAATAAACTTTGATTCTAGCCTTGTAAGACTCTTTTTTGGACTTCTGATCTCTAAAGTTGTATGTCAGTAAATATGTGTTATTTTAAGTCACCAAGTTTGTAGTAATTTGTTACAGTAGCTGTAGGTAACTAATATACTTTTGTTTTCACAGCTGGGATGCAGAACAAATGATAGAATTATTAATGATTTCCTGATAATTTTTGGTCACTCAAAAAACAGTATGCCATATATCCAAAGAAAGGCATAGTTTTTAAAGAACAATTATTTTAACTTTGTTAGACAAATAATTTCTTAAACTTTTTAATCAGTCACACTGCATTTATTACATAGTTTTCTCCATCTTGCTTTTGATATATATGGTTTATTACAAATATATGTTAAAGTCTCTCAAAAGGATGCATATGCATAAGATGATAAATAAAACAGTGCCTAAAATGAATGCTGGTTTATAATACTGAAGATAACTGATATTACTGATCATTTATTATGTGCCAGGCAGTGCAGTGTATTTACATGCAATTATAATAATAACAAGAAAACACATATAAGGCTTTCTTATGCAAGGCATTATTTGAAGTGATTTATTTATATTCAGCTTATTTAATCTTCATAAGAAACCTGTGCAGTAGGTACTGGCTATTTTCTGATGAGGAAACTTAGGCACTGAGTGGATAAGTGAGTTGCTCAAGGCCATGCAGTTAGAATGTGGGGAGTCTTGAGATTTGAACTCTGGTCCTAGAGTTAGTATTCTTATCCTTTATGATACTCTGGTTTGTGACACTGTTACACCAATACCAGCAGGATGAAACCTCATTTAATAAGCTCTGATTTTGGAGATCTGCTATTTTTATGATTAAAACAAATCATGTAATGCATTCCATTTCATTAGAGAGACACCCCCCCCCCTTTATCTTTCTAATGGATACATGGTGCTTTAGATTTTATTTGAGCATTTCTCAGTTGGTGATCATGTAGTTCATTTAAAATGTTCCCTATTTCAAGCAGTACAGTATGGACACATTTAAATAAATCTCTCTCTGTGTAGGTATGTATGTGTCTTTGTGTCTCTATCATTCTCTGTCTCTTATCTGTGTGTAAACACATACATACACATGCATACTAGTATTCCTATATTGTATTATGGAAGTTAAATTGTTAGTTTTTCTGTAAGATGAAATCTATAAGGTGAAATCTCCCACAGGTATTAATGTTTGATATATTACTGTTGAATTTTTTTGGCAGTTCCTTAAAAAATCAATTTTAGATATTATTATTTTGTTGCTTCTATTATTTGCAGATTATTTTCTTCCAGTCTATATCTTGTCTTTTCAGTATGTTAATAAGATCTATTTTTTTTTCAAAGAGAGAAGATCCAGAATATTTTTTAAAAATTATTTTTCACCTTTTGACACCCTTCACCCAGTTCTCTCACCCTGCCTTCCCCCTACCTCTGGCAACCGCCAGTCTGTTCTGTGTATCTATGAGCTCTTTTGCTTTTTTGTTTTTTATTCCAGATCTAAGAGAGATCATATGGTACTTAGCATAATGTCCTAGAGGTCCATCCATTTTGTCACAAATAGCATATGTTTTTTATCTGTTCATCCATTGCTGAACACTTAGTTTGCTTTTAGATCTTGGTTGTGGTAAATAGTGCTGCAGTGAATATGAGGGTGCATATAGTTTTAAGAGTGTTGAATTGGAATTGCTGGATCATATGGTAGTTGTATTTTTAATTTTTAGAGGATCCTCCATACTGATTTCCATAGTAGTATACTACTTTACATTCCTGCCAGTAGTGCATAAGGGTTCCCTTTCCTCCAAATCCTTACTAGCACTTAATTCTGACAGATGGGGTGGTACGTCATTGTGGTTTTGATTTGCATTTCCCTGATGATTAGTGATGTGGAGCATCTTTTTATATAACTGCTGGCCATCTGTATGTCTTCTTTGGAAAAATGTCTATTCAGATCTTCTGCCCAGAAAATTTTTAATTTTTTTTTTGTCTACCTAGTTGTATGATCTTTTATATATTTGGGTATTAGTAATCTCTTACCAGATATATGATTTGCAAATATTTTCTCCTATTCAGTATTTTTTTTTGATGGTTTCCTTTGCTATACAGGAGCTTTGTAGTTTGATATAGTCTGACTTTTATTTTTGCTTTTGTTGCTTTTCTTTTGGTGTGAGAAATACATTGCTAAGATCTTTGGTAGGAGCTTACAACCTATGTTTTGAGGCCTTATATTTTAATACATTTTGAGTAAAATTTTGTGTATGGGGTAAAACAGTGGTCCGGTTTCATTCTTTTTTATGCGGCTGTCCAGTTTCCCAAAACCATTTATTGAAGATTCTGTCCATTTCCCCTTATATATTCATGGCTCTTTTGGCATATATTAATTGACCATTTATACGTGGGTTTATTTATGGGCTCTCTGTTGTTCCATTTATTGTATTTAATATATAAATTTATGTGTCTATTTTTATGCCAATACCATACTATTTTAATTACTGTAGCTTTCTGAGAGTTTGAAATCAGAGATGCCTCCAGCTTTGTTCTTCTTCCTCAAGATTGCTTTGGCTACTCAGGGTAATATGTGCTTCCATGCAGATTTTAGGATTGCTCTATTTCTGTGAAAAATGCCATTGGAATTTTTATAGGATTGTATCAAATATGTATATTGTTTTGGGTTGTATGGACATTTTAACAATATTATTCAAATCATGAGCATGTGTCTTCTTCAGTTTCTTTCCTTAATGTCTTGTAGTTTTCAGTGCTTTCACAGAGCCACAATTCTTCAATTTGATGAGGTCTGATTTATCTAATGTGTTTATTAACTATGCTTGTGGTGGTATTAAGTCTAAGAATTTTTTGCTTAGTTGTAGGAAAAGATTTTCTCCTATTTCTTTTACTTAAGTTTTATAGTTTTAATGTGATGCATTTAATGTGATGCATTTAATGTGATCCTTCCATCAATAAATTGTTTTTGCACATTGTCAAAAATCTGTTGAGAAATTTGTGTGGGTTTATTTCTGGGTTCTCTAATAGTTTCCATTGATCAGTGGTTTTCTAATATTTTCCATTGATCAGTCCTGCACTGTTGATTACTACAACTGTATAGAAACCCTCAATGCCAGGTACAGTGATTCCTTCCAGTATTCTTTATCAAGGTTGTTTTTGTTTTTGGAGGGCCTTCCCCTTTGCATATACATTTTAGGATAATTTTGTATATATCTACAAAATATCCTGCTGGGAATTCAATGGGAATTGCACTTAATCTATAGAAAAACTTAGATTATTCTCCCCTATTTTCTATAGGGAGAATTGCCATCTCTTCTCTGTTGACTCTTCTGATCCATGCAGTTGGTATGTGTCTCCATTTAATTAGGTCTTTCCTGATTTCTTTTATCTGTTTATATATATTTTTGGTAAATATATACTTAAGTATGTTTTTTGGATTTTTTTGAGCAATTGTAAGTGGTGCTAGATTTAAAATTTTGAATTCCACTTGTTTATAGCTAACATAGAGAAAATGATTTCTTATTTGTGTCTTGATCTTATAATTTGCCTTCTTGTTTACATTACTTAACAGTTCCGGAATATTTTTATTTTTGTGGATTCTTTGTGAGACAGTCATGTCACGTGCATATAGAGACAGTTTTCTTTCTTTCCTGTCAATCTGTATGTCTCTTACTTTTCTTGTCTTACTGTGGAGACTAGGATTTCCAGTACTATGTTGAATAGAATGGTTGAAAAACATCCTTGTCTTGCTTATGATAGTAGGAAGGATCATCTATTTTTTCACCATCAAATGTGATTTTAGCTGTTGTTTTTATTTAGATGTCCTTTATTAGGTTGAGGAAGTTTCCTTGCATTCCAAGTTTGTTGATTTTTGTATGTGTGTGAAAGGATGTTGGATGTCATATTTTTTTTTGCATTGAAAAATTCATGTGGTTTTATATTGTGTTTTACTGATATGGTGTATTACATTAATTCATTTTCAAATGTTAAACTACCTTGTTGCATTCCAGATGTAAATTACACTTGGTCCTGATGAATAAATCTTTCACTATGCTGCTAGATTCAATTTGCTAGTATTTTGTGATAATTTTTGTATCTATAGTCATAATAGGTATTAGTCTGTAGTTTTACTGTTTTGTGATTATCTTTTCTGTCTGATTTTGCTATCAGGGTAATACTGGCCTCATAGTATGACTTGTGAAGTTTTTCTTCCTCTGCTAATTTTGGAAGAGTTCATTAAGAATTGTTAGTTTTTAATAGTTTAATGCAGTTTTATACATCTGGGCTTGGGTTTTCATGGAGTTTTTTTGAATACCAATTCTCTTTGGTGTTACAGTTCTATTTCTTCTTGAGTCATTTACAGTAGTTTTTGTCCTTCTAGGAATTTTTCTGTTTCATCTAAATTATCTAATTTACTGGCATGCCATTGTTCATAGTATCCCTTTGTAATTCTTTTTATTTTTGTAAGATCAGTAATAATGCCTCCTCTTTTAATTCTGATTTTCAGTGATTTGAGTCTTCTCTCTTAGTGACTCTAGCTAAATGTTTATCAATTTTGCTGATCTTTTAAAAAAAACCTAGATTTTCTTTCATTAACTCTGTTGTTTTTTATTGTATTTAGTGGGTTTGATTCTGTTCTATTCTCTGTTATCATTTATCTCAGCTCTACTCTTTTTTTTTCTTTAATGGCCAATTTTATTTTTTAAAATGGTTATACTTGAGGTTGTTTGGCATCAACCTTGGACTTATTAGTTTCATCTTTGCTTTTATCAATCTGGCTATTTTTAAGTACACAAAAAATGTTTAGACTAATTCATTTAAACATATGCCTATGCTTTTTTCTATTCTTTTTATTTTTTATTTATCTTTTTATTTTGGTATCATTAATATACAATCACATGAGCAACATTGTGATTGCTAGTTTCCCCCCATTATCAAGTCCCCACTACATACCCCATTACAGTCACTGTCCATCAGCATAGTAAGATGCTATAGAGTTGCTACTTATCTTTTCTGTGCTATACGGCCTTCCCCGTGCCCCCACCCAAGTTATGTGTGCTAATCGTAATGCCCCTTATTCCCCTTATCCCTCCCTTCCCACCCATCCTCTCCAGTCCCTTTCTCTTTGGTAACTGTTAGTCCATTCTTGGGTTCTGAGAGTCTGCTGCTCTTTTGCACCTTCAGATGTTGCTTTGTTCTTATACTCTACAAATGAGTGAAATCATTTGGTATTTGTCTTTCTCTGTCTGGCTTATTTCACTGAGCATAATACCCTCCAGCTCCATCCATGTTGTTACAAATGGTAGGATTTGTTTTCCTCTTTTTTTTATCTTATTTTTTTATTTTGGTATCATTAATTACAATTACATGAGCAACATTATGGTTACTAGACTCCCCCATCATCAAGTCCCCACAACATACCCCATTACAGTCACTGTTCATCAGTGTAGTAAGATGCTATAGAATCACTACTTGTCTTCTCTGTGTTATACTGCCTTCCCTGTGCCCCCCTACCCCACATTATGTGTGCTAATCATAATGCCCCTTTTTCTCCCTTATCCCTCCCCTCCCATCCTTCTTCCCCAGTCCCTTTCCCTTTGGTAACTGTTAGTCCATTTTTGGTTTTTGTGAGTCTGCTGCTGTTTTGTTCCTTCAGTTTTTGCTTTGTTCTTATACTCCACAGAAGAGTGAAATCATTTGATACTTGTCTTTCTCTGCCTGGCTTATTTCATTGACTATAATACCCTCAAGCTCCATCCATGTTGTTGCAAATGACAGGATTTGTTTTCTTCTTATGGCTGGATAGTATTCTACTGTATATATATACCACATCTTCTTTATCCATTCATCTACTGATGGACACTTAGATTGCTTCCATTTCTTGGCTATTGTAAATAGTGCTGTGATAAACATAGGGGTTCATATGTCTTTTTGAAACTGGGTTCCTGCATTCTTAGGGTAAATTCCTAGAAGTGGAATTCCTGGGTCAAATGGAATTTCTATTTTCAGTTTTTTGAGGAACCTTCATACTGCTTTCCACAATGGCTGAACTAATTTACATTCCCACCAACAGTGTAGGATGGTTCCCCTTTCTCCACATCCTCACCAACACTTGTTGTTTGTCTTTTGGATGGTGGTCATTGTAACTGGTGTGAGATGATATCTCATTGTGGTTTTAATTTGCATTTCTCTGATGATTAGTGATGTGGAGCATCTTTTCATGTGCCTGTTGGCCATCTGAATTTCTTCTTTGGAGAAGTGTCTGATCAGATCCTCTGCTCATTTTTTAAATTGGATTATTTGCTTTTTGATGAGGTACATGAGCTCTTCTTATATTTTAGATGTCAACCCCTTATTAGATATTAGATATGTCATTTATGAATATATTCTCCCATACTGATGCCTTTTTATCCTACTGATGGTGTCCTTTGTAGTACAGAAGTTTTTTAGTTTGATACAGTTGCACTTGAACATTTTTGCTTTTGTTTCCCTTGACCGGGGAGATACGTTCATGAAAAAGTTGCTCATTTTTGTATTCAAAAGAGTTTTGCATATGTTTTCTTCTAAGAGTTTTATGGTTTCATGACTTACATTCAGGCCTTTGATCTATTTTGAGTTTTCTTTGGTGTATGGAGTTAGACAGTAATCCAGTTTCATTCTCTTACATGTAGCTGTCCAGTTTTGCCAACACTGGTTGGCGAAGAGGCTGTCATTTCCCCATTATATATCCAAGGCTCCTTTATCATATATTAATTGACAATACATGCTTTGGATAATATCTGGACTCTTTATTCTGTTCCACTGGTCTGTTGGTCTGTTCTTTTGCCAGTACCATATTGTCTTGATGACTGTGGCTTTGTAGTGGAGCTTGAAGTTGAGAAGCAAGATCCCCGTGCTTTATTCTTCCTTCTCAGGATTGCTTTGGCTATTTGGGGTCTTTTGTGGTTCCATGTGAATTTTAGAACTATTTGTTCCAGTTCATTGAATAATGCTGTTGGTATTTTGATAGTGATTGCATTGTATCTGTAGATTATTTTAGGCAGTATGGCCATTTTGACAATATGAATTCTTCCTAGCCAAGAGCATGGGATGAATTTCCATGTATTAGTGTCCTGTTTAATTTCTCTTAAGAGTGTCTTGTAGTTTTCAGAGTATAGGTCTTTCACTTCCTTGGTTATGTTTATTCCTAGGTATTTTATTCTCTTTGATGCAATTGTGAATGTAATTGTTTTTCAAATTTCTCCTTCTGCTAGTTCATTGTTAGTGTATAGGAATGCAACAGATTTCTGTGTTTTAATTTTGTATCCTGCAACTTTGCTGAATTCAGGTATTATTTCTAATAGTTTTGAGGTGGATTATTTAGGGTTTTTTATGTACAATATCATGTCATCTGCAAACAGTGACAGTTTGACTTCTTCCCTACCAATATGGATGCCTTTTATTTCTTTGTGTTATCTGATTGCCATGGCTAGGACCTCTAGTACTATGTTAAATAAAAGCAGGGAGAGTGGGCATAACTTGTCTTGTTCCTGATCTTAGAGAAAAAGCTTTCAGCTTCTCGCTGTTAAGTATGATGTTGGCTGTGGGTTTGCTATATATGGCCTTTATTATGTTGAGGTGCTTGCCCTCTATACCCATTTTTTTGAGAGTTTTTACCATGAATGGATGTTGAATTTTGTCAAATGCTTTTTCAGCATCTATGGAAATGATCATGTGGTTTTTGTCCTTCTTTTTGTTTATATGGTGGATGATGTTGATGCATTTTTTAATGCTGTACCATCCTTGCATCCTGGGATGAATCCCACTTGATCATGGTATATGATCCTCTTGATGTATTTTTTAAATTCAGTTTACTAATATTTTGTTGAATATGTTTTCATCTATTTTCATCAGGGGTATTAGTCTCTAATTTTCTTTTTCTGTGGTGTCTTTGCCTGGTTTTGGTATTAGAGTGATGCTGGCTTCATAGAATGATTTTGGAAGTATTCCCTCCTCTTTTATTTTTTGGAAAACTTGAAGGAGAATGGTTATTATATCTTCTGTATATGTCTGATAAAATTCAGCAGGGAATCCATCTGGCCTGGGTGTTTTTTTGTTCCTGGGTAGTATATTGATTACCACTTCAATTTCATTGCTGGTAATTGGTCTGTTTAGATTTTCTGTTTCTTCCTGGGTCAGTCTTGGAAGGTTGTTTTTTCTAGAAAGTTGTCCATTTCTTCTAGGTTATCCAGCTTGTTAGCATATAGATTTTCATAGTATTCTCTAATAATCTTTTGTATTTCTGTGGTGTCCTTAGTGATTTTTCCTTTCTCTTTTCTGATTCTGTTTATATGCGAAGACTTTCTTTTTTTCTTGATAAGTCTGGCTAGGGGTTTGTCTATTTTGTTTATTTTTTTTGAAGAACTGGCCCCTGGTTTCATTGATTCTTTCTATTGTTTTATTCTTCTCAATTTTATTTATTTTTGCTCTGATCTTTGTTATGTCTCTCCTTCTGCTGTCTTTGGGCCTCACTTGTTCTTATTTTCTAGTTTAATTAATTGTGAGTTAAGACTGTTCATTTGGGGTTGTTCTTTCTTGAAGTATGCCTGTATTGCAGTATACTTCCCTCTTAAAACAGATTTCACTGCATCCCACAGATTTTGGTGTATTGTGTTTTTGCTTTTATTTGTCTCCATATATTGCTTGATCTCTATTTTTATTTGGTCATTGATCCACTGATTATTTAGGAGCATGTTGGTAAGCCTTCATGTGCTTGTGGGCTTTTTTGTTTTCTTTGCATAATTTATTTCTAGTTTCATACCTTTGTGGTCTGAGAAGCTGTTTGGTACAATTTCAGTCCTTCTGAATTTACTGAGGCTGTTTTTGTGGCCTACTATGTGATCTATTCTGGAAAATGTCCCATGTGTACTTGAGTATAATGTGTATCCTCTGCTTTTGGGTGGAGTTTTCTGTACATGTCTATTAGGTCCATCTGTTTCAATGTGTCATTCAGTGCCTCCTTACTTATTTTCTGTCTGGTTGATCTGTCCTTTGGGGCGAGTGGTGTGTTGAAGTCTCCTAAAATGAATGCATTGCATTCTATTTCCCCCTTTAATTCTGTTAGTATTTGTTTCACATATGTAGGTGCTCCTGTGTTGGGTACATAGATATTTTTATGGTTATATCCTCTTGTTGGACTGACCCCTTTATCATTATGTAATGACCGTCTTTGTCTCTTGTTACTTTCTTTGTTTTTAAGACTATTTTGTCTAACACAAGTACAGTTACTCCTGCTTTTTTCTCCCCATTTCATGAAATATAGTTTTACATTCCTTCACTTTTAGTGTGTGAATATCTTTGGGTTTGAAGTGAATCTCTTCAAGGCAACATACAGATGTTTTTTTTTTCCATTCTGTAACTCTATGCCTTTTGATTGAGAGCTGATGGCTCCCTTCTTCCACCCATCCCCAGTTTGAGAACGAGGCTCTAAACTGACTGCACCAATTCTGAGTTTGCTGGGACCTCCATTGCCCTTGCCCAGCTCATGGTGTAAAGTAGGGATAACTGGGGCTATTGCTACTTTCCCCTCCATGAAGTGCTCAGTTGCTAAAGCAGGGTGTCACTCAGAGAGAAGCACACCTTAGTTCCAGAGCTGAGAGTAAGAATTTGACAGGTGAAGAGAAGAAGGCTATGAAACAGAGAGCTCAGAACCTCTTAACAGAAGTGACATCACTTGTGATAAAGTGGGAAACTCAAACCAAAGAGTGTTCTCAAAATCAATGGAGGTTTGGTGAAAGGCATTGGGAGATTCATAGATTCATTGGAGGTACAGCAAAACTGATGGCTTTTAGTTTGTCAAGAGAACAACAAAGGAAGAGTCAAGTGAGAGGAACAATCCTGAGGTCAGAACAATTCCCAAACACTGACTTGGGGAACTCTCCTTTCCAGGGAAACCAATTTTAATTATAACAGTTTTTCATGTATGCCCTAGGGCACTGTGGGAAACAACAGAGTTCCGAAACTGCTGCAGGTACATTCAAGCTGTAACTTCCAAGGAAAACTGTGGAGGCTTTACACTATGGTTGGAGAGTAGTGAACATCACTGAAAGAATTTAGCCAGTTGGTAACCAAATAAACAGGAAATAATTTTAACAAGCAGGGTGGGAGATGCAGCAGTACCCAGAGTTATACAATAAATTATCTTAAAAGTACAGTTTCTGAAAATATGTATGAGACAAGAAAAGAAACAGGAATGTATGATCCATACAGTAGAAAAAAGTAGGAAACAGAAATTACCTGTGAGAGTAACCAGATGTAGGACTTTAAGATTCAAAGTATTCATTATAATGAGATTAAAGTAATTAAAGGAAATGATTAAAGAAGGAAGGTATGAAAACAATGTCACATTAAATAGAGAATATCTATAAAGACTGAAAGTATAAAAAAAGAACCAAGTGGAAATTCTGCAGTTGTAAAATCACTGAAAGTAAAAACACACTAAAGATGCTCAACAGTAGATCAGATCTGGCATCAGACAGAATCACCTTAAAGAAGTTCCTCAGACTGAAAGAACATGACTTTGGTCAATAAATGTTGGTAAGAAAGAAACCACAGGTAGAAAATAGAATCACTTATGTTAAACCACACAGTAGCAAATGAAGATCTAAAACCTAGCCTAATTGCAATTGCAGTTTTTCCCAGGAATAGAATTTTAGAACAATCAGTCTGGAATTTCCTGATCAACTCTAGTGAGGTCATCTGCACGAGAGACCCCCAACCTCTGCACAGAGGAAGGTGACATGTTGCCTGAAATAATCGTTTCATTTACTTATATTTCTTATCCCTGCCACTTTTCTACCTATAAAAAGCTTCTATTTGTATGGCTCCTCTTTGGTAGGCAGGATGCGCCCAACTCATGAATCATTTAATAAAGTCAATTAGACCTCCAAATGTATACTTGCTTTAATTTTGGTTTTTAACAATTTGAATCCACACAAAAAAAACCAAAGTGCTCCAGTAAAGGTAATTATGTAATTATAAAGATAGTGTAAGTACTTATTTCTTCTTCTTTTTTCCTTCTTATTTAAAAAGCAACTGTATAAAAGAAATTGACTATGATGTACCAATTGGGTTCATATCATAAATATACACTTTCCAACAGGAGCACAGAGGAGGCTGGGTGGCAACAAAGCTCTACTGGGTTAAGGAGTGATTCCAGAGGGCAACTTGAATACAGAGGAACAAATGAATCAAAAGTGATCAACAAGAAGGTTAAAATAACAAAACCTATAAATATAACACTTGTTTGCCTTTCTGTTTTTGGCTTCATTGAAATATATGAAATAATATTTATAACAATGTATTTTTAGCTTTGTACATTCACAGATGTAATATGAATAATACTGATACCATAAGAAGCAGGGAAATAGAAAAGATCTACATAAGAGTAAGACTTCTATATCTCACTGGAATTAAGCTAGTATAAATGTCAAGTTGACTCTGACAGGTTAAGATATATGTGGTAACCCTATAACAATCAATAAGGAAATAACTAAAAAATATATAGTGGAAAGTCATTAAATAAATTAAAATGCTACATTAGAAAATATTCACTTCATTCAAAAGAATTAATGAGAAATAGTGGAACACACATGAAACATGGAAACAGAGAGCAAAATGGTAAAGTATATCCAGTTTTATAAATAGTAATATTAAATGTGAATGGATTAAATTATTTAAACCAAAGGAAAAGATTGTGAGAATGGATTTAAAGAGCAATATCCAAGTATTTTTTGTCTACATGAAACATATTTTATGTATATAAAGATGAAAATAGTTTAAAGCAATAGGCAGGAAAACAATATACCATGCATACAAAAATCACAGGAAAGTAGAGTAGTAATCCAATTACTAGGCAAAGTATACATTAAAAACACCAAAAAAAATGGGGAGGAAAAAGATGGCAGTGTGAGAAGTTAGGCAGAAACCTCCTCCCAAAAACCACATATAACACAAAAATACAGCAAATACAGCTGATTCTGAAAGAGTGACCAGAAAGAAGACTGAAATAGCTGGTCTACATATAGGGAAAGAGAAGAACTCATGGAAAAAGCTAAAGTAACAAAGCCACAATGTGGCAGGACCCAAGCCCTCCATCCTCCACAGCTCACCAGCAGGAGGAAGAGAAATAAAGCAGGGAGGGAGCAGAAGTCTGGGACTGCTAAACACCCACCCCTGGAGATCTTCTCTGGGAACATAAACCCACATTACATAGTGCTTTGGAGATTAGTGAGGCTGGAAAGCAAAGACAGAATACTCAGAGTGAGATTCCAGCCACTTGTGGAGAACAGGTACTACAACAGGCCACTCTGGGACAAAACAAAGGCAGGCACTTTGAAAGACATTCCAACAGCAGGAGGGGTGCTAAGGAGCAAGGATTATACAGAGCTTGCCGCTCAGGAGAAAGGACAGTGGACAAAATCATCCTGGCACACCTAGCCAACCAGGTTGGGAACTTTCAGGAGCTTTAGGCACTGCATTCCCCTGGTTGGCAATGCAGCACCAAGACCCCCACTGTAATATTCAGTCTGCAGCTCCTTCCTGCAGGCCGGCACTGGTTCACAAAATGGCTGCCCCTGCTGTCCCACCAGGCTAGCCAGAGGGTGGCTTCAACTGTGGCAGCTACAAGGGCATAATACAGAGGCTCCTCCCTGTGCACTAGGTCCACAAGCCCTGGCAATGGAGGCACACACTGCAGCTGGGAAGCAGGAAAGAGTTTCCTCCCAGCAGGCACTGGTGCCACTGGCCTGTGACCCCTGCCATTACTCCAGTTGCAAGGCAGGACCATAGAGTAGAGTTTCTGGGCACTATAGGGTGCCACCCACACAGAGTTACTATTTCATTGTGATCACTGGAGATATGAAATGGCAAAAGGATCCTATACAAACCGTAATACAGCAAATACCAGAAAGAAGACCAAGTGAAGCTAAAATCACCAATTTTCTTGATAAAAATTTCAAAATAAAAATAAAAAACATGCTCATGGAGATACAGGAAAGTACTCAAGAACTCACAGGAGAATTCAGGAATGACATACAAATGTCGAAGATTACAGTATCTGAAATGAAACATACATTGGAGGCATTTAAAAGCAGATTAGATGAGGTAGAAGAGATGGTAAATGAAATAGAAATAAGAGAACAGGAATACAAAGAAGCTGAGGAACAGAGAGAAAAAAGGATCTCTAGGAATGAAAGATTGTTAAGAGAACTGTGTGACCAATCCAAACGGAACAATGTTCGCATTATAGGAGTACCAGAAGAAGAAGAGAGAGAAAAAGGGAAAGTCTCTTTGAGAAATAATTGCTGAAAACTTCCCCAATCTGAGGAAGGGAATGGTCTCTCAGGCCTTGGAAGTGCACAGATCTCCCAACACAAGGGACCCAAGGAAGACAACACCAAGGCATATAATAATTAAAATGGCAAAGTGTGAGGATAAGGACAGAGTATTAAAAGGAGTCAGAGAGAGAAAAAAAGATCACATACAAAGGAAAACCCATCAGGCTATCATCAGACTTCTCAACAGAAACCTTCCCGGCCAGAAGGGAGTGGCATGATATATTTAATGCAATGAAACAGAAGGGCCTCGAACCAAGAATACACTACATGGCAAGATAATTATTTAAATTTGAATCACAGATTAAGAATTTCCATATATACAAAAGTTGCGGGAATTTACTTTCCACAATCCATCTCTACTGTATTTTACAGGGACTGCTACAGATGGCAGTGCTCCTAAGGCTAAATAGCTGTCACCAGATAAAATAAAGCAACAGTAAAGGTAGTAGACTTACTTAATTACTAAGCAAATGCAATTAAATCAACTACCTCAAAAGTCGGTCAAGGGATACACAAAGAGTACAGAATATAACACCTAATATATAAAGAGTGGAGGAAGAAGAAAAAGAAGGGAGAAAAAAACCCCTTTAGATTGTGTTTGAAATAGAGAAATAAGCGAGTTAAGTTAGACTGTTAGGTAGTGAAGATGCTGTTCTTGAATCTTTGGTAACCACAAATTTAAAGCCGGCAACAGCACTAAGTACATATCTAATGATAATCACCCCAAACATAAATGGACTGAACACACCAGTCAATGCTGACATCCTGTCCCTCCATAGAGGATGCTGTCTAGGGTGGCGGGTTCTTGTTACACCAGCCTGGAATGGAGTTTCCATCTAGCTGAGCTGAGATGGGGGAGGGAGTGAAAAGGTCTGGGTTAGCATACCACAGATGAAGTGTTCTTACCAACTTTAAGTGGGTTTTCTTCCATAAATTCTTTTCCATTTTTTCTAAATCCTTAGAATCCTTTTCTTAGGGTATAAATTATAAAATAATTTACATCAGTTTCATTGGGGACCAGGTTTGTGGCATTCCTCCAACTGTCATATCAGAGGTCACTCTCCTATAATAACTTTAAATATAGTTTTCCTAATAGTCATTGCTTTATTGGATATATTCTTTGTTATTTGGTAGTATTTTGTTACAAATATTTGAGGGATTTTAACTGTTGCTTTTAATATTGATTTCATTGTGTCAGAGAATGTGGTTTACATAGTACTTATTTCTTGAATTTTGTTGACTCTTTTTTCATGATCTCTAAAAATTTTGCCTTTGACTGTTCTATTTATTTGTTTATTTATTATTTTTATTTTTTTAATTTTTATTTTGTTATCATTAATCTACAATTACATGAAGAACATTATGTTTACTAGGCTCTCGCCTACCCCAAGTCCCCCCCCCACAAACCTCATTACAGTCACTGTCAATCAGCACAGTAAGATGTTGTAGAGTCACTACTTGTCTTCTTTGTGTTGCACAGCCCTCCCCTTTCCCCCACCCCCCACATTATACTAATATATGCTAATCAGAATACCCCCTTTCTTCTTCCCCACCCTTATCCCTCCCTACCCTCCCATTCTACCCAGTCTCTTTCCCTTTGGTAACTGTTAGTCCATTCTTGGGTTCTGTGATTCTGCTGCTGTTTTGTTCCTTCAGTTTTTCCTTTGTTCTTATACTCCACAGATGAGTGAAATCATTTGGTATTTGTCTTTCTCCGCTTGACTTATTTCGCTGAGCATAATACCCTCTAGCTCCATCCATGTTGTTGCAAATGGTAGGATTTGTTTTCTTCTTCTGGCTGAATAATATTCCATTGTGTATATGTACCACATCTTCTTTATCCATTCATCTACTGATGGACACTTAGGTTGCTTCCATTTCTTGGCTATTGTAAATAGTGCTGCGATAAACATAGGGGTGCATTTGTCTTTTTCAAACTGGAGTGCTGCATCCTTAGGGTAAATTCCTAGAAGTGGAATTCCTGGGTCAAATGGTATGTCTATTTTGAGCATTTTGAGGAACCTCCATATTGCTTTCCACAATGGTTGAATGAATTTACATTCCCACTAGCAGTGTAGGAGGGTTCCCCTTTCTCCACAACCTTGCCAACATTTGTTGTTTGTCTTTTGGATGGCAGCCATCCTTACTGGTGTGAGGTGATATCTCATTGTGGTTTTAATTTGCATTTCTCTGATAACTAGCGATGTGGAGCATCTTTTTTGTGTGTCTGTTGGCCATCTGAATTTCTTCTTTGGAGAACTGTCTCTTCAGCTCCTCTGCCCATTTTTTAATTGGATTATTTGTTTTTTGTTTGTTGAGGTGTATGAGCTCTTTATATATTTTGGATGCCAACCCTTTATCATATCTGTCATTTACGAGTATATTCTCCCATACTGTAGGGTACCTTTTTGTTCTATTGATGGTGTCCTTTGCTGTACAGAAGCTTTTCAGCTTGATATAGTCCCACTTGTTCATTTTTGCTGTTGTTTTCCTTGCCTGGGCAGATATATTCATGAAGGAGTCTCTCATCTTTATGTCCAAGAGATTTTTGCCTATGTTTTTTTCTAAGAGTTTTATAGTTTCATGACTTAACATTCAGCTCTTTGATCCATTTTGAATTTACTTTTATGTATGGGGTTAGACAGTGAACCGGTTTCATTCTCTTACATGCAGCTGTCCAGTTTTGCCAGCACCATCTGTTGAAGAGATTGTCATTTTCCCGTTGTATGTCCATGGCTCCTTTATCGAATATTAATTGACCATATATGTTTGGGTTAATGTCTGGAGTCTTCTAATCTGTTCCACTGATCTGTGGCTCTGTTCTTGTGCCAGTACCAAATTGTCTTGATTACTATGGCTTTGTAGTAGACCTTGAAGTTGGGGAGTGAGATCCCTGCCACTTTATTCTTCTTTCTCAGGATTTCTTTGGCTATTCAGGGTCTTTGGTGTTTCCATATGAATTTTTGAACTATTTGTGTTAGTTCATTGAAGAATGTTGTTGGTAATTTGATAGGGATTTCATCAAATCTGTATATTGCTTTGGGCAGGATGGCCATTTTGACGATATTAATTCTTCCTAGCCAAGAGCATGGAAAGAGTTTCCATTTGTTATTATCCCCTTTAATTTCTCTTAAGAGTGTCTTATAGTTTTCAGGATATAGGTCTTTCACTTCTTTGGTTAGGTATATTCCTAGGTATTTTATTCTTTTTGATGCAATTGTGAATGGAATTGTTTTCCTGATTTCTCTTTCTATTGGCTCATTGTTAGTGTATAGGAAAGCCACAGATTTCTGTGTGTTAATTTTGTATCCTGCAACTTTGCTGTATTCCAATATCAGTTCTAGTAGTTTTGGAGTGAAGTCTTTAGGGTTTTTTATGTACAATATCATGTCATCTGCAAATAGTGACAGTTTAACTTCTTCTTTACCAATCTGGATTCCTTGTATTTATTTGTTTTGTCTAATTGCCGTGACTAGGACCTCCAGTACTATGTTAAATAACAGTGGGGAGAGTGGGCATCCCTGTCTTGTTCCTGATCTCAGACGAAAAGCTTCAGCTTCTCTCTGTTCAGTATGGCTGTGGGTTTATTGTATATGGCCTTTATTATGTTGAGGTACTTGCCATCTATACCCATTTTGCTGAGAGTTTTTATCATGAATGAATGTTGAATTTTGTCAAATGCTTTTTCAGCATCTATGTGGAGAGGATCATGTGGTTTTTGTCCTTCTTTTTGTTGATGTGGTGGATGATGTTGATGGATTTTTGAATGTTGTACCATCCTTGCATCCCTGAGATGATTCCCACTTGGTTGTGGTGTATAATCCTCTTCATGTACTTTTGAATTCAGTTTGCTAATATTTTATTGAGTATTTTTGCATCTACGTTCATCAGGGATATTGGTCTGTAATTTTCTTTTTTGGTGGGGTCTTTGCCTGGTTTTGGTATTAGGGTGATGTTGGCTTCATAGAATGAGTTTGGGAGTATTCCCTCCTCTTCTATTTTTTGGAAAACTTTAAGGAAAATGGGTATTATATCTTCTCTGTATGTCTGATAAAATTCCAAGGTAAATCCATCTGGCCCAGGGTTTTTTTCTTGGGTAGTTTTTTGATTACCACTTCAATTTCTTTGCTGGTAATTGGTTTGTTTAGATTTTGTGTTTCTTCCTTGGTCAGTCTTGGAAGGTTGTATTTTTCTAGGAAGTTGTCCATTTCTTCTAGGTTTTCCAGCTTCTTAGCATATAGGTTTTCATAGTATTCTCTAATAATTCTTTGAATTTCTGTTGAGTCCGTTGTGATGTTTCCTTTCTCGTTTCTGATTCTGTTGATATGTGTTGATTCTCTTTTTCTCTTCATAAGTCTGTCTAGGGGCTTACCTATTTTGTTTATTTTCTCAAAGATCCAGCTCTTGGTTTCATTGATTTTTTGTATTGTTTTATTCTTCTCAATTTTGTTTATTTCTTCTCTGATCTTTATTATGTCCCTCTTTCTGCTGACTTGAGGCCTCATTTGTTCTTCTTTTTCCAATTTTGATAATTGTGATGTTAGACTATTCATTTGGGATTGTTCTTCCTTCTTCAAGTGTGCCTGGATCACTATATACTTTCCTCTTAAGACTGCTTTCGTTGTGTCCCACCGAAGTTGGGGCTTTGTGTTGTTGTTGTCATTTATTTCCATATATTGCTGGATCTCCATTTTAATTTGGTCGTTGATCCATGGACTATTTAGAGGTGTGTTGTTAAGCCTCCATGTGTTTGTGAGCCTTTTTGCTTTCTTGGTACAATTTATTTGTAGTTTTATACCTTTGCGGTCTGAAAAGTTGGTTGGTAGGATTTCAATCTTTTTTAATTTAGTGATGCTCTTTTTGTGGCCTAGTATGTGGTCTATTCTGGAGAATGTTCCATGTGCACTTGAGAAGAATGTGTATCCTGTTGCTTTTGAGTCTATGAGGTCCATCTGTTCTAGTGTGTCCTTACTTATTTTCTGTCTAGTTTATCTGTCCTTTGTAGTGAATGGTGTGTTGTAGTCTCCTAAAATGAATGCATTGCAGTCTCTTTCCTCCTTTTGTACTGTTAGTGTTTGTTTCACATATGCTGGTGCTCCTGTGTTGGGTGCATATATATTTATAATGGTTATATCCTCTTGTTGGACTGAGCCCTTTATCATTATGTAATGTCCTTCTTTATCTCTTGTTACTTTCTTTGTTTTGAAGTCTGTTTTGTCTGATACTAGTACTGCAACACCTGCTTTTTTCTCCTTGTTGTTTGCATGAAATATCTTTTTCCATCCCTTGACTTTTAGTCTGTGCATGTCTTTGGGTTTGAGGTGAGTCTCTTGTAAGCAGCATATAGATGGGTCTTGTTTTTTTATCCATTCAGTGACTCTATGTCTTTTGATTGGTGCATTCAGTCCATTTACATTTAGGGTGATTATCGACAGGTATGTACTTATTGCCATTTCAGGCTTTAGATTTGTGGTTATGAAAGGTTCCAGGTTACTTTCCTTACTATCTAAGAGTCTAAGTTAACTCACTTAGTATGCTGTTACAAACACAATCTAAAAGTTCTTTTCTATTTCTCCTCCTTTTTCTTCCTCCTTCATTCTTTATATATTAGGTATCAAATTCTGTACTTTTTCTTTATCCCGTGATTGACTTTGGGGATAGTCAATTTTATTTTGCATTTGCCTCACAATCAGCTGCTCCACCCTCCCTACTGTGATTTTGCTACCTCTGGTGACAGCTGTCCAACCCTAGGAACACTTCCATCTATAGCAGTCTCTCCAAAATAAACTGCAGAGATGGTTTGTGGGAGGTAAACTCTCTCACCTTTTGCTTATCTGGAAATTGTTTAATCCCTCCTTCAAATTTAAATGATAATCTTGACAGATAAAATAATCTTGGTTCCAGGCCCTTCTGCTTCATGGCATTAAATACATCATGCCATTTCCTTCTGACCTGTAAGGTTTCTGTTGAGAAGTCTGATGTTAGTCTGATGGGTTTTCCTTTGTATGTTATCTTATTTCTGCCTCTGGCTGCTTTTAACAGTCTGTCTTTATCCTTGATCTTCCCCATTTTAATTACTATGTGTCTTAGTGTTGTCTTCCTTGGGTTCCTTGTGTTGGGGGATCTGTGGATCTCCATGGCCTGAAAGACTATCTCCTTCCCCATATTGGGGAAGTTTTCAGCAACTACCTTCTCAAAGACACTTTCTATCCCTTTCTCTCTCTCTTCTTCTTCTGGTATCCCTGTAATGCGAATATTGTTCTGCTTGGATTGGTCACACAGTTCTCTCAATATTCTTTCATTTTTAGAGATCCTTTTTTCTCTCTGTGCCTCAGCTTCTTTGTATTCCTCTTCTCTAGGTTCTATTTCATTTATTGTCTCCTGCACCGTATCCAACCTGCTTTTAATATCCTCCATCGTGTTCTTTAACGATTGGATCTCTGACCTGAATTCATTCCTGAGTTCTTGGATGTCTTTCTGTACCTCCATTAGGATGTTGATTATTTTTATTTTGAACTCCCTTTCAGGAAGAGTCATGTGATCCGTATCATTTAAATCTTTCTCAGGAGTTGTATTAACAATTTTACTCTGGACAAGGTTTCTTTGGCATTTCATGTTTGTATATGGCGCCCTCTAGTGCCCAGAAGCTGTGTTCTGGAGCTGCTGAGCCCCTGAAGCAATGTTGGGGGTCGCAGGGGTGCGGTACTGGTACCTGGGGGTAGGAAAGAGCTGTTCCCCGCCTCCTGGCTGCTGTGCCTGTCTCCACTGCCTGAGCCAGTGGGCTGGTCACACAGGTATAAGTTTTTGTCCCAGAGCAGCCAGATATGGATCCCTGCTTTCCACAAGCAGCCGGAATCCCAGTCTTCCCAGGAACTCTGCCTGTATTATCTTTCCAACCTGGTAGTCATGCGAGTCTCATGAAAGCACCATGAAATGTAGGTTTGTGCTCCCAGAGCAGACCCTCGGAGCTGGGTATTCAGCAGTCCGAAGCCTTCCACCCCCTCCCTGCTCCATTTGTCTTCCTACCACTGGTGAGCCTGGGTGGGGGAGGGGCTTGCGTCCTGCGAAGCCACAGCTCTGGTACATTACCCGGTTAGTTCGCTGAGGTCTGCTTTTTTCTCCAAGTGTGTGCAGTCTGATGCGGTCCTCTTTCCTGCTGCTCTCTCAGGATTAGTTGCGCCAATTAAATTTTCTACTTGTATCCAGTTTTAGGAGGAAGCCTTTGTCCCTTCTCTCACGCCGCTGTCTTTTTTGTTCTATTTATTTTTGTTTCTTGGACACCATTTAAACATTTTTTATGGCTGCTTAATTTATCATCCATGTTTTTTAACTTGTCTGTCATATATCTAAATACTTAATTGTCTTGTGATTTCGGAAACCATTGTCCAATTTACCACATCTCTTCTCATGTATGTCACATTTGCTATTTAGCTTGTCTATTCACTTTATAGAAGTTAAAAGTTATGCACTTAGAAAGTGCAGGAGACCTCAGAGTGAGGAACGCACTGAGAGGTTGGGGATTCCCCCTTTTAAGGATTTTTTTTTTCAGGAATGTGAAAAGGAGCTAGGGGTGTGGTCTTTGTGGTCTTGTTAAGTGGTCTCAAGTATCTTTGATGAGACACTAAGTTTCTTCTTATCAGTCTTCCAGGTAGTTCTGCATAATTACGTTAACACAAGAAATTACTTCTCAGGTTCCCTCCCAGGATAACAGCTTCCTGGTCTGGGAGCATAGCAATCAAGACTTCCACTTGTTCTTTAGTCATGTCCACCTGCTTTTGTTTTATAATTTCCTAATCTTAATTTATTCCTTTAACATCTTGAAGATTGATATTTTTTAACTTTGAAATTTTCAGAATGTATATGAAAACTTGTGCTTACCCATACCCTTGGCTAAATTAGGTGTTTCTGCTCTTTTGTCTTTATTGTGACTGTAAAATGCTATGTCACTGTTATGATTTCATTTTCCTGAGTAGTAGTGTCTTTGAGCATCTTTTTCTGTGTTTATTGCCCTTTTTTGGATTTTTCTATTTATATATTTTTCCTATTTTGCTAAGTTCTTATGTTCTTATCAATTTCTAATAACTTTGAAGTTTGAACTTTGAATATAGATCAGTAGTTTGCACTTGTGGTCTCTTGGGAATTGCTGAGACCCTTTCAAAGGGGTCAGTAAGGTAAAAACTGTTTTTATAGTCATAATATGACAGTATTTACTATTTTCATGATTGACATTTTCAGTTAACGTGGGTAAACTTCTGTGGGACAGTCCTCTGCAAGTATCTGGAAAGGCTGTTCAAATGCCTCCTTTCCAAGTGTTAATCTGTATGGCAATAAACTAATACAGTGCATGTGACTGAATGCACAAGCAAGTATAAGACTGCAACTGATCACTATTAAGCCAGACAGTAAAGAGGTTTTCAAAATATAAAGCAATACTACTCTTCCCACCGATTCTTTTAGAAAACAATTATATGCCTAAAATTATTTTTTTATGTTAACTCTTTAATGACTTTGTGTTATTTTAGAATGGGTTATTTTTAATGTAGGTGTTATTTTTAATGTATTAAACATTAAAAAGTTTTTCAGTTTTGGTTTCTAATACTTTAAATATTGATAATAAAGCCCACTTAAAAGTCTTTGGTATTTCCCAGTAGTTTTTAAGAATGTAAAGGGATCCTGGAACCAAAACTTTTGAGGATAGCTGCTATAGATTTGTATTTCACTTTCTATCATTTTAATTTTTCTGAGTCATATGTCTTTTTTTTTCTTCTCAAGCTTCCGATTTTCATCTGAGGATTTTAGTGCGTATGCTTTTCAGGGATTCCCTGCGAGGACTTGGAGGACTCAGCAGAGTTGTATGCATGGCTACTGTGGAGGATACACAATAGGAAGAGCAAGGGCAAGGGTGTGAGCAGAGACTGGGAAACCCATGTACAGGCCTTCTAAGCTCTCTCCTTCCTGCTTGAGGTCACTTGAGCCACCCGCTCCCTTAGCAGAGAAAATCCAGTAACCATCTCTGTTATTTCTGCCCAGGGAGCCATTAGAGATTAAGCTACGAGGTATTGTCTAGAAGCTAGTCTGTAGGCTGTCTGCCTAGTAACTATGAAAACTCTGAACTCCCAGAGGTGCAGGTTCGGGCTTCAGGTGGCTAAACAGCTTTGTTAAAGAGAGAAAGATGCCTGTCAGCATAGGGCCAATCTCACAGCCTGTTGTGTTAACTCCTTTATGCACGTGAGCTGATTCTGGATCACTGTGTATATTATCGTGTACTTCTCCCAGAGATTTGGAGCTATCATCAGAAGAGAATAATGTTAATACAGTTTTTGAGGGCATTTTGGGACCTTTTTGGCTTATATTCACACTTATTTCTATCAAAGCTTGACAGATGCCAAAGTACAGTAAAACAAGACAGGTTTATAAGATTTGTGTTTCAATGTGACATTTGTTTTCAGTATTCTTTTTCACTGTTTCATGGACCTTTTTGGTATGGTGACACAAATCTTCCTTCAGTTACAGAACTGTTTTCCTGTTTGTCCCTTGGTTAGCTTCTTTTCTGGACCTTCTTCACTCTGATATATCTGGGATCACTCTTCCTTCTTACTTTGATCTATAATTTTGTTTCTAATTTCGCTCTGTGCTATCTGAGAATTCCATTATTTGGTTTCCAAACATATAGTTAGATTTTTAACCTTGGTTTGATTTATAATTCAATTTTGAAAATTTGAGTTTTTGTATTTTTTTTAATCTTTCAAGAAAACTTTCCATGTTTACCAATCATTACTCTTTTACAACAGCTTTATAATGGTTTTATGTTTAGTTTCTATCTTTACTAGTTTTAATTTTAAAAACTTATTTAATGCTTTCTATGTTAATTTTCTTTAGGGCTCTTTCCCTTGCTTTTTTTCATTTCCTTGAAATGATCTTGGATTTCCCAAAGTTGGGGTGGGATAGTCTGTGGTTATCATTCAGAGGTGTAAATGAAGCTGATATTTTTCTCAGCAGTTAGAAGCTGTCTGATCTCTACTTTGGATACAAAGACTGACAGTACCTTGGTATGTACCCTTAATTTTGGCTTAAAGGAATAGGTAGGAAAGTGAACAATGGCAACTCTGACTTCAGGGTGAGTGGGGAACATTTTCTTAGCAAGTAAACTGAGAACATGGCATGAATGTCTCCTCAATTAACAAAAGTAGCAGTAGAGTTACATGTCTCAGAAGGATAACTTTTCTGATCTCTGGGATTGTTATAGATTTCTTATCATTTTTACATTTCTTGTGTCATTTCAGTGAGACTTTGAAATGTGTAGGAGAAAGATTCTTAGTTGAAGCTGTTGTAATGAAACATTATAAAACTTATAGATTTGTTAGAAACATACTTTTTACTTTGCCTGTTTTTGGTAATTATATGAACCTAATTTCTTCTAAGATGAATATCTAAATTTAGAGAAGTTTCACTCCTGAGTTTGAGACAGCATAATATTGTGGGTAAGGGCACAGGCTCTGGGCCAGGTTTCTTAGTTAGCATCTTAGTTTGTTAGCATAGGTGTTGGGCAAGTGACATAATCCTCAGTCCCCTCAATTTCCTCTAGTGGATATAAAAATAATACCAATCTTAAATGATGTTAGGAAAACTATTTGTAAATATCCTATAACAGCATTTGTCACTTAGTAACTGTTAAATAAATATTTGTTAAGCTGTATATAAAAACATATACTATGAATTCATTTCAAATAATGATTACTCCTGAGTAGTTGCAATATATTTGAATTGCTTAAATTATCATTTTTTGTTATTCTTTGTTTACATTTTTTACAGCTTATCATGAACCTCATTATTATTACCAGTTCACAGCACAGTATCATGCAGCTCCCTGCAATAGTGTGTATAATATTTCTTTTAAGAAGAACCTTCTTTGGATTTTAAGCCAAATTGTTCACCACGTTTCATGTGAAGTTTCTTTGCTTAAGTCTGAATGCCATCGTGTTAAAATGCAGAGAGCTGGTATACAAAATGAATTGTTCTTTACATTTTCAGGTAAGTATATACAATTCTTTAAAGAAAACAAATTGAGAACACAAAGCTAGTTCTAGACATGTTGTGAATTACCAGCTGCATTTTTAGAATGTAAATGTTACAAATCTGTTTCATGTTCTTTACTTTGACTTAGTTGCAATAATCCTCAAAATAAAATTCTGCTGAATATGTAATAATAAAAAGTTTATGTTCTTAAGTAACTTAAACCTTGCTATAATAATTTATTAGAGAATGGAATTTAGTATAGGAAAATATCTATCATGATATTTAGCTACAAATATTTAATTTGTAACAACATCTAATTATAAGAAATGGTTAATATCCAGAGGGACTGTTCCAACAGCTTAGGGTACTTTTCCTGGTAATGCATGGTGAAGGCCCAATATTTTCTGGAAAATGAAGGACTGGACTTTATACTCTAAATTTATAAAATGCCTGTTTGAGTGAGCACTTTGGAATAACCATCCAAAGTTTTTTTAATGGATCGTAGAGGCAAAAGGACCTTGTCTTCTTTTAATTGCAAATAGTGTTGCTTGCTGTTTGCCTTTCCTTCTCCCTTTGTCCTTGATTCCTCTACTGTCAGTGTTTGGTTACACTCATTTCTCTGATTTTCCCTCCTATTTTTTTTGCCAACTAGGATGGAATTTTAGGCACAAGTGAGAGATATGAAGCTCTAAGGGAAAAGAACAAGAGAAGTTCAACACCATTTCACTATCTTTTTTACTGCCTTTCTCTTTTTCAGAAATCACTGATAATTATTCTCCAATACCTGGAGAAAAGTATCACATATAGACTAACTCTTTCTTTAGCTCTTCAAGGACCCACTATTTGTATTCATGAGTTATGGGATCTTTATAACTGGTGTATTTAATAGGTTCTATTAATAGGCACTTAATACTCCTTAGAAAATCAGCAAGTGTACTTGAACTCATAAGAGAAAAGAAATGATATTCAATAGAAATGATGCATTGTGGGCTTGATTTTAATTTCTCTAATGACTAATGATATTGAACATCTTTTAATATGCTTATTAGCCATTTGTATATCATTTTTGGAGAAAAGTCTATTCCTGTTATTTGCCACATTTTTTCCCCAGCTTTATTGAGATGTAATTGACATGGAATGTATAACTGCCTTATAAGCTTAAGGTGTACAACATAAAGATATATGTTATATATTGCAAAATGATTACTACAGTAAACTGAGTTAACACATCTACATTTCGCATAGTTACAATTTATCATTTTTTGTGGTGAGAATTTTAAAATGTACACTTTTAGCAACTTTCAAATATATAATGCATTTTACTCACCGTGCTATACATTATATCCCTGGGCTTATTAATCTTATAACTGGAAGTTTGTATTCTTCATCCACCTCCATCCGTTTCCCCCTGCCTCCACTCTTCACCCCTAGCAGCCACCAGTTTGCTCTGTTTCTAAGAGTTCAGTTTTGGTCGATTCTACATACAAGTGAGGTCATACAGTATTTGCCTTTCTCTGCCTGACTCATTTCACTCAGCAAAATGGCCTCAAGTTTCATCCACATTGTCACAAGTGGCAGAATTTCCTTCCTTTTAATGGCTGAATAATACTCCACTGTATATATGTACAACATTTTCTTTATCCATTCATCTGTCAGTGGACACAAGTTATTTCTACATCTTGGCTATTGTAAATAATGCTATAATGAACATAAGGGTGAAGATATATTTTTGAGAGAGTGATTTCACTTTTTTAGATATATATCCAGATGTGGGATTGCTGGTTCAATAGATAGTTCTATTTTTTTTGTTTGTTTTTTTGAGGAACCACTACTATTCTCCAGAGTGGCTGTACCAATTTATATTTCCACCAGTAGTGCACAGAGGTTCCCTTTTCTTCACATCGTCACCAATGCTTCTCTCTATCTTTTTGCTACTTGCCATTTTAAAGATATGAGGTGGTATCTCATGGTTTAGATTTTTGATTTCCCTGATGATTAGTGCTGTTGAGCATCCTTTCATATACTCATTTACCATTTGAATATCTTATTAGACAAAACTGTCTATTCAGGTCTTTTTCTATTTTTAATCAGATTATTTGTTTTTTGCTTTTCCTTTGTCTGAATTCCTTGCTCTCTCTCTCTCTCTCTCTCTCTCTCTCTCTCTCTCTCTCTCTCTACACACACACACACACACTTTGGATATTAATGCCTTATCCCATTCTGTAGGTTGCCTTATCAGTTTGTTGATACTTTATTTTGCTATGAACATCTCTTTTAGTTTAATGTAGTCTGCTTGTTTATTTTTGTTTTCATTGCTTGCACTTGGGTGTTATATATCATAAAGTCATTGTAAGATCACTGTTAAGGAGCTTTTTCTCTAAGTTTTCTTCTAAGAATGGTTTAAATTTACATGTAGATCTTTAATCCATTTCAGGTTAATTTTTGTGAGTGGTATAAGATAAAGGACCAGTTTCTTTCTTTTGCATGTGAATATCCAGGTTTCCCATATAATTTATCATAGGGAGTATCTGTTCTCCACTGAATATTCTCAGCTCCCTTGTCAAATATTAGTTACCTTATATGCATCAGTTTATTTCTTGGGCTCTCAATTCCGTTCCATAGGTCTGGTGGTCTGTGTGTGTGTTTTCATGCCAGCACCATAACCTTTGTAATGTACTTTGAAATGAGAAGTGTGATGCCTCCAGCTTTGTTCATTTTTCTCAGGACAGTGTTGGTTATTCAGGATCTTTTGTGGTTCCATACAAATTTTAAGATTTTCCTTTTTCTATTTCTATAAAAAATGCCAGTGGAATCTTGATTGGGATTACACTGAATTTATAAATTGCTTTGGGTTGTATGGACATTTTAACAACATTGATTCTTTCAATCCATGAACATGGGATTTAATTGGGTCCTCTCATTTTCTTATCTAGCTAACGGTTGTCCATTTTGTTTATCTTTTCAAAGAACCAGCTGTTGGTTTTGTTAATTATTTCTATTTTTTCCCATTCCCTTTTTCATTTATTTTTGCTCTAACATTATTTTCTTTCTAATGCTAATTTTGGGAATAGTTTGTTTTTCTAGCTCCTTGAGGTATAAGATTGTTTATTTAAGATCCCTTTTTCTTGATGTCTACCCCTTTGTTTTCTTTGAAGAATTTAACTTCCTACATTTAGGTCTGAAATTCATTTTGAATTAATTTTTGTATACAGTGTGAAATATGGGTCCAACTTCATACTTTTGAGTATGGATGTTAAGTTGTCCTAGCATCATTTTTTAAAGAGACTGTTCTTTTGAATATTGACTGTTCTCATTGAATTGGCATGGTGCCTTTGTTGCTTATCAGTTAGCCACAGATACATGGGTTTATTTCTGTGCTGCTACTTCTATTTCAGTGTTCTGTGTGCTTATCCTTATTCAGGACCACGCTGTTTTAAACATAACATTTTCACGATAGCTTTGTAGTTAAGATTTGAAATTGGGAAGTGGGAGTCTTCCAATTTCATTCATCCTTTTTCGATATTGTTTCGGCTATCTGATGTCAGTTGCAGTACCATATTTTTTTGTATTTACTTTTCCATTCTTGCCAAGCAAACCCATTATGGTTTTGATAGGGGTTATGTTGAATCTTTAGATAGCTTTGGGTAGTACTAACACTTTAACAATATTAAGCTTTCCAATCCATAAACACAGGATATCCTTCAATTAATTTAAGAGTGTGTCAGTCCATTGGGATGCTGTAACAAAATACCACAGACTGGTAGCTTATACACAATGGAAATTTATTTCTCATGTTTCTGGAAGGTGGAATTCTGAGATTAGGGTGCCAACATGTTCAGAGAAGGCCCTCCTCAGGATTACAGTCTTCTCATTCTATCCTCATATAGTAGAAGGGGCTAGAGCACTCTCTGAAACCTCTTCTGTAAGAGCACTTGATCCCATTGTGAATGTTCCATTCATGACCTAAGCACCTCCCAAAGACCCCACCTCTTAAGAATATCACATTGGGCCTTACAATTTCAACATATGCATTTAGTGGTGGGGGGCATAAACATTCAGATAATAGCAGGCTAATTTATTTCAGCTGTGATTTAAAATTTTCAGTGTAAGTCTTGTACTTCTTGATAAACTTATCACTACATATTTTACTATTTTTGATGCTATTGTAAGTGCAGTTATTTTCTTAATTTCTTTTTCACTTTTTTCATTGCTTGTGTGTAGCTATTCATTGATTTTTGTATGTTTCCTGCATCTTAGATGAATTAGTTTGTTAGCTTTAATAGTGTTATTTTTTTGTTTGAAATTTTTAGTATTTTTTTATGTAGAAGATCATGTCACCTGAAAATAGCAATAGTTTTACTTATTGAAAGGAAAGGAGCAACACACAGTAGCAATTCACCGGAGAATTCCGCTTTATTAGGGAAAGGTGCTGGGTTATATAGGAAGGGGCATGGGGGTGATTGTGGTGTTACCTCTATGGGGCTGGTGGCTGTTGGCTAGGTGCGGGGATTGGGAGGGGGGCGAGAGGTGATTGGGCTTCAGGTGGTGCCGGCGGGAACCGAGGACCCCAAAGAGAAGCCGGAAGTTTGCCATCTTACTGGTGGGGGCCCTTCATTCCCCCCTTTCTCCTCTATGGGGTTGTGGACATTGCTTTCTCTCTGACTGCTTCCTGCTGAACTGGGGCAGAGAAGGGAGTGAGGGCTTGAGGATCGGGAGGAAAGGGTTGATAGGACTCCCTACAGTAAGGACGAGTAGATGTGGACTTCTTCAGGTTGGAAATCAATGAAGGTTCCCTGTAACTATAAGTCGAGGACCTGTTGATTCTAATGGTGCCAAGAGGATATGGGTGTCAGGAGCCAGGCGTCTGCGCCCATTGTTTCCACGAACAGTTTCCAGTGGGGAGAGGGGTCCATCTCAGCGTGTGGTGAGGAGGTCACGTGAGGGTGAGGGATCTTCTGTGGCCAGAAGCTGGTAGTTCCTGAGTAAAAGCTGGTTGAAAGCTTGATTAGAGATTTTTCCGACTTGGGATTGATGAACTTTATTATACAGGGTAAGAAGAGACAGAGAAGAATGATTATTATGGGGCCTGCTATGGGCCAGAGCCAGGTAAGGAGGGGGTTTGTTAGTATTGAAGAGAATGGGTTGGAATTGGAAGCAGAGTGGAGGCTGGAGGCAAGGTCAGTGAGTTTGGTAATGTCAGTTTCTACAATGCCGGATTTGTTGATGTAATAGCAGCACTCTTCCTGGAGGAAGACGCAGGTGCCGCCCTTCTCGGCTGTAAGCAGATCTAAGGCCCGCTGGTTTTGAAGGGTGACTTTAGCTAGTGAAGTGACCTGTCTTTGGAGAGAGGCTAGGGAATCGGCAGTGGATGTCAGGGCTCCCTCAAGTTTGGCGTCGAGATCTCTAACTGCCCATAGAGAGTGACCCAAGGCTCCTCCCGAAAACCCCACCCCAATGGCTGAGGTGATTAAAGAGATACCAACCATGATGGGAAGGAAAGCAGCCCTTTTTGTGCACAAGGGCAAGGGAGGTTGGAGCTCAAGGAATTCTGACATGCTGTAAAGTGTAAGCTGTGGGATTAGGGTGATAAGAATGCAGGGTGTGCTGGAGTTGGGAGGCAGTGAAGTGCGCTGGAGGGGGGGTGGAGTCGGGCCTACACAGCGGTGGATGGTAAGATTATCTGCGTGTTCTGGTTCCCATAGGGGTATGTCTGCCAGGGGGCAGAGGGGTTGTCTTTCTGCATGGAAGGAGTAGTTGGAAATATTAAGGGGCACGGCGGCCAGCAGTGGGCGCTGTAGTGATGCACACAAGAAACAATTGGCGGTGTTAAGGGTGTGATTGAGAAAGATGGTGGTGTCCTGAATGAGCTGTAACGAAGAGTAGGAGAAATGGGAAGAGGGGCGGGAATAAGAAGATGAAGAGGCGCCGTCAAGAGTTTGGATAATGACTTTTTCAGAATGTCTGATATCTGATGCAACTTGAGAGATCTGGGAATGAGAGGGAACATACTTTCGAGAGATATGAAGGATACCGTGGGGGGTCAAGGACCTCCCATAGTAAACTGAGGCTGTGACTCCGGCGGCCCATCGAGAGTCCCAGGGATCTGGGATTGATAAGGAGAATGAGCTGTTGGGATATTTCATGAAACGGTTGGAGGAGTAATACTGTGGGTACTGGAAGTCACCCATGTAGTGAATGTCGCAAGACCAGTAGGGACATCCCCTGTAGGTGTCTTGCCATCGCTTGCAATAGGCTTGTCTTTGGTCATAGAGGAAGCAGAGGTAGGGAGAATAAGGGTAGCTGCTAGTGAACACTTCGGTGGAGGGAGGAAAATGGAGGTATAAAGGCTCAGAGCAGCCTTTCAGAGGGCAGTCTGATGTGGCAATGAGGGCAGTAACTTTTGTTTGATGCTGTGTGTAAGTCTGTCTGACTTTGAATCGCCATACAAAGGAGGCTGGGGTGGTGGGGAAGACAATAGGAATGAGGAAAAAAAGCGAGAGAGCGGTAAAGGAGGAAAAAATCATGATTCGGGTATGGATGGCAAAGGGGGTGAACGGGAGATGCGGAGCTTCAAGGGATCAGAGGGATGAGGTGTGGTAGAGTAGGCAGCGTCTTGGGCTGTATCCGAAGGACTCTGGATTGTGACTGATGGGTCTTGGGTGTCCAGAGAAGGTGGGTCCTGGGTATTTGGTTTCAACCTGGAGATATGAATCCAAGGGGTGACAGAGTTATCAGGCAGTGAGAGCTTGGCGGCCGAGTGGGTGCAGAGAATAACTGGGTGTGGACCTTCCCATTTCGGGGTGAGAGAGGGCCAATCCTCTGGCGGCTTATAAAACACTAGTTGGCCGGGCTGTAAGACAGGAAGATTTTGGGAGGTGGATGGATCAGGAAGGAGCCAATCCTGATATTTCCACAATTCAGTGCGGAGGAGAGAGAGTAGTGGAAGGGCCATATTGGGAGGAATTGGTCCTTTGTGGGAAGGGAGCCCCGGGGGTAGAATCCGGCGGCCGTACATGATCTCAAAGGGCGACAAGAAGGAGGGTTTCTTTGGGAGGGCCCGAATGTGGAGTAGAGCTAAGGGAAGTAAGCGAACCCAGTCAAGGTATAGTTCTAGAGATAGTTTGGTCAGGATGTCCTTTAGAGTCCTATTGGCTCTTTCTACTTTTCCCGAAGCTTGTGGTCGATAAGGACAATGTAAATGCCAGGGGAGTGAGAGCGACTTGGAGAGGTTCTGGATAATTTGGGCAGTGAACTCAGGGCCATTATCTGATTGGAGGGAAGAGGGCATCCCGAACCTAGGAAAGATCTGGGTGAGGAGGATAGAGGCAACCGCGGACGCTCGTTTGTTAGTGGTGGGGAAAGCTTCGACCCATTCTGAAAATGTATCTAGTAACACAAGTAGGTATCTGGTACACCATACAGGGGGCATGTTAGTGAAGTCTATTTGCCAGTCTGCAGTGGGGACATTACCCCTTGCTTGATGAGCTGGGAAGGGTTGGGCCTTGAGGGGGCTATTAGGGTTAGTGCGTTGGCAGATGGTGCACCTGCAGGTGATTTGGTTAAGTAGGGTTTTGTCTTCAGGAGAGAGAGGAAAAAAAGATTGTAAAAAATGGATCAAGGATTGGGGGCTGGGATGGAACAGATCATGTAAGAGGCGGAAGAGAGACTCTTTGTCCTGGGAGCAGAGGGTGTCTTGTGATAAGGCTAAAACCGCAAGGGCAGATGGATTGTTGTCTGGTGTGTCTTCTGATAGGGCAACTGACCGGGCTACTCTGTCTGCTTTGTTGTTACCTCTTGCAATGGGGGAGTCATCCTTTTGATGTGATTTGCAGTGGACTATGCCTAGTCAGTGTGGGAGTTGTGAAGCCTCTAGAAGTTTAGTAATTAAGGCTGAATTAGTTATGGAATTTCCTTTTGTGGTGAGGAGGCCTCATTCTTTCCATACTGCCGCGTGAGACAAGAGAATGTGGAATATGTACTTGGAGTCAGTGTACAATGTGAGAGACGTATCCTGGGCCAGAGTGCAAGCTCTGGTGGCTGCAATGAGTTCAGCCTGTTGATTGGTTGTACCAGGGGGTAGGGCTCGTGCCTCAATGACATCTTTGAGGGAGACTACTGCATATCCTGTGTAGTGCGTGCCCTCATGTTTAAAGGAGGACCCATCAGTAAACCAGATGAGGTCGGAGTGTGAGAGGGCTCCTTCGGAGATCATGGAGTGGCATGGAAGGAAGTTGTGAAGGGCTTCCAGGCAATCATGCGAGGGAGTATGAGGAGAGTAGGGTAGAGGAAGAAGAGTGGCTGGATTCAGGGGCTGGCGGGGGAGGAAAGAAATGTCTGGATTTTGGAGGAAAGAGGATAGTAAGGTCAGGAGTCTGGAGGGAGGGAGAGTCTGTAAACTTTTGTAGGTTAAGAGATCTTTTAGGTGATGTGGGGACAGAATGGTAAAGGGCGCCCCGAATGTTAGTTTATGAGCTTCTTTCTGCAAGAGCTGTCCAGCGGCTAATGCCCGTAGGCAGGGGGGCCATCCCCAAACTGTGGGGTCTAATTGCTTGGAGAGATAAGCTACTGGGGCAAAGGATGGGCCATAATATTGGCCTAGGACTCCTAGAGCTTGACTGGACCTCTCATGAATGTATAATGAGAAGGGTTTCGACAAATCAGGGAGATGGAGAGCTGGAGCTTCCACAAGGGCTTGACGGAGCTTAATGAAGGAGTGTCGGAGTGAGGATGATAATGGTTCTTCAGGGGGGGCCCTTGCTGAGGTCGTATAGGGGTCTTGCCAACAGGGAGAAGTTAGGGATCCATGCTCTAAAATACCCAGCCAGGCCTAGAAAGGAAAGGATTTCTGTCTTGGTTTTGGGAACGGGCAGGTCAAAGAGGAGTCATTTTCTGTCTAAGGTAATGGACTTTCTTTGTTGAGACAGAAGGAATCCAAGGTAAGTGACAGGAGGGGAAGAGATTTGAGCTTTGACTGGGGATACCCAGTAACCTCTGGAAGCTAGAAGGTTAAGTAGAGAGGCAGTGTCAAGTTGAGACTGTTCCCACGAGGGACTGCAGAGTAGAAGATCATCTACATATTGTAATAAAGTGGACTCAGAGTGATCATGATGAAACTGTTTGAGGTCCTGAGCTAGGACTTGTCCAAAAATATGGGGACTATCTTGGAAGCCTTGTGGCAAAACGGTCCAAGTAAGTTGTTCAAAATGTCTTGTGCATGGGTCCGTCCAGGTGAAGGTGAAAAAATCTTGGGAGGAGGAGTCCAGAGGGATAGAAAAAAATGCGTCCTTGAGATCTAGGACTGAGAAGTGGGATGCCAAGGCAGGGATCTGTGATAAAAGGGTGTATGGATTTGGAACTAAGGGCTGGATAGGGACAACGGCCATGTTGATAAGGTGAAGGTCTTGGACAAGGCAGAAAGATCCGTTGGTTTTTTTAACAGCTAATATGGGGGTATTAAATGGGGAGTGAGTGGGTCTGAGGTAATTTTTGTTCAAGAGATCTTGAATGATGGGTTGGAGGCCTATGAGGGCTGAAGTGGTTAGGGGGTATTGGGCCTGACAGATATACTGAGAGGGGTCACGTAATTTGATAGAGGCAGGGGGGACATAGGGCCACGGAGGGGCTTGTAATGTCCCAAACTTTGGGATTTACAGGGTATATGAGAGTGGAACCGGAGCTTTCATTGGGTAGAGGGGGGTCGTCGGCTATGAGGGCCATCAGAAAGGGAGTACTGGGGGCTGTGGGAGTGGATATAGTTATGGAAACGTGGAGGAGGGAAAGGATGTCTCGTCCTAGTAAAGGGATGGGACACTGGGGCATAACCAGGAAGGAGTGGGAGAAAGGTATGGGATTGTCTTGGATTGTGCATAAAAGGGGGGGGGTTTAATGGGAAAATCTGTTTACCTCCTACCCCGACTATAGGAGTAATGGCTGGCATGGTAGGGCCCCGGTATTCTCGCAAGACTGAGAAGGTGGCTCCTATATCTAGGAGGAAGGAGATGGGGCGACTGTCTACTGTTAAAGTAACCCTGGGCTCCTGTTTGGTGATGGAAATGGTTGGGAGAGAAGCCCCCGGGCCCCGTCAATCTTCCTCTGCCAGCCCCACTACAGCGGGCTTAGGATGGGGGTTGTTCATCCAGCCTCCCCTTCGGGTGGTTGGGCAATCAGACCCCCAGTGGCCCTTTTTGTAGCATCTGGGGCATGGGGTGGTAGGAGATCTGGGGGAGGGGCATGCCCTTGAGAAATGTTCCTCTTTTCTGCACTTGAAACAAGCTCCTGGGGGGGCTTGTTTGTAGAGGGGTGCCCAGGTTGTGGTTTTATCAGCTGGGCCAATGTTTGGAAATTGGCCTGATCAGCCTTTTGTTTACGGTGCTCTTTCTCCTCCTCCCGGTTATGGAAGACTTTAAAGGCTACTGTTAGGATCTCAGTCTGTGGGGTAGCGGGGCTCTGTTCTAACTTTTTGAGTTTAGCTTTAATGTTGGGGTAGCTTTGAGCTAGGAAGTATGTCATAAGGACATGACTTCCATCAGGTGTTTCTGGGTCAAGGCTGGTTTACTGTAATAGGGCTTGAGTGAGTCTGTCTAAGCTACATCCTGGAGGGGGGGGGTGATAATTTTGGGAGGCCCTCAGGACTGAGTCTGAGGGGGACTGAAGGGTTCTGGCTCAGTCTGTGGTGGAGTGACGCGGTCTAGCCGCGCCTAGTCGAGCAGGTCCTGAAGTGCGGAAGGGGGGCAAAGAAAATAAAGAAAGATAGAATCGGACACACGTTGCCAGCCAGCAGCCCAGCTGCTTGCCTCTGCCACTGTAGTTGGGCTTGAACTCATGACTCTGAGGTTAAGAGTCCCATGCTCTACTAACTGAGCTACAGCAGGGCTCCAGTTAATTGCTTATGGAATGCATAAACAGAATGTTCTTTGTTCTCCATTCCTGCCACATCGGCAAGTGGGGGAAGGGCATAGCTAGAAGCAAGGGTGGTGTTTCTATACATCTTCAAGGTCTCCCTATTTTCAGAGTGAGGAGTCTTGGCTCATCTTCGAGGACAAGATATGTTTTTGTGGACAGGTAACTTCCAAGGACTGCACCAGTTGTTCTCTAGCTTGTGCTTTCCCATGCTGCGTTCAGACATGGGGGAAGGTGCTTTCCCATTCTCCCTACAAACATGTGAGAAGACAAAGGCGGTCCCTAACAGGGGAGAAACAGGTGATGAGGGCAAAGACGGAGGAGGCCCCTGGGACCTAGTTAAAGGGGGGCTGAAAGGCTCAGGGTTAATCTGCGGGGGATGAAGGCAGAGGAGGTGAGATGGGGGAGGAGATGGTGGGGGAGGAAGGGAGAAGGGCTGTTGTAGGAGAAGAAGGGGAAGGGAGTGAACGGGAGGCTTCTGCGGGGGCGGCGGCTTGCAGGCTAGGAGAACTTGGGAGGGGCTGGGGGGGAGGCGGAGGCAGAAAGCTTCGATATAGGGAATCTCCTTCCATTTTTTCAGGCGCTGGCAGTAGTTAAAGAGATTGCGAGTGATGTTAGGATCAAGAGTTCCCCCTGCGGGCCATTGGTTGTTATTGTCTAGGGGATATGTCAGTCAATCTTGGGAGCAATATTTACGGAGAAGTTTTGGTTTTATATCAGGTGTCAGGGAGAGGGTAGCCAGATGCTTAAGCAGGCATTCAAGTGGTGAACTTTCAGGGAGGGATGAGGAGGCTCCCATGGCTAAAGGACAGAGAAGGAGACAAACAGGGGAAGACGAACGGAGATCCTCGGACTGGAAGCAGACCGCAAGGAGACAAAGGGTGTCCCCGATGATCCTTGGTAGTCTGCGGAAACTCGTACATGAGTCGGAATTTCTTAGGAAGTGTGGGTTGTCACCCAGACTTCCCTAAGAAGGCAGAGTGCCGGAGTCACGAGGTACCTAGCACTAGAAATTTTCGGCAGAGAGAACAGATTTCGGCGGACAGAACAAGGAGGAGGGGGGGAAAAAGGGAGCGTTCTTATCCGCAAAGGAGTCACCTCGTTTATGGCTGTTGGAGGGGAGCCTGAGGGTCAGCCACAGCTGTGAAGGCCTGAAGCAGGGAGAGTTCCCTCCTCGTCCCCGAGTGTCAGGGCCTTGCCGGACGATCACGGTCAATAGCACTGCGATAGCTCAGGGGTGAGTGGCCTACCCCGGGGAAATTTTGCTTAAAAAGTTTCAACACTGATGGAAGGGATGATGAGTGCATTTATGACTGTCGGAGGAGGGGCCTGAGGGTCCGCTGCAGCCGTGAAGGCCTGAGGCGGGGACTTATGGCTGTTGGAGGAGGAGCCTGAGGGTCCGCTGCAGCTGTGAAGGCCTGAGGCGGGGACTTATGGCTGTTGGAGGAGGGGCCTGAGGGTCCGCCTCAGCCATGAAGGCCTCAGGTGGGGAGAGTTCCCTCCTCGTCCCCGAGCGTCAGGGCCTTGCTGGATGATCACAGTCAATGTACTGCAATAGCTCGGGGAAGAGTGGCCCACTCGGGGGGGAAAACTTGCCTAAAGGCCAGAGAAGAGTGGTGAGTGTGATAAGCCAGCGCCGGAAAAAGAGGACGAGGGCAAGCTGCTACTGGTGTCGGGGGAAGACGAGGCCCAGTTGGGGTGTCCCGTCTCCCGGGTTTCGGCACCAATGAAAGGAAAGGAGCGACACACAGTAACAATTCACTGGAGAATTCCGCTTTATTAGGGAAAGGTGCTGGGTTATATAGGAAGGGGCATGGGGTGATTGTGGTGTTACTTCTGTGGGGCTGGTGGCTGTTGGCTAGGTGCTGGGATTGGGAGGGGGGCGAGAGGTGATTGGGCTTCAGGTGGCACTGGCGGGAACTGAGGATCCCGAAGAGAAGCCAGAAGTTTGCCATCTTACTGGTGGGGGCCCTTCACTTATTCCTTTCCAATTTGCATAACTGTTAACTCTTTTGTCAAATTGCTGTCGCTAGAATTTCCAGTTCACTGTTTATTAGAAATGACAAAAGTGGACATCCTTGAATTGTTCTTGATCTAAAGTACCAAATATGATATTGGCTTTGGTTTATCATAAAATTTTTTTATCCAATTGAAGCAATTCCTTTCAATTCCTAGTTTATTGTTTTGGTCAGGGAAGGGGGCTGGATTTGCCAGTTGTCTTTTTTGTTTCAAATGAAATGATCATGTGTTTTTTTTTCTTTCTAAATGAATGTGATGTTTTATAATTTTTTATTTTTATGTGGTGAACTCCTCTTGCATTCCTGGAATATATCCTACTCTGTCAGAGAATATATTCTATTAGTATGTTGCTGGAATTGGTTTGTTATTATATTATTGACAATATCTGCATTCATAATGGTTACTGACCCAGAATTTTCTTTTCTTGGGGTGTCATTGTCTCACTTTGTTGGCCTCATGAAATGAGCTATAGTTTTCTTTCCTCACTTTCCTCTTCTATTCTTTTGGAATAGATTGAGAAGAATTTAAAAAAATGGTTCTTAATGTTTGGAAGAATTCACCACTGTAGCCATGTGGGTAAAATTGCAATGTTCCCAGAATCTCTCTCACCTGGCCTTGTGCATCTCCATATCAATAGGTGTTTCCAAGGATGGAGAGAAGTAACCATCTCCATATCAATAGGTGATTAAAAAGGTAGGGGGAGCAAGGGTATAACTGGACCAGAGAAGTTTGGTGGGGCCTCTTTTCTGCAATTGGGTGGTGAGAGACATGGGCAAGCAGAAGTGGATGACTGCTTGTAGGTAATAAATGGGTTTCTCCCACCTTATTTCTCCCTTTGATTAAGGTAATTAGCCCTGGGATGGAAGAAAGGTTTCCCCCCCTGGAGTTACACCTGGAGGTAGTCAGCAGAACCTCTGAACCCAACATCTGTCTTCATGGGTGCGTCGCTTGGGTGGGCTGCCGCTGTTGATGGTTGGGAGGGTCCAGTGGCCGCAGCAGTGGAGGGTGTGGCTTCACCTGGGAGCTTCTTATCTGTAGTAGAGGAACCCCCTAGTGGAAAATTGATCTAGGGTAAAGCACCTCATCAATGAGTAAGTCCTTCCACAGAATTGGGGAAGGGTGGAGACACCAGAAGCTGTGAAATTAGCCCTCTGTGAGATAGAAGACTGCTTAGAGGCCCTGAGTGGCCATGTAGCAGCCAGGATTGTGTAATATTTGTTTCTTGAGATAGTGGAAAGGGTTATTGAGGAGAGAGACACACTTGGGCAGGAGAGAAACTCACTTCAGCTTCGCCTGGAGGAGCTGGGTGATGACCTATGGAATTCCCTTAAGAAAGAGAGACATTGTGAAGACAGGTCATGATCCTGGAAGACATGCTAGCAGTGAGGGAGGAGGTAGCCAGAGAATCTGTGTTGCAGGAGCCATGGGGGAGGGGAAGGATAGAGCAAGGACTTCAGCCCCAGAGATGGTAGAGAAGATGTTGGGGGAGGAAGAGGAGATGGAGTTGAGGGCAGAATAATTGCTGAGGCTACTGCCCAAGGCACCAGCCTCTTCGATATTAAAGACCCACCTGGTTGTAATTAAGAAAACGTAAATGCAACAACAGCAGGCTCCTCAGGAGGAGGAGCCACCCCTTTCCAAAGTTGTGGAGGACTCCATGCTCCACCCTATACCCAGGATGAGCTGGTGGACATGAGCATCTGGTTTTGGCAGAAGACGTCAGAACCTCTGCCTACATGGCTTTTGCATCTTTGGGATGTGGGGATGGAAAGCATTGTTATGTTGGGTTTTGAAATGAGCAGACTGGCTTCTCTGATGATACACCCTTCCCTCTGACAGCAGTTGTAAAGTGTCCATCACACCTCAGGTAATTGGGTTCTTCTGGATTGGCTGACAGCAGCCATCAGGGCAGATTGGCTTAATCAGGGTGACTTACCATACTTACACACTTACACACTAGCTGGAAAATATATGCAGAGCTCTAGCAGGTGTTACAGGAGCTGGGCATGAAAAATATCACCTATAATATGGGCCCCCAGGGCCCCAATGAGGAGTTGTTCACTGTAGGAATGAGAAATCTGGTGCTCCATACATCTCCCCTATTTCTCTTTGTGTCCCTAGTGACTGTTCTTGACCCCCACATAGGACAACCTGTAAGTGAGGCTACTCGTACTTAAGGAGATCTGGTGGGGTTGAAATAATAAGAGCACAGAAGAAACTACAGGCTGCAACTGAAAGGAGAGGTGCAAAGGGCCCTGTGAAGGTCTTGAGGACTAAGATGTGGGTTGATTTTTGATAAAAGCTGGGGTAGTGAAAGAAAATCTTAATGGGCAGCCCAGTAGGATCTTGTTAGAACTATGGTACCAATTAAAGCCAGAGCAGCAGTTCCAGCCACTGAGGTCCAGGACACAGAAGCTGGAGGCAAAGGCCCATGTCTGGCCTGTATCCCAGCAAGACTTCCTAGGGTACAGTACTCAGGCTCTGCCTTGGCCCTCACCCATGGGAGGAGAATTGGTCATTGTAGTTTGACTGATGTGGGGGTCAAGGCTCCCAACTTCAGGGATGGGGTTGGGACTGGAGGCCACATGTAGAGTTAGCAATTCATTGGTCCTCCATGAATATACAACGTGTCCTGGCACTGGTGGACATAGGAGCTGAATGTTTTCTGATTTATGGCCACCCTGAGCATTTTCTTGGGACCCCTGCTTTGATGGATGGCTATGGAGGTTAGGCAATTAGAGTGAAGAAAGCACAAATTCCATTGAGGATAGGGCATTTACCCCCAAAGGAGTATAGTGTGTACATTTCCCATCCTTGAATATATTTTGGGGGTAGATATCCTGCAGGGCCTGTGGATACTGACCACTGTAGGTGAGTTCCGTGATAAAGGCAGTTCTGAGGGGACATGCTAAATAAACACCCACCTGTAGCTCCACCTGTACCTGCTTGGGTGACAAATCCTAAGCGGTATAAATTGCCTGGGGGGGCACAAGGAAATTGGAGAAACTCTATAGGAGTTGGAGAAGGTGGGCATTATAAAGCCCACTTATAGTCCTTTTAATTCCCTGGTGTGACTAGAGAAAAAGTCGAATGGCTCCTGGTATATGACCACAGATTAAAGGGAATTGAATAAAGTCACACCCCCTTTGCATGTTGCTGTCCCCTCTATAGCAGCCCTTATGGATCCCCTCAGTCATGAACTAGAGATGTTGTGGACCTTGCTAATGCTTTCCTCTCTATTGACATAGCACAGGAAAGTCAGTAACAGTTTGCCTTCACATGGGAATGCTGGCAGTGGACATTCACTCTCCTTCCACAGGGGCACCTCCACAGTCCCACCATTTGTCACAGACTTGTAGCCCGGGACTTGGCCACTGGAAGAAATTGTGAATGGTGCAACTGTATCACTACATTGGTGATACTATGCTCATGTCTGATTCTCTTACTGATTTAAAAGGGGCAGTTCCTAGACTGCTGCAACATCTACAGGAGAAAGATTGGGCTGTGAGCAGCACCAAGGTTCAGGGACCTGGTTTGTCAGTGAAGTTCTTGGGAATTGTCTGCTTGTGTAAAACTAAAGTTATTCCTGAAGCAGTCATAGACAAGGTTCAGGCTTTCCTGGCCCCTACCACTGTGGCAGTATTACAAGAGTTTTTGAATCTTTTGGGCTACTAGAAGGAGTTTATTCCGCACTTGGCACAAATTCTGAGGTCCTTACACTGGTTGGTATGAAAGGGCATCAGGTGGGACTGGGATGAGATGTGTGCAACTGCTTTTTCCACTGCCAAGTGGGCAGTCAAGGCCATACAGGCCTTGAGTGTTAATGGACTCAGCAAGCACCTGTGAGCTAGATGTTTGTGTAACAGAAGCTGGTTATGGATGGGGCCTTTGACAATGGCTTGAACGAACATGCCAAACTATTGGATTCTGGTCAGAACTATGGAAAGGAACAGAGGTCCAGTATAGCTTTGATAGAGAAGCACCTGGCTGCTGTGTACCATGCCTTGCTAGCAATGAAGCCTGTCACCAGAACAGCTCCAACTAAGGTAATAACCACCTATCCCATTGCGGAATGGGTACAAGACTGGACCCAGAGGCCACAGAGTGGCGTAGCATAGATGGATATACTGGCCAAATGGGGTGCATGTTTACAGCGGTGTAGCACCCTCTCTGCTAGCCCCTTAAGTGGAGAACTTCAACATTTATTGGGGCCAGTAACATATGTCAGAGGAAAGCAGGAAGAACTTGCTTCTGAGCCATTTGTAGCCAAAAGTCCTTATCAGGAGGGAAAAGCCCCTATACTGAAGATGCTTGGTATATAGATGGCTCCAGTTGTGGGCAGCCCCCAAAGTGGAGGGCTGTGGCTTTCCATCCTAAGACCGAGACAAAATGGATGGAGGATGGAGAGAGGAAGAGCAGCCAATGGGCTGACTTGTGGGCAGTATGGCTTGTGATCACCTAGGAGCCCTGCCCTGTATTTGCACTGACAGCTGGGCCTTCTGTTGGGGCTTGACCCCGTGACTGCTGACATGGTACCATGCCAACTGGATGGTTGATCACTGGTCCCTTTGGGGGCAAGATCCGTAGTAAGACTTATGGACCTCTGTTCAGACTTAGACAGTTAACCATATAACATGTGACTGGACATTTGCCTTTGGCATCCCCAGGGAATGATGAAGCAGACACATTGGCCCAAGTGCATTCACTCAAAGGAAAACCTGCCTCTGATATAGTCCAACGGTTACATCAGCATTTGTTGCACACAGGGCAAAAGACAAGGTGGGCTGTAGCTCATCGGTGGGGCTTGCCACTGACCTTTAAAGAAGTTAGCAGAGCCCAGAGGAGGGCCTTGTGTGCTCTAAGAGAGACTTACACTGTGTCCCACAGCAACAAGGGACAATAGTAAAGGGGCCAATATCTCTTGTCAGGTGGCAGATAGACTATAATGGACCTCTGCCCATATCAGAAGGATATCAGTAAGCCATGACTTGTGCAGACAGAGCTAATGGCCTCTTGTTTGCTTTTCCTTCATATCATGCAGATCAGCAAACCACCAAAAGGGACCTAGGGCATCTCTTTGCAGCCTATGATTGGCTGCAGGTGATTGAGAGTGATTAAGGCATCCACTTTACTGGACATACGTTACAAGAATGGGTGCAACAATTAGGAATGAAGTGGAAGTTTCATATACTGTGTAACCCTACTGAGAAAGGCATGTTAGAGAGGTACAATGGTGTGCTGAAATCTGGCCTGAAGTCATACACCAGTAGTCTATGGGCCTGGTCAGTTTGCTTATGGACAGTGCTACAGCATTTGAATGAGAAGCCCCAAAAAGGAGCCTTGAGCCCTGTGGACATGCTAACACACATTGCTGCCTCTCCTATACAACTGTATGTGCAAACCAATGAGGAGTTATTGAAGCCAGGATATGGCCAGTAGAGCAACATCCTGTTGCCTGCTCCAAGTGCATTAAACCTTGGAGACAACATTGAGTGGGTGTGGCCCTGGTCATTTGGACACCTGGACCAGCAATGGCTGCCTCTTCTGGCACCGTGGGGAAAAGACCTTCAAGCTGGCCTACCGTTTATTCTTGGAGTAACAGCAAAATATCCCCAAAGATCATGAGAGTGTACCCAAAACATCAGGGAGGTAAGAGCGTCTTACGGGGAAGTTTTGTTTTATCTTTATGGCCAATGCGTGTACCTCCTGTAGGCCTATATATTGACCCATCTGTAACTCCCACAGGGAGGGAGGTGAAGGTTTGGTATACTAGACCAGGATGATAGACCATTCCTGCCACTGTCCTATCACAGGACCATTCTCTTGCATGCATCCTTCCTTATGGTCAAGATCTCCCTATGCTGGTGTTATTAAAACATGTATCTTATTGCCCTCAAGGTTATTTTCTCCTACAGTCTCTGTGTCCTGGACCCACACCCTGACTGCAGCTGCAGCATGATGATTGCTCTGAACTCCCTATCCATTCAGATATACTGCCTGCCTGTGGAATGAGCAAGCTATGGACTTAATCTGCATAGGACTTTGAACCTAGCTGAATCCTCTGTCTTGAGGATTATCATGATTTTATTGCTATTATTTTATGTTATTAGTCTGATTACAGTGCTCCAGTTTTCTCACACAGGAGCCATTGTGGAAAATAGGGAGTGAGTAAATTGGGAGGTGAGATTTGTGAAGGGGTGGGCTGTGGTCAAAATTTTGGCAGTATTTCCAGAATCTCTCACCTAGCCTTGTGCATCTCCATATCAATAGGTGTTTCTAAAGGCAGAGAGAAGTAGTCCATCTCCATATCAATAGGTGATTAAGAGGGTTGGGGGAGCAAGGGTATAACTGGACCGGAGAAGTTTGGTGGGACCCCGTTTTTGCCTCTGGATGGTGAGAGACATGGGTGAGCATAAGTGGATGGCTGCTTACAGGCAATAAATGGATTTCTCCCACTTTATTGCTCCCTTTGACTTTGGTTTCAAGATAATTAGCTCTGGACTGGTAGAAAGATTCCCACCCCTCCCAGAATTACAGCCATCAGGTCCTGGGTTTTCTTTATTGTAAGGCTGTTCATTACCAATTTGATATCTTTATTTATTATATATGCACCTATTCATATTTTGTGTTTCTTGAGTCATTTTAGATAGTTTCCATTTATTAGGCTATCTAACTTTTTGGCATATGATCATGTATAATAATCTCTTACAAATCTTTTTATGTATGAAAGGTAGACAGGTGGTAATATATCTAATTTCTCATTTTCTCCTAGTCTGTCTAGGTATTTTTCAATTTTGTTTTTCTTTTCAAAGAACCAATTTTTGGTTTCTTGACTTTATTGTTTTTTTCTATTTTCCATTTTTTTGTTATCTGCTCTATCCTGTTTTATTTCCTTCTTTTTGGTAGTTTTATATACCATATTTGCTTTGATTTTTCTCTACTGATTTCTTTTTCTCTCTCTGATTGAATTTGTCCTGTTACTGTTTTGTACTTGTTGCCCCTTTCCTTTATTTTTCTAAACTTTTCTTTCATTTTTTCCCAAAGTATCTGATCTAAATGGAATCTTAGAGTATTTTTTTTTTTGGTCTATTTCACTTAGCATAATGTCCTCAAGATTCATCCATTTTATAACCTATATTAGAATTTCCTTCCTTTTTAAGGCTAAATAATATTTTGTTGTATGTATATACAAAATTTTGTTTATCTATTCATTTATCAGTGGATACTTGGGTTGTTTCCATGTTTAGCTTTTGTGAATAATGTTTTATGGGTGTGTACAAATATCTTTAAGACACTCCATTCACTATTTTCTGGGTATGTACTCATAAGTAGATTTGCTGGATCATATGGTAATTCTCTTTTTGACTTTTTGGGAGTGGCTACACTGTTTTCCACTGTTGCTATGGCATTTTACCTTCCCAGCACTAGTGCACTAGGGTTCCAATTAACTATATCCTCACCAACACTAGTTATTTTTTTTATTTATGGAGTAGCCATCCTAATATGTATGAGGTAATATGTTATAGTTTTGATTGCATTACCCCAATGAATTAATGATGTTGAATATCTTTTCATGAGTTTATTGGTCATTTTTTTTTTTGGTTTTAAGTTTTAGGACTTCTCTCTATATTATGCATATTAATTCCTCATCAAGTATATGATTTGCAAGTATTTTCTCCCATTCTGCAGGTTGCCTTTTAATTCTGTTGATACTGCCTTCAATACATAAAAATTTTTAACTCTCATGAACTACATTTGTGTATTTTTTTCTTTTGTTGTCTGTATCTTGGTTTCTTATCCAGCAAATCATTGCTAAGTCCAGTGTTGTGAATCTTTTGCTCTGCATTTTCTTCTGAGTTTTGTAGTTTTAGTTCTTATATTTACATCTTTGATCCATTTTTATTTTATTTTTATAAATGGTGTTAGGTAAGGATCCAAATTCATTCTTTTGCATTTGCATATCCAGTTTTCCCAGTAGTGTTTGTTGAAAAGACTCTCCTTTCCCTGTTGAATGGCCTTGGCATGCTTTTCAAAAATCGCTTGACCATATATGTGAGGGCTTGTTTTTCTGGGCACTCTATTCCATTGGTCTGTAAGTCTTTATGCCAATACCTCACTGTTTTGGTTATAGTAGCTTTGTAAATTTTGAGATTAAGGATTGTAATGCCTCCAGCTTTGTTCTTTTTCAAGATTGTTTTGATTCCAGCTCACTTGTGATTACATATGAATTTAAGGTCAGTTTTTCTGTTTCTGCAAAAATTGTCATTGGGATTTTGATAGGGATTGCATTGTATCTGTAGATTGCTTTGTGTAATATTGACAGCTTAACAACACTGTCTTCCAGTCTATCAACATGGGATATGTCTAATTTCTTTTCAGCAATGCTTTGTAATTTTCATGGTTTAGGTCATACATCTTTTGATTACCTTAATCCCTCAGTAGTTTTTTATTTTTGATGCTATTGTAAATGCAGTTTTTTTCATAGGTTTATTTTCAGGCTGTATGTTGTAATGCATAGAAATGAAACTGTTTTATATGTTGACTTCTCATCCTGCAACTTTGCTAAATTTATTTATTCCTAAAGTTTTATTTGTGGAATGTTTATTTTTACTTATCATATCATCTGTGGACAGAAATAGTTTTTTTTAATTAATTAATTTTGTTGTCATTAATCTACAATTACATGAAGAATTTTATGTTTACTAGGGTCCTCCCTTCACCAAATCCCCCACACAAACCCCATTACAGTACTGTCCATCAGCGTAGTAAGATGCTTGTCTTCTCTGTGTTGCACAGCCCGCCCCATGCCCCCCCCCCACATTATACATGCTAATCGTTATGCCCCCTTTCTTTTTCCCCACCCTTATCCCTCCCTTCCCTCCCTTTCTCCCCAGTCCCTTTCCCTTTGGTAACTGTTAGTCCATTCTTAGGTTCTATGATTCTGCTGCTGTTTTGTTTCTTCAGTCTTTCTTTGTTCCTATAGTCTTTGGGTTTGAGGTGAGTCTCTTGTAAGCAGCATAGAGATGGGTCTTGCTTTTTTATCCCTTCTATTATTCTGTGTCTTTTGATTGGTACATTCAGTCTATTTACATTTAGGGTGATTATTGAAAGATACGTACTTATTGCCATTGCAGGCTTTAGATTCGTGGTTGCCAAAGGTTCAAAGTTAGCTTCTTTAGTATCTTACTGTCTAACTTGACTCTTATTGAGCTATTTTAAACACTGTCTGATCATTCTTTATTTTTCTCCCTTCTTATTCCTCCTCCTCCGTTCTTTATATGTTGGTTGTTTTATTCTGTGCTTTTTTGTTCTTCCTTTAACTGCTTTTGTGGGTAGTTGATTTTATTTTTTGCCTTTAGTTAGTATTTGGTTGGTCTGCTTTCTTTGCTGTGATTTTATTTTCTCTGGTGAGATCTATTTAGTCTTAGGAGCGCTCCCATCTAGAGCAGTCCCTCTAAAATACCCTGTAGGGGTGGTTTGTGGGAGGCAAATTCCCTCAACTTTTGCTTGTCTGGGAATTGTTTAATCCCTATATTTAAATGATAGTCGTGCTGGATACAGTATTCTTGGTTCAAGGCCCTTCTCTTTCATTTCATTAAATATATCATGCCATTGTCTTCGGGCCTGTAATGTTTCTATTGAGAAGTCTGATGATAGCCTGATGGGTTTCCCTTTGTAGATGACCTTTTTCTTCTCTCTAGCTGCCTTTAAAACTCTGTCCTTGTCCTTGATCTTTGCCATTTTAATTATTATGTGTCTTGGTGTTGTACTCCTTGTGTCCTTTCTGTTGGGAGTTCTGTACACTTCCATGGTCTGATCGATTATTTCCTCCCCCTGTTGGGGAAGTTTTCAGCAATTATTTCTTCAAATACACTTTCTATCCCTTTTTTCTCTCTTTTCTTCTTCTGGTACCTCTATAATGGGGACATTGTTCCTTTTGGATTGGTCACACAGTTCTCTTAATATTGTTTCATTCCTGGAGATCGTTTTATCTCTCTCTGCGTCAGCTTCTATGCGTTCCTGTTCTCTTGTTTCTATTCCATCAATGGCCTCTTGCATCTTATCCATTCTGTTTATAAATCCTTCCAGAGATTGTTTCATTTCTGTAATGTCCTTCCGAACCTCATCCCTTAGCTCTTGCATATTTCTCTGCAGCTCCATCATCATGGTTATGAGCTTTATTTTTAATTCTTTTTCAGGAAGACTGGTTAGGTCTATCTCCTTCTCAGGGTTTGCCTCTGCGATCTTGGTCTGTATCAATTTCTTCTGCCGTTTCATGGCGATAGATGTATTTGTGGGGAGCTGGCGTGTGTGTTGGGTAAGAGAAAGTCTCTTCTTGCCAGTTTGTGGCCTTCCTCTCCTGGGAGAACAGGGCCTCTAGCGGCTTGTGCTAGGCAGCTGTGTGCAGACAGGGCTTCTGGTTTACTTAGCTCTGCAGTTGCTGTGGGTGTGGCCTGTCTCAGGCTGCTTCTCCAATAGGGCAGAGCTGTGTCAGAGGGGGAACAGGTGGGAGGCTGTTTATTGTGGTGAGGGGCCTCTGAGCTGTGCTGTGGAGGTTCAGGCACCCAGAGCTCCCTGGAATTCCCAGCTGCTAGGCTAAGTGTCCTGGGGCACTTCCATCCAGCTGTGGGGTCCCTGTCCCTTTAAAACTTTCAAAAAGCACTCGCTTTTCTTTGTCCTGGGTGCACTGGCTGTGGGGACCTGCTCATAGGTCTTACTGTCCTGTTTCCTTAGTTTCCAGCACCTCACACATGCACTGTGTCTGCGCTCTGGTGCGGATGGCTGGGGCTGGGCTCCCTCTCCCTCCCCGCTCTGACTCCTCTCCTCCCACCAGGAGCTGGGGTGAGGGGCACGCGGGTCCCACCGGGCCGGGGCTTGTATCTTACCACCTTCACGAGGCACTGGGTTCTCGTGGGTGTGGATGTAGTCTGGCTGTTGTCCTGTGTCTTCTGGTCTCTCTTTTAGGATTAGTTGTATTTGTTGTATTTTCAAAAATAGATATGGTTTTGGGAGGAGATTTCTGCCACTCTACTCATGCCGCCATCTTGGTTCTCTCTCAGAAATAGTTCTATTTCTTTTCCAGTTTGGAGACTTATTTCTTTTTTTTTTTTGTTAGCACTTTCAGGATGATGTTGAATGGAAATAGCCAAAGTGTACATTCCTTGCCTTGTTCCACATCTTATAAGAAAAGCCTTTAGTCTTAAATCACTAAATACAAGGTTTGCTGTAGTTTTAAAAAAATATTTGTCTTTTAATTGTCTGACTTTTGTGTCAAGGTATGGCTGGCTTCATAGGATGAGTTTGGAGGTTTTCCCTACTCTTTTTGGAAGAGTTTGAGGAGGATTGGTGTTAGTTATTCTTTAAGTCATTGTTAGAACTCACCATTGTAGTCATCTAATCCTGGATTACTGTGTTGTTTAAGTCCTCTATTCCTTATTTATCTTCTGTCTGGTTCTGTCCATTATTGTGAGGTATTGAAATCTCCAATTATTATTGTAGAATTGTGTTTCTCTCTTTTAAATTTTAAATTTCTCTCTTTTTGCTTCAAAAATGTTCATGGTCTGATAGTAGGTACATAAATGTTTATCATTCTTACATTTAATTTTGCTGCAATGAACCTTTTATTAATATATATCTTTTATCTCCTATCCTTTTTGATTTTATGTATTTTTTCTCTCATATTAGTATAATCACCAGTGCTCTCCTTTAGTTAGACTGTTTTCATGGAATATCTTTTTCCATTCTTTCATTTTCAATGTATTTATTTATGTTTTTGTATCTAAAGTGAATTTCTTATCAACAGCATATAGATGGGTTATGGTTTCTTAAAATTCATTCTGCCAGTCTCTGTGTTTTGATTTGAGAATGTAATCCATTTACTTTTAAAGTGCTTACTGATAATGCAGGATTTACTTGTGCAATTTTGCTATTTGCTTTTTATTTGCTTTATTGCATTTTTGTTCCTCATTTCTTTCATTATAATCTTTTGTGTTTTTAGTTAAGTTTTTGTATTTAAATGTTCAGATTTTTCTCATTTCCTTTTGTGTATATTCTATAACTGTACTCTTTATTGTTATCATAGAGATTACATGTAATGTCTTAATGTTATGTTACTCTTATTTGGGCTTATACCAGTATAACTTCAGTACTGTATGGAAACAGTTCTATTCTTGTCCTTTTCAATTGTCACAAAATTATGACTCTGAAATTGTATTCCCTAAAATATAAATTCATAATTATTTTTAATAAATTAGTCTTATTAATTATATGTATGTGGAAAGCAAAGCATGGAGTTATAAACCAAACTACAATAATACTACCTTTTAGACTTTAAAAGTATATATATACTACCTTCTTAAATCATGTATAAAAAATTGCTGTTACAATTCAGCCTGATAGTAATAGTAGCTTTTATCATTGCCCATATACTTATCTTTATTGAGATTTTTATTTCTCTACATGGCTTCAAGTTATTGTCTAGTGTCCTTGCAGGACTCCCTTGAGCATGTCTTACAGGCAGGTCTAATGGAAACAAACTCTCTCAACTTCTGTTTATCTAGGAATGTCTTAATTTCTCCCTAACTCTTGAAGGAGGGTTTTACATATAATTGGATTCTTGGTTGCTAGTTAGAAAACTTTTAGTATTTTGAATATATATAAGCCCATTGCATCTGGCCTCCAAAATCTTTGATGAGAAATATATTGAAAATCTTATTTACGATCCTTTGTATGGGACAGGTCATTTCTCTTTTGCTGCTTTTATGATTCTTTATATGTCTTTTAAAAGTTTAATTACAATGGATCTTTGTGTAGGTCTCTGTAAGTTCATTTTACTAGATGTTTTTTGAGCTTCCTAGATATTTATATTAATTTTTTCATCAGATTTGGGAAGTTTTCATCCAGTGTTTATTCAAATATCCTCTCTGACACTTTCTTTTTCTCTTCCTTTGGGGGCTTCCCATAATATGTGTTCTGTTCCACTTGATCATTTTCAAAGTCTTTATAGGTATTACTCACTTTTTAAAATCATTTTTCTTTGTTTTCTTCAGATTTGATAATTTCAGTTCCATTTTTAAATTCATTGATTGTTTCTTCTGCCTAATCATACCTGCTTTGGTATTAGTTTAGTGAAATTTTCACTTCAGTTATTGTATTTATCAGCTCCAGAATTTCTTTTTTGGTTTTCTGTATGTTTATTGATATTTCCTTTTGTTCATACTTAATTTTCTTGACTTTATTTACATGTGTAGTTCTTTCCCCATCTTCAAGATAGTTGTTTTTTTTCCCTTTTCTTTTTTCTTTTGGTATCATTAATATACAATTAAGTGAGCAACATTGTGGTTACTAGATTTCACCCATTATCAAGTCCCTACCACATACCCCATTATAGTCACTGCCCATCAGCATAGTAAGATGCTATAGAGATACTACATCTCTTCTCTGTGCTACACTGCCTTCCCCATGCCCCACCCCCTACATTATGTGTGCTAATTGTAATGCCCCTAATTCTCCTTCTCCCTCCCTTCCTACCCACCCTCCCAAGCCCCTTTCCCTTTGGCAACTGTTAGTCCATTCTTGGGTTCTCTGAGTCTGCTGCTGTTTTGTTCCTTAAGTTTTTGCTTTGTTCTTATGCTCCACAGATGAGTGAAATCATTTGGTACCTGTCTTTCTCTGCCTGGCTTATTTAACTGAGCATAATACCCTCTAGCTCCATCCATGTTGTTGCAAATGGTGGGATTTGTTTTCTTCTTATGGCTGAATAATACTCAATTGTCTATATGTACCACATCTTCTCTATCTATTCATCCACTGATGGACACTTAGGTTGCTTCCATTTCTTGGCTATTGTAAATAGTGCTGCGATAAACATAGGGGTGCATTTGTCTTTTTCAAACTGAGCTCCTACATTCTTAGGGTAAATTCCTAGGAGTGGAATTCCTGGGTCAAATGGTATTTCTACTTCTGGTTTTTTGAGGAACTTCCATACTGCTTTCCACAATGGTTGAACTCGTTTACATTCCCAGTAGCAGTGTAGGACAGTTCCTCTTTCTCCACATCCTCACCAACATTTGTTGTTTGTCTTTTGGATGTTAGCCATCCTGACTGGTGTGAGGTAATGCCTCATTGTGGTTTTAATTTGTATTTCACTGATGATTAGCAATGTGGAGCGTCTTTTCATTTGCCTGTTGGCCATCTGAATTTCTTCCTTGGAGAAGTGTCTGTTCATATCCTACACCCATTTTTTAATAGGGTTATTTGATTTTTGGGTGTTGAGGCAAGTGTGTTCTTTATATATTCAACCCCTTGTTGAATATGTCATTTACAAATATATTCTCTTATACTGTAGGATGCCATTTTGTTCTGATGCTGGTGATTTTGCTCTACAGAAGCTTTTTAGCATGATGTAGTCCCATTTGTTCATTTTTTATTTTGTTTCCCTTGCCCAAGGAGATGTGTTCAGGAAAAAGTTACTCATGTTTATATTCAAGAGATTTTTGCCTATGTTTTCTTCTAAGAGGTTTATGGTTTCATGACTTACATTCAGGTCTTTGACCCATTTTGAGTTTACTTTTGTGTATGGGGTTAAACAATAATCCAGTTTCATTCTCTTGCATGTAGCTGCCCAGTTTTGCTAACACCAGATGTTGAAGAAGCTGTCATTTCCCCACTGTATATCCATGGCTCCTTTATCATATATTAATTGACTGTATAGCTTTGGTTTATATCTGGGCTCTCTATTCTGTTCTACTGGTCTGTTGGTCTGTTCTCGTGCCAGTACCAAATCGCCAAATCGTCTTGATTATTGTGGCTTTGTAGTAGAGCTTGAAGTTGGGGATCATAATATCCCTGCTTCATTCTTCCTTCTTAGGATTGCTTTGGCTATTTGGGGTCTTTTGTGGTTCCGTATGAATCTTAGAACTATTTTCTCTAGTTTGTTGATGAATGCTGTTGGTATTTTGATAGGGATTGCATTGAATCTGTAGATTGCTTTAGGATGGGTGGCCACTTTGACAATATTACTTCTTCCTATCCATGAGCATGGGATGTGTTTCCATTTATTCGTATCCTCTTTCATTTCTCTCATGAGTTTTTTGTAGGTTTCAGAGTATAGGTCTTTCACACCCTTGGTTAGGTTTATTCCTAGGTATTTCATTCTTTTTGATTCAATTGTAAATGGAATTGTTTTTCTGATTTCTCTTTCTGCTAGTTCATTGTCAGTGTATCGGAATGCAACAGATTTCTGTGCATTGATTTTGTATCCTGCAACTTTGCTGAATTCAGATATTTTGTCTAGTAGTATTGGTATGGATTCTCTAGGGTGTTTATATACAATGTCTTGTCATCTGCAAACAGGAACAGTTTAACTTCTTCCTTGCCAATCTGGATGGTTGTCTTATTGTTGTGGTTAGGACCTCCAGAACTATGTTGAATACAAGTGGGGGAGTGGAAATCCCTGTCTTGTTCCTGATATTAAAGGAAAAGCTTTTAGCTTCTTGCTGTTATGATGTTGGCTGTGGGTTTGTCATATATGGCCTTTATTATGTTGTGGTACTTGCCCTCTATACCCATTTTGTTGAGAGTTTATATCATGAATGGATGTTGAATTTTGTTGAATGCTTTTCCAGCATCTGTGATGATCATGTGGTTTTTGTCCTTTTTGTTGATGTGGTGAATGATGTTGATGGATTTTTTAATGTAGTACCATCCTTGCTTCCCTGGAATAAATTCTACTTGAGCATGATGGATGATCTTTTTTATGTATTTTTGAATTTGCTTTGCTAATATTTTGTTAAGTATTTTTGCATCTATGTTCATTAGGGATATTGGTCTGTAATTTTCTTTTATTGTGGTGTCTTTGCCTGATTTTGGTATTAGATTGATGCTGGCCTCGTAGAATGAGTTTGGAAGTATTCCCCTATCTTCTACTTTTTGAAAAACTTTAAGGAGGATGGATATTAGAGGTCTTCACTAAATGATTTATAAAATTCAGCAGTGAAACCGTCTGGTACAGGAGTTGTGTTCCTAGGTCATTTTTTGATTACCAATTCAATTTTGTTACTGGTAGTTGATCTATTCAGATTTTCTGTTTCTTCCTGGGTGAACCTTGGAAGGTTGTTTATTTCTAGAAAGTTTTCCATTTCTTCTAGGTTATCCGGTTTGTTAGCACATAATTTTTCATATATTCTCTCATTATTCTTTGTATTTCTGTGGTGTCTAGTGATTTTTCCTTTCTCCTTTCTGTGTCTCTTTATGTGTGTAGACTCTCTTTTTTTATTGATAAGTCTGGCTAGGGGTTTATCTATTTTGTTTATTTTCTTGATGAACCAGCTCCTACTTTCATTGATTCTTTCTATTGTTTTATTCTTCTTGATTTTATTTCTGCTATAATCTTTATTATGTTCCTCCTTCTACTTCCTTTGCACCTCATTTGTTCTTCTATTGCTAGTTTGGTTAATTGTGAGTTTAGACTGTTCATTTGGGATTGTTCTTTCCTGAGGTAGGCCTGTATTTCTATATACTTCCCTCTTAGCAGGGCCTTTGCTGCGTCCCATAGATTTTGCAATGTTGCATTATTGTTGTCATTTGTATCCATATATTGCTTGATTTGTTTTTATTAGGTCATTGATCCATTGATTATTTAGGAGCATATTATTAAGCTTCCACATGTTTGTGAGCTTTTTCATTTTCTTCATGCAATTTATTTCTAGGTTCATACCTTTGTGATCTGAGAAGATGGTTGGTACAAGTTCAGTCTTTTTGAATTAACTGAGGCTCTTTTTTGTGACCTATGATCTATTCTTGAAAATGTTCCATGTGCTCTTGAGAAGACTGTGTATCCTGTTGCTTTTGAATGGAGTGTTCTGTAGATGTCCATTAGGTCCATGTGCTCTAATGTGTTGTTCAGTGCTTCTGTGTCCTTCCTTATTTTCTGTCTGGTTGATGTGTCCTTTGGAGTGAGTGGTGTGTTGAAGTCTCCTAAAATGAGTCATTGCCTTCTATTTCCCCCTTTAATTCTGTTAGTATTTTTTTCACATATGTAGGTGTTCCTGAGTTGGGTGCATAGATACTTATAATAGTTATATCCTCTTGTTGGACTGACCCTTTTATCTTTATGTAATGTACTTCTTTGTCTCTAGTTACTTTCTTTGTTTTGAAGTCTATTTTGTTGGATATAAGTACTGTAATTCCTGCTTTTTTCTCTGTTAGTTGCATGAAATATCTTTTTCCATCCCTTCACTTTCAGTCTGTGTGTGTCTTTGAGTTTGAAGTGAGTCTCTTGTAGGGAGCATGTAGATGGGCTTGTTTTTTTATCCTTTCAGTATTTCTATGTCTTTTGATTGGTGTCTTCAGACCATTTGCATTTAGGATTATTAGCAATTGATATGTACTTATTTCCATAGCAGGCTTTAGATTCGTCATTAGCAAAGGTTCAAGGGTAATTCCCTTACTAGCTAACATTCTAATTTAACTCACTTAGTATGCTATTACAAACACAACCTAAAGGTTCTTTTTGTTATTTTCCTCCTTTTTCTTCCTCCTCAGTTCTTTATATATTAGGTATCATATTTTGTACTCTTGTTTATCCCTTGATTGACTTTGGGGGTAGTTGATTTGATTTTGCATCTGCTTAGTAATTATTTCTACTTTTTTTACTGTGGCTTTATTTCCCTGAATGACAGCTATTTAGCCTTAGGAATACTTCCCTCCAAAATAGTAGTCTTTCCAAAATGCTCTGTAGAGATGGTTCATGGGAGGTAAATTTTCTCAGCTTTTGCTTATCTGAAAATTGTTTAATCTCTCCTTCAAATTTAAATGATAATCTTTTCAGGTAGAGTATTCTTGGTTTGAGGCCCTTCTGCTTCATTGCATTAAATATATCATGCCACTCCTTCTGGCCTGGAAGGTTTCTGTTGAGAAGTCTGATGATATATATAGCCTGATGGGTTTTCCTTTGTATGTGATCTTTTTTCTCTCTGTAGCTGCTTTTAAAAGTCTGTCCTTATCCTTGTACTTTGCCATTTTAATTATTATATGTCTTGGTGTTGTCTTCCTTGGGTCCCTTGTGTTTGGAGATCTGTATACCTCCCTGGCCTGAGAGACCATCTCCTTCCCCAAATTGGGGAAGTTTTCAGCAATTACCTCCTTAAAGACACTTTCTACCCCTTTTCCTCTCTCTTCTTCTTCTGGTACCCCTATAATGCGAATACTGTTCATTTAGAATGGTCACATAGTTCTCTCAGTATTCTTTCATTAGAGATCCTTTTTAATCTCTGTACCTCAGCTTCTTTGTATTCCTCTTGTCTAATTTCTATTCCATTTACTGTCTCTTCTACTACATCTAATCTACTTTTAAATCCCTCCATTGTGTTTTTCATTTCAGATATGGAATTTCTTAATAATTGAATCTCCATTCTTAATTCATCCCTGAGTTCTTGAATATTTTTCTGTACTTCCCTGAGCATGTTTATGATTTTTATTTGAGCTCTTTTTCAGAAAGATTGGTGAGTTCAGTTTCATTTGGCCCTTTTTCAGGTGTTTGTGAGATTTGTTTGAACCGGGTTCCTTTGATGTTTTATATTTGTATGTGACACCCTCTGTTGCCCAAATGGTCTAGTCTCTGGTGTTGCTCATCCCCTGTAGTGATGTCCAGTGTCACAGGGGCATGGCACTGGTGTCTGGGGGAAGGAAAGAGCTGTTTCCTGCTTTCCAGCTGCAGTGCCTGTCTCCACTGTCAGAACCAGTGGGTGGAGCACACAGGTTTAAGCCTCTGTGCTTGGTGTCTGTAGCTGCTGTAGGCAAGGCCTCCCTCTGACTGGCCTGATGCCAGGGCAGGGACTGCTGGCTTGCAATTCATTGCTGTCAGGCCAGGAGTAAGGTGCAGCAGGCTGCATATCACATTTGGGGGCCTCAGAGCTCGGTAGCCAGCCAGGGGGATGGAGCACCTGATGCTCCTGAAAGTTTCCAACCTGCTGGGCAGAGTGCACCCAGACAACCTTGTCCACCAATGCCTTTTTCTGTACAGCAAGCTCCATGCAAACCCCACCCCTTCAGCAGCATCTCGCTGCTAGGAAGCCTCTTAGACTGCCCACCTTTCCTTTGTCCCAGAACAGGCAGTAGTGGATTCCTGTCCTCTATAAATGGCTGGAATCCCAGTATCTCCAAGTGTTCTGCCTGTCATAGCTTTCCAATCCCACTAATCTCCAGAGCATCATGCAATGTAGATTTATGCTCCCAAAGCAGATCTCCAGGGCTGGATGTTCAGCAGTCTTAGGCTTCCACCCGCCCTCCCCACTCCATTTATCTTCCTCCTGCCAGTAAACTCAGGTGGGGGAGGGGCTTGGGTCCCACAGGATCAGGTCTTTGGTATGTTACCCTGTTTTGTGAGGTCTGCTCTGTTCTCCAGGTATGCAGTCTGGTGCAGCCTTCTTTCCTGTTGCTCTTTTGGATTAGTTGTATTAACTATATTTCCATATTATACGTGGTTTTGGGAGGAGTTCTCTGTCTCACCTCCTACGCTGCCATTTTGAATCTGTCTCAAGATAGTTGTTTTAAAGTCTTAGTCTAGTAAAGCTGCCATTGGATATTTTTAGAGATAATATAGAATAAATAATAAAATAATTTGTTTTTTTTCCTTTAAATGCCCCTTACTTTCCTGTTTATTTATATATGCTTATCATTTTTTTGTTGAACTCTGGACATTTGAATTTAATAGTGTGGTAAGTCTAGAAATCATTTTCTACCCCTTCCCCATTTTTCTTATTTTGTTGTTTTTGTATATTTTACTTTTTAATAATTGTAGGCTCTCTGTGCCAGGTATCAGTGTGAGGTATAAACTTAACATTTTCTCAGGTCTTTTCTTTTTCCTGTGTCTTTATTATGGCATATATAGGCACTTTCTAATTTTCCCTGGATGTGCGATTGCTTTTGGATATCATAACTCTAACTTCTGGACTTCCAAAGGGGAAAAAGAGAGAACTGAAGGAGGAACAAAGGGCACTAGCCCTTTTTAATCCCCAACTCATCATTGTAGCCTGAGTGAGAGGGCTTGCAACAGTGGGAGAAGGCTCAACAACAGAGGCTCCCCCACCTCTTACATGCACCTCTGTGAAAAGATGAATCAATTAGAAATTAAAGCACAGGTCCAATATTTGGATGTCAGTGTCCTTTTCTCCCACCCTGGGTCCCACAAGCTATGTACAGGCTACTTTACAAATACATGTACAAGTGCCTGCCATGTATATAGAATGAAGTGGCTGCTACTCTTCTAAGAGTGACAACTGAGTGAAATTAACTTCAATTTGCTGTCTAGTCCTTCTCTTGGAAATTGCAATATTTAATAGACTACAGAATTCCAAAGAGGTTGCACCAAGCACATTCTCCTACTGCAACTGTTGTCTCTTTGGGGAGACAAATGCCTTTTGATTCCCATTCTGCCATCTTCCCAGAGTCTTACTGAATATTTTTCTTATCCTTGCCTGTGCTATTAGTGTGACTTATTTTTTCCCTTTGGCTTCTTTTAATATTTTGTCTTTGTCTTTGAGTTTCTACAGTTTTATCATGATATACCTATTTTCAGATTTTTTAGTATTTTTCCTGCTTGTGTCTGAGTTGCCTGGATCTTTTCTTTGGTTTCTGTCTTTCATTCTCAGCCACTTCAGATATTATTTTTCTTTCATTCTTTATTTCCCATTATGGGTACTTTTGTTAATGTTCAACTGTTACTGGATATTCTTTTCTGTTTCTTTTTTTTCCCATTCTTTTTCAGTTTGCTTCTCAATTTTGGAAGTTAAAATTGACATATCTCAATCTTTAATTAAATCTGATTCTTTTCTCAGTCATCTAATCTACTGAGGGGCTTGTGGAAGGCATTCTTCATTTCTTTTACACTCTTTATGATTTCTGGCATTTCTTTTTGATTTTTTGTTAGAGTTTTTGCCTTTCTCCTTATGTTACATGTCTGTTCTTGCTTGTCTACTTTTCCATTAAAGCCCTTTCCATATTATCAGAGGTATTTTAAATATTTAGTCTTGTAATTTAAAAATCTCTGCCATATCCAGATATGATTCTGTTTGCTGTATTTCTTCAAACTGTTTTTTGCCTTCTAGCATTTTTACAAATTTTATTAAAAATGACATAATGTCACAGGTAATGAGAACTCAGATAGGTAGGTCTTTAATGTGGCTTCTTTTATCTACTTAGGACTTGAGCTATATTTATTGTTTGTGATAGCTATAGGTTTCACAGTCTAAATGTCCTATGATGACCTCCTTTTTGTCTCTTTTATCTTTGAATTTCCCTAAATACTTACTCTTAAATAAGGTATAATATTTGCAAACCATCTGTTGTAATGTTCTGGTATTATAAAGAGTGCTGGTAATGTGGTGGTAATTTGTGGACATAGCATAAGCATTCTATAATCCCATGATCAGATCTAAGGTTTTTAGAGAGCCTTTTGTCTGAGACCTTCACAAGTGCTTCTCTGTTTTTCCTCCTGTTCCTTGGCTTATACTGGTTTATACTAGAGGGAGTTACAGTTGATATTTACCTTCTTCAGGGACATTTAATCTCTGGTAAAGCTCAAGGTAGGTAGGCTCTGGTAAAAAATTTCTTTATGACAAGTTTTGTTAAAGACAACTGAATGCTCTTGGTGTATTGCAAAATGTTTACTTTTTCTTTCCCCTTCTGGAGACATGAGAGGATGTTTCTTCAGTCTTCTCTCTGAGAACCTGTTTGGAACTACTGGAAGTAAAACTCATTAATTGTGGAAGTCCCTTGAAAGCTGGATTCCCACAGTTTTTAACACTTTAGTGTTCTCATAGTGAACCTCTAGCAAATCCTAAATTATACGGGTTTTCTTTCCTACTGGTACTTGCTCCATTGTCAGGCTCTTGCTCTTGGTTTTCTGCTCCTGGTAGGCTATAATTCTGTGTCCACCTTCCACAATTGTGGCTATAGCAGTTTTGCCTGTGATTTCAGTTGTCTGGTAAATCAAACAATTTTTGATTTTCAGATTGTTCAGCTTTTTCTTTGGACAGAAGTGACAACGTCCAAGCACCTTTCATGTTAGACTGTAAATGAGAAGTCCTTTCATGTCTTTTTTGTTACTACTTCTGTTATTGACTTATCCTTTGTTAAACTGATACTTTATAGAATGTCATTTTGACTTCATTCTCATTTTCTTTTTTGAATAAATTCTAGTTAATTTCGTGGTGGTTGCCCTAAGTTTTACAATTAACATCTTAAAGAGTATAACTCTGTAGTTTGAAGCAATCTTTAGGTTGACTAGTATACCAAAACAGTTCCTGTGCAGTTCTGTCCTTTCCTTTTTGTGATTTTGTTAGTAATTACATTATTAGGTGTTGTGTGTCCATTAACACAGATTTATGATTATTGTCAGATGCATTTGTCTTTTAATCATACTGAGCTAAACAAGTACAACAATACTACCTTTCATATCTATCTATATACTTAACTTTATTTCTTTATATAGCCTCAAATTCTATCTATTATACTGTTACTATTTAATGTTTCAAACATTGTGTTTGGAATGCTTTACTTCCTTCATTTTTCAAGGATATTTTGCCAAGTATAGAGTTCTTGGTTGAAAGCTTTTTTCCTGAACATTTTAAATATGGTATCTCACCTCCACTGGCCTCCATGTTTTTTAATGGTAAATGTATTGTTACTCTTATTATGGACTCACAGTGCATGCCATTTTATTTTACTGTTTTCAAGATTACCTTTATCTTTAATTTTGAACCATTATAATATACTTCTCTATTGTATTCCTTGCTTTTATCCTAACTTGAGTTACACCGATATTCTTATGTAAGTAGACTTACGAATTATCAAATCTGGAAATTTTTATAAATTATTTTTTAAGATTTTTTCTTTTCTATCTCTCCTTTGACCCTATTATATGAAGTTGGTGCTCTTGATGTCCCACAGGTCTCTTATACCTTCTTCCTCTGACTAGATAATTTCAGTTGATCTATAAGTTCACTGATTGTTTCTTTCACAAGATCAAATCTGTTTTGGAAAACCTCTAGTGAAATATTCATTTCAGTTCTTGCAATTGTCAGTCCTGGAATTTCTATTTGGTTCCTGTTGCTTTGTTCTTTCTCTGTATTGATATTCCTTATTTGTTGAGACACCATCTCCTTTGCTGTTTTTTTCCCCATTATTTCTTTTGCTTTTTGGGTGCATTTAAGACAATTGATTAAGGGTCTTTATAAGTTTAGTTACTGCAATTCCTCAGGGACATTTTCTGTTAATTTTCTTTCTACAAATGATCCATGCTCTATTTTCCTTTGCATGCCTTGTAACTTTTTTTAAAAACTGTTCATTTTGAATATTCTTATGTAGTACTCTTGAAAAAAGATTCTTATACCTCTTTTGTTTTTGTTGTTGCTCATGTGGGTTGTAGTTGTTCAGTGCCTTTTCTGAACTACTCTTATACCCTATTCTTTGTTGTGTGTGATCTGATACCTTTTCTTTCAACTTGATTTTAGCTAGTGATTTATTAGAGATTTCCTTGAATGCTGTGCTTAAGTGAACTTCTGTTAATTCAGCATTCATTTGGCTGATGGAAAAATTAATTTCCCAGATTTCCAACAAACTTAATTCTATCCATTTTTCAACTGTTTCTTTAGTAGGATATGGATTGCCTATTTCACCATTTTTATTGGTGTCATTCTGTCTTTTTCTTTTTTTAATCTAATAGAAAGCTTAATCTATTTAAAAGATGGTGCATAGTTTTGTACAGGACAAGCCTAGCCATCTAGCCTAAATGAAGAGGGTATATAATAAGACTTAAGAAGAAATAGTGCCTCCTTAGAGATAGAATGCTAATCCAGTAAGGTTAACCAGAGAGTGTTAGTGTTGTGTAGTTTGCCTAACATGGTGGGGAGGAATATACTGCCTTTTCGTTCTTCCTATCATTAGTATGGGACTTTAACTTAAACAGTATCCTAGATATTAGTCACTTGATTAAACTATACTGTCTCTACTGATTCTGAAAACTAGATAATTTGTTTATTCTGTTACGGTTTCTAAAAGTTTTGCTTTATGCAGATTTTAATGAACTTTTTAATTTGCCCTAAACTTTTATAGGGACTCAAAACAAAATTGTATATCATCACGATCCAGTCTCTTTAACTTGGTTTTAGCTTTAACTTTCTTCAAGAAGGTCATATTTTGGTAAGAAGAAAATAATTTATATACTTATAGTACAGGTTCAATAAATACTATAGTAGAGAAACCAGGTGATCTGTGGCTTCTATGAAAGGAAACGTGTCACTAAGGAGATGAACAGTTAAGGTAGTCCATGAAAAATTGTTGGTGTTTAAAAAAATGTTTTATGAAAAATATGGCAACTTAAAGTCATGTACGGAAACAACACAGGGTATATTTGGGAAACACTCTAGAATTCCTAATGGTAGAATATGTAGAGATAATTTGGGGAAAGTGAAATTGTCATGATTGCTTGTGTTTATAGAAAGGTTTAATTGTTAGACTTATATAAATGTGTTTTTAATCATATTCTCATAGCTAGAAAAAAGTGATAAAATCAGTGTTGACCCCCTTGTTTTACAGAGTAGAGACTGAAAGTCTTAAGGAGGTATTAATAATAATATGCCTGTAATTAACATTGATAGACCTAGGGCTAGAAATTATTCTTTCCACATATTCTGATCAGTTGTGGGAAGTAACTGAAGTTTTAGAGTTGTGTGGCAATCAGATTGATGATATAATTTAGAAAGATTAGTGGGAAAAATTAAATTCTTCTCATATTCCCTCTTTGATTTTTATGTCTTGGTAAGTTTTTATGTCTTCTTGGCTGTCCAGTTGGTTGGTGTATAGTTGCTCACAATAACCTCTTATGATCCTTTGAATTTCTGGGTTACCAATTGTAATGTCTCCTTTTTCACTTCTCATTTTGTTGATTTGATCCCTTTATTTTCACTCTTTGGTTAGTCTAGCTAAAGGTTTTTAATCTTTTCAAAGAATCAGCTCTTTTATGATATTTTATTTTTTTCTCTAATATTTATTATTATGATGATTATTAATTCTTAAGTTCACTGTAATAGTGAGGTTCCTGATTTATCTAAAAATTTTTGGCTTAGCTTTTTAACTGAAAGGAGTGATTTAACATTAGGAAAATTGGGTAATATTTTAATGCAAAAGAAATATTAGACAAATGATCTGTTTCATAATTCAAAAACCAGTTTAAATATTGTGATATAATACTTTAGACTCATGATAAAATATAATGTATTTTCTCAGTGTCATGTCTAGATACTAAAAAAGGATCCAAGCCATGTGCAGACCATAATTGTGATGCTACCAAAAGACTACCTAAGGTATGTTATGTGAGGCTGGAAAAAAGAAAAAAAAATGAACATGCCCAGTGTGTAAGTAAGCATCTTAGCTATTTATAAAGTACATCAAATCCCCTCCACAGTTTGGGAATTCAGCATTAAAAATGAAACTACATCAGATAAATGATAAGAACTTAATAGAACATTTTTTTTTAGCGGGCATCTCTCATATTTATTGATCAAATGGTTGTTAACAACAATAAAATTCTGTATAGGGGACTCAATGCACAATCATTAATCAACCCCAAGCCTAATTCTCAATAGTCTCCAATCTTCTGAGGCATAACAAACAAGTTATTACATGGTGAAAAAATTCTTACATACTGAATAAGTTCTTACATGGTGAACAGTGCAAGGGCAGTCATCACAGAAACTTTTGGTTTTGATCACGCATTATGAACTATAAACAATCAGGTCAAATATGAATATTCGTTTGATTTTTATACTGGGTTTATGTGTGAATCCCACATTTCTCCCTTATTATTATTATAATTATTATTTTTTAAATAAAATGCTAAAGTGGTAGGTAGATGCAAGATAAAGGTAGAAAACATAGTTTAGTGCTGTAAGAGGGCAAATGTAGATGATCAGGTGTGTGCCTATAGACTAAGTATTAATCCAAGCTAGACAAGGGCAACAAAACATCCACGGATGCAGATTTCTCTCGAAACGTGGGGGGTGGGGGTGAGGTTCTAAGCTTCCCCTCTGTTGATCCCCAATTTCACACCTGATGGCCCCCCTGCGACTGTGCCTGTCTTAGGTTGTTCCTCCCTTAAGGAATCTTACCCATTTCTGGCTAACCAGTCATCTTCCGGGGCCATACAGGGAAATGTAAAGTTGGTAAGTGAGAGAAGCAATATTGTTTGAAAAGGTTAGCTTTTTACTTCTTTGCAGATTTATGCCCTCTGGCTTCTATGCCCAGCATTTGTCTTGAGGTATCTTTACCACTTGGAAGAATTATGATACTCGGTAATTTCGATATGAGGCACGAATTCTACTTAAGGGTTGTAATTAGGAAGGAAGAAGAAAAGCTGTAGAAGTAGCAGACGGAAGAAAACATGGGAAGATTGATTATTTCGTTGACATGTCTTCTTGTAGAGTAACATAAACATGCATAGGTTTTAAACTACTAATTAAATTGCGTGCACACATTAACATAATAGGAATACAGCTACATAACCAAAGCAGACCTATAATTACCAGCCATCTCCAGTGAAACCAAGAAAACCAGTTAGGCACACTAGGCATTTGTGAAAACTTATCAATGATATGATGGATATTGTCCAACTGAATTTGAATAGTTTGAGAAAAAATAGTTGTATCCTGCAACTTGGCTGAATTCTGATATTAGTTCTAGTAGTTTTCGATTGGAGTCTTTAGGGTATTTTATGTACAATATCATGTCATCTGCAGATAGTGACAGTTTAACTTCTTCTTTACCAATCTGGATTCCCTGTATTTCTTTGTTTTATCTAATTGCTGTGGCTAGGATCTCCAGTACCAAGTTGAATAACAGTAGGGAGAGTGGGCATGCCTGTCTTGTTCCCAATCTCAGAGGAAAAGCTTTCAGCTTCTCGCTGTTCAGTATGATGTTGGCTGTGGGTTTATGATATATGGCCTTTATTATGTTGAGGTACTTGCCCTCTATGCCCATTTTGTTGAGAGTTTTTGTCATGCGTAGATGTTGAATTTTGTTGAAATCTTTTCAGCATCTGTGGAGATGATCATGTGGTTTTTGTCCTTCTTTTTATTTATGTGGTGGATGATGTTGATGGATTTTCAAATGTTGTACCATCCTTGCATCCCTGGGATGAATCCCACTTGGTCATGGTATATGATCCTTTTGATGTATATTGGAATTTGGTTTGCTAATATTTTGTTGAGTATTTTTGTATCTACATTCATCAGGAATATTGGTCTGTAATTTTCTTTTTTGGTGGGTTCTTTACCTGGTTTTGGTATTAGGGTGATGTTGGCTTCATAGAATGAGTTTGGGAGTATTCCCTTCTCTTCTATTTTTTGGAAAACTTTAAGAAGAATGGGTATTATATGCTCTCTGTATGTCTGATAAAATTCTGAGATAAATCCATCTGGTACAGGGGTTTTGTTCTTGGGTAGTTTTTTGATTACCAATTCAATTTCTTTGCTGGTAATTGGTTTGTTTAACTTTTGTGTTTCTTCCTTGGTAAGTCTTGGAAGGTTGTATTTTTCTAGGAAGTTGTCCATTTCTTCTAGGTTTTCCAGCTTGTTAGCATACAGGTTTTCATAGTATTCTCTAATAATTCTTTGTATTTCTGTGGGGTTTATCATGATTTCTCCTTTCTTGTTTCTGATTCTGTTGATGTGTATTGATTCTCTTTTTCTCTTAATAAGTCCGGCTAGAGGCTTATCTATTTTGTTTATTTTCTCAAAGAACCAGCTCTTGGTTTCATTGATTTTTTTAATTGTTTTATTCCTCTCAATTTTATTTATTTCTTCTCTGATCTTTATGATGTTCCTTCTTCTGCTAACTTTAGGCCCTATTTGTTCTTCTTTTTCCAATTTCGATAATTGCGACATTAGACTATTCATTTGGGATTGTTCTTCCTTCTTTAAATATGCCTGGATTGCTATATACTTTCCTCTTAAGATGGCTTTCACAGCATCCCACAAAGTTGGGGCTTTGTGTTGTTGTTGTCATTTGTTTCCATATATTCCTTGATCTCTATTTTAATTTGGTCATTGATCCATTGATTATTTAGGAGCATGTTGTTAAGTCTCCATGTGTTTGTGAGCCTTTTTGCTTTCTTTGTACAATTTATTTCTAGTTTTATACCTTTGTGGTCTGAAAAGTTGGTTGGTAGAATTTCAATCTTTTTGAATTTACTGAGGTTCTTTTTGTGGCCCAGTATGTGGTCTATTCTGGAGAATGTCCCATGTGCACTTGGGAAGAATATGTATCCTGTTGCTTTTGGATGTAGAGTTCTATAGATGCCTATTAGGTCCATCTGTTCTAGTGTGTTGTTCAGTGCCTCTGTGTCCTTATTTTCTGTCTGGTGGATCTATCCTTTGGAGTGAGTGGTGTGTTGAAGTCTCTTAAAATGAGTACATTGCATTCTATTTCCTCCTTTAATCTGTTAGTATTTGTTTCACATATGCTGGTGCTCCTGTGTTGGGTACATATATATTTATAATGGTTATATCCTCTTGTTGCACTGACCCCCTTATCATTATGTAATGTCCTTCTTTATCTCTTGTTACTTTCTTTGTTTTGAAGTCTGTTTTGTCTGATACTAGTACTGCAACACCTGCTTTTTTCTCCTTGTTGTTTGCATGAAATATCTTTTTCCATCCCTTGATTTTTAGTCTCTGCATGTCTTTGGGTTTGAGGTGAGTCTCTTGTAAGCATATAGATGGGTCTTGTTTTTTTATCCATTCAGTGACTCTATGTCTTTTGATTGGTGCATTCAGTTCATTTACATTTAGGGTGATTATCGATAGGTATGTACTTATTGCCATTACAGGCTTTAGATTCGTGGTTACCAAAGGTTCAAGGTTAGCTTCTTTAATATCTTCCTGTCAAACTCTACTTGCTTATTGAGCTATTATAAACACTGTCTGTTGATTCTTTATTTCTCTCTCTTCTTATTCCTCCTCCTTCATTCTTTATATGTTGGGTGTTTTATTCTGTGCTCTTTTGTGTTTTCTTTGACAGCTTTTGTGAGTAGTTGATTTTATTTTTTACCTTAAGTTTGTATCTGGTTGGTCTTTGCTGTGATTTTATTTTCTCTGGCTACATCTTCTTAGCCTTAGGAGTGCTCCCATCTAGAGTAGGCCCTATAACATACCCTGTAGAGGTGGTTTGTGGGAGGCAAATTCCCTCAACTTTTGCTTGTCTGGGAATTATTTAATCCCTCCTTCATATTTAAATGATAATCGTGCTGGATACAGTATCCTTGGTTCAAGGCCCTTCTGTTTCATTGCATTAAATATATCATGCCATTCTCTTCTGGCCTGGAAGGTTTCTGTTGAGAAGTCTGATGATAGCCTGATGGGTTTTCCTTTGTAGGTGACCTTTTTCTTCTCTCTAGCTGCCTTTAAAATTCTGTCCTTGTCCTTGAGCTTTGCCATTTTAATTATTATGTGTCTTGGTGTTGTCCTCATTGGGTCCCTTCTGTTGGGGGTTCTGTGTATTTCTGTAGTCTGAGCGACCATTTCCTCCCTCAGTTTGGGGACGTTTTCAGCAATTATTTCTTCAAAGACACTTTTTATCCCTTTTTCTCTTCTTCTTCTGGTACCTCTATAATGTCGATATTGTTCCTTTTGGATTGGTCACACAGTTCACTTAATGTTGTTTTAATCCTGGAGATCCTTTTATCTTTCTCTGCATCAGCTTCTATGTGTTCCTGTTCTCTGGTTTCTAATCCATCAATGGCCTCTTGCATCTCATCCATTCTGCTTTTAAATCCTTCCAGAGATTGTTTTAATTCTATACTCTGTCTTCATAGCTCTTGCATATTTCCCTCAAGTGCATCAGCATGGTTATGACCTTACTTTTAAATTCTTTTTCAGGAAGATTGGTTAGGTCTGTCTCCCCAGATTCCTTTTCAGGGGAAACTGTCTGGGTTAATCTGGTCTGTATCAAATTCTTCTGCCTTTTCATGGCAATAGAGGTAGTTGCGGGGAGCTCATGCATGTGTCGGCTGGGAGAATGTCCCTTCTTGCTAGTTTGTGGCCTTCCTCTCCTGGGAGAATGGCGACCTCTAGCGGCCTGTGCTGGGCATCTGCACGCAGACGGGTTGTCGATTCTTGCCCAGCCACTGTGAAGGAAGCTCCGCTCTTGGTTGCTGTGGGTGTGGCCACTGTCTCTGTGGTGGAGTCATGCTGGGGGAACGGGTGGGAGGCTGTTTATCTCCGTGAGGGGCCTCCTGTGGGGACCCACTCGCAGGTTTTTCTGTCCCATTTCCCTAGTACCCAGCACCTCATGCACTGTGTGTTTGCGCTCCGGTGTGCTTGGCTAGGGCCAGGTGTTTAGCAGTCCTGGGCTCCCTCTCCCTTCCCACTCTGACTCCTCTCCTCCTGCTGGAAGCTGGGGTGAGGGGCCTCACATCCCGCCGGGTCTCAGCTTGTATCTTACCCCCTTTGTGAGGTGCTGGGTTCTCATAGGTGTAGATGTAGCCTGGATGTTATCCTGTATCTTCTGGTCTCTTTTTTTGGAATAGTTGTATTTGTTGTATTTTCAAAAATATATATGTTTTTGGGAGGAGATTTATGCTGCCCTACTCACTCTGCCATCTTGGCTCTGCTTGCATTTTTTAAATAAGAGTTTTATGGCTACATATCTTATATTGAATTCTTTGATCCATTTTGAGTTTACTTTTGTGTATGGTGTTAAACATTCTCTTTCATGTACCTGCCCAGTTTATGCAGCACCATTTATTGAAGAGACTGACTTTTCCCTGTTGTATATTCTTGCTGCCTTTGTCATACATTAATTGACTCTATGTGAGTGTGCTTATTTCTGGATTTTCTGTTTTGTTCCATTGATCTCTGTGTCTTTCTTGTACCAGTACTATATACAGTTTTGATTACTGTAGCTTTGTAGCATATCTTGAAATCAGGGAGACAGATTGATATTGCAGTTTTGTTCTTTCTCAAGATTGCTTTGGCACCTCAGGGATTTTTGTGGTTCCTTATAAATTTTAGGTTATTTGCTCTAATTCACTGAAAAAATGCCTTTGCTGTTTTGTTGGGAATTGCATTGATTCTGTAAATTTCTTTGGGAAGGATGGCCATTTTGACAATATTAATTCTTATGTATGAGCATGAGATAGCTTTCCATTTATTTGTTTCTTCTTCAGCTTCCTTTATCAGTGTCTCATAGTTTCAGCATACAGGATTTTGACTTCCTTAGTTAGGTTTATTCCTAGTTATTTAATTCCTTTTGATGCAATTGTAAATGGAATTGTTTTACTGATTTCTCATTCTGCTAGTTTGTTATTTTAGTATATAGGAATGGAGCTGATTTCTATTGATTTTGTATCCTGCAACCTTACTAAATCCATTTATTAGCTCTAATAGATTTTTGGAGGAGAATCTAGTTTTTTTATATGTATATATATAATATCATGTCATCTGCAAATAGTGACAATTCCTTACCAATTTGGATGTTTTTTTATTTCTTTTGTCTTATTGCTGTCCCTAGGACTGCCATTACTATGTTGATTTAAAGTGGTGAGAGTGGGCATCCTTGTCTTGTTCCTGATCTTAGATAAACAGCTTTCAGATTTTCATCATTGAGTATGTTAGCTGTAGGTCTGTCATTATATGGCCTTTATTATGTTGAGGCCTATTTTCTATTCACTCTTTGTTTAGAGTTTTTATCATGAACAGATGCTGAATTTTGTCAAGTGGTTTTTCACATCAATTAAGATGATCATATAGTTCTTATCCTTCCTTTTGTTAATGTGGTATATCACATTGTTTGATTTATGAATATTGTACCATCTTTACATCCCTGGAATACATCCCATGTGGTTGTGTTGGCTGATCCTTTTGAGGTATTTTTTAATCCAGTTAGCTAGTATTTTGTTGAGGATTTTTGCATCTATGTTCATCAAGAATATTGATCTATAATTTTCTTTTATTGTAGTGTCTTTATCTGGTTTGGGTATTGGAATGATGTTGATCTAGTAAAATGTGTAGAAGTATTCTGTCTTGTATTTTTTGGCATACTTAAGAAGGGTAGGTATTAGCTCTTCTTTAAATACTCAATAGAATTCGGCTGTGAAGCCATTTAGTAATGGAATTTTGTTTGTTGGGAGTTTTTTGGAAGTTTCCAATTCAGTTTTGCTACTTGTAATCAGTATTTTCCAATTTTTTTTTCTTTCTGGGTCAGTGTTGGAAGATTATGTTTCTAGGAATTTGTCCATTTCTTATAGGTCATCCAATTTATTGGCATATAATGTTTAATAGAATTATAATTCATTGAATTTCTGTGGTGTTAGTTGTAACTTCTCCTTTTTTCATTATTTTATTTGTGTCCTCTCTCTTTTTTTGTTAAATGTCACTAGTGTTTTATCTATTTTGATTATCTTTTTGAAGAGCCAGCTATTGGTTTCACTGATTTTTTTTCTATTATTTTCTTATTCTCTGTTTCATTATTTCTGCTGTGATCTTTATTATTATCTCTCTCCTTCTACTAACTTTAGACTTTGTTTTCTTTCTAGTTCCTTCAATTTGGGCTTGTTCTTGTGTCTTGAGTTGTACTGTTTTGCTAGGTAATTCCCTCTCAGAACCACTTGCTGTATCACATAATTTGCAATGTTATATTTCTGTTTCATTTGTCTCCATATATTGTTTGATTTCCTCTTTGATTTGTTCTTTGATCCACTGATTATTTAAAAGCATGTTGTTTAAACCTCCATGTGTTTCGGGTTTTTTGGTTGCTGTTTTCTTCATATTGTTATTATTATAAATGTATAAAGTACATTTATAATTTCACACCATTGTATTCTGAAAATATGCTTGATAAAAATTGCAATGTCTTTTAATTTATTGAGGCATTTTTATGTCCTAATATGTAATCTCTTCTGGAGAACTTTCCATGTGCACCAGGAAAAAAATGTGTATTCTCCTGCTTTTGGGTGGTATGTTCTATATGTATCTGTTAAGTCCATCTGGTTTAATATGTCATACATTTCCACTGATTCTTTATTTTCTGTCTGGATTATCTGTTCATTGATGTATGTCAAATGTTAAAATTCTCTACTATTGTTTTATTGCTGTCAGTTTCTCCCTTTAGGTCTGTTTATATTTTGTTTATTTAGGTGCTCCTATGTTGGGTGCATAGATATTTACAATTTGTATATTCTGTTGTTTGACTGATCTCTTATAATTATGTAATATTCTTTCTCTCTTGTTACTTTCTTTGTTTTGAAGTCTATTTTGTCTGATGTGTGGTTAATCCTGGTTTTTCCTGTGTTTTATTTGTGTGAAATATCTTTTTCTATCACTTCACTTTCAGTCTGTGTCTGTCTTTAGAGCTGAAGTGAGTTTCTTGTAGGGAGTATATAGATGGCTCTTCTTTTACTACCCTCTCAGGTATACTGTTTCCTGATTGGATTGTTTAGTCCCTGTACATTAAAATAGGCATGTAATTATTACCATTTTATTGTTTTCATAGATCCTCTCTGTTCCTTTCTTCCTCTCTTATACTCTTCTCTTGCAATTTGATAGTTTTATTTAGTATTATGCTTGAATTTCCTTCTAAAAAATTTTTTGTATATCTATTATGTCTTTAGGTTTATTGTTCCTATGAGATGCATACGTAGTTTCCTGAATATGTGACAGTACATAGTAAGTTGATGTTTGCTTGATTTTGAACACATTCTGTGTTATCTTTCAGTTCTCTTTCCTCTTCCACATTTTATGTATACAATGTCATACATCTTTTATGTATCTTTGAGTAATTTTGTGTATAGTTGATTTTGCTACTTTTGTTTTTTGAACTTGATGCTTGCTTGGTAAGTGATTGGTGTAGTACATTTACTATAGGTTTATTTTCACCGATGAACAATATTTAGACTTAAGAACATTTCCATCTAAAGAAGTCCTTTTAACATATCTTGTAAGGCCAGTTTAGTGGTGGTGAATTCTTTTACCCTTCGTATATTTTTGGGAACTTTTAATCTCACCTTCAATTCTAAATGATAATCTTGCTGGGTAGAAAATTCTTCGTTGTATACTTTTTCCTTGCAGTACTTTGAATATTTGATGATACTCCCTTCTGGCTTGTAAAGTTTCTGCTGAGAAATCTGCTGGGAGCCTTACAGAATTTCTCTTACAGGTAACTGCCTTTCTCTTGCTGTATTTAAGATTCTCTCATTATCTTTAATCTTTGCTGTTTTAATTACTGTGTGTCTTGTGTTGTAGTCCTGGTGTTCATCTTCTTAAGTGTGCTTCTAGGAACTGGATGTCTATTTCCTTCCCCAGATTGGGGATATTTTCAGCTATTATTTCTTCAAATATACTTTCTGCCTATTTGTCTTTCTCTTCTCCTCCTGGGACCCTAATGTGAATATTGTTTCATTTGCCATTGTCTTAGAGTTCTCTTAGCATCCTCTCATTTTTAGAGATTTCCTTTTCTCTGTACCTCATCTTGGTTACTCTGTACTTCTCTATCGTTCATCTTGCTGACCCATTCCTCTTCCTCCTGCAGCCTGTTGTTTATTTTTCTCTGTTATATTTGTCATTTCACTTGTATTATTCAACTCTGAATGGCTCTTTTAAATTTTTTCTATGTCAAAATTCTCCTTGAGGTCCTGAATTGATTTTCCCCTTTCAGTAAGCATCTTTGTGATTGTTACTTTGAATTCTTCACCATAAAAATTGCTTATATATGTTTAATTTAGCAATTTTTCTGGTGTTATTTTATTATTTTGTTTGGAACATATTCCTTTGCCTCCTTATTTTGTTTGTGTCTCTGTGTTTCTTTGTATTGAACAGATCAGCAATGCCTTTTGGTCTTGCAAATAGTGGTTTTATGTATTAAGCACCCTGTTGTGCTCAGAAACTCAAAACCCTCTTCTCACTGTATCCTGGCTCTCTGTTGTGGTTGAGCCACAGTTGCTGTTGGTGGGCTGTGGGCAGGGCTCATCTTTCTGCCTGTCTGCTAGCAATGGCTGATCTCCACACCTAGCCTCTGTGCAACCTTTGTTTGAGTTGAGGTGCTTCTGTTGGGATTTGTTGTAGGCAGTCCACCCTCTGTCTGACAGTCAGTAATGGCTAATTGCTGCTGGGCCGAGCATGCCAGGAAGTTGTGCAGTAGAACATTACCATGGTGCTGAGCCAGCAGGGCAGGTGGAGAGTTTCAGAGCTGGCCCCTGCAAGTGTCTGACCAGTTGAGCTGAAGGAGGGCCAGGAAAGTGTTGTTAGGCCTTTGCCTGCCAGCACTGATGGACTACTGCTGGGACAAGCTTGCCAGGTAGGGCTGGTATGCAGGGGAATGCTAGAGCTGAGCCTAGAGAGTTTCAGAGCTAGTTCCCACAAGCCTTTGGCAAGTTGGGCTCAGGAAGGGCTGGGAAAGTGTCATCCATCTGCCCTTTCAGCTCCAGAAAGAACACCCTCTGACCCGAACCTCTCTGGCACAATTCCTGAGGCTGGCAGATCTTTCAAGCTGCCATCTCTATATCTCTGTGTTGGGTCTCACATGACATGTACAGTGTTCCAGTCCTCTACAAGCAACAGGAATCTTGGCCCCCGACAGTACTCCAACTCTCCCTGATGTCCAGCCCCATTAATCATGATGAAAGCCAATCCATTCCCAACTCGGATTCCTTGGTAGATCTCCAGGGCCAGGCGTGCTGGAATTCATGAGTATTTACCCCCTCCCCACTCCATTCCTCTTCCTCTAGCTTTTGGGCTGGAATGGAGGAAGAGTTTGGCTCGGCATCTTTATGCTTCTCAATGTGCTCTTCTCGTCTTCACCAGTTGTAGGTGGTCTGTCCTGCTGTCTTCAGGGGGTTTTCAGGGTTGGTTATACATATTTCACTGGTTAGGGAATTCTGGTTTCATATGTTGTTTTTCAACATTTTAGGTATTTTTCACTTTCATCTTGCTTCTGTTAAAAAAAGCCCATTATTCTAAAATTGTTGTTTTCTGTATGTAATGTGTTCTTATTTTTTGTGCCTGCTTTTAAGAATTTTTGTTTAGCTTTTGTTTTCAGCAATTTGATTACTCTCTGATTCAGTGTGGTCTTATTTGTATGTATTCTGCTTGAGATTGATGTGTGGTTATTGAATCTATAATTTTGTTTTTCATCAATGTGTGGGCAATTAAAATCATATTTCTTCTTTTATTCTTTCCTACTCTTTCTATTCTATGTCATCTAGTTTCCATTTTCAAAATACATGTGGCCTGAACTTCTTACATCCTGATGGTTTATTTCTGAGAGTGTCATATCTGTGAGAGAGCCTTGGGAGAGAGCATTCCAAGAAGCTAAGGCATCTACTGTAAGGCTTATTCTGACATAACTCAGTGAATCATTCAGCATCCTGTCTGTTGCAGTGTGTTGGTCAAAGCAGCCATAAAACTGCCTGATTCAAAGATAGGGCCTAAATATCATTACTCCATGAGATGTGTGCCATAGATTTTGTGTCCATGATCTTAACCTTATGCAACTATTATAAAGGAACATTGATTCATCAGTCATTTTAACATCTTTTTTAATAAAAAAAATTTTGGAGAAAATTTTAGATGAACATACAGTTGTAAGACTTTGTCCACTCTCCACCAGTGGTGACATTTTGCAAACATGTTGATACACTACAATCACAAGTAGAGGTATCGGTATTAATCAAATCCACTTTTCTACAAAAGTCTTTGTAGCTGCTTATTGGAGCTCTTTTTTTTTTACTCCTTTATGGTGTCATGTTTCTCTGATTCTTTGTAATCCTCATAGCCTTGCATTGGTATCTTCACATTGAAAAAAATAGTCACCTCTTCTAGACTTCATGGTCTGACTCTACCAGACTAGAGAGCCTGAGGGTCTCTCAAACCTTTTCTGTGGATGCACCTGCTCAACTCTTCTCACTCCCTTCTGGAGTAATGTCTTAGAATTGTATTCTTTTTTTCAATTCCACAGAGCCATGTTGAATGATGACAGCCACATCAGATGCTAAGAGCAACCCATGGCTTTTCCCTAGGGCTGTGCCCTGAAATGCCAGTGCTTTGTGTGCAGGCTCCACTTCTCTCCCTTCCTCCAAAAGGGGATATTTTAGGATTTTGCTCTCTTTCTGTACCTTGTAGAGTCATTCAAAGTGCCCCAAAGGTCATCTTTCTCTTTTCCCTAATGCAATGTACTGTTATTCCAGATATTGATTTATAAGCTCATTTCTCTCTCTCCTGCAGTAGCAGTCTCCAGGTTGTGTACCTTCTACAAATTTTGCAATATTAAACTGGTTGTTGAATTCCATTTTGGCTGCTCCTATCTGTGTGCCATCTGTGAGGGTGCATGGAGTCTCAGCTGCAGTAGCACATAATGCTGGTTGCCATGAGTCCCAATCCCTTTACTCTGTTCTAAGCTTTCCCTAGATGATCCAGCTGTGATGATTTCCCTCATGTTTTGGGTGTGGCCAGAAGGAAGCAGGCCTCCAGAAGTAGTTCTCTAGGACAAGGACAATGCCACAAAAGGCTGTGGAAGCCAGACCTTCACTTTGCATTCTCTTTCCCCCACAGAAGAAGTTGTCAGCCAGAGGGAATCTCTCTAGGTGCTCAGTTTTGCTTCTCTGAAGTGGTTAGGTGATCTAAGTGAAACTGCTCTGTCTACCATGTCCAATGTATCTAATTTTAGATTTTGGGGTCTATAGGATTCTGGAACATTTCTGCTGTACTTAAGAGTTCTTAGAATGTATTTTCATCCTTGAATGGTTGTCAAATCAGTGTTTCTGTGCAGGGTGAAAACTGGGACCTCCTATTCTGCCATCTTGCTGACTTCAAATTTTTTGGTCTTGTTCTCAATCCAGTTAACAATCTCTGCCCTTTAATTGGAACACTGACCAATTGCATATAATTTTCAATACATTTGGATTTAGATCCACCATTTTTCCCTTTTTTTCTATTTGTCCACTCTATTCCTTGTAGCTCTTTTCCTTTTATTCTGATTTCCTTTGATTGTGTACCTTTTAAAAACGATTCCACTTTATAGCTCTGCCTTGTTCATTATTTTGTTATTTTCAAGTCACACTACTGTTACATGTGGATTAGTTTTTATCATTCCATTACATATCATTTACCCTGATTTTCTATTCTTCCAGTGTTGTGCCTTCTCTATCTTTTTAGATCAGTTAAAGATTTTTCAACTGATTTTTTCTGTTTTTTGAATATTTTACTTTTTTGTTACTCTTTTTGTTTGTGTGTTTGCTTCAAATTTTAACTTACATTCCAAATAGCAGAAACAAAAGTTATTTAGTTTACTGTACTTTTCAAAAAATTTCAGGGGATTTAAAGTCCTTTAAGTTTTATGACCTGCATTCATCTTTCATGGTTTTCCAGATTACTTTTTTCTAAAAATTTCTCTACTTATTAAAGATACTTCAGAATGTCGATGTCTATTTAGATTTACCCAGAATTGTATCCATTTCTCTCTACTTATCTTTCCTTCTTGTATCTCTGTCTTTCTATTTAGTATGTTTTAGATGATCTCATTGATTTTTCCATCTCTTACACTATCTTACTTTCTTCTTCCTTTATGCTCTGCATTCTGAATAACTTCTTCAGATATTTATTGTGTTTCATTCTTCTGGCCAGTGGACCTATTCTGATATTCAGTCTATCCTTTGAGTTGTTAATTTAACTCGATTTTTCACTTCATCCATCATTTGGTGTTTAAATTGGTTGTTTTTCAAATATATATATTTTTCTTAGTGTTATGTGTTCTCTTCCTCATGTTTTCATACTACTTTTATGTCCTTATTTTAAAATACACTTTATGTCATTTTTTGTTTTAGTTAACTGAAATTCCATTACATTAATTGCTTGATGGCTTAATTTGGCAGTTTGTTGTCTCTTCTCTTGTTTCTCATTTCATCCTATGCTTCATAACTCTGGTTGATGAAGTCATGTGTATCAGTAGATGGCCCCCTTTGGCCTAGGTTGTGGGTGTGTTTCTGTAGAGTTTCTTTTCGCCTTATGTTCCAGAGTTGTTCTCAAAGCCAAATTTTATCTTAATTCTGGCTTGGGGGATCCTTTAGCACACAGAAAATGCAATAAAAACCCAAACCCAGTTGAAAGCAAATCACTGTGCAGAAATTCATTTAAGGATGAATCTTCTATCCTTCCACTCCATTTTCCTAACTCCCCTTCCCTACTCCAGCTTTGATATCTGATAGTGAAGATTTCTTGTTATTTCCCTTTTGTAATTGATTTTTTTTCCTGGTCTAGTTTCACTTAAGAGTCTTACTCTTTTTTTTTTCTTTTAGATCATTTTTTTAATGCTTTTTTTCTCATCTCTTTAAGCTGATAAAGTAACTCTGGAATACTCAGATTGTCATGAAATACACTTGGGACTCAGCTACTACTATTAGGTTTGTAGTTTTTTCTTCATTTTTAGCCTCTCTCTCTCTGTCATCCTATCTTGCTTTCTTCCTTTCTTCTTGTCTCTTTCTCCCTTGGTGTTGAATTATAGCCACACAAAATCTTTGTTCTGTTATGTTCATTTAGGTGATTTTCAGTAGGAGGCCTTTTTAGGATATCCAGTATACCATATAGATGGAAATGTTTTTCCTGTATTTTTAAATGTCATTTCTATCCTCCCACTCCCTGTTTATCTGTTTGCTTATTTCAAATAAAAATATACTACTTAAAAAACTTAGTATGACAGTTAAGTCTCTGATAATTTAAAAACATAAATTATAATTTGTCTTTAATCTTTCTTCTAAAAAACCTAGTTTTCTAATGAAAGTTTGAATTCTTGTGAAACAGCTACCACTTCAGTGACATTACAGAGTAAAGAGTGGATTCTTTTGTCTTTCAGTATTGAAGTAGTCTCCGCTTTGCAAAGTTAAATTTTCTGAAATTCTGGGATTGATTTATTGTGCCTCTTAGGAATGGATTCCAACTTGCATAAAATTCAACCTTATGTAACCCTTTACTTTCTTCCTTCTTCCCTTTGGTTCTGTTTTGAAAGTGAGCTTTATTTCATAGTCTGTACCTAATTCACTGATATGAGTGTATATTACCCATGTAAAGGTATTCCTTCTATGAAAGGTACAACTTTGTGTTGTGATTGTTTCTGTAGTACTGCCCTGGGACAGCCTCCTTCAAACCTTGGCTGCCTCCTCCTCGTATGCTCTCTGAATTCCAAGATCATCAGTTTTTTCTATGCAAATTCAGAATTCTTTCCATGTTATGCAAGACACCTTTAAGCTCCCATCTCCTTTCTTTGTTTCTTAATCCCATCCCCATTGGATGACTCTAAGCATTTTTCACAGAGATTCCCAATATAAGTGTTAACCAAAATTTTCCAAAGGACTTTAACTTATTAGTGTAATATCCACCTGTTGAGTATTGGTTTTACCTTAATGGATATTGGAGCTCCAATTAGACTTTGATCTTGTATGTATGGTGTGTGTTGCCTGTTTTAAAGTCTTAAAATTTTAAGTAGTTATTGCTTTCTAGGCTTGCTGGACTAACCAACAGCAAATATTAAAACCTTTTCAGTCACCTTTATTTATTACCTAACTTTGCATGGTCAGTGGAGCAGACTGTGGCAGTTAAAATAAACTGTTCAACTTCACCATGCAAAAAGTACCTTACCTTAAGTTAGAATAGAATGATTATTATAAGAAAAAAAGTAATTAATTAAAGATCAGAGTAATGCCTTAATTATTTTGTAGGTTTAATTTGTGGAACACAGAGCTAGAAACTTTAATATATTTCTAGTATTTCCTCTTGTTTTTAAGCCTAATTTTTCTTTGTGAAAAGAGTAGAACAAATGCCTCATGATATGTTTCTTAAAGATTCTTGAAATACGTTTCTTTAAGTAAATTATTTGTTAAATTACATTGCTTAGAGTATATTTAATTTCAAAACATTGTCTTGATTTTGCTCATATGCCCATCCATATATTATTTAAAATCCAAAGAGATGAAAAAATTTGGTTATATATCCACATGGTCTCTGTGGTGTATTTGAAAGTACATTTGGAAATATCAAGGTTTACAGGTGACATCTTTTAATTTTTGCATGTGTTTTTTATATCCTATGAATGCAAGAAAAAATAAGGACCTCAGGAATTTATCTCCCATGTTCCTAAATACAAAGCAACCTTATCCTTTCTAAAATTACATTCGTTTTTGTGATAGTTTTTCATATTGTATTTCTATTTTAGGCTAAAAATCTCATAGAGAGATTTTTTAATCGACAAGTGGAAACTCTAAGCACACTTGCAAAACGATTGCCTGAAATATACTATATTGAAGGTACTCTCCAAATGGTTTGGATTAATCGCTGCTTTCCAGGGTATGGAATAAATACCCTAAAACATCCAAAATGCCCTGAGTGCTGCGGTAAGTAATGAAGTTTATGAAAATTCACTTCTTTTCATTATGCCTAAGTTAATGCCTATTTGAGGTTGTTTTTTTAGTTTATTTGAGTACTATGTTTTGTTGTCTGGCAGCAAACAAAAATAATAGTTGAGTCAGTTAGAGTTGCTTATCCTGAAAAGAGCTGAATCATATTTCTTCCAGAGTCAGTTGTTGTTGCGTTTACCTTTACATAGTCCGGATTAGGTATCTTTTTACCCTTTTTTTTTTGTTAATAAGTGCATAAATTTTTTTATTACCTTTTGTTTTTTCTGACTTTGATCCTAGCACTAAAGGATCTGAGCTGCTATCTGGCTTTCATCCATCGTTATCCTTTTTAGAAAGAGTTCCTGTAGACGCTATTTAGAATGAGTTAATGGATTCAAAGTCTTTGAATTTCTATTTTTAAGAGTTGAGTGAGCCAATTAATCTTCATTCTTAGACTTTCTAATGTAAATAACACTAAATTAGTCCCATTTTCATTCCATCTCCTATTATTGTTCTTTTTCCCTCTCTACTGTCTTAGATTAAAAGTCTTTTCAAATAATCAAGCACTAAATATTCTTTTTGCTTTGCTATAATTTGTTAGATTTTTACTTTAATTTTATTTTTAATTTGGCTTTTGCTTAAGGATATGAAAAGTTATCTAGGATATATAGTGTACATTTAATGAAGAAAGCACTTACAAATAACAACTTTGTAACTATTTTGATAACTATTGAGATGAAGCAGTCTAGAGCATGGAATTACCAAACAGTGAAACCAGAACCTAGTAGTTTAGCTGTCTGTTAAATGCATTTATATTTTCATTCAATGAGATAAACTAAAAATGTTACATATTTGCGTCTAATTAATAAATTCCAAGAATTTTGAAATAATTAAATATAGCCCTATCAAGTGAAAAAATAGGTTTGGATCTCTGAGAACAAGTAATTTTACCATTAAATTCTTTTTCCATTTATAGATATTCAGATAATAACACAATTGTCAGGTTCTCTAACTTTACCATGTATTTATAACATTCAAGTTATTACATGCTGTACTGTTTGATCAAGTTCATTAAGCAGTTATTTATTTATTTTTATTAAGGTATCACTGATATACACTATCTCATGCCGCCATCTTTAATCTTAAGTAGTTATTTTATTCGTGACAACAGACCCCATGGGAAGTTTGTAATAAAACTTAACATGTAAATCTCAAAACTGTTTTTTGCCTTTGGTGTACTGTTTTGCTCTCCCAAATATATGGTCGCTGGCCACAGTGTTCCGAGACATAGGAGATACATCCATGAAACAATTAGGGAACATGAGTCTGCTAAGCTGCAGGGAAGAGAATGAAAAGGAAATTGTATAAAGCAAAACTGAGTTAGGGATAGGACTGATCACAAAGTATTATGTCATTGAGATAAAGTTTTCTGAGTGATTTAAGACTTGAGTTAGGACTTTGAAGTTAACAGCGTTAGCAAGTGCCATCTAAGCAAGGGCATGACAAAGCGTGAATTCTAGGGGAATTTTGCTTGACTGGAGCTAGAGGATTTAGTATCAGCAAAGCTGTGGTGCATGATGGCTTGAATGCCAATTGGGAGAGTTCAAATTTACTGTGGCAGTAGGAGGCATGTCTTTGAGTAGGGGAAAGAAATACAGTTTATTTTTTGAATTTTATTGGATCATTAGCTAGTGATTTGTTAAATTTCATTTTGTGCTATCCTATGGTAAATAAATGTCTTAATTCAGAATTGCTTTGTGCTATTATCATCTCTTGTTAAACTAATTAAGCAAGTCTGAGTTCCCTTTATTGAAAAAAGTTCCTTAAGTATAATGTGACCTTCAGGTCTCTATCATATACAATAATTTTTGTCTATTATTAGATGAGGCTTACACTCTACTTTTTTTTTAAGAGCACTAATACTAATAGACTTTTAAATCATTCTCTGAATTGGAAGGCAGTATAAAATGTAACACTAGTTACAAGACAAAATTAGCATACTAAATAGCTTAAAATCCATTCAAGTGTGAAATGGAATACTAGGTAGAAACACATAAAACATATGAGGTACTTTTTAAATGACTTATTTCCGAAATGAAGGCACACTAAGTTTATGTTCAACAAAGAAGATTGAGACAAGCATGTGTATTATGTGAGGGAATTTTATTTACTTTATGAGCAGTCAATTAAGTAAACAGTGGATATTTTTTTCTTTTTCGGATATATGACTTTACTCATTTAATAGTTATTTCCAAGTGACAGATAAAGATTGCTTGTAAAATGGTGGAAACTTAACATTTCTACCTAATCATTCTTCTCATTTCTAATTTGTTTATCATTTTAGTTAATTTTCACTGTGGAATACCTCTTTAACTTCTTATTTAGCATTGCTTATTAAATGCATCATGTTGTCAATCATTTTGACACTGAAAAAGAAAATGTTCTAATTAAATTTGTGAATTATATAGATGTCTCATAATTTCATTGTCATATCATAAGATAGTATAATCAAAGACCAGCAAGAATATTACATTGTTTCTGACAGTGTATTTTTTAAACACTGGCTCTTAAATATGTTTTACTGTCTGTTTCTGTAGTTTCTACTTTTCCTGTAAAACTGTGTATCTTGTTTTCACCTATTTCTAATTTATTTCACTTAATCACCTCAAAAAACACTTGTATGTCAAATAATATTTTTGACATAATATCCCACTCCACCTTCTTTGTCTTCCTCTTTATGGCAGTGATTTTAAAACTCTGGTGTGTATCAAATTACCTGAAGATTTTCTCAAAAATATATCCAAGGTGTGGGAAGCAGATATTTACATCTATGATGACCATCCTAGGTGGTTCTGATGCACATGAAAGTGAGACTCCTGAATATGTTGATAAGGCAATACCTAGATATGATGCCTTTCCTCCTCCTGGTGCAACAGATGATTTCTCATTCACTTTTGCAGATTGAATGTATAGCTCAGTAATAATTTATGCAGCATTCTTGTTTTCCTTTGCTTTCTTTATAAATAAGATTTGCTCTTGCAACATTCAAAGCTTCTGGGAGTCCAGGGACCCTCAAGCAAGGAGGGCTTTCATAGGGATATAGTGTCTATTGTCAGTGGTCAGAAATAATTAGGTTATAGGTTTGAGTATTTAAACATCTTGAAATGATTTTATTAATAAAGTCTACCTTTGTACTTTATGCAGTGAAAGTGAATTGCTTAGTAGGTACAGTTCTTTTAAATAAGGTTTTTTTTTTCTTTTTTTTTTTTTTTTTTTTTTTTTACTAGGAATTTAAGCTCTTTATTATACAGCATTCTATGGACATCAAAAGAATTAACATAATCTTCTCTCATTTATAGAAATAAGAAAATGCTATCAATTCCAAGTTAGATCAGAGTTTCATAAGAAGAAATACAATATCTTTTCATAATTCTTTTTTTCTCATTTTTCTTATGGCATTTATTCTTGTTCTGTAATGCCTGAGATGATCTTCATTATATTCCTTTTTTTTTTTTTTTTTTTTTTGAGAGGGCATCTCTCATATTTATTGATCAAATGGTTGTTAACAACAATAAAATTCAGTATAGGGGGGTCAATGCTCAATGTACAATCATTAATCCATCTCAAGCCTAATTCTCGTCAGTCTCCAATCTTCTGAAGCATAACGAACAAGTTCTTACATGGTGAACGAATTCTTACAGAGTGAATAAATTCTTACATGGTGAACAGTACAAGGGCAGTCATCACAGAAACTTTCGGTTTTGATCATGCAATATGACCTATAAACCATCAGGTCAAATATGAATATTCATTTGATTTTTGTACTTGATTTATATGTTGATCCCACATTTCTCCTATTATTATTATTATTTTTATTTTTAATAAAATGCTGAAGTGGTAGGTAGATGCAAGATAAAGGTAGAAAACATAGTTTAGTGCTGTAAGAAGGCAAATGTAGATGATCAGATGATCAGGTGTGTGCCTATGGACTAAGTATTAATCCAGGCTAGACAAGGGCAGCAAAACATCCACGGATGCAGAAGATTTCTCTCAAAACAGGGGGGGTGAGGTTCTGAGCCTCACCTCTGTTGATCCCCAAATTCTCACCTGATGGCCCCCCTGCGACTGTGCCTGTCTTAGGTTGTTCCTCCCTTGAGGAATCTTACCCGTCTCTGGCTAACCAGTCATCTTCCGGGGCCATACAGGGAAATGTAAAGTTGGTAAGTGAGAGAGAAGCCATATTGTTTGCAAAGGTTAGCTTTTTACTTCTTTGCAGATTTATGCCCTGTGGCTTCTATGCCCAGCACTTGTCTCGAGGTATCTTTACCACCTGGAGGAATTATGATACTCGGTAAATTCGATATGAGGCACGAATTCTATTTAAAGTTTGTAATTAGGAAGGAAGAAGAAAAGCTATAGATGTAGCATATGAAGGAAACTTGGGAGGATTGATTATTTCTTTGACATATCTTCTTGTATAATACCTTAAGTATGTATAGGTTTTAAACTACTAACTAATTTGCACACACATATTGACATAATAGGAATACGGTGACATAAACAAAGCAAATCTATAATTACCAGCCATCTCCAGTGAAGCCAAGAAAACCATTTAGGCACCCTAGGCATTTGTGAAAATTTATCTATGATATGATGGATATTTTCCAACTGTACTTGAACCATCAGACAAATTAAAGCAGCCCATTTCTGGGATCTGTTCACATCCCATATGTTCTTTTAACCATAGATAGTCTATAGTCATGAGATTTTGGGGTGCTACAACTTGCACCCCTCCCAACTCCTGGTTGAGTTCCAACAGACAGATCCAGTCAAATTCGTTGTCTCACTGTATGCACATGCCAGCCTAGACATCTCCCTCCTCCTTCTCATGGCAAGTCCAGGAGATGGTGGGCTGGATGCAGCCACAACCGCAGCATCGTCCGGATCCCTGTGGAGGCTTTTTGATGATCATCCCCCGGCACGAGTCCTCCAGAGAGTGCTGATGCCGGAAGCTCCTCCTCATATCGTATCTTAGTTCATTTTCTGGGTATCCAAGCTAGGCCTTGATCTTCTGCGTAGAAACAAACAGACCCTTTGCCCACACTTTGACATGCCCTCTATACCACTGTGCAGAACTCATTGGAGGTCAGCACACAGTAACTGCTTTTTTTTTTTTTTTTTAATTAAGAGAAAGGAATATTATCAGAAAAGAGTACCTCCATAGCTGATCATCTGACACCCTTTAAGTGATCAACATTAAGGATATTTAAAGCATGCGTTGATCTTTGATTTACCAATAGTTTTATCCTGTTAAGGAGTAATCCCCCTTTTCTTTCTTTCTTTCTTTTTTTTTTTTTTTAAATTTTCAATCTACACTTACCTGAAGAATACTATGTTTACTATGCTCTCCCCTATATCAGGTCCCCCCTAACAACCACATTACGGTTACTGTCCATCAGCTTAGCAAAATGTTGTAGAGTCACTACTTGTCCTCTCTGTGTTGTGCAGCCCACCCTCCCCTTTCTCCCTCCCCCCCATGCATGCTAATCTTAATACCCCCCTTCTTCTTCCCCCCCCTTATCCCTCCCTGCCCACCCATCCTCCCCAGTTCCTTTCCCTTTGGTACCTGTTAGTCCATTTTTGGGTTCTGTAATTCTGCTGCTGTTTTGTTCCTTCAGTTTTTCCTTTGTTCCTATACTCCTCAGATGAGTGAAATCATTTGGTATTTCTCTTTCTCCGCTTGGCTTATTTCACTGAGCATAATACTCTCCAGCTCCATCCATGTTGCTGCAAATGGTTGGATTTTTCCACTTCTTATGGCTGAGTAGTATTCCATTGTGTATATGTACCACATCTTCTTTATCCATTCATCTACAGATGGACATTTAGGTTGCTTCCAATTCTTGGCTATTGTAAATAGTGCTGCGATAAACATAGGAGTGCATCTGTCTTTCTCAAACTTGATTGCTGCGTTCTTAGGGTAAATTCCTAGGAGTGGAATTCCTGGGTCAAATGGTAGGTCTGTTTTGAGCATTTTGATGCACCTCCATACTGCTTTCCACAATGGTTGAACTAATTTACATTCCCACCAGCAGTGTAGGAGGGTTCCCCTTTCTCCACAGCCTCGCCAACATTTGTTGTTGTTTGTCTTTTGGATGGCAGCTATCCTTACTGGTGTGAGGTGATACCTCATTGTAGTTTTAATTTGCATTTCTCTGATAATTAGCGATGTGGAGCATCTTTTCATGTGTCTCTTGGCCATCTGTATTTCTTTTTTGGAGAACTGTCTGTTCAGTTCCTCTGCCCATTTTTTAATTGGGTTATTTGTTTTTTGTTTGTTGAGGCGTGTGAGCTCTTTATATATTCTGGACGTCAAGCCTTTATCAGATCTGTCATTTTCAAATATATTCTCCCATACTGTAGGGTTCCTTTTTGTTCTATTGATGGTGTCTTTCGCTGTACAGAAGCTTTTCAGCTTAATGTAGTCCCACTTGCTCATTTTTGCTGTTGTTTTCCTTGCCCGGGGAGATATGTTCAAGAAGAGATCACTCATGTTTATGTCTAAGAGGTTTTTGCCTATGTTTTTTTCCAAGAGTTTAATGGTTTCGTGACTTACATTCAGGTCTTTGATCCATTTTGAGTTTACCTTTGTATATGGGGTTAGACAATGGTCCAGTTTCATTCTCCTACATGTAGCTGTCCAGTTTTGCCAGCACCATCTGTTGAAGAGACTGTCATTTTGCCATTGTATGTCCATGGCTCCTTTATCAAATATTAATTGACCATATATGTTTGGGTTAATTTCTGGGGTCTCTAATCTGTTCCACTGGTCTGTGGCTCTGTTCTTGTGCCAGTACCAAATTGTCTTGATTACTATGGCTTTGTAGTAGAGCTTGAAGTTGGGGAGTGAGATCCCCCCTACTTTATTCTTCTTTTTCAGGATTGCTTTGGCTATTCGGGGTCTTTGGTGTTTCCATATGAATTTTTGAATTATTTGTTCCAATTCATTGAAGAATGTTGCTGGTAATTTGAGAGGGATTGCATCAAATTTGTATATTGCTTTTGGCAGGATGGCCATTTTGACGATATTAATTCTTCCTAGCCATGAGCATGGGATGAGTTTCCATTTATTAGTGTCCCCTTTAATTTCTCTTAAGAGTGACTTGTAGTTTTCAGAGTATAAGTCTTTCACTTCCTTGGTTAGGTTTATTCCTAGGTATTTTATTCTTTTTGATGCAATGGTGAATGGAATTGTTTTCCTGATTTCTCTTTCTATTGATTCGTTGTTAGTGTATAGGAAAGCTACAGATTTCTGTGTGTTGATTTTGTATCCTGCAACTTTGCTGTATTCAGATATCAGTTCTAGTAGTTTTGGAGTGGAGTCTTTAGGGTTTTTTATGTACAGTATCATATCATCTGCAAATAGTGACAGTTTAACTTCTTCTTTACCAATCTGGATTCCTTGTATTTCTTTGTTTTGTCTGATTGCCGTGGCTAGGACCTCCAGTACTATGTTAAATAACAGTGGGGAGAGTGGGCATCCCTGTCTGGTTCCCGATCTCAGTGGAAATGCTTTCAGCTTCTCGCTGTTCAGTATAATGCTGGCTGTGGGTTTATCATATATGGCCTTTATTATGTTGAGGTACTTGCCCTCTATTCCCATTTTGCTGAGAGTTTTTATCATGAATGGATGTTGAATTTTGTCAAATGCTTTTTCAGCATCTATGGAGATGATCATGTGGTTTTTGTCTTTCTTTTTGTTGATGTGGTGGATGATGTTGATGGATTTTCGAATGTTGTACCATCCTTGCATCCCTGGGATGAACCCCACTTGGTCATGGTGTATGATCCTTTTGATATACTGTTGAATTCTGTTTGCTAATATTTTATTGAGTATTTTTGCATCTACGTTCATCAGGGATATTGGTCTGTAATTTTCTTTTTTGGTGGGGTCTTTGCCTGGTTTTGGTATTAGGGTGATGTTGGCTTCATAGAATGAGTTTGGGAGTATTCCCTCTTCTTCTATTTTGTGGAACACTTTAAGGAGAATGGGTATTATGTCTTCTCTGTGTGTCTGATAAAATTCCGAGGTAAATCCGTCCGGCCCCGGGGTTTTGTTCTTGGGTAGTTTTTTGATTACTGTTTCAATTTCTTTGCTTGTAATTGGTTTGTTTAACTTTTGTGTTTCTTCCTTGGTCAGTCTTGGGAGGTTGTATTTTTCTAGGAAGTTGTCCATTTCTTCTAGGTTTTCCAGCTTGTTGGCATATAGGTTTTCATAGTAGTCTTTAATAATTCTTTGTATTTCTGTGGAGTCTGTCGTGATTTTTCCATTCTCATTTCTGATTATGTTGATTTGTGTTGACTCTCTTTTTCTCTTAATAAGTTGGGCTAGAGGCTTATCTATTTTGTTTATTTTCTCAAAGAACCAGCTCTTGGTTTCGTTGATTTTTGCTATTGTTTTATTCTTCTCAATTTTGTTTATTTCTTCTCTGATCTTTATTATGTCCCTCCTTCTGCTGACTTTAGGCCTCATTTGTTCTTCTTTTTCCAGTTTTAATAATTGTGATGTTAGACTATTCATTTGGGATTGTTCTTCCTTCTTCAAGTGTGCCTGGATTGCTATATACTTTCCTCTTAAGACTGCTTTCGCTGCATCCCACAGAAGTTGGGGCTTAGTGTTGTTGTTGTCATTTGTTTCTATATATTCCTTGATCTCTATTTTGATTTGTTCATTGATCCATTGATTATTTAGTAGCATGTTGTTAAGCCTCCATGTGTTTGTGAGCCTTTTTGTTTTCTTTGTAGAATTTATTTCTACTTTCATACCTTTGTGGTCTGAAAAATTGGTTGGTAGAATTTCAATATTGTGGAATTTACTGAGGCTCTTTTTGTGAGCTAGCATGTGGTCTATTCTGGAGAATGTTCCATGTGCACTTGAGAAGAATGTATATCCTGTTGCTTTTGGATGTAAAGTTCTATAGATGTCTATTAGGTCCATCTGTTCTAGTGTGTTGTTCAGTGCCTGTGTGTCTTTACTTATTTTCTGCCCGGTGGATCTATCCTTTGGGGTGAGTGGTGTGTTGAAGTCTCCTACAATGAATGCATTGCAGTCTATTTCCCTCTTTAGTTCTGTTAGTATTTGCTTCACATATGCTGGTGCTCCTGTATTGGGTGCATATATATTTAGAATGGTTATATCCTCTTGTTGGACTAAGCCCTTTATCATTATGTAGTGGCCTTCTTTATCTCTTGTTACTTTCTTTGTTTTGAAGTCTATTTTGTCTGATATTAGTACTGCAACCCCTGCTTTCTTCTCACTGTTGTTTGCCTGAAATATGTTTTTCCATCCCTTGACTTTTAGTCTATGCTTATCTTTGGGTTTAAGGTGAGTTTCTTGTAAGCAGCATATAGATGGGTCTTGCTTTTTTATCCATTCTATTACTCTATGTCTTTTGATTGGTGCATTAAGTCCATTTACATTTAGGGTGACTATTGAAAGATATGTACTTATTGCCATTGCAGGCTTTAGATTCGTGGTTACCAAAGGTTCAAGGTTAGCTTCTTTAGTATCTTACTGCCTAACTTAGCTCGCTTATTGAGCTGTTATATACACTGTCTGGAGAGTCTTTTCTTCTCTCCCTTCTTATTCCTCCTCTTCCCTTCTTCATATGTTGTGTGTTTTGTTCTGTGCTCTTTTTAGGGGTGCTCCCATCTAGAGCAGTCCCTGTAGGATGCCCTGTAGAGGTGGTTTGTGGGAAGCAAATTCCCTCAGCTTTTGCTTGTCTGGGAATTGTTTGATCCCACCATCATATTTAAATGATAGTCGTGCTGGATACAGTATCCTTGGTTCAAGGCCCTTCTGTTTCATTGCATTAAGTATATCATGCCATTCTCTTCTGGCCTGTAGGGTTTCTGTTGAGAAGTCTGATGTTAGCCTGATTGGTTTTCCTTTATAGGTGACCTTTTTCTCTCTAGCTGCCTTTAAAACTCTTTCCTTGTCCTTGATCCTTGCCATTTTAATTATTATGTGTCTTGGTGTTGTCCTCCTTGGATCCTTTCTGTTGGGGGTTCTGTATAATTCCATGGTCTGTTCGATTATTTCCTCCCCCAGTTTGGGGAAGTTTTCAGCAATTATTTCTTCAAAGACCCTTTCTATCCCTTTTCCTCTTTCTTCCTCTTCTGGTATCCCTATAATACGAATGTTTTTCCTTTTGTATTGGTCACATATTTCTCTTAGTGTTGTTTCATTCCTGGAGATCCTTTTATCTCTCTCTATGTCAGCTTCTATACGTTCCTGTTCTCTGGCTTCTATTCCTTCAATGGCCTCTTGCATCTTATCCATTCTGCTTATAAATCCTTCCAGGGATTGTTTCACTTCTGTGATCTCTTTCCTGACATCTGTGATCTCCTTCCGGACTTCATCCCACTGCTCTTGCATTTTTCTCTGCATCTCATCCCACTGCTCTTGCATTTTTCTCTGCATCTCATCCCATTGCTCTTGCATTTTTTTCTGCATCTCTGTCAGCATGTTCATGATTTTTATTTTGAATTCTTTTTCAGGAGGACTAGTTAGGTCTGTCTCCTTCTCAGGTGTTGTCTCTGTGATCTTTGTCTGCCTGTAGTTTTGCCTTTTCATGGTGATAGAGATAGTCTGCAGAGCTGGTACAAGTGACCGCTGGAAGAGCTTCCCTTCTTGTTGGTTTGTAGCCTTTTCCTGGGAGAATTGCGACCTCTAGTGGCTTGTGCTGGGCAGCTGTGCGCAGACAGGGCTTCTGCTTCCTGCCCAGTTGCTTTGGGGTTTATCTCCACTGTTGCTGTGGGCTTGGCCTGGCTGGGGCTGTTCCTCCAAAATGGTGGAGCCCCGTTAGAGGGGGAGCAGCCAGGAGACTATTTATCTCCGTAAGGGGCCTCTGTGCTCCCTGCTGCCCAGGGGGTTAGAGTGCCCAGAGATCCCCAGATTCCCTGCTTCTGGTCTAAGTGACCTGTCCTGCCCCTTTAAGATTTCCAAAAAGCACTCTCCAAACCAAAACAACAACAGCAACAATGAGAGAGGGAACAGAAAGGAAAAAAAAAAAGAAAAAACACGCGATTTTTTTTTTTTTTCCTCAGGTGCCGGTCCCAGGCACCCGCGCACTGGTCCTGCTGCCCTGTCTCCCTAGCACCAGGGTCCCTGTCCTTTCAAGGCTTCCAAAAAGCACCCACCCACCGGTCCCGCAGGGAAGGAACGCTCAATATTCTTTGTCCTCAGGCACTGGTCCCACGCACCCGCTCACCAGTCCTGCCGCCCTGCCTCCCTAGCACCGGGGTCCCTGTCCCTTCAAGGCTTCCAAAAAGCACTTGGCAAAAAGAGAGAAAAAAAAGGGGAAAAACGCGCGATTTCTTCCGTCCTCAGGTGCTGGTCTCAGGCACCCACCCACCGGTCCCACAGGGAAAAATGCGGGATATTCTTTGTCCTCAGGTGCCGGTCCCAGGCACCCGCTCACCAGTCCCGCCGCCCTGCCTCCCTAGCACCGGGGTCCCTGTCCCTTTTAGGCTTCCAAAAAGCACTCGCAGAAAAGAGAAAAAAAAAAGGGGAAAAACGCGCGATTTCCTCTGTCCTCAAGTGCCGGTCTCAGGCACCCGCCCACCGGTCCCGCAGGGAAAAACGGGGGATATTCTTTGTCCTCAGGCGCCGGTCCCAGCCACCCGCTCACCAGTCCCGCCACCGTGCCTCCCTAGCACTGGGGTCCCCGTCCCTTCAAGGCTTCCAAAAAGCGCTCGCCAAAAAGAGAAAAAAAAAAAGGGGAAAAACGCGCGACCTCCTCCGTCCTCAGGCACCGGTCTCAGGCACCCGCCCCCAGGTCTCGCAGGGAGAAACGCGGGATATTCTTTGTCCTCCGGCGCTGTTCCCAGGCACCTCCTCACCGGTCCCGCCACCCTGCCTCCCCAGCAACGGGGGCCCGTCCCTCTAAGGCTTCCAAAAAGCGCTCGCCAAAAAAAAAAACTGCTCCGGTTTCTCTCCACCCGCCGGGAGCCGGGGGGAGGGGCGCTCGGGTCCCGCCGGGCTGGGGCTTGTATCTTACCCCCTTCACAAGGCGCTGGGTTCTTGCAGGTGTGGATGTGGTCTGGATGTTGTCCTGTGTCCTGTGGTCTCTATTTTAGGAAGATTTTTCTTTGTTATATTTTCATAGCTCTATGTGTTTTTGGGAGGAGATTTCCACTGCTCTACTCACGCCGCCATCTTGGCTCCCGCCTCTAAAATAAGGTTTTTAAGTCTCTAAAAATTCATCCTGCTCTAACATGCAATCCTAAAGCCTTGTTTTAATTTTACATCAAAGGACAAAGAAAAATATTAGCAAAAAAAAGCTGATGTTGACAAAACAGGCTTTAATGCAAGAACTCTTCCTAGATATACAAAGGAGAACTACATAATGATAAAAGGATAAATCTACCAAGAAGATATGATAATACAGTGTTTTTTAATTTATGGGTACTTAATAACATAGGTTTAAAGTACATAGAATAAAAATTGTCAGAGAGGTACTCTGGTATGCAAAGCCATGTAAAAATACATGAAATTGGATCCAGCCAGAAAAATCACCCCAGATATAACAGAAAAACAATAAATATTTTAGAATGTAACATGGGATGATAATATGTCTTCAGCATTAGATAAGCATTTTCCAAAAGAGACATTACTGATTTTAATAAAGAATATTGACAATTTTGTTTACATAAAAATTACTTCTGGCTATCAAAAGACACTTCAAAGAGAGAAATGATAATCTACAGAATGAGAAAATTATTTGTGATGGATATAACCTGCAAAAAATTAGTGCACAAAACACATAAAGAACTTGTAGAAAACATATTTCTAAAAAACATAAAACAATTTTTAAAAATGGGAAAAGATTTGAACAAGAACTTCACAAAAGAGCAATTACAAATAGTCAGTGGCTATGCAAAAATCTGCTCAGCCTGTTTGTAATCAGGGAAATGTAAAAAACACATTGAGATCCTACTACACAACTATCAGATCGGCAGAGGTAAACAGTCTAATATACCAGGTGTTGAAAAGGATGTGGAGCTCCGGAAGCAGTCATAGACTGCCTGAGTGTAAATTCCTCCAATTTGGAAAATAATGTGGCATTATATAATAAATGTGATAATGCACACACTCTATGATCTTGCATTTGACTCTTAGAACTTACATCACAGCGTATTTCTAATAGTCTCAAACTAGAGAACCCAAAGGTCCATATGCAGTAAAATGCATGAATAAATAGTGATATATTCGTTCAATGGAATGGAATGTTATATAGGAATGATAGTGAATGAATGGGAATTACAATCATATGGATACATTCTATAAACATAATTTGTGGAAAGGAGGCTAAGTACAATGGAATCTACAAGGAAAGTATTACCCTAAAAAAGGAAAGTATAATGTTGACTTCCGGAGGTCAGGCAAGGAGGTGGGAGTGGGGTGCAGGAGTTTTGAGTTGATGCCTGCATTGTTTCTACACAGGTTTTCTATGCAAACCTTCATTGTATTGGCCATTGATGTCTTATTTTTTTCTCATATATTTATTACATTTCACAATAAAAAAGTAACAAAATTAAATTTTCCCTTAAAGCTTGAACACCATTGTTACAACACTAAATGCAATCTAAAGAAAAGTAAACATTCACAAGTGCTTTCTTTCTCAAATAATTTGAATTTATCATTTGCATATAGAATCACCTGATGGTTGTCATCATGAATTCATAGTTTTAACAGAGCTATCAATAATGGTTCAATGGGAATAATGAAATTATGATTAATTTTCTGTTAACTATTAAGGTATAAATGTAACTCCATATTACACTACTGCCTTCATCTTTTATTGATGTAAAATGGATAATAGGAATTATTTTTAAATATTTTATGTTGAACTTTATATTATTCCCTGTTTTTACTCTTATATTAAATGTGACTTACAATTATACTTAACAGATTTTATTTTTTGTGTGATTTCCTTGTATAAATTTATAGAAATAATATTTTAGAAAACAAACAGCTGTTTTTTTGGTGTGTTTTTACACTTCAAAATGTTTACATTACCCCTCTCACAATATATGAGTAACTGCAGACATTTTGGAATTTTCTTTTCAAGAAATAAAGAGCAAACTTTTATAAACATACAAAGTAAGGACTTCATCTCTAACCTTGCTACATTCTGCTTACACCAATATTCTTATGTACAAAAGTTTTCCAAGTTTGCCACTCAGGGCTTGTGAACTGGACAAAAATCCATAGAATTTCCTCAGTTTCTTATTCCTTTTTCCCTCACTGCTTCATGTACAGTGAAATTCTTTTTTAGGTTTTTCTGCCAAATTTACCTCCTCATCTCCATCCCCACTGTAATTATATTAATTTGGATTCCATTTTTTTGTGCCAGGAATGATTGCACACTCTGCCTGTTATCCTTTAGTTCTTCTCTTCAGTCCATATCCCACAGAGCTTCCAATTATATTTCTAAATTCTGAATGCAATCAGCTCATTTCTATACTTTAAAACCCTGGTTTCATAGCTTAACTTCTTTATGAGCTGATTTCTCCTTATCTTTGAAGAACTCATAAATACTATGTATTGTACATTGATGGCATTGTTTTTATTCATCCAGAAAAGTGGTAGAATTCAGAAATATGTAGAGTACTTGCTAGTTACTAAGTGTTAGGCCCTGGGGGTAGACTGATAAGTGACATGAAAAAGTTGCTTCTCTACTTTTATATGTTATCTGGACAGATTACAGAATAAAATCATTACAAATGGTGATAGGTACAATAAAGAACATTGAACAAGATGATTTGATCACTCTAGTGTATGAGTCAGAGTTCAAACAGAGAATATGAGGCCTACTCAATAGTATTTTGAAGAGAAAATATCATTGTCAGAGGTCTAAGCAGGGTGAAGGGTGGCCATAGGGATGTTGAGAGACACCTAAGATACCAACATCTCCAAGCATTTACATCCTTAGGTTTGAAGGGTGAAGATGAGGAAAGAACGATAAATAGGACCCTGCAAGAGCTGGAGCTGGGGAATGGGGCTACCTGACACAGCTGAAGGCCTGCAATGAGGCAGCCTCCAGAAGACTGGCTGTGCACAAGTGGGGAAGAAGTACCCTGCCCTCTAGTCTTCTAATGGAACCTTCCTTTGGCCAGAGGAAAGGAACCTGGGTGATGAAGTCTAGAAGTGAGCCTCAAGAGAACATGGCAGAGAAAAGTGGAAAATGAACCAGGTTGTGGGTTCAGATGGAGAGTAATGGCAATGTAGAAAGTGGGTAAATTTAGTATATTTAATAATCACAATTTAAAAAAAAATTGTTCACAGGTTCTAAAGCTGAGGGAGAAAAGAGTAGAATAAAGTGTGATTCTTGTGTTTAAGCATGTGTTTAAGGCACATACTAAAAACTCTGAACTTTTTTAAATTTTGTAAAGTTGTAGCCTGATTATGTTTCATATAGAATTCCTTGCTTCTCACTACCTTTTATTGTAAAGAAAGTTCATCTGTGACCCAGTGCTCCATTTAAGTGTCTATATAGGTAGAAAGGGTATTGACATCAGAAAAAATGGTTTTTCTTCATCAGTTGAGATGAGCATGTGTTTTTTCCCTCTTTGTTATGTTAACATGGTGTATAACATTGATGGTGTTTTCATATGTTAATCATCCTTGCATTCTGGGTATAAAACCCACTGGGTATAAAAACCATGGTGTACAGTCCTTTAATATGTTGCTGAATTTGGTTTCCTTGTATTTTGTTGAGGACTTTTGTATCAGTATTATATAAGAGATATTGGACTGTAGTTTTCTTGCAGTGTCATTTCTGGCTTTGGTATCAGGGTAATGTTACCCTTATAGAATGAGTTTGGAGGTGTTGTGTCATCTCTGAATTTTGGGATGAGTTGGAAAAAAGAATTACACAAAAACATTATGTAGAATTCACCATTAAGCCATCTGATACTGGGCTTTTCTTTATGGGGAGGTTGTTGATTACTGATTAAATATTTTACTGGTGACAGATCTATTCAGATTCTCTATTTCTCTATGTGTCATTTTTGGTAGATTATGTTTCTAGAAATTTGTCCATTTCATCTAGGCTATCCAATTTGTTGGTGTATAATTATTCTCAGTATAGTTTTGTATTCCTTTTTGTTTGTGGTTTGTGTAAAATCAGTAGTAATATCCCTACTTCCACTAATATTGTGATTTTAGTATTTTGAGTCTTCTTTCTTTTATTCTTAGTCTAGCTAAAGTGGTCAATTTTGTTGACCTTTTCAAAGCACCAACACTGTGTTTTTCTCTCATATATTTTTTTCTCAACTTTAGTCTTTGTTATTTTCCTCATTTTTCTGGCTTCATGCTCATTTTTTTCCACTTTTCCTAGTTCCTTAAACTAAGTCAGCTTCTGAATTTAATTATTCTTTTTTGATTTATGTACTGAGCTATAAACAACCCTCTTAGCACCTCTTTTGTTTTGCCACATCCCATTTTATTAGTATATTGTGTTTTCATTTCCATTTGCCTCAAGTAATTTTTTCCCTTGCATTTATCAATTTATTGATTATATAATAGTGCATTGTTTGATTTCCAAGTATTTGTGAATTTTCCAGGGTTCCTTAATATTGTGAACTGATGTCCATCTTCATTTTATTGTGATCATAAGACCCATTGCATGATTTTAATCTTGGAGCTTACAGTTTTTGAATTTGTAGATTCATGAATTTCATGAGGTTTTTGGCTGCCATTTCTTTGTCTTTCTCTTCTCCTATTGGGATTCTAATAATGTATATATTGTTTACTTATTACTGTCCCACAAGTCCCTATGACTATTCACTTCTCCACTTCTCTTCATTTTTCTTTCTGTAACTTAACTTAATCATTTTAGTTGTCCTACCTTCAAAATCTTTCTTATTCTTGCTCAGATCTGCTGTTCAAACCCACAATTTTTATTTTAATGTTATTTCACTTAATATGTGTGGGCCCCAAATTTGTTTTGTTTTTATTTCTATCTTTTATTGTTAGTCTCACTTTCTTCATACATCATTTTCCTTATATACTTTGTTCTTTGTAGTATTTTATTTTATCAGTTTGAACATAATGAAGTTAGTTGTTTTACAGCCATTTTCTAGTAAGTCCAGTGCCTGGGCTTCTGCAGGAATGGCTTCTGTCAATTTATTTTGTTTCTTTAATATGCCATATTTTCCTGTTTCTTGTGATTTTTAAAAAATTAAGTGTTAGAATTTTATAATGTAACTCTGGAAATCATTCATTTCCACTTCCCCAGAGTTTGGTTTTCTTTCTTTTTTTTTATTAAGATATCACTGATATACACTCTTATAAAGGTTTCACATGAAAAACATTGTGTTTACTACACTCACCCATAGTATCAAGTCCCCCCACCACACCCCATTACAGTCACTGTCCATCAGCATGGTAAGATGCCAGAGTCACTGCTTGTCATCGTTGTGCTATACTGTCTTCCCTGTGACCCCTCACACACCATGTGTGCCAATCATAATGCCTTTCAATCCCCTTCTCTCTCCCCTGCCCTCCCTCCCCACCTACTCTCCCCCACCCATTCACTTTGGTAACTGCTAGCCCCTTCTTGGACTCTGTGAGTCCACTGTTGTTTTGTTCCATCAGTTTTGCTTCATTGTTATATTCCACAAATAAGGGAAATTATTTGGTACTTGTCTTTCTCTGCCTGGCTTATTTCACTGGGCATTATATTTTCCAGCTCCATCCATGCTGTTGCAAATGGTAGGATTTGTTTCTTTCTTATGACTGAATAGTATTCTATTGTGTATATGTACTGCCTCTTCTTTATCCATTAATCTACTGATGGACACTTAGGTTGCTTCCATGTCTTGGCTATTGTAAATAATGCTGCAATAAACATAGGGGTGCATATGTCTTTTTGAATCTGAGAAATTACATTCTTTGGGTAAATTCCTAGAAGTGGAATTCCTGGGTCAATGGTATTTCTGTTTTTAGTTTTTTGAGGAACCTCCATATTGCTTTCCACAATGGTTGAACTAGCTTACATTCCCACCAGCAATGTAGGAGGGTACCCCTTTCTCTGCATCCTCGCCAGCATTTGTTGTTCTTAGTCTTTTTGATGCTGGCCATCCTTACTGGTGTGAGTTGATATCTCATTGTGGTTTTTATTTGCATTTCCCTGATAATTAGTGATGTGGAGCTCCTTTTCATGTGCCTTTTGGCCATCTGAATTTCTTCTTTGGAGAAGTGTCTATTCATATCTTCCACCAATTTTTAGTAGGGTTATTTGCTTTTTGGGAGTTGAGGCGTGGGAGTTCTTGATATATATTGGATGTTAACCCCTTGTTGGATATGTCGTTTACAAACATATTTTCCCATAGTTTTTGTTCTGTTGTAGGTTTTTTTTTGTTCTGTTGCCTTTTTGTCCTGTTGATGGTTTCCTTTGCTGTATAGAAGCTTTTTAGTTTGATGTATTCCCATGTGTTCATTTTTTCTTTTGATTTCCTTACTCGAGGAGATGCATTCAGGAAAAAGTTGCTCATGTTTATATTCAGGAGATTTTTGCCTATGTTGTCTTCTAAGAGTTTTATGGTTTCATGACTTACATTTAGGTCTTTAATCCATTTTGAATTTACTTCTGTGTGTGAAGTTAGACACAATCCAGTTTCATTCTTTTGCATGTAGCTGTCCAGTTTTCCCAACATGTTATTGAAAGAATGTATTTTCCCCATTATGCCTCCTTTATTGTAATTGACTATACATGTGTGGGTTTATATCTGGGCTCTCTGTTCTGTTCCATTGATCTATAGGTCTGTTCTCGTGCTGACACCATGCTGTTTTGATTATACTAGCTTTGTAGTAAATATTTTTTAATTAAATGTTTTATAGATTTCACCAGCAGGTTTTAAACTACTAACTAAATTGTGCACACACATTAACATAATAGGAATACAGTTACATAACCATAGCAGATCTATAATTACCAGCCATCTCCAGTGAAACCAAGAAAACCAGATAGGCATCCTAGGCATTTGTGAAAATTTATCTATGATATGATGGATATTGTCCAACTGTACTTGAACAGTCAGAGAAAAATCAGACAAATTAAAACAACCCATTCCTGGGAAATGTTCACATCCCATATGTTCTTTTAACAGTAGATAGTCTGTAGTTGTAAGATTTTGGAGCACTACAACTTGCACTTCTCCTAATTCTTGGTTGAGTTCCGACAGTATGGATCCAGTCAAATTTGTTGTTTTACTGTATGCACAGGCCAGCTTAGATATCTCCTTCTTCATTCCAATGGCAAGTCCAGGAACCGGTGGGATGAATGCAGCTACAACTACAGCATTGCCTGGATCTTTGTTGAGGTTTTTTGATGATCATCTTCTGGTATGACTCTTCCAGAGAGTGCTGATGTTGGAAGTTCTTCTTCATATTGTATCTTAGTTCGTTTTCTGGGTAGCCAAATTAGGCTTTGATCCTCTGTATAAATACAAACAGACCCTTTGCCCACACTTTGATACGCCCTTTATACCATTGTGTAGAACTCATTGGAGGTCACCACACAGGAACTGCTTTTTTTTTTTTTAAGAGAAAGTAATATTATCAGAAAAATGTACCTCCATAGCTGATCATCTGACATGCTTTAAGTGATCTAAATTTAGGATATTTAAAGCATGCATTAGTCATTGATTTACAGTTAGTTTTAGCCTATCAGGGAGTAATCCCCCTTTTCTTTCTTTCTTTTTTTTGTTATCATTAATCTACATATACATGAAGAATAATATGTTTACTAGGCTCTCCCCTATACCAGGTCCCCCCTATAAACCACTTTACAGTCACTGTCCATCAGCATAGCAAAATGTTGTAGAATCACTACTTGTCTTCTCTCTGTTGTACAGCCCTCCCCTTTCTCCCTCGCCCCCATGCATGCTAATCTTAATACCCCCCTTCTTCTCCCCCCCCCTTATCCCTCCCTACCCACCCATCCTCCCCAGTCCCTTTCCCTTTGGTACCTGTTAGTCCATTCTTGGGTTCTGTGATTCCGCTGCTGTTTTGTTTCTTCAGTTTTTCCTTTGTTCTTATACTCCACAGATGAGTGAAATCATTTGGTATTTCTCTTTTTCCGCTTAGCTTATTTCACTGAGCATAATACCCTCCAGCTCCATCCATGTTGCTGCAAATGGTAGGATTTGCCCTCTTCTTATGGCTGAGTAGTATTCCATTGTGTATATGTACCACATCTTCTTTATCCATTCATCTACTGATGGACATTTAGGTTGCTTCCAATTCTTGGCTATTGTAAATAGTGCTGCGATAAACATAGGGGTGCATCTGTCCTTCTCAAACTTGATTGCTGCGTTCTTAGGGTAAATTTCTAGGAGTGGAATTCCTGGGTCAAATGGTAACTCTGTTTTGAGCATTTTGATGAACCTCCATACTGCTTTCCACAATGGTTGAACTAATTTACATTCCCACCAGCAGTGTAGGAGGGTTCCCCTTTCTCCAAAGCCTCGCCAGCATTTGTTGTTGTTTGTCTTTTGGATGGCAGCCATCCTTACTGGTGTGAGGTGATACCTCATTGTAGTTTTAATTTGCATTTCTCTGATAATTAGCGATGTGGAGCATCTTTTCATGTGTCTGTTGGCCATCTGTATTTCTTTTTTGGAGAACTGTCTGTTCAGTTCCTCTGCCCATTTTTTAATTAGATTATTTCATTTTTGTTTGTTGAGGCGTGTGAGCTCTTCATATATTTTGGACATCAAGCCTTTATTGGTCTGTCATTTACAAATATATTCTCCCATACTGTAGGGTACCTGTTTGTTCTATTGATGGTGTCTTTTGCTGTATAGAAGCTTTTCATCTTAACATAGTCCCACTTGTTCATTTTTGCTGTTGTTTTCCTTGCCCAGGGAGATATGTTCAAGAAGAGGTCACTCATGTTTATGACTAAAAGGTTTTTGCCTATGTTTTTTCTAGGAGTTTTATGGTTTCATGACCTACATTCAGGTCTTTGATCCATTTTGAATTTACTTTTGTGTATGGTGGTAGACAATGGTGCAGTTTCATTCTCCTCCATGTAGCTTTCCAGTTTTGCCAGCACCATCTGTTGAAGAGACTGTCAATTCGCCATTGTATGTCCATGGCTCCTTTATCAAATATTAAATGACCATATATGTTTGGGTTAATTTCTGGAGTCTCTGATCTGTTCCACTGGTCTGTGGCTCTGTTCTTGTGCCAGTACCAAATTGTCTTGATTATTATGGCTTTGTAGTAGAGCTTGAAGTTGGGGAGTGAGATCCCCCCTACTTTATTCTTCTTTCTCAGGATTGCTTTGGCTATTCGGGGTCTTTGGTGTTTCCATATGAATTTTTGAATTATTTGTTCCAGTTCATTGAAGAGTGTTGCTGGTAATTTGATAGGGATTGCATCAAATCTATATATTGCTTTGGGCAGGATGGCCATTTTGGCGATATTAATTCTTCCTAACCATGAGCATGGGATGAGTTTCCTTTTGTTAGTGTGCTCTTTAATTTCTCTTAAGAGTGACTTGTAGTTTTCAGTGTATAGGTCTTTCACTTCTTTGGTTAGGTTTATTCCTAGGTATTTTATTCTTTTTGATGCAATTGTGAATGGAATTGTTTTCCTGATTTCTCTTTGTATTGGTTCATTGTTAGTGTATAGGAAAGCTACATATTTCTGTGTGTTGATTTTGTATCCTGCAACTTTGCTGTATTCTGTTATCAGTTCTAGTAGTTTTGGAGTGGAGTCTTTATGGTTTTTTATGTACAATATCATATCATCTGCAAATAGTGTCAGTTTAACTTCTTCTTTACCAATCTGGATTCTTTGTATTTCTTTGTTTTGTCTGATTGCCATGGCTAGGAACTCCAGTACTATGTTAAATAACAGTGGAGAGAGTAGGCATCCCTGTCTGGTTCCCGATCTCAGAGGAAATGTTTTCAGCTTCTCGCTGTTCAGTATAATGTTGGCTGTGGTTTATCATATATGGCCTTTATTATGTTGAGGTACTTGCCCTCTATTCCCATTTTGCTGAGAGTTTTTATCATGAATGGATGTTGAATTTTGTCAAATGCTTTTTCAGCATCTATGGAGATGATCATGTGGTTTTTGTCTTTCTTTTTGTTGATGTGGTGGATGATGTTGATGGATTTTCAAATGTTGTACCATCCTTGCATCTCTGGGATGAATCCCACTTGGTCATGGTGTATGATCCTTTTGATATACTGTTGAATTCTGTTTGCTAATATTTTATTGAGTATTTTTGCATCTACATTCATCAGGGTTATTGGTCTGTAATTTTCTTTTTTGGTGGGGTCTTTACCTGGTTTTGGTATTAGGGTGATGTTGGCTTCATAGAACGAGTTTGGGAGTATTTCCTCCTCTTCTATTTTCTGGAAAACTTTAAGGAGAATGGGTATTATGTCTTCTCTGTGTGTCTGATAAAATTCTGAGGTAAATCCGTCCGGCCCGGGGGTTTTGTTCTTGGGTAGTTTTTTGATTACCATTTCAATTTCTTTACTCGTAATTGGTTTGTTTAACTTTTGTGTTTCTTCCTTGGTAAGTCTTGGAAGGTTGTATTTTTCTAGGAAGTTGTCCATTTCTTCTAGGTTTTCCAGCTTCTTAGCATATAGGTTTTCATAGTATTCTCTAATAATTCTTTGAATTTCTGTGGAGTCTGTCGTGATTTTTCCATTCTCATTTCTGATTCTGTTGATTTGTGTTGATTCTCTTTTTCTCTTAATAAGTTTGGCTGGAGGCTTATCTATTTTGTTTATTTTCTCAAAGAACCAACTCTTGGTTTCGTTGATTTTTGCTATTGTTTTATTCTTCTCAATTTTGTTTATTTCTTCTCTGATCTTTATTATGTCCCTCCTTCTGCTGACTTTAGGCCTCATTTGTTCTTCTTTTTCCAGTTTTGATAATTGTGATGTTAGACTATTCATTTGGGATTGTTCTTCCTTCTTCAAGTGTGCCTGGATTGCTATATACTCTGCTCTTAAGACTGCTTTTGCTGCATCCCACAGAAGTTGGGGCATTGTATTGTTGTTGTCATTCATTTCTGTATATTCCTTGATCTCTATTTTGATTTGTTTGTTGATCTATTGATTAATTAGAAGCATGTTGTTAAGCCTCCATGTGTTTGTGAGCCTTTTTGTTTTCTTTGTAGAATTTATTTCTAGTTTTATACCTTTGTGGTCTGAGAAATTGGTTGGTAGAATTTCAATATTTTGGAATTTACTGAGGCACTTTTTGTGGGCTAGTATGTGGTCTATTCTGGAGAATGTTCCATGTGCACTTGAGAAGGATGTATATCCTGTTGCTTTTGGATGTAGAGTTCTATCGATGTCTATTAGGTCCATCTGTTCTACTGTGTTTTTCAGTGCCTCCGTGTCCTTACTTATTTTCTGCCCGGTGGATCTATCCTTTGGGGTGAGTGGTGTGTTGAAATCTCCTACAATGAATGCATTGCAGTCTGTTTCCCCTTTTAGTTCTGTTAGTATTTGTTTCACATATGCTGGTGCTCCTGTGTTGGGTGCATATATATTTAGAATGGTTATATCCTCTTGTTGGACTGAGCCCTTTATCATTATGTAGTGTTCTTCTTTATCTCTTGTTACTTTCTTTGTTTTGAAGTCTATTTTGTCTGATATTAGTACTGCAACCCCTGCTTTCTTCTCGCTGTTGTTTGCGTGAAATATGTTTTTCCATCCCTTGACTTTTAGTCTGTGCATGTTTTTGGGTTTGAGGTGAGTTTGTTGTAAGCAGCATATAGACGGGTCTTGGTTTTTTATCCATTCTGTTACTCTGTGTCTTTTGATTGGTGCATTCAGTCCATTTACATTTAGGGTGACTATTGAGAGATATGTACTTATTGCCATTGCAGGCTTTAAATTCGTGGTTCCCAAAGGTTCAAGATTAGCCTCTTTAGTATCTTACTGCCTAACTTAGCTCGTTTATTGAGCTGTTATATACACTGTCTGGAGATTCTTTTCTTCTTTCCCTTCTTATTCCTCCTCTTCCTTTCTTCATATGTTGGGTGTTTTGTTCTGTGCTCTTTTTAGGGGTGCTCCCATCTAGAGCAGTCCCTGTAAGATGCCCTGTAGTGGTGGTTTGTGGAAGCAAATTCCCTCAGCTTTTGCTTGTCTGGGAATTGTTTAAACCCGCCATCGTATTTAAATGATAGTCGTCCTGGATACAGTATCCTTGGTTCAAGGCCCTTCTGTTTCATTGTATTAAATATATCATGCCATTCTCTTCTGGCCTGTAGGGTTTCTGTCGAGAAGTCTGATGATAGCCTGATGGGTTTTCCTTTATAGGTGACTTTTTTCTCTCTAGCTGCCTTTAAAACTCTTTCCTTGTCCTTGATCCTTGCCATTTTAATTATTATGTGTCTTGGTGTTGTCCTCCTTGGATCCTTTCTACTGGGGGTTCAATGTATTTCTGTGGTCTGTTCGATTATTTCCTCCCCCAGTTTGGGGAAATTTTCAGCAATTATTTCTTCAGAGATCCTTTCTATCCCTTTTCCTCTCTCTTCTTCTTCTGTTACCCCTATAATATGGATATTGTTCCTTTTGGATTGGTCACAGAGTTCTTTTAGTATTGTTTCGTTCCTGGAGATCCTTTTATCTCTATGTCAGCTTCTATACATTCCTGTTCTCTTGTTTCTATTCCTTCAATGGCCTCTTGCATCTTATCCATTCTGCTTATAAATCCTTCCAGGGTTTGTTTCACTTCTGTAATCTCCTTCCTGGCATCTGTGATCTCCCTCCAGACTTCATCCCATTATTCTTGCATTTTTCTCTGCATCTCCATCAGCATGCTCATGATTTTTATTTTGAATTCTTTTTCAGGAAGACTGGTTACGTCTGTCTCCTCAGGTGTTGACTCTGTGATCTTTGTCTGCCTGTAGTTTTGCCTTTTCATGGTGATAGAGATAGTTTGCAGAGCTGGTATGAGTGACGGCTGGAAGAGCTTTCCTTCTTGTTGGTTTGTGGCCTTCCTCTGCTGGGAGAACAGCGACCTCTGGTGGCTTGTATTGGGCAGCTGCGTGCAGGTAGGGCTTCTGCTTCCTGCCTGGCTGCTACGGAGTTTATCTCTTCTGTTGCTGTGGGCATGGCCTGGCTTGGGGTGCTGCTCCAAAATGGTGGGGCCCCATTGGAGGGGGAGTGGCTGGGAGGTTATTTATCTCTGTAAGGGGTCTCCATGCTCCCTGCTGCCCAGGGGGTTAGAGTGCCCAGAGATCCTCAGATTCCCTGCCTCTGGACTAAGTGTCCCGCCCTGCCCCCTTAAGACTTCCAAAAAGCACTCTCCAAACCAAAACAACACCACCAAAAAAAATAAATTAATTAATTAAATAAATAATTTTAAAAAAATAAAGAAAAAGAATTTTCTTTGTCCTCAGGTGCCAGCCTCAGGCACCCGCTCACCGGTCTTGCTGCCCTGTTTCCCTAGTATTGGGGTCCCTGTCCCTTTGAGACTTCCAAAAAGCACTCGCCAAAAAAAAAAGAGAAAACAAAAATGGCCACTCCCGTTTCTTTGTTCTACAGCATCAGCCTCAGTCACCTGCTCACCAGTCTTGCTGCCCTGTTTCCCTATTATCCAGGACCCCACCCATGCACTGTGTCTGCGCTCTGGTCTGGATGGCTGGGGCTGGGTGTTCAGCAGTCCTGGGCTCCCTCTCTCTGCTGCTCAGACCTCTCTCCTCCCACTGGGAGTTGGGGGAGGGGCACTCGGGTCCCGCCGGGCTGCTGTTTGTATCTTACCCCCTTCGCAAGGCACTGGGTTCTCGCAGGTGTGGATGTGGTCTGGATGTTGTCCTGTGTCCTCTTGTCTCTATTTTAGGAAGAGTTGTCTTTGTTATATTTTCATAGATATATGTGGTTTTGGGAGGAGATTTCTGCTACTCTACTCACGCCACCATCTTGGCTCCGCCTCTAGACCCTGTATTTTTTACATGATAAATATATGTCATCTGCAACTAACAGCACTTTTACTTCTTTGTCTGATATTTAGACTTTTATTTCTTTTACTTTATTGCAGTGACTAGGTCCTCCAATCCAGTGTTGAATAGAAATAAAAGCAGGCATTCTGTCTTGTTTCCAATATTAGAGATATATTACTCTTTCACTTGTAGGTATGATATGAGAAGGAGGATTTTCTTAAATGCTTGTTGTCAGTCCCCTACTTTTCTTAGTTAAAGTCTTGATTATGAATAGTTAGTGAATTTTGTGCCAAGATTTATCTGAATCCTTTGAAAATATATTTTTTATCCTTTATTAATATAGAAATATGCATCAATTGATTTTATAACATTGAACCAATTTTTCATTCCTGATACAATTCTACTTGCTCATGATCTTTTACCTTTTTTATTTATTGTTTGATTGGATTTATTAATACACCTTTTTCAAGAGGACTGTTCATCTGTGTTTTTCTTTAATGTTTTGTCATATTTGTAATACTGTTATGTTGACATCATAAAATGAGTTGGACATTGTTCCCTCTCACTTTATTTTTCAAAAGAATTTCTGTAATATTGATATTATTTTACCGTATTTGACAGAATTAACTGGGGAAATAATCTGTTCCACTTACCTATATGTCTATTCTTTTGCTAAAACACTGTCTTCATTACTGTAGCCAGTAAGTCATAAAATTGGGTAGTGCTATTCTCCCTTTTTTCTTCTCATAAAAAGCTGTTTTAGCTATTCTAGTTGCTTTGCTTTTCCTTATAACATTTTGAATGAGCATGTCTTTATTTACCAACAACAAATATAACAACCTGGGATCTGATAGTAATTGTGTTAACAGATATATAGATCAACCTAGGACTTGGATGATACCTTTATAATATTGAGTATTGAGTCTTCCAAATCAATGAATATAGTATGCCTGTCCATTCATGTAGGTTGTCTTTGATTTTTCTTAATCAGTGGTAGGTAATTAGTATTATATGTATCATATCATATATGCTTTATAGGTTCACACCTAGTTATTTTGTGGGGAGCTGTTGTAGTTGATATTGTGGTTTTAATCTTAGATTCTAATTGGTAATTGCTAGTATTTAGAAATATGATTGTTTTTGTTCATTGACCTTGGCTCCTGATATATTGCAAACTCACATGTTTTAGATTTCTTGGTAGATTCCTTGGGATTTTCTATAAGGTCACTGATTTTAGATTTTCAGTTATTCTTTTTTTTCTAATAAAAGCTGCATGTATATAAGATTAAAATGTCTTCTAAGCACTGCTTTAAATTTAACTCCCTTCCAGTAAGTCATGTTTTCATTGTTATTAAATTCAAAGTATTTTTAGATATTTAAAGTTTTTCTAAATACCTTACTGTTCTTGATACTGAAATTATTTGTTAAATTGGTTAGAGAACATTTAAATTAATTAGACTGGTTTTGTGACTTGTCATATGTTCTGATTTGGTAAAGGTACCAGATCCAATTAAAAAATCTTGGTATTTTGCAGTTGTTAGATATAGTGGGATAAAAATGCAAGTAGGTCAGGAGGTTAATAGGTCAAGATCAGTTTTTTTCCTGACTCTGTAATCATCTGTTTAACCCTTTATTTGTTACTTTTCATTTCTTACATACTTGGGAGTGTAATTAGGCATATACAGTTTTTAGCATTTATGTCTGCCTGATGAATTGTCCCTTTTATGATTATGAAATGTCCTTCTTAACTCTGAATTGCTTTTTTGTTTGAATTTTATATTATATTAGTGTAGGAGTTCCATCATTCTTTACTGTTTGCATGCTGTTTTATTTCTCCATTTCCTTTCAACCTATCTGTGTATCTACTGTAGGCTGCTTACAGTTGAGTTTTTTTTTTCAATCTTGTGTCTCAAAGTCTGCCTGTAAATTAAAATGTCTACATTATTTTATTTGTTTTATATTTGAATATTTTAAGTATTATAGTTTTATATATATAATTGCATTTTAGCTGTATTTAGTTCATTTAGTTTCCCTTTTCACTGTACTTTTTGTATGTTTTTGGTAGTCTAAAGAGTATACAGGCTTACAATTTGATTGTCTAAAGTTAATTTTGCACCACTTCTGCTCTTTATTTCATAATATTTATGCATACTACATACATGAATACTGAAAATTTGTGCAAACACTATTGTAATTTTCTGCTTTTCAGAGTCTTAGATATTTTAAATGATGTAAGAAGGGAAAATAGTCATATTTTGCATACGTTTCCATTGCTGATGCTCTTTCATTCCTGAAGATCAAAGGTTTTTTCTTCCTTTATATTGTATTCATTGAAAGAATTTCTTTTCACAATTACGGTACAGCAGATATGCTGGAGGCAAATACTCTCGTCTTCATTTCTTAATAGACATTTTCTCTTTCTCTGAGAATAGAATTCTGTGTTAGAAGTATTTTTTTTCAGCCCCTAAAAGTGTTGTCCTACTGTCTCCTGACTTCCATGCATGCTGATTAGAAATCTACAGTCATTTCAGTTAGTTTTTTTGTACAACGTTATTTTTGTTTCCAGTTTTTTATTTTATCTTAATAGCATTTTAATTGTAATGGTTTTCTTTAAATTTATCCTATTTGGGGTCTTCTGAGGTCCTTGAATCTGTAAATTTACCTTTCACCAAGTGATGTAGTATAATTTTCTATATTGTTGGATTTTCTGTTGCCCCTCTTCTTTTCAGATTCTCCTTCTGTACTGACAGTGATACGCCTATGTTCTACTTGTTAATAGTGTAATACAGGTGTCTGAGACTTTGTTTTTTTCCTGCTGCCATTGTTTTTCAATTTTTTTCTCTATTCTTCAGTTTAATTTATTGATCTTAGAGTATTGTCTAATAATTCAAACAACTATATTTTGAGGTTAGCATTTGTTTGTTTTCCCTTGCTAATAGGTCACATTTTCCTGGATTTTTTAATGTTGACTTAGTTCACATTGTACCCTTACAACTATAAATTATGTTGTGTATCTTCTGGATTCTGCTATAATAATTTGGAAAAGGGCAATGTTTTGTTTTAGCAGGAAACCCATGCAGATAAATTCAATTCCAGTTCAGTTCTCAAGGCTTTGCCATGCTAGTTTTGGGTCTTTCCCATGCATTTATGTTTAGGAGTTAGGTGGCAACTTGTATGGTTTCAAATCTCAGTTCAGTTCTCTAAGCCTTTTTATGTTGGCCTGGGTCTTTCCAATGTAAATGTGGTTTAGGAGTTTACTTGTGCAGGCTTATACACAAATTAGGGATTCCTTTCTTAGCATCTCTCCCTTCTGAGACTTTTCCTTCACGCTGCTGTCTCCCTGAACTTTATTCCTTGGTTCCACTAGCCAGAGGATGGCAGGATTTCTATCAGAGTTTTATGCATTTGTACAGTGCCACTCTGCAAACCAGTCCACCCAGGTGGTAAGCTAAAAGAGAAAATTAAGTAGACAGGATACTCATCCCTGGTGATTTGCTTCTTTTAACTGCCTTTATAAATGCACCTTATTTCCTTTGCTTTTTAGAGTCCTCAGGTAATAATTTCACTTTAGTTTAAGTTTTTAGTTGTATTCAATGGGCTGATTGGGCATTAGAGGATTAGACCACCACAACAGAACTGTACTCAATATGGGGAGGATTTTAATTAAAGTGGTTAATTGATAAATGGTTTTTCAGGTTTTCTGAGTCCATTTTTATAATTTGTATGCTCTCTGTATTTGTTCATTTTCTCTAAGTGGTCAAATTTATTCCACAAATTTATCACAGTGTTACCTCATTTTACCTCTGATGTCATGGAATCTGTAGTAATGCTCCCCCATTATTCTCAGTATCATTCAATTTGTCTCCACATTTTTTTTTCAGTTTTACAAGCTCTAGCTGGAAGTTTATCCATTTTATTAATCTTTTCAAGCAGTCAGGTTTTAGTTAATTTTCTTTCATCTGTTTGATTTGTTTCCTTAATTTCTGTTCTTACCTTTAAAATTTTCTTATATTCTTCACTTTCTTTCTCATCTGAAGCTTTATGCACTCTCTTTAGTCTCTTAAGAGTGCAACACAGAACATTATTTCATACCTTTCTCTTTTGTTATGTAACTAAAGCTATAGATATCTCCTTAACATTGCTTTACTTGAATCCCACTAATTTGTTTTTTGTTTTTGCTTTGTTTCCAATTGGTTCAAAGTATTTTACAATTTGATTTTGTAATTTCATTGAACCCTAGGCTTACTTGTAGTATTTTGTTTAATTCCCACATACATGGTCATTTCCAGTATATTTTTCCATTGTTGTTCTCCAACTAAAGTTTTTTCTGCTCAGAAAACATGCCCTGTATTACTTCACTCCATTTAATTGTTATGAGAGGTATTTTACGGTTCAAGATATGACCCATCTTGATGAATGAATATTCTATGTCCTCATGAATAATAAATTTATTCTGAAATTTCAGGTTGCAAAAGTTACCCTTCTGTTTTAGTTTCTATTTGTCATATTAGTTTATAAGAGTGAAATGTTGAAGCTCCCAGCTATAAATATAGATTTCTCTAATTTTCTTTTTTTACTTCCAAGTATTTTGACATTTAGTGCTTAAATAAATAAGCATTTAGGATCGTTAGGTTTTTTTTGGGGATTTAATTTTCAACATTACATCATACATCTCTTTATTCCTGATATTTCTTGCATTGAGGTCTACTTTGTCAGATATTAATATAACCACTCCAGCTTTCTTATGATTAATGCTTACATATTGTGCCAGTTAGTGATAGACCCTGTTGACATTCTACTTAGCCATTTGACAAAGTTCTTTTGATGCACAAATATTTTTAATCATAATGAAGTCCAATTTATATTTTCTTCTGTTGCCATATCTAAACATCCATTGCCATATTCAAAGTCATGAAGATTTAGACCTGTTTTCTTCTAGGACTTTTTAGCTCTTATATTTACATCATAGATCCATTCTGAGTTAATATTTGTAAATAGTGTAAGGTAGGGATACAACTTCATTCTTCTGAATGTGGAAATCCAGTTTCCCCAGCACCATTTGTTGAAAAGACTGTCTTTCCACATTGAATGGATTTGTCATCCTTATCTTAACCAGTCATAAGTGTACAGATTTATTTCTATTCCATTTGTCTATTTGAGTACTGGAGCTTTCTCATAAGTTTTGAAATGGTCACTATGAGTCCTCTCACTGTCCTTGTTCTTTTACAAGATTACAAGATTGTGTTTTGTCTTTTCAGGGCCACTTGAGGATTGGCTTTACATTTCATCGAAAAAGGCTGTTGAAATTTTCATAGCGATTGCCTTGAATCTCTTGTTTTGGGTAATATTGATATCTTAACAATATTGTCTTCCTATCCATGAATGCAGAATGACTTTTTATTTATTTAGGTCTCCAGTGGTTTCTTTCAGCAATGTTTTGTAGTTTGTAGTGTATAAGTATTTCGCCTCCTTGTTCCTAGTTGGGCTTTTGTTTGTTTTATTATTCTCTTTGTTACGGATTATTTTTTCCTGCAGAGCAATTTCTGTATACATTCCAGACTTTGTAAATTTTATCCTGTTTGGTTCTGTATAATTCTGTATTCTTACAAATTTTGTGGTCTTTTTTCAGATGTAATTAATACATTACTTGTAAATAATTTGATTAGTTTGTGTCTTGCTTTTCTAAGTTGATAGATGGTTCTAGTTCAGTAGGGAGTTTAGAGCTAATTATTTCCCCCTACTTTTCTAAATGCTCTACCCCAAATGCCTTGTGAATTATGAATTTCCCATTCTGGTTGTGGGGAATCACACTGTTCCTTAGCCTGAATGATTGTCAAGCACCCTTTCCTCTAATGCTATCAAAATCAATGGTCTTTTCCCCAGCCTCAGGTGGCTTCCTCAAATACATAAGCTGATTTCTGTTGAATGTTCCAGAGAGAGGTTCTACTCACCTCCAGAGTTCTTTGTCCCTTTCTGGTACACAGTTGTAAGAACTCTGGCGGTATTGGTCTTCTAGGACTGTTAACTTTGTCTTTTCAATTCAGGGAGTTTGCTGAGCTCCACCTTAGTTCCCTGTGCTGTAATTTGAAAACTTTCTGAAGACAGTAAGCTACAGCAATTGTAGAGCTCTTGTCTTTTGCTTACTATCACTAAAGGATCACAGTCCCTTGTGATTTTACATCCAGTTTCTTAAAAAACATCTTTACATATATTTTTGTGGTTATTAATATCTTTTGGTTGTTTTAGGCAAAATAGTTAATCAGTTCCTTTATTCTTTTGGGTCATAGTTCTCTCTTCGGGCTAAGGAACTTTTTAAGGCTTAGTTGTGGTGCAAGGTCACTGTCCACAATGTCTCTAATTTTTAATACAAAATGTCATTTTTTACCTTAATGTATTTTTTAAATAAGCTTTATTTTTAGAGCATTTGTAGGTTCAAAACAAAACTGAGTGAAAAGTACAGAGATTTCCCATATACTCCCTGACCTCACTCATGCATTGCCTCCCTCAGAGATTATCAAGGTCTCTGAACAGAGTGATACCTTTTTGTTACAATTGGTGAACCTACATTGACACATAATTACCAGCCAAAGTCCATTGTTTACATTACAGTTCACTCTTGCTGTTGCACACTATGTGAGTTTTGGACAAATGTATAATATCATATATCCACCATTATAGTATCATACAGAGATTTACTACCCTAAAAATTGTGTTTTCTACCTATTCATCCTTCCCCATCCCCTAACCATTGGCCATTTTACTATCTCCATGGTTTTGCCTTTTCTAGAGTGTAATGTAGTTAGAATCATACAGTTTGTAGCCTTTTCAGATTATCTTCTTTCACTTACTGATAGGCATTGAAGGTTTGTAATGAGGAGTGAGCTCCTATTCATATAGTTCTCCCTTTCCCCATCCTGCATGTAATGTGTCATTTTTTTTCTCTAGCATTGAGATTCTCTTTATTTGCGGTTTATAGCAGTTTGACTCTGTTATGCCTGGGTGCCTGGGGTGAAGTTTTGTATATTTGATACTGGGTTGAGTTTCTTGGATCTGTTCATTTATGTCTTGTGTTAAATTCAAGGCTTTTTGATAATTTATGTCATTGTTTTCTGCATCATTCTTTGTCATCCCTTTTTAGTTATCAATTATACATCTTTTACACCAATTATACCAATTTATATTGGCTCATAAGTCAAATGAAACATTACGCATATTTTTGTTAAAATTCATGTAACATAAAACCATTTTTAAGTAAACAATTCAGTGGCATTTAGTACACAGTGTTGTACAAACACCACCTCTAGTACCCATTTTAATAATTTCATAAGGAAACTCTCTATTTATTAAGCAGTTACTCCCAATTTTTTTCTACCCTTAGTCCTGAAAACTACAAGTTTGCTTTCTGTCTGAATGGATTTACCTGTTTGGGATATTTCATAAAAACATATATAAATATATCTATTTAAAAATATAATGTGTGTTATTTTGTGTCTGGCTTCTTTCACTTAACATAATGTTTTCTAGATTCAACTACACTGTAGCTTGTATCAATATTTCATTCCTTCTTAATGGTTGAATAATATTTCATTGTATTTATGTACTCAATTTGTTTATCCATTCATCCATTGATGAACATTTGGGCTGTTTCCACTTGGCTATTGTGAATACTGCTCCTATGAACATTCATGGAGAAGTATGTACTTGAGTACCCATTTTAAAGACTTTTGGTTATACACCAACAGTATAATTGTTGGCAATTTTGTGTTTAACTTTTTCAGTGTAAACTTACTGAGTTTATAATGGTGGCTACACCATTTTACAGTCCCACTAATAATGTATTAGGGAATCTATTTATTCTCAGTAACACTTGTTATTTTACTTTAAAAAAAATTAAAAGCCATCCTAGTGTGAGTGAAGTATCTCATTTGGCAACGATTTGCATTTCCCAAATGACTGATGATGGTGAACATTTTTCCTGTACTTGGTGGCCACTTGTTTATATTCTTTGGAGAAATATCTATTCAAGTCTGCTATCTATTTTTTAAAATTAGGTTTTTGGGTTTTGCTTTTTGAGTTATAAGGTCCATTTAGAAAGTCTTTTTTCTAGACCCTTAGACATACATGATTTGCAAATATTTTCATCTATTCTCAGGTAGTTCTTCACTTTCATAATAATGTCCATATGTATAGAAGTTTTAAATTTTTATGGAGTCCACTTTACTTTTTCTCTATTAATTGCTCATGTTTTTCGTGTCATCTCTAAAACAAAACAAAACAAAACAAAAACATAGTGGCGTACAAAGTCATGAAAATTTTACCCCTTTGATTATTTTCCAAACAGGTCATGGATGTATTTTGAACTAATTTTTTTAAACAGTTTGAGTTAAGGGTCCAACTTTATTCTTTGGCTTGGTATCTAGTTCTCCCACCATCATTTGCTGAAGAGACTCTTCTTTCCACATTGTATGATTTTGTTATCCTTATTAAAAATCAACTGGCCATGGACAAGGTTATTTCTCACACTCTGTTCTGTTCCCATTAGTGTATTTTTCCCTCCTTATTCTAGTGCCACAGTTTTGATTATTGTACCTTTGCAGGAAAGGTACCTTTCGTTATTCTACCATCAGCATCTGCCTGCCTTTACTACCTCTTTAATGCTGTCAAATCATGTGTGTTTCTTTTTTCCAGATTTTATCACTGTTTTCTTCAAATGGATTAATTCAGTACAGTAAAAGCTAGAATTGGAATTCTTGCCACTTGCTTTTTAACATTGTGGACATGTCTTTGGTACTAAATTTTTCATTAACATTAAAATTTTGTCTTTACCCTCAGGTCTATGAAATAAGTGAGTTATGTCTTAAACGTATGAATTTTTGGGGAGTACACACATGCAATCCATAACATATACCCAGAAATGGAATTGTTGGATCATGTGGTAATTCTATTTCTCCAACAATATAGAGGAACCACCATATTGTTTTCCATAGAGCCTCCACAATTTTACATTTCCACCAACAAAGCACGAGGCTTAATAACAGTTTTAACACATCCTGGCCAACTCTTGTTACCTTACATTTTTTTATACTTGCTATCCTAATGTACATGAATTGATATCTCATTGTGGTTTTGATTTTCATTTTCCTAATGGTTAGTAATGAGCATCTTTTCATGCACCTATTATTTTTATATCTACTTTGAAGAAATGGCTACTGAAAGCCTTTACCCATTTTTTAATTGGATTTTTAATTTGGTTGTTATGGAGTTACAGAAGTTATATGTTTTGGATATTAACCCCCTTATCAGATGCATGGTTTGCAAATATTTTCTCCCACAGTTCACCTTTTCACTATGCTGCTGGTATTCTTTAATTCACAAAAGTTATAAATTTTGTTGTAGTTCAATTTATCTGTCTTTTGTTTTTATGCTTTTAGTATCATATTTAAAAAATTGCAAAAGCTAATGTCATGATGCTTTTTCCCTATGTTTTCTTCCAAGAGTTTTACAGTTTTAGCTCTTATGTTTAGGTCTTTGATCAACTTTGAGTTTGTTTTGACAATTGGAGTTAAATAAGTGTCCATCATTCATTTGTATGTGGATATCCAGTTTTCCGAGCACCATTTGTTGCAAAGACTGTCCTTTCCTCATTGAATGATCTTGGTACCCTTGTTAAAAATCATTGGACAGTTTATTTCTGCGTTTTCTTTCTATTCCTTTTGTCTGTACCCTTTGTCTTCATGCCAGTACCATACCACTTTGATCTCAGTAGCTTTGTAGTATTTAAATTAGAAAGTATGAGATTTCCAACTTTGTTCTTTTTCAGAATTGTTTTGGCTACTCTGGTCCCTTGAGATTTCAGTGAATTTAGGATGGATTTTTCTATTTCTGAAAACAGTGTCACTGGGATTTTAATAGAAATTTCATAGAATCTATGGATAGTTTGCAGTAGTACTTATGTCTAAACATTATTCAGTGTTCCAACCTGTGAATGTGGGATGTCTTTCCACGTACTTGTGTCTTCCTTGATTTCTTTCAGCATTTTTTGGTAGTTTTTGATATACAGGTATTTTACCTCCTTGGTTAAGCCTATTCCTAAGTAGTGTGTTTTTGTTGATATTATATAAATAGAACTGTTTTCTTAAAATCCTTTTTGGATTGTTCACAATTGATTTTTGTATATTGATTTTATATACTGTAACTGCTGAATTTGTAGGTCAAGTAGGCATTTTTGAGAAATCTTTAGAGTTTTCTACATATAAGATTATACCATATGTGGACAGAGACACATTACTTTTATTTTCCAATTTGAATTCACTTTCTTTGTCTTGTTTAGTTGCTCTCTGGAAGATATCCAAAACTGTGTTAAATAGAAACAGAGATAGTAGTTATTTTGTTGCTGATTTTAAAGGAAAATCTTGGGATTTTACCATTGATATCATGTTGGGTGGGTTTTCATGAAGGTCCTTTATCAGGTTGAGGAAAATTCATTCTATTCCTAGGTTTTTTTAACATTAAATATGTATTTATTATATTATCCACTGCCAAACATGGTTCTAAGTGATATAAGAGGGAATTATTAAAAACACAATTTTGTCTTTCAAGGAATGTATAATCTAATTGGATATAATTATAATACATATGAAAATATAGCTCCAACGACTAAATGTAGTAAAGGTCAGATGGATGATACAGTTTTGTTATAAGTGCTCAAGAATGAAGAGAACACAGAATTTGGTTCTCTCCCTATTACACTGAGTGCTGACTACATTTCAGACAACAACAATAGGCTCTGCTTACCTCACAGAACTATACATTTCAGTGATTCTTTAAATAATAACTGAAGACTTGCTAAAAGTTTGGCCAATGTTTTCCTAAGCATCAAATATCTTTTTGACATAGGGATTATACTAATACTGTAATCAAGGAATTTGAATCACAGCAATCCTAGGATAATTGATGTGTTCATAAAGATAATTGAAAAATGAGAATTTGGGACCAAATTTAACTCACTCCAAAACTCCTTTTCACTTGGTTACTTTTCCTTGTGCTCTTTCACTTATGTTCCTATCATACGTTTTCAGCTTTATTGAGATAGTGGACAAAATTGTAAGATTTAAAGTGTATATCATGATGATTTGATGTACATATATGTTAGGAAAGGATTCCTCTTGTATAATTAACACATCCATCTCATATATTTAAACTTTCTCTCTTTTATTTACTTTTTGATGAGTATATTTAAGTTCTACTTTCCTAGGGTACAAACTTTCATCTATGAGATGAAAGTCTGAGAATCTAATGTGTAACATGGTAGCTATAGTTGATTATACTTCTCTGTACAATTGAAATTTGCTGAAGGTAGCTTTTGTCATAACATGATGTTGAATGTGTCAAATGCTTTGCCTCAATTGAGATGATCATGCGGGACTTTTCCCCCATTCAGTTAATATGGTATATTACATTGATTTTCATATATTGAACCATCCTTGCATTCTAGGAAGAAATCCTAAGTGGTCATGTTGTATGATCCTTTTAATACGCTGTTAAATTTGGTTTTGTATTCCATTGAAAATTTTTCCATTAATATTCATAAGGGATATTGATCCATTATTTGTTTTCCTATACAATCTTTGTGTGATTTTGGTAATAGGGCAATTCTGACCTCATAGATTAAGTCTAGAAGTTTTCTCTTCAGTGATTCACAGGAGTTTGAGAAGGATTGAGATTAATGCTTTTTAAAATATTTGGTAAAATTAATCTATGAAGACATCCTGACCTTTTATTTGTTGGGAGGTTTTTGTTTTCTTATGTTTTGTTGTTTTTTAAAAAAATTTTAGTAAAAAGCGCATAACATAAAATCAAATATGCAGTTCAATAGTCTTAACTTTATTTACATTGCTGTGAAACAGATACCTATAACTTTTTCATAAACTGAAGTTGTATATATATTCAGTAATTTCCCATTTCCCCCTCCCTTAGCCCCTGGCAACCACAGTTCTTTCTGTTTCTAGGAGTTTGATTATTCTGGATACATCTGTAAGTGGAATCATGCACTATTTGTCTTTTTTTGATGGCTTATTTCACTTAGCATAATATTCTCAAGGTTTGTCCATATTGTATGTGACAAGATTTCCTTCTTTTTTTAGGCTGAATAATATTGTCTGTGTGTGTGTATACACACACACACACACACACACACACACACACACACACACACACACACATATATATATCTCACATTTTCTTTATCCATTCATCCATCAGTGGACACTTGGGATTGATTACACTTCTTGGCTATGGTGAATAATGCTGTAAAGAATGTGGGTGTGCAGATGTCCCTTTGACATCCTGCTTTCAATCTTTTCACTATATATCCAGAAGTGTGATTGCTGGATCATGTGGGAACTCTATTTTTAATATTTTGAAGAGTGTCCATACTATTTTCCATAGCAGTTGCACCATTTTACATTCCCGTGAACAGTGCACAAGTTTTCCAGTTTCTTCACATTTTTGCCAACACTTGCATTTTCTTTCTATTTTTATAATGTCCATCCTAATGGGTATGAAGTGATATATCATTGTTATTTTGATTCATATTTCTCTAATGATTACTATTCATTATTAATGATTATTGATCATTACAGGAATTACTAGTCTCTCTATTGATCACTTTTTCCATATTTTTGGTCCTATGTTTGTGCTTTTTTCTGATTCCTCTGTATACTTGGGTGTTCTTATAAGTCTTAATTTCCCTAAGAGTCTCATACTACTTCTTCTGTTGTTCTTATATGTTCTATCATATTCCCCAATCACTAATCTCTTTGCTCAGGTGTCTGTGGGTCTGTAATCACTGTGTGGTTTTCAGAAATGTGCCCATGGCTTCCCCTAGCCTGACATTTGACTGGCTCTAAAATCTGCAAGCAGAGGCCAATCCCTCAAGTGGCCATCAGCAAGGGCCGGTTCAGTGTGCTCTGCTCCCGCTGCTTCGTGGGATGGAACCAAGCAATGGACTGCTGCTCCCTGACAAAGCACATGGCTCCGTATTACAGAGCGGTGGGGCAAGGATGAGTAAAATTGCCACAAATCCCTACCATGAAGAACATGACTTTTTCTTGATTGGGCATTCATATAAGTGTTCATCTTTGATTTCCTGAGCTCCTATGAAGTTATCTTAGCCAGTCTCTAGTTGTTTATCTGATGTTTCCAGGGGAGAGCAGAGAGCCTGGAGCTTGGAAGTTCACCATCTTACTGATAAAATTCTCAGTGTATTTCCCAAATTGTTCCTATGTTTGAAATTTTTTGTAGCTTAATAAAAATGACATTAGTTGGACATTTATATTTTCTCTTTTGTGCCTTTTTAACATTAGTTTTCCTTTTCTCATTGATTTGTATGAATTGTTTATATATTTTGAATAGTTATCTGTTTGTTATATAACTGCAGCTGTTTCCCAGTTTTGTTGCTTCACTATTGTTACTTTGCAATTTTTTTATTCTTAATTTTAATAATAAATGTATCAAATGTTTTTGATTGTGGTTAGTCACCTATTTTTTTAAGAAATTATTCCCTCTCTAAATAAAATTCATGAAGATTTTTTTCCCTGTGCTTGCTCATCAGTTTTTGGTATGTCAGTGCTGACCAGTCGCTAATGCTTCTCTCTCTCATTGATATAATGGAGATTTAATCAAGCTATTCTCATAACTGTACCTGGAAGACTCAGTGAGACCCAAACCTGGAAGATAACTTCACTAATGTTGTACTTTAAATAACATTTGAACATTTTCCCTCAATTCCACTTAAAAGAGAACAAAATACTTTAGGATATATTCTAGGAAAGAGTGTTATAAATAAGGATTCTATGGTATTACACATACTGTGTTGGGAAGGTTTGTTAATTCTAAGCATATTTATTAAAGGATCATATTTATTTAACTTGGATTTAGATGATTTTATGCTAGTATCAGTTCTGTTTGTGACATTTGGTGTAAAGTATGGGTAAAGACTGCATGAAGATTTCTCTTCTCCATGTGTAATGATTTTAGACTTTAAATAAATCTTTGCTCAGAATTCCCATATTTGTGCTTCAAGAAACATTAATATGTGTTTTGAGAGTAAAGCACATACCTTTGAGAAACATTATTTTACACCATTAAGATTTTACCACATACATTGCCACTTTAAACACTCTTGTTATTATTGAAGCAAATCTATTTAACTATGTTTAACCAATATTTTTTTCATCTGAAACATTATTCCCCCAATAAAATGTCTATTAAACTTGAAAAACTCTGTGAAACCTAAAATGGAAAATACTGTCTCTGCATAATAGTTAATGTATTTCCCAGTTTGGAAATACATATTTTAATAAAGAACAGTAGGAAATTACACCATTTAATGTGGCCCACATCCAAATATTGACATGTATTATTGAATCATGGTGCTAGAAAAAGAATCTTCAGTAGCCCATAACAACAATGTATTAGATGTGTTATCAACATCTCTGAATTTTGCTGACTACGTTCGTAGTAGAAACAGGAGGAACAGGATAATCAAAGACTCCCGTCCAATCAGAGGATCCAGTGGTGTCATCTGACCTCCCTGCCCCTACCCTGGTCCTGCAGCACACAGGGTTAGGCACTTAGTAATTGCCTGGGGTGCCCGGGTGCCTTTTCATCCAAGTCATGTGACTTCAGTTCTCACATAAGAGTATGGACTTGGTGTTTCTTGTGCCTATTTTACAAATGAGGAAACTAGAGCTAAGAGAATTGACTACCCAGAGCCCCGAAGTTAATGCATGACAGCGAATGTATTTGGCTTTGGTGTCTCTACCCTTCTTTACTCCCTGCCATGCAGAAGTGGCTGTGGTAACATATTCATGATGATATTATCCATGTTAGTGATGCTCAAACTGAGTTGTTAGGCTATGTCATTTTTCCAAAATTACACATTTAACAAGTGACAGAAATATTTGAAAGCAGGAGATTATTAGAAATACGATACACTTCCCTCCCGTATTTGGTACTCCCTGTACATCTGAAGCATGGTTATTGTGGGCCATCTGATAGTCATGTTTATTTCCACCTATGGTCTTGACCTCTTGTGGCTTCTGCTGTAACTTTTGGGATGTCCCAATCAGCCTTCTCAACTCATTACTTGATCAGTAAAACTATTCGAGGTCATAGTCTTGGTCTAAGCCAAGATCAGAGTGAAAACTTAAAAATTTTCACTTGTATGAGGTATTTAGAGCAGTCAAACTCCTAGAAACAAGTAGAATGGTGGCTGCCAGGGGCTAGGGGAGGTGGCAATAGGGAGATAAAGAACTAATTTTTCCCAGATGAAAAAGTTCTACAGATTAGTTGTACAATAACATGAATACTTAACACTACTGAACTGTACACTTAAGGATGTTAGTTAAGATGGTAGATTTTTTTCTTATCTATTTTACTACTATTACTTGTGGTATTATACCACAATTAAAAGCAAAACAAAAACTTTAGAACTAAATTTTCTTTGAAAATGTATCCCCCATGTAAAGTTAGATTATGTGGCATTTGAGGAAACAAGTTACTCATTAACTTATCTTTTATTCACAGTAATCTGCAGCCCTGGATCATACAACCCCCGTGATGGAATTCACTGTCTTCAATGCAATAGCAGCCTGGTGTTTGGAGCAAAAACATGCTTATAGACCATTATTTTGAGTTCTTTGGTGGTTTATTAAACACAAAAGTATATTTTGAAATATTAATGTATAACAAACCACTATTATGCCAAAATTAAAGATTTTACAAAACAATGGTGTCATCATTTTAATTGAAACACTGTTTGTCCAAATGCTTTATGAATGGAACATCCAGTAATCTTTATTCATAATGCCAGACCTACACATATGACTTGAAAATATTTTAGATCACTGCTTTTTTTTACAGGGAGGGAAGAAATCTTTATTCCTATGGGGTGAAAATTAAGCTGTGATACAAATAACGACTAGTTATTCTTTTGTACAGGGAACCTGAGTTTTAGAAAATTGTATTACTAAACTGAGCACAGAAAAAAGCCTGTAGAAATGCAAAACAGATATCTGGATAAATGTTAGGTCACTGCTTTTTAAAAATGGTTTCAAATATGCTCTATCAACTTAGCCCAAAAGGAATTTCAGAAGTTTTACCAAATACCCCATTCTGTTTTATATGTTGACCAATCTCAGGAACTGTATTCTTCCACAGTCATTTTAATTTCAGCTTGTTTCTTTCCTTTGATTTAATTTTATGGGATTTCATTCCTTCTAGTTTGATCTTTCATGGTTCGAAGTAACTTTTTTAAAAGACTGTGAGTCTTACTATTGCAATTTTTAGCCATTTTATTTAGTAAGATCTACTCCCAGTAACACCATGGTTTTTAATATAGCTCAATATAGCCATCCTAAACATTTCAGTTTAAAGTCTTTTACCTTTTTTGACATTTTAGGATGGAGTAATCGTATGTGCTTAAGTTCATATTTGAACTTTCACAACATGTAAAAAAAAAGAAAAACGAAGCAATTTTTTTCCCTGACAACACCTGTAGAGAAAAGAATCAATCAATTATCATAACTCTTATTTCATTTCTTTCACTCTTAAAGCATTATGTCACAGTCACCACTGCCCCCACCACAGAGCTTACTTTCTCTCACCCTGGGACGCTGTATTTGAATATGACAAATTACCAAAAATGTTAAGGTTTAAGAACCAGGAAAAATACACGAGTAACTTGCAAAATTAGGAGTTTCACATCTATTACTGTTTTATTTATATCACTTCATACTGTTTCTTGGACATTCCCTGTTTTTCTCTTCATATTTTCTTTCTTAAGACAATAAACTCTGGTAAATGGCAAGTTTACGCACAGGTTGGATCTAAACACAACTGTGCAACACATTAACAGGATAAAGTTTACTTACATCAAGGACCTATTAGGCTTTTTAAAATTGGCTGGTTAATAAATCATTCTCCCATTTGTTCTCCCTATGGACAGATACGACCTTGTAATTCTCACACAAATACAAAGGAAAGAGAAGTTATGTTTCTTTGTTAGTCCCGGTGATGTTTTCCTAAAAATCCATTTGGACTTTCCTAATTATCATGTAATCGTTTTCATGTGATTTTGGAGGTTTCCAAGAGCCTTCTTTTCTCTAGCAAACAACATATTTTCCATGATACTGTTTGAGTGAGTTATGTTCTTCTAGCACATTTTCTGTGACTAATAAAAGACCTGCCAAGTCTCCATCTCCACAAACAGTGCAATCTCCTAAAGTTTTCCAAATTCCTTAATTGTATAATACGATGAATTAAAATGCAGGTTCTTTCCTTTGTACTCCCTAAGTTTGTATTAGTCTTTTCCTATTACTTAAAAATGCTGAGGAATTAACTTATCAAACATTTTTCTGAGGCAGGAACAGTGTCAGCTTATTAGCTAGACAGGCTGAGAAAGCAGAGGCCGAGTTTTAGTACTGGTGAGAGACACTGGAGATCAGAATCTGACCAAGAAAAGAGAAGTGATCTGGCGAAGAATAGACAAACAACAGGCAAGATTAAAGTGGAGTTCTAGTTAATGAAAGTAGAACGGAAATAAAACCACATACATTTGTGAGGGTTGAATAAGATAAGATTGTAAAAGTCAGGCAAAGCGGAACAATTTGTAGAAATTAAAGCAGAGGACAAAATAGGAGAAGAAAAGGAAGTATTCATTACTTCTTTTTCTGGGTTCCCATAGTGAAATGTTCTTTGCTCTATTTTATCACTTATCACATTTGAGTTGTGTGTTTGTCTTCCACATTCATTAACTAGGGTATTCATAGTTTCTTAGTCCTTGTAGTTATGTGTTTAATAAACTTTTGAATTAATAGATTATTAAGCTTCTGTGAGAATAAATACTTTAATAGTTAAGATAAAAGTTGCTTTTATTAACAGATAGGTCATGGAATGTTGAAAATTGTTTAAAGTGATGACAGTATGTATGAAAAAAATTAAAAACTTTAATAAGGCAGTTTCAAGCGTTTATTATTTTTGTTTGTATATAAATATATTTATATAATGTTTTACTTTTAACAAAACTTTTTTTTAATTCCATGATCTGTTGTTTACATTGACTTGTGAAGTTAGGGCAAATATTCCCATTTTGTAGTTTATTAATTAGAAATTTTTTCTCATTATAAATGTGGAGTATGCATTCATTTGACAATATGTAAAAGAGCCTTAACAAGTTAGGTCTAGTAATCTCACTTAAAGGCAACTCCTAAGAAAATAAATCTGAGATCAGGTGAAATATGACATCAGGTGAAATATGAAATATGAAGTATTAATCTCCACATTATATATAACAAAAATGGAATTAACATAAATGACCTAAAGAGTGAAATGGTTGAGTAAATTATGCCATAGTAAGTTATGATGGAATGTTTTAGAGTACTGTTAACAATTTTTAAAAAATGAACCAAAATGTTAACAAAATTGTCTAATGTAGTAGGATCATATGTGAGGTTTTTTGATACCCTCTGTTTTCCAAATTTTCTACAATAAATTGAATTTAACTTTCAAAATCTTGGAAGCAATAGTTAGTTTGAAAAACTGAAATAGTAGCAATTTGGAGAAACATTATTGTCCACCTGTCTGGTGTCAGCTCATTTGTCCCCTCTTCCTAACAGCATTTGTTTACTGCGGAGAGCCATCCCTCAGCCAGTCAGCATGTGCTATTTTCTGGCAACTGCTTTTGCTGAAACCATGTGATGAACCAGCCTGAGGAAGAAGCCCACGTGATACACAGAGCGTAGACGTCAGACTACCTGGAGGCTCAGCACTCTGCTGACACTGCCCTGTTGAATCTGAATGCAGCCTGCCCTGGACTTCCGAGTTGTGTTGCTTGCAGCATCCCAAGTGATGGAGTATTCATTACAGGACATTTTTTAAATGGAGGACTTGTGAAGTAAGGGGAAAGAAACAGTGTTATATCCCAATATCAGCAATGTGAACATTTTGGTAAACTTCTTATTTTTGCATGAATTTTTCATTCATGCTATAGATAACCATTATGCAACCAATATTTCCCTTAATATTATGGCATGTTTTTCCAAACTGTTTTATTCACCTCATTAACACAATTTTAATGACTATAACATTTGATATATTTAAGCAAAATTACTATAATATGGTTAAGCATTTCTAATTTCTGGACATTTCCATTGCTTCCAAATTTTCAGTCTTGTGCATCAGTACAGTTAACATCTTCTTTCTTAATATTCTATGATATTTTTAAGGCTTGTCTATGCTAATTCCCAGAAGTAGAATTACTGGGGAATTCTAGTCCTCAGAATTTTTAATCCTCTGCCATTTGCCATTTTCTTAAAGAATTGTACCAATTTATAGTCCCACCAGTGACACATTAGAATGCATGTATCACTGCACTGTCACTGACACCATTTTTCAAATTATTATTTATTTTGATAGATGGAAACAGTTTTCCATATTTTCTTTTTTTTTTTTTTTGAGTACTGGTGAGTACTTTCCTCACATGATAAAGCAGATGACAGCTGTTTACTGAGTACTTATATGTGGAAGGTTTGTTTGGAATCCTTCCCATGGCTTCACAAATTTAGTTTCCCAACTGATTTATTATTGCCCTCGTTTCATATATGAGAAAAATGAGTCACAATAGCTGTATGACTTCCTCAAGTTTACACAGCCAGTAAGTGTGAGGATGTGTCCATATGATTTGTTTCTGCTGCAAGTCACAGAGAGACCATCCTCAGCAGCCTCTTTTCTCTAAAGTCCACGCTTACCTCACCACTGCTTTTTCCTGTTCCACCCTCCAGAACGCAGGCTTTTGTCCTGTTGATTACAGGTGGCTGTTATGCTTCCAGGCATTGAATTTACCTTCCATTCAGAAAAAGATAAAAATAGAAAACCTCTACAACACTTAACATTATATTGAATGAAATGTCACGAGGCCACCTGATACTATATGGGAGTAGAAACTTGATATATTCATTTTTAATTTTCATTAATAGAGAAAAAAGGGTGAAAAGGGATATGGACTGAAATGGATGTTGTATAGTCCAGTGTTTTTATTTTACACAGACCATCCTTTTATCTAGTCTACATTAATACATACCCTTCCTGTTAATAAGTTATATATCTAATCTCATTCCCTCACCCATGTATTGCAGCTCGAAGTCTAGTTACTGCATCCAGGGCAAGGCTCAGAATCACAGGTTATGAGTAGTTTAGGTGAGGTCCAGGGTCTCTGTGGTCTAAACAGTTTATCTGCTTCCAACCTACCCCAAATAAAAGGAGTGAGAAGGAAGAAACTAAAACAGCCATTCAGAAAAAGGAGGAAAGAGAAACACATCCCAATCACCCATCGAGGTGGACAAAATATAGTGAGATTTTTCTGCTATCAAACTGATACAAATTGTTTGATCCTGGTTCTAACCTCTGCGGTTATCTTCCTTATCCGTTATATTCCATTTTCTCAAAGCCACGCTATAGTTTGAGTTCACTCTGTGTCAGAAGTCAGGCCCAGGACACTGACAGGCTGTCCCTGCTCCGATTGGGGTATCCAGGAGAGCACAGTTCTCTTGGGTCGGGTTGGCTGTGTCGAGTTGTGTCGTTGTGGTCAAATGTGTTGAAAAAAGATGCAAACGAGCCTCGAGGGTCCCAGCTTGTCCTCACTGCTCTGCATCCTTCTCATCCCCAGGAGTACTGGCTCTGCAGACCCACAGTGACCTCAGGCATGCCGCCTGCTACTCGACGTGCAGAGCATGGGCCTCCCCAGAGGTCTCAGTTTCTACAAATCTGTTCCTTTTGTATGTGAAGATGACAGACTCTATTGCCAGTGGTAATTCGTGGCTTTCAGTGGCAGAACATCATTTAAATTAACACCTATCATCACCCAGGGCCCAGAGCCTACAGAAGATAAGGCTTTGGTGTCCAAGCAGCAGGCAAAATAATTTTTATGAATAATTATTTTACTCAATAACTTCTATATAATTTTAATGAAGACAATGAATTGTAAGGACTGAGGTGACTCTGTTGCTTGTAATTGTATCTGATGAAAGAAAACGATGGGTTCAGGACTTTAAAGAACCAGAAAGCCTCTATGACTGCATGAAAGTAGCTCTTTTTTCCTACAGCCATGCAAGAATTAAGATAACCTTAAATTCTAATCAGAAACTTGAACTCACAACCTAATGATGTTTCTCATGTTAGCAGTAAGGCATTGATTGAGAAAGAGAGCAGGACCCTCAAAATTGAGATGAGGACATATAAAAGATCTCACTGCAGCTTGGCACATAAATCCAACATTCTCCAAATGGAAATAGCCCTTTCTACCCTGAGAAAGAAGAATGGTCTCTCCTAAAATAGTCTCTCCCCCCAAAACCATTGGCATCATTTTTCGTTGCTTCTGAAGCTACACATAAACTTTACTCCTGGCAGTTCCTAGGGTGTTTCGGTATCAACTGTTACCCACCATACCTATCAAAAGAATTTTGATAGCTAGCCAGTTTATATCAGAAGATATCTGGAATTTACATATGCTATGTCAGATGCACCCTATGTGTCCCCCTGAAAGTGAGTTACATTCTATATAATTCCCCTTGAGTGTGGGTAGTACCTATGACTTGAGTTTAGACAACAGAAAATTCAAAGGTATGACTGTCATTTGCATGATTACCTTACATGGCGTAACACCTCTTGTTAGGAGACTAGAGCCAGAGATTTTCCTGCTCCAGGACACTCCTTTCATCCGGATTGGAGGAGTTCTTGGTGAAGGGTGTTGGCATTCGCAACAGCTACATAATGGCAATTCTTTGTGGTCCAGTTGAGATGCTGTCATTGAAATGAACTACACGCATCTAATGAGACGGGGATAATGGCATCTAGGAGTGGTGCCAAGAGGAGGCCAAAAGCAGGTGGGCATCAGGGCTGAAGTAGTAATCAGAATGATGTGACCCACAGAGGTCTTTGGCATGGGCACATTGCTCATGGTGTCCCTAAGACTGAACAGTATGGATGGCAATTGAGTCCATCACTGGACTAGAATTTAGGTTTGTTTATTAAAGTGCTAGGCCTATTTCAAAGAAGCCTGACTTAAGCCATAACAATTGAGAGTCATGACTTCTTAGCTGATTTCTAGAACTGAATTGGTTCACAGACCCAGAGGTGTTCATACCCTGGACAGAGTGGGGCAGAGGCAGCCCATGTTGGCCATGTTGAGGAAGGATCCACTGTATTGCCAAAGGTTAATGCTGTGTACATTTCTAGCCTTTCCCAAAGGGACCCACAGCCATTTGCTAGGGTAGCTGCATAATAGGGAGTGAAAAATATCAAATATTTTGGAGATTACGACTTTGGTTTTCAACTAATGCTACTCTTGGGAACTCAAAATGTCCCTTGGTCAGGGTAAGGACTAATAAAGGAGTTTAGATCAGATCCATCTCAGAGTGGACTGGATGGCCCCCCTGACCCACTGTATGGCTAATCTGTGAGTTCTAGCATGCACAATTGGAATAGCAACTGGAAAAAGCTGCTCTCTTTGGTTCCAGGAACTATAGACTTATTGCCTATGTTATATGCTTATAAGCAAGGCACCTAGATCTGTCCCTACTTACTAAAATAATAAACCAAAGGCAATATTGCATTCCTTGAAGGAATGGCAGAGATTAATACCATTTTCAAATACTGGAAGGATGAAGGGATAGTGATTTCTCCCACATTCATTATACACTTAATTTATTTGGCCTATGCAGAAGACAGATGATTCTTAGAGAATAACAACCCAACTCAATCAGGTGGAAGTCCAGTTGTAGCCTCTTTTATAGATGTTATTTATTTACTAGAATAAGTTAAAATAGTCCCTAGTATGTGATATGCAGCTGTGGATACAGTAAATACTGTCTTCTCTATACTTTCAAGTAAAGGCCACCCGCAGCAATTTGTTTTCAGCTGGCTGGCCAGAAATACATTCTTGCTATCCTATTGCAGGGCTGTGTTGTATTCTAGCCTCTGTCATAATCTTATCTGCAGGTAATTTGATGATCTTTCCATTTTGTGGTACACTATGCTGACCCACTACACTAACAGCACCATGCTGGACTGCACCTGGTAAACAGGAATGACCAAATTCTTCTTGTAGGACATATGCATGTCAGAGGGTTAGCAATAAGCCCCATAAAATTAAGGTCTGCTACCTGGTGACATTTCTAGATGTGATCTGGGGCTTGCATGTTGATTTCTTTCCATGCTTATGGGCAAATCTCTTTAGCTGGCTTCTTACACCAAAAGAGGCACAGTGCCTAAGAGGGGAGTTCTCTTGGTTTTGGAATCAGCATTCATTTCAACTGAGTGTATTGCTCCTGCTTACTTACCAAGTAACTTGAAAGGCCACCAGTTTTGAATAAGGCTCAGAGAAAAAGATGGCTCTGCAACCATCGCAGGCCATTGGCAAGCTGCCCCCCACTTGGGCGATGTGAACCAGTCAGTACAAGCACATGGGAGTGTCAGAGCATATAAAGGTATTGCATAGAACCTGGGGCAGGTTCCTAGAGGTGTGATGAATCAGGGTGTGAAACTTCAGGATGCTGGTGAAAGTATCTTCAGATAACTATCCTCCTATGGAGAAAACAGTTTCTTGATTGGTGGTAAATTCTATAGCTGGCTGCCAAGCTACCGTGTGATCTGAGCTGCCAGCAGTCTGGGGTTTTGGTGGGTGGGCACAGTAGCTCTCCAGCCAGCAGGAGTGGAGTACTAAGCTCAGTTAGGTCCTGAAGGCATGAGTGAGTCACGTGAGCAAGTGGCTCAGACTCTCATGGCTTATACTCCTGCCTCCTCACCTCATCCTGCACTTATGGTCTCATAGGGGGGGCGTTCTCTATGACAAAGTCACTGGGGGAGAAAATATGTAAGCCTGATGTATAGGAGATTGTGCACAATACATTGACAGCATCCAAAAGTGGACAACTGCAGCAACACCCACAGAAGTGGTCCTGAAGTAGAGTCTCACTAGGTGGGACGGAGCCATGAACCTGCTTCTGCACTTTGCTAAGGATAAATGTTGACTGGAAGTACGGGTCTGCATAGACTTTTAAGCAATACATCAATAGTTTAGCTCACTGATCAGACATTTGAAATGAATAAGATTTGATATTTGATGATAAGGTGTTAGGGAATGTATGTGACTCTCTCCAAATGGCACAGAGCCTGGTGGGATGCACACTAAACATAACTCAGCACAGGAGAGCCTCAATAATCCAGTAGACAAGATGACCTGTTTTATGGACAGTGGTTAGCTAGCTTCTCTCTTCCTTGACAATGGGCTCATTAATCAAGTGGCCATAGTGACAAAGATGGCGGGTTGGCTGGTCACCAACGTATAATCTGGCTTCAGCCACTTCTGAATTCCTAGACTTCCAACAGTGGAGTCCAACAATGAGCCCCCAGCATGGCAAAGTTTACCAGAGAACAGCCATCCATCTGGAGAGCCAGTTGATTGCACTGGACCAAGTTCTTCTTGAAAGGGGAGCTGCACTTTGTTCACACTGAAACAGGACATAGATTTGCCTGCCCTGCCTACAGCAATTCTTCCAAAACCACCATGTGAGGATTTACTAAATGCTTTTATCACTGGTATTATACTCTTTACAGCATTGCTGATGATCAGGGAACACACACTGGTAAATAAAGTATGGCTCATGTAATTCACTGGTCTTACCATGTTTCCATTACCTCCAAGCATCCATATCATAGAAGTGGATTGGTGTTGAAGTCTCTCATGGTGCTTGCTGAGTAACCTAGCTTAGTTGAACTAGGATAAAGTCTTCATGGGTATGATTTATGTTCTGAATCACCAACTGGCAGCAACTGGCTACCTTCCCCTCATTGATTTTATTTGTTCCTATGGAGGTAAAGTGATTATTATAAGAAGGACATAATGGAAGTCTCTAGAACTGTCCCTGCCTATGTCACACTGACAGATAGTGTTATCACATCCATAGTTAAGAATTATGAGTTTCAGAATGTTGTGTGTGTTGGGAGATAGGTGTTGGCTTCTCACTATTACCCATATATCCACTGGCAAACATTTGTCTCCTCTCTGCACTTTTGGACTCTGCTAATTTTAGACGTATTATTTACCAAGGGAGGAATGCTCCTATTAAATTGTAAGCTGGAACTTCACCTCATAGTATTGAATCAACTGGTAAAGAGGGGACTATACTGGTCGAGTGACTGATGCTAACCACTAAACGGGAATTGGGTTTCCATAACTCATAGGGGACAGGGGTCATGTTAGTGATCCTCCAAGGCATTACTCCTTTGCCCTGAATACAGGTGAACTGAAGACTACAACATCCAGTAAAGGCAGGGCAGGTGATGGCTCAGACGGCAATGTGCCTTTCGAATCTTCTGTGAGAAGTAATTGACTGATGGCCTCACTGCTGCACTGAGCTCACCTCTGTTCACCTGATGCCATGCTTCCCACCGGCTGCTCTCCACCAATGACTGAGCACAGCAGGGGTCCTGAAGCCAGCCACCTGGACATGTGAGGCTTCCCACCAGGGGACTGTGGCTTGAGAACTGCCTACAGTCTACGGCTCTACCTAAGAGACTTCCTCCTCCTCATGGAATCCACTCTGCCTCGCTAATGTGGAGCCTCTCTCAGCCTCTTCTTCTCTTCCTCTCCCTTTTCTCTCATAGACATTTTCCCAAATAAGTAAATCTTTTATATATCTAATCTTATTTTTGTGACAGTTTCTCAGAAAATCCAAACTAACACAAGTAATGCTAGGAGCCAGGAGCGGCCTGGGAAGGGGCAGTAAGATGGGGCTCTGGCACTTGCTCACTGCACACCCAGTGGGCAGAAAAGGTGCCCTCCTGAGCCCTGTGTCCTTGCAGGTACGATGATTTAGGGCTTTGAAAAATAAGGGGTCATAGATGACAACAGGTCAGCAGAGCTGGCTCACTACTGTTAAACTGACATTTTGAAAAGGAATAATGAGAACCGGAGGGCCACTGACCAGCAGTTGAAGACTGTGAGAGCCAGAGGGCCTCTGGTAGCTTACAGAAGGACTCTGTTCATTGTATGGGTGGGAACCATGGACCGGAGTTTGAGGGTGTTTTGAGGAAAGGAACTGGAATAGAAAACTGACTATGCAAGAAGTCACTAACTAGGATGCTTTTCGGGGAATGCAATACTTAAAGTCCTGGCTAGGACCCTAAGTTATGGAGAAACTTACTGCTAGGAGGGTTATTAGAGACCTGGAAAAAGTGATGGGCAATACTGAAAGCACTGTAAAAATGCCAAAGCTGCCCTGGTAGAGGATAGAGGAAGGAATACAGAAGCTGAGAAAATTGGGGATTCTGGAATTAATTATGTGGGGCCAAAAACCCAACAGAGCATTATGTTCCACAAGAGAGCTCAAGGACACACCATTCATGGGGACCTCAGGCAGGTGCTGGTCTGAGCAGCACCAGTGTCACTCAACACTTCATTGGCAGATTTCCCCTGCAGGCCAGGGCCAGTGGGTGGAAGGGTAGACAGGGTGAGCAAGTAATAAAGCTTGATGCAACTATGTGGCCCCAAGTGATCATGAACCCAGAGCTGCCCATTATGCGTGAGGTCTGGCTGACCCAGCAGTGATCCACTGTTAGATGGAAGCGGTACGTTGAGAACGGAGTGCAAGCACAACCGAAGGGTTCAAGTAAGCTGGATGACAGTCCAGACCCTATACCCCTCACAACAGTTGCGCCTTCCCCAGGCTCCCACCAGTTCAATCAGCTGAAGGACAAGGAAAAAGTCCAAGTTTGATTTATGTGCATTGGCTCAATGGGCACAAGCCAAAATTTGAGAGTGACTATCTCATTTACAGAGGTGACCCTGAAAGACTGGAGAGGGGATATTATATACCAGTCAGTGGTCAGTAGCCTGGTTGCAGCTGGGGTTCAACAAGGAAAAATACTGGAAGTAGGAGACAAGGTCTGGGGCAGGACCTGTGGATGGATGCGTGGTCACAAAGTGTGAAAACTTTCAATCACATGTAAACATCCAGCAGGAAGTGTGTGCCCTGCAAGAGGCATCAAACAAATGAGCAGCTAAAATATCTCAGCCAGTTGACATTTGCCAGCTTTCATCAGCCTCCCCAGCACTGCACATGGACACAGGAACAGAATGGTTGGGATAGAGAGATGGAGCTACCTATGGGCCCCATGGCACGTACTCCCACTTTTCCAGGCTCTTCTAGATAATGCCACTTCTGAATGTCAAACAGGTCTGGAACAGAGAACAAAAGTGAATCCCCGACATGGCACTATTCTTCAAGGACACCAGCCATCCACTTGGTAGCAAGTTGATGACACCCAGTGCCTTCCGGTGGCTCACCCTGTCATGGATGCACACCTACCACTATATATACAGCACCACTGCCCACACTGATGGAAGGCCCGACCCCCTGCATGGAATCCTGCATAGAAGACTGCCCCACAAAGGGTTGGATCACTTCAGAGTGAAGGGGGTGCAGGAATGGGCCCAACACCACCTAGCAGGAGAGTGGGAGAGCCTTCTGCTTCCACAGGGTGGAGGGTGGGTGAGAGGCCAGCTCCCCCGGCACCCTTAAAACCAAGTGGAGATGCAGTTTTCCATTGGTGTTTGCCTGAAGCAGAGAAGGTTTCTCTGGGTATGGCCGGAAACCTATTGTGAGGTCATCCTTTGCCCATCTGGCTTTTCTTAGAGTTGTTCTTTGTCTGTACCTGTTGATGGTTCTAGGATATTGGGAGGCAATAAAGAAACTAAGGAACTCCCCACAGTGGCGTTTCTCAAGTCCTGAAGTATGAGGTGGATTCCTCCTCCTTTCCAACTTTAGAGTCTTATATGTTTTGTGGTATTATGTCCAAGAATTTTAGTAATAAGAGGGAGGTGGGGGAATGGGGTTCTCTATTTTGGCAGGACCAGAAGTCTCCCATAATAAAGTTTCATTATCTTAAAATCTTGTCTGTAGTGACTTCATCTTTTCCATTTCTGACACTGATTATTTGTGCTCCTTTTGTTCGTGACCAGTTACATCAGATTCGTGATTTCTATTGTGACATCTCCTTTGTCCTATGGAATAGTTAGTATTCTATTTCTTAATTTGCAACACATGGAGACTTATTAAATTTTATTGATTTATAGTTTAATTGAACTATTGTCAAGATTTACAATCTATATGATGTCAGTTTTTTATAATGTGTTGAGACTGGCTCAACATAGTCATTGTTTATAAATTTTCTTGTGCTTGTAAAAAATATGTATTCCCTATTTTTTTCTGGAAGAGTTATATATCTGTTTACTAGATCAGCTTTATTAATCATATTGTTCAGGTCTTCTGTATCTCATATGATTATTTTGCCTCTTATTAATTCCCAGTTACATATAAAAATATTACCCTGTAAATTATAATATACATCCTTTTCAAGATCTAATTTTATATTAGATCTTTTTACCATTTTATATGCTTATTCTTTAAGATTGTAGTTGACTTAAGGATATTTTCAATGAAATTAAAATTGAAAAAAATCATCACCAATAAAAATTCACTAAAGGAATGAATGGATAAAGAAGATGTGGTACATATATACAATAGAATATTATTCAGCCATAAGAAGAAAACAAATCCTACCATTTGCAACAACATGGATGGAGCTAGAGGGTATTATGCTCAGTGAAATAAGCCAGGCAGAGAAAGACAAGTACCAAATGATTTCACTCATCTGTGGAGCATAAGAACAAAGCAAAAACTGAAGGAACAAAATAGCAGCAGATTCACAGAACCCAAGAATGGACTAACAGTTGCCAAAGGGAAAGGGACTGGGGAGGGTGGGTGGGAAGGGAGGAAGAAGGGGAATAAGCGGTATTATGATTAGCACACGTAATGTAGAGAGGGGGTACAGGGAAGGTAGTATAGCACAGAGAAGACAAGTAGTGATTGTATAGCATCTTACTACACTGATGGAGTGACTGTAATTGGGTATGTGGTGGGGACTTGATAATGTAGGGACTCTAGTAACCACAATGTTGCTCATGTGATTGTATATTAATGATACCAAAAAAAATTCACTAAAAGAAATACCAAAGAGTATTCTTCAGACAGAAGAAATATTATTTGCAATTGGAGATGAAGAAAAAAAACCCCAATAAAATGGTAAATATAGGTATATACCTAAATGCAGTGACTAATAGAAAAATATTAGTAAAGATTCATCAAATTTAAAATACACAGAATTGAAGTACATAAAGCAATAGATAAAATGAAGGAAGAGCTAAATTGTACCATGATCTTGTATTGTCTATAAAAATAACAAAAACATAGATAAATATTTTGAGAAGGTACCAGTGTATGCTATAATCTATGTACTATTTCTGTATATGGAATTTGAAGTTGGCAGTTTTTTTTCCCTTCAATACATTGAAGATATTAAACAGTCTTCAGAATTCCATAGTTTCTTTTGATGCCATGTTAGTATAATTGTTTCTTTTTTGAATAGAATGTCTTTTCCTCTGGCTGCTTGCAGTATTTTTGTTTGTTTCACTGTAATAATGCTACTTGGGAACTATTTGGATTGCTGCTCTTCATCAACTTTAGTTATTCAGCTTTTGCTTCTGCTCCATCCCTTCCCTTCCCTCCTTTTCTATCTTTAAACAGTCATTACATTCTTGACTTTTATGTTTCCTTATGCATTTTCTATCTTGCTTCTTTTGCTCTGCCTTCAAATTCATTATTCTCTCTTAAATTGTGTCTAATATGCTATTAAACCCATTCAACTGATTCTTTAATCTGTTACTATATTTTTTGGTTCCAAATTCTTATTTGGTTCTTTACCATTTTACTAGGTCAGCTTGTGTTTCTAATCCCTTGCTGAAATTTTCACGTTTGTCCTGCATCTGCTTGAGTACAGGACATTTACTTTCTATTCTGGCTTGTTCATCCCAACATAGGAGAGCCCATGATGCTGCACCTTACTGTTCTTGGTTTCTCTCCTTTGTGTTTGGATTATCTCACAGCCCCAAGTACCATCCTAGCTTTGATAATATGCTTTGTATTGAAAATGTCTGCAATTATAATTTAGCGCCAAAGGCAATGTTATTTGCTTCCAGAGAGGAGCCAGAGGCACAAACCCCCTGGACTCACTTTAACTCAGTTTCAGCAGCTGGGATTTTCTGGGGATAATGCGATGACTCAGAGATTGGCTTCAGTTAAGACAGTCTTGGTTCACCCTCAGATCACCTGTGCATCTTGCATGCAGCCTTCTGAGGTTACAAACTGAAGTACAGGTTGGTTACCAAAGACCACATCCCTGGTGCACACTCCAAATTTTGCCCCACTTGCCCCATGAGATGTGAAAACGTGCTGATCAGTTTCTCATCACACTATTCCAAATAAGAAAATCAAGGCAAAAAACTCAGAATCCTAATCTAAGTTTTAAATTGGAGTTTTTCCAGCTCCTGGTCTGGTAGTTTTTTCCTAGGTTTTTCCAATTGCTTCAAGAAGAATTATACATTCTTTCCAGCCGTTTTGGTTGCCCTTGGCAGGAAGTAAGGTCTGTGAGTGAATTTATCTTTAAAAATAACTTTAAAAAATTATTTTAAAATAAGCCTTTCTCCATGCTACAGCAGAGCAAACTCTAGTGAGGGCCCATATAATGAATCTGAATGTAAAATATTTACCTGCTGTTGGCCCATAGTTCTAGTTATGTGGTTTTGTGAGCATCAACTTTCAGAAATGTAAAGATGTATGGCCATCACAGTCTATTCATGGGACATGATTATACTGTAGATACTTCAGTGTAACATACTGTCCTTCCTTTGCTGAAATAACAGAAAGTCATAATACATATTTGAATAAGCCTCAAGAGTGTATTTAAGTAACTCCAAATATTTGAAGAATTTTGAGTATTTTTAATAACATTTTATTCCTGTTTAATCTACTTTAAAAGGCTGAAATATTTCAAAAGTATTCTCTTAATGTGACTCTATTTCAAAATAAAAAATCCAGGTAAACAAATAGTTTATTTATAAATCAGTTCAATATACATACCCATGCAACAACAAATACAAATTAAGCCTCGTTGTATAAATTCAGCTCCACATAATTAAGTTATTACAAAACGTTTTTCTGGCAGATATTATATATAAATGGCATAAAAAGTAAGATACTATATAAATTATGTTTTAAATTTCAACATATGAAAATAATATGAAAAAATGAGTCCTAAATTAAGACATTCACTTTTGCTTAGATCTTTAAATGTTTTAATTTCAGTATTCTCATATTTCCAATGTATTAACTAACAAACACTTTTATATGGACCTTGTGCTATATAAATATTATCTATTCTAATCCGTGTGCTTTACAAATATTAACTCATTTAATTGTTCAGGGGTTGGTACTACTATCCCCACTTTAGTGATGAGCAAGTTGAATTAGAGAGGTAGGTAGCATGTGCCTGATCAACAGTCAGTAAGTGGTTAGAATTGGTTTTAGAACCAGACCTCCAACAGCCAGAGTCTTTGCTGCTAAGTTCCATGAAGCAAAGACATTGCAAATACTTATTAAGGATATTTATGATACAAATGTTAAAAAGATGCTTTGGCCTTTGTTTCTAGCAATTGCAATTCTATAAATGTGGAGTATGGCCCATGCCAGAGATGGGAACCACTTGCCCGTGCTGTCTAACTCTGATCATTCTATGCTGGTACAGAGCCATCCTTCTGACTGGCATGTTCTAGGCCTTGTTTCCTAAAAGCATCCTGGACATTCCCTTTGGATCGTTTCTTCTTTTTTCCTCTACTGTAATTCCCTTTAGAATCTTCTTTGCACAATATTCTCTCCATCTGTCAGATAAGCAGGAAAAATGGTAGTTGGGTATTTCTTCATTGTTACACATGGTAGATAAAACTGATGTTGTCTGATACACTTGTACAGGACATGAACACTTACTAGCAGACTCACTTTCACTGAAGAACTTATGAAAATATATTATTGTTCTTAGTCTATAGAAAACTGTAATTCATAAATGAAATTAATGCAATCTTTTAGTATATTTTTTCCTACAAGAGTCTGTTAAAAATGAACACACAAAGATATGGCTTTATATTTATCTGTAATATTATAAAGCATCACTATATATTTGTAAATCATGCCATAAATTGATTTGCTTTTTCATTTTCCAATGCTGTCTCTATGGAATAGGTATTTATTTAAAATTCTTTTTTAAATAATTCCAATTATAAGTAGTAAATAACACAATTAAATACATGTGTACATATACATGGTTATATTTATAACTATGTACAAGTAGTTACAGACTTCATGTAGCTCTATTGACACAAACAAATAAGAAGGGCCAAGTCTGCCCAAGAGAGTTGCTCTGTCTACTTCCCTGCCTTTTACTGCTTAAATCCAACTTGCTTTGCTTTCTGACTTAAAAGCAATGTCTAGCCAATGATACATTGCTTCCTTTGTCTTTTGTTTTAACCACACTGTGCTTATGTTTTATTTACATTTTAGATCTCAGTGAATTCAGAAGGTAACAGTTTAACCATTTGTATAGATGCATGCATGTACAGAAAGAAAGCTTCCCACTGGAAAATTTAGATAATTGTGAGAAATAAATTGAGGGTAAACTATTTTACCAAAAGCACACTTCATTTTCATATTTTCTTTTTTTTCTTTCCTTAAGAAAGGGGCTTATTATATATTATAATTCTTGAGTTTGTAAGTCATACTTACCAATATTTTAAAGGTTTCTAAAACACCTTTTAAAATCTGTATTACTCTAAATTTCAAACTTTCTATTTTGGTTCCATATGCAAATGAATCACTTCCTTTACATTTCCCCAGATTATTACATAATGTTCTCTTTTCAAATGTAGGTGTGTTTATTGTACAAAAAAGCTCATATTTCTTTTGAAGGCATTTAGATTTTTGGCATAAATAGAGGACAGACAACTTTTGATTCTCACTTCAGCTATTGCAATGATGCCTGTTTTTAAAGGGGGATGTTCTTTTGCAGAGACAATAGCAAGAGGGCAAGAGCAGCAGACTGGCCGGGCACCAGGTCTGCTGGTTAGTGATGGGAGGGACCTTCTCACTCCTCCGGATGCGTCTGCCATCACTGGGATCATTCTAATCAGAGACAGTTTTTCTCTTCATTTTGAGAAATAGCATGTGCTTTGAAATCACAGATTTTACATTATGGAATGTGGGCAGAGTACTTTAGAATTAACTTATATTAATTAAGTCAAGGGAGTCTTTGCAGGTGAAATGGAAAATGTGTGCAGAGCCCCCTGTGCATCACAGCCACCCAGGAAGGCACTAATGTTTGTTCAGCCACTGCTGTTCATCATTAACTGCACCATTCAGTCACTAGCTACTATATATCAGGAGGTAGCAGACTTCTGTTTAAAGTATAAATGGTGCTACTGATGCAAGTTAATGACTTTAATGCAAAAGTTCCAAATGGCATATGATGCCATCCTGATTTTTACTGATTTAAGGATCTCTGCCAGTACACTAAGCTAAGAGCTCCAAGGGCCCGAGGCCTGAACTTTTCTTAGCTGCCAAGCCTAAACCATTCTTGACACATAGGATACACTCAATGTCTGCAGTATGATGTGAATGACTGAACAAGGTCAGTGGCTACTGCTACACTGGAAGAATACTTGCAGCAGGTAACTATCCGCTCCAGCCCTAACTGTGCCCCATTCAGGATAACAGAACCACATACTTAACCTCTGTTTTATTACTGAAACATGAGCAAATTACCTACTATGTAGGTGCTTTCCTCATTATTACAGCAGAACTGAAAAAAGGAAGAAATCAGCTGAAAAAATGCCTCTTGTAACACTTGTCATATAACTAGCACACACTAAATGGCAGTTTATGTCATTTGGCTTCAGAAAGACTGAGTCAAAATATTCAGTCATATTTTATAAATTTCAGTGCAAGGACCATACCTAAACAAAGACATATAAAACACTACTGATGCTTAAATATTATTTTAAAAGAGCTCTAGATATTGTTTAGTTAGGAATCAAATATATGGCAAACGTTTAGACTAGGGAGGTCAAGCATTTTTATAAGGAGCTTTTTCTTTGACAAATGTCAAGATCACTATAGTTGAATTAGGGGGACTATGTGGCTGTTCATTTCCTATAATTGTGAGTAGAGGAGAAGAGCACTTTGGAAAGTCTTGTCCAATTTCTAGAGGACCCTGCTTTTAATGATAAGGTTTCAAATCCCAGGCTCTGGTGAAAGTAAAGTTTTGTTCTTAACCCCATCACTTATCAGATCGAAACGGGGGTCAGTTTCTGAACTTGCTTAGCCCACATTTACTTTTCTGCAAAAAGGGGATAATGTTAACCTCTGCCTGGGGAGAATTGTGAGGTGAAATGAGATAATGAGTGAAAGCACCTAGTGTTAATACTTGGCTTAGATTATACATTTAATGATTGCCTAATAGATATTTTGAAACAATGAATTAAAGTACTTTGTTATGTATAAACATTGCTTCATAGAAAGACATTACTTACTAGATACTTTTCACTTTTTAAAAATTTAATTATAAGATATGCATGCTTAGGAAGAGAATAATCCCTGAAACTGATAGGAATACAAATAGATTTGTGTTCATTAGATAATGTAAACATGATAAGTACATTAAATGGGAAAAGGAATATTCCCCAAAATATATTTGAAAACAGGCCTGTCTAAAATTTAAATTCTAGGAATTTTTAAAAATAGGAAATTAATCATTAAGTAAAATATTAAATATTGAGTAAAATTGAGAACTGTTTATATTTCTTAAAAATTGAACTTAAAACTAAGGTGGCAGTATTTACAGCTGTTCTTACCTGTCAGACTGTGTCTACAATGTACTAAAATGGCTTCAGGTATATCCTTTGGTTATTTTTGATAACATTGTGCCTATATAATGTGTAAGCCATAGGCTTGTATGTACTTCTTTGAATTTAACAGGAAGGAGTTAAACAGTATACATTCCTTGGACCATATGATGCCCAAGTGCCCAAGTGCCATTTACAGCACATTTCTGTTTCAGTTTTCTTAATATTATTGAAACTCAGGCTGAACCCCCAGCATGGTCGTCAATGTCACTTAATGTTCACTGGGATCCATTCTTTTAACACTTAGCCATTTGGGCTTAATTTTTACATTTTTGTGTTAAAGTTAAAACAGCAGGTACTTTGCAAACTTCAGAGTGAAATTTGGCACTGTGGTGAAATTTAGACAACCACCACTTTTTAACACTTTTCCCACAGTTGTGGAAACTTGTGTTTCTGCAGATTCATTGGTTTATTAATTCATTAGATACCTATTGAGGGGTTTAATCATGGTAGGTAAGATGAAAATATGCAGACACTCAAAACCATCAAAGCAACTCTACGATAAGAGATTTATATTTCAAGAGCTGGAACTAAGTTAAGTAAATAAATACTATAAATACCAAAACAGTAAACTTGCTTTGTCATCAGTAAGTACCAGTGTCTCCTCAATAAAAGAAGTTATCTTTATCTTCAACATCAGCAACTTTACACCAAAAGCCATCTGACTGCATCAGAAATGTCCAGTGGCTGCCTAATGGCTATTGACCCTAAACTTTGCAACAGTGGCGATTTGTTGTGTCACAAGTAGCTGCACACCCTGGACATCTGAAGTATGAATTCAACTGAAAAACCATGCGACTTCAGGGCAGGCCAACACTAATGGAGCCGTGAGGGGCTCTTCAAGATATGTGCTGGCTTTCAATAAGGACAATAAATAACTGAATGCACTGAGTACAGCTCAGCTGGTCTTAAACATAAGGCATTGGATGATATTCTGGAGACTGAGTGTTGGAGAGACTGAATTAACTGCAGTACAAAGTATGATTGCTAACCACATGCTAAGATAAGACACCAAATGGATAGTATAGCAGGGGCATAGAGTGACAATCCGATTAGGACCAAAGAAACTTTCTCACAGGTAATGGCACTTGATTTTGATATTGAAAAATGGCTAATATCTCACAGGCTGAAAAGGTGGAAAGTAGGAAGGAGAGGCCATGGTGAGAGCACAGTCAGAGGTACCCAAAGCCTGCAGCTCCCACGGCCAGCAGGAGATGGGGCATGGTGAGCCATGGCTGCTACTCGGTGTGTGATTAGGAGAAATCAGTTGATACTAACTCTGTTTAGAAAACTTAAATAGTACACTGGGGATACTAATTTGGAGTGTGGTTTGGAGTGAAGAGTTTGAAACAGCTTGACTGTGGGACAGTAAGGGGCAGCTAGAATTCAAAACATAGGAACTGTAAAAACACATTTGTGACAGAATAAGTGAATTGCTTTCTTGGAATCTGATTCTTCAGGAAAAGTGGTTGCATTCAGCCATTCATAGAGGCTACTAGTGGGAAAAGAAGAGCAGGTAAGAAGGTCTGGTAAGATCACCGTGGTGCAAATTACAGCAGCCAAAGAAGCACATATGCCTGTGTATACCTACTGATTGGTGTCCATTGGTCAGTACATCTGAAAATGCCCCATTATGCCAATGCAATGATGCTTAGATCACTTACCCTCATATTGCATTGGAGAAAAACATCCTACTTTTTAAAAATTAATAAGTAGACTTGATCTCTTGCCTATTAGAGCAAATATAGTAAATTGTTAGTATTTGTTAAATTTGGTGTCTATACTTCTATTTTCTTTGTATTTAAAAATCTATTTTAAAATGTCATTTTCAGTAATTCTTGTTTGATCTGGTATGCATTTTGTATGTTTCAAATAATGGATTCATTAAAAAACACATTTCAGTGCTTAGAATCAAAACAAAACAAAACAAAAACTTAAATAGAAAACACCTGAATTCTCTGAAATTTTCAGGCTTTTAAAAATATTGTGTATATATATATATATACACATATGTGTATATATATATATATATATATATATACACATATATATAGTATTTGTGATGGGGGAGTAGAGTTTGTTAAACATATTCATGATGCTACAAAATTCAAAATGTATGAGAATTCATCTCTTAAACATGTTTTACTGTTTCATCAAAGGAGATAAAGTGAAAGCATCAAAGACTGAAAGGAAAATAACCAAGTGTAAATTAGTTCCAAGGCATATGAACTTCTCCATGTCAAGGACTCTCTCACCTCTCCATCTGTACTGCCATCGCACCACAGCAGGTCCTGGCACAGAGCTGGGGGCTTCTAATATTTGTTGCATGCAGAAATGAAACACAAGTTTTTGAAATTACCCAAGACTTCTATGAAATGCAAAAGTATTGATGGACCCATTCAACGAAAAAGAACCTATGATTGACAGAATCAATCTGACGTGAAAATCTAGTGTCAGACTAGGTAATCTCCAGAATCACTCTATTGCTTAAATAAGTTAGGTTCATATTTTCAGATATAAATGCAGATCAAATAATTTGAAATGAATTCATGCGATGTGTTTGTAAGAATTATTTGCTTTTTCAGCTTGAATAACTCCTTTACGAACAATTATTAGGCACTTAAGGAGCAGGTGTACTTGAGTTTTTTACTCTCCAGAAACTTCTGAAGTTGAATTCTGAGGCTTCCTTTCCAGTACTATGCCCAGGCCATAATATTTTGGAATCAGATAACTTGGACTTACAATATTTTGGAATCAGATAACCTGGACTTATATTTTCCTCTTTTCATAATGCCGATATTGAGGCCATTATTACACTTATTGACTAGAACAGTGTCAGTGCAGATTGTTCTATGGTAAAAGAGGAGGAAAATAAGATTTTGACTGATACAGCTTTATAGATGTAAAAGTCTAAGTGAATGGCAAGAATTCAAAAACCTGGAAGAACAAGTTTCTCTTGGACAAAAATGCAAGTAATATCATGCTATATTAAGGAGGTGCAGTATCACTACCCACTAACCCAAGTTCTGCCAGATGTTTGGTTTGTGTATTGTTCTGATAAGGAAAGAGGAATGAGAGGGAGAGGGAGTCAGGTTGGTGTGATCACAGCCCGGGCTACAGCCTTCAGGAATGTGCCTGGGACAAGGGTGGGTCACAGGAGGTCAGACCAAGTGAGGGGAAGTCAATATCCCAAGGTGAGTCTGTGCTCACTCTCTGTATATGCAACAGAGTGCCAAGTTCCCTGAGAATCCTGCAGCATTTAGGAGCCACTGCAGTTACTTCAGAGCTGTCATCACCCATCCTGTTAGGGATTGCATCACCAAAGGGAGCAGGGCACTTGGGGCTCACTGATTATGTCTCTCATTGCAGCAAGCCTGGTGGGGAGAGAAGAGGCTACTTATATATCTTAAAGATAGCTCATGTCCCATGGGGACAAGGGCCGAGTGATGGCAAAATCATAACTTCATAAAACTTTGTCTCCAAAACATCTACCTTTGGAAAATGGAGAGGTGGCCAATGTCCAGTAGCCCTTAGTACCAAAAGCTAAGTTTTGAGAGCTGATTTCACATGAGGGCAACTATACTACCCCTGAGTAGCTTCATGGAAACCTCTACAGGCAAGCCCATTTGGCTTAAGATGTTCTTGATAAACAAGATAAAAACTAAAGGTTAGCACATGTAAATTTCTTGAGGAGCAAGTCCACAGTGGTTCAACTTTTCAAGGATGACAAATGTGTCAGTTTTTCTTGACTACTCAACCTTGAATGGCTGAATGATTGTATGTACTGAATGATTTTTTTGGTATCCTCTGCTCTTTTTAGAGAGGCTTTCTAAATAACCTCCCTTTGCAGACCTCCAGTTGAGCTCCTTCTGCAATGCACTGTAATTTCTTACTGAAATGCCAGAGGCCATGACTTTTTAACCATCAAAATAATTTGTAATTAATAGGTGCTTAATTCAAAAATTTGGAATAAATGTATGGGGAAAAATTTTAAGGCTTCAAATAGTCATGATAGTTCTGCTTTTTCACCTTACACCTAATAAGGCTCTACCTTTCTCATCAATGTGCCAAGTGTTGATGTGATTGCTAATGGCAGAAATACTCTATTACACATTGGTCAGACTGCAGGGTTTGCAGTGGCTTCTTCTGTTCCCTGTGAAAATGAAGAGAAATGGACTTGGTTTGGGATTATATGTAACTACAGAAAACTGTAGAATGTCTATGGCCTCAGCATCGTTTGTTTTAACATACTGGACACAACTGCCTCCTCGTCCCCCTTTTGAAGGATGACTGATATAGGGTTTCCTATCACTCCAGGTCTTACGGTGTCTGTTGTAGTGGACAGTTGATCTTTCTGGTGGGAAACAGGAGTCATTGGACAGGAAGTTAGAACATCTATATCACATGTAGGCTGCAGGTTTAAACTAGTTTGGGAGTTGTTTTCCTCCACAGAATCAAGAGATTCCCCTATTTTACTGATGCTTCAGCCTGATGGAACAATAATACATACTGTCCACCCTACCTTGTTCCTCTGTTCGGGGGATGCTTTAAAGCCATGCCTAGAAGAGTAAGTGAAGTAAGTGAAAATGAAATGTGTATGCATCCATTTATGGCCCATTCATGGGAGCTTTGAATGAACAGAGAAAGTGCCTGTTGATTATCTGTGTACCTCATTCCCAGATGACAGAATGGAGAGGTAAAAGCAGGAAAATAGTATGAGAAGGAGAAAGTGTATGTGAAGAGACTGGATCTTCTAAGGATAGACACTAGGTATACCTCTGCAGTGGAACAATTTCAGTAGACATCATCCCATTACCCCATGTTCCAATAATGGGTACACTATCATAAGACATGGAGGAGAGTCAGCAGCCACAAACAATATCATGCGATGGAATCAGAACTGAGAAAGATATGCAGGAACACAGTGAAGACGGTTGACAGCACAGCATTTTAATCTGTATCTATAGAAAACATTTATATAAGCTCTCTAATAGAGGGATTATAGAAATACATTTAATATATAATAGTGTACTTTCATGTACTTACTGTGAAAATAGCACATTTATTTAGAGAGGGATTTTATGCCCAAAGTTCTTGATGTTTGAAGTATATCCATTTCCTTCTCTTGCAGTAATCGTTACCGAGAATAGCGAAGCACCAACAGTTTTCCATTAATCCTCATTAAAAGTCTTTTCCTTTGGATTGACATTTCCCAGAGTCACCTAGAAGTTCACAGCAGTAAAATATCCTAGGAAAACGTCAGAGTTCGTGTGGTCCCACGTCTACATCTGCCTGCACTCGTGTCTCGTGCACATGGCCTGCCGCTCGACCCTCCACGTGCCCTCCTCGTACGTGCAGTGACAGATGGTGCATTCATCAGTCTTCACCTCCCTGCCTGCTGGGATGACCGCGGTTTCTGCGAAGCAGTTTGGACCTGAAATGCAGGAAAATGTTCTATATTGTGTGTGTGCATAAACATATAATGTATTTAATTAGGTATTGGCTTCACAGTGTATGTTAGATTCACTCTTTGATGAAGGACAGTGGAAAAGTTACCATCTAAATAATATGAAGTATTCCCACATTTTCTGAAATGAAAAGAATGTTATTTGAAATTTGTATGAGTGAAAAATCTGTCACTTTCATTAACAGACTATTCCATTTTGGGGCCTTATTACATAAGCCAAATCTGCAATCATTTGATTTAATTAACTCTAAGTAATCATAGAAAATTATAATTAACTGACTTTCAAAGAACCAGTCTTCTGCTTCATAGCACCTTAGGAGAGAGAGCTTAAATAAGCAAACTGATTGAAATAATGGAAGTCCAGTGCAACTTCCATACCGCTTAGAGCAGGTTTTTGAATGTCAGCATACAAGATAATCACCTGGAGAGCTCTTGAAATGCTGGTTGCTGGTCCCTCAGAGCTTCTGACTCAGGTTTGTGGGGAGGGCAGGTTGGCAGAGAATTGGTGTGGACAGCAAGTTCCTGGGGACCAACTTTGAGGAGCACTGTCTAGCAAGTATCAGCTCTACCACGAGGACTGGGGATCTCCTCGATTCCCAGTCAACATCACCTAACAGCTTCCCATCTGCACTTCACTCCATGTGAGGTCAGGGACATGAAGAAATGAGTACAGAAAGGTTTCCAATATGAGCTGAAACAATGGTTTTTATGTTGGGTTCACAAACCTGATTCAGACATGAACAACTGTTTTGCTTCCAAACTTCACTCTATGTGGAAACATCAGGCATCACTGCACCCAAAGCCCGCTGGCCTTTGAACTTCGTGTGCTCCAATTCTCATTTCCTCTTCCTTTGCTTCTACGGTTTTTGATAAGTGCTCACTACCAAAATATGTTTAATTATAATGTGTGAAGTCATGAAAGAGAGGAAAATCATCTACATGATTTAAAGAAATAAACTAATCCCAAAACACTTCAGGATAAAAACTGTCCCTTTTATAATTCTAGCCAGAACAATTGTGAGCATCATAGCTCATTCTTTTGTGGCTACTGTTTTCACATTAGACAAGTGGGAAGGTATACAGGCTCCTGAATGTGGCCCTCTGGGAACCATGCTGGGTGTACCTTGCCCCCTCTCCCTCCACTAATTCTGCTTTCTTCTTGTCCCAAATTCCATTTCCTGTCTTCTCTCTCTGGAGCACAGTCCTCACTTCCAGAGGGTGGTATCTGCATTGCAGGCAGACCCCACAGACACACTTCAAGGGCCCAGGGCTCTTGTCTGACATGATGAGCTTTCTTGGTGGCCCAGTCACTCCCCTCCCATCAGCTGTGGCATCCTCTGTCTCGGCACACTCCTCCTAGCCCATCTGGGCTGCCCCCACTTCTCACCCCAGGTGGCTTCCTTAGCTCTCGGAGAGCAGGGCCCCATGCCCTATGGGCCCACTTTGTCAACACTTGTCCCACCCAGCACCTGAGATGCCCATAATTTCCACTCAATTTCTCTTCGGCATGTTTTCTTCCTTGCTGTTTGTCCCTTTTGCAGAATTTAATTTGAGGACATATTTCCTAATTTCCCTGACACCGATTAGTGTGCTTTGCACTTAGGACACAACATAATTGCTCAGAAAACGTGTACCACCAGAAAACCTGGATTCAAAATGTGGTACACTACTTAAGAGTTATGTGATCTCAGACTCATTTCATTGTTTGGAGCCCTAACAGGCTCATCTATGGAATAGGAAGAGTAACACTTCACAGTACCTGCTGAGGACTAAACTGGGTGAGACACCTCTCAGGCCCTCAAGTTACTTGACAAATGCTAGCAAATTCTTACTCTCCTTGCCTAAATTGAGCTATGTCCATGTGATAGTCACTTCTAATGAGTTCTTATTACTGTATCTCTTCATTTTCTTCATTTTTTCATATCACTCTTGGATTCTGGATCTTTCTTTTTCAATGTTTTGCAATGTCGCAGTCTTCATTCTTTCTGATATTCAAATTGTCCCAAGCTGTGCTAGTGGGAGGCCAAACTTCCAGCTGCTCCTGTGTTGATCCTTTAGTCACTAAGAGCTTCTTTCTCAACCACTAGCTGTCGGCAGCTCACTTGGTTTACATCTGGAATTAGCCTTCTCTCCAATGGCCCTGATGCCTTCAGGTGCAGAACGGTACTTAGGATCCCAGACCTGAGTATTCATTATTATTGCTTCTCAGCCCAGTCAGTGGGCACAGACAGAAACACACACACACACACACACACAAAATTTTTTAAATTATGAGTTCACATAATTACAATGAAAACTTTTCTTCTCAGATTTTATGTTTTAGCTTCTTCCTTACAATGAAACACTTCAAATTTAACATTTAATTATTTGTGAAAAAGCTGGCATCCATCTTCATACTGTATCTGCCTCCTTTGCTGCATTAATCTTTGGGTCAAATTGTTTCTGCTCAGCCCTGCAGGTAAACTTGTTAATCATCAAAAGGAATTTTGCTCAAGACTTAAGATTGACACAACCAGCCCCTTACCTGAAACTCACCTTCTCTGAAGAGATAAGGAAGTATGTGCAAAAATGACTACTGGATGGTCAAGGCCTTACAGAAATGTCATGGCCAGACCCATGTCAACAAAATGACTGGTCAACTAACCAAGGACAAGAAGTTTCACACCCTCCCCAGGCCCTTGCTGATGTCCAGATGTCTGAGGTTGATTGTCATCTCCTGACCTCACCCTCCTTTACTTCTCTCCATCCCTAACATAAAAGAAGCTTGAAATCAACAGTAAGATGGTGCTTCAGGACAAGAGTGCACCATTTTCTCTGATGGCTTTCCTAATAAATTCTCTTTCCTTGCTTCAGCACCTGGTCTCTAGACTTATTGTCGTGTCCTGTGGCAAATGGCATGAGCTTGGATTTTGCAACATAGTGATACCTCATTTTGCTTTTAATTTGCAAATATCTGGCAATGTTGTTGTTTTTTCATGTGTTTGTTTACCATTTGTATATCCTTGTTGGTGAAATGATACTTCCTGTATTTTCTGATTGAATATTCTGAATTTTTTATTGTTGAATTTTGCATGGTCTTTATATGTTCCAGATACTAGATCTTTCTCAGACATGTGGTTTGCAAATATATATGACTAGTTTGTAGCTTGTCTTTCATCATCTTAACAGGACATTTCACAGAGAACACATTTTATATTTTAATGAGTTCAAAGGTATCTGGTTTCTCTTTTACTGATCATGCTTTAGATATCCTAAGAATTCTTTAACAAGCCCTTTGACCCAAGGGTTCTCTCCTATGTTATCTTCTAAATATTTTATTAATTTCATGGTTTACATTTGACTCTACGATCCGTTTTGAGATAAGCTTTGCATTAGGTGTGAGGCTGAGGTCAAGACTCAGTTTTTGTTCTTGGATGTTCAATTGTTCTAAAACCATTTGTTGAAAAGACTCTCCATTCATCGAGTTGCCTTTGCATCTATTCAAAAATAATTTTACTGTTTCAGATCTATTTCTGGGCTCTCTGTTCTGTTCCACTCACCTATGTGTCTATCCTCTTGTCAATGACATAGTCTTGATTTGGGGTAGAATGATTCGTCCCATTTATTCTTTATAAAAATTATTTTAGCTGCTCCAATCCCTTTGTTTTCTATGTAAATTTTTGGAGTAATTTTTTCAGTAACTACAAATAATATTGTTGGTGTTTTGACAATAATTACATTAGCCTATATACCAATACAGAAATAGTGACACTTTTACCATGTTGATTCATTGAACCCATGAACATGGTATTTGTCCCCATTTATTCAGGTTTTCTTTGGTTATTTTTATTAGTGTTATAGTTTTTGGCATTTGAGCTCTGTAAATGTTTTATTAGATTTATACCTATTGGTTTTTTTAGCCTAACCTAAATGGTGATGTGTTTTTAATTTCTGTTTACAAATGTTCATTGCTCACATTTACAGATATTTTTTTTGTGTGTGTTTTGTGATTCTATCCAGTGGCCTTTTTGAAATATTATTAGTTCTGGTTTTTTCAAGGTTCATAGGGTGTTTCAACTATGTCAACATCATGTCATCTGCAAAGAGCAACAGTTTCACTTTCTCTTTTCTGTATGCCTTTTATTTCATTTTCTCAAACTGCCTAGATAGAATTTCTGCTTTGATGTTGAGTAAGAATCTTGAGAGTGGATATTATTGCCACGTTTCTGATCTTAGGGGAATGTATGTTAGCTATGATTTTTCTGTAGATGTTCTTTATCAAGTTGAAGGATTTACCCTTTATTCCTAGTTTTTAAGAGGTTTCATCATGAGAGCTATTGAACTTTGTCAAATGCTTTTTCTGCATCAATTGACAAAATCATGTGATTTTTATCTTTTTAGACTATTAATATAGTGGATTATATTGATAGATTTTTTTAAAAATAAACTTTATTTTTAGAGCAATTTCAGGCTCATAGCAAAATTGAAAAGAAGGTATGGAGATATCCTACATATACCCTGTTTCCACACATGAATAATTTCTCTCAATATCAACATTCTCCACCAGAATGGTACATTTGGGAAGTGATGAACTTACATTGACACACCACTATCACTGCAAGTCCACTCTTGGCAAAGTACATTCTATGGGTTAGGCAAATGTATGATGACATATGCCCACTGTTAAAATATTACATAGATTTACTGCACTAATATCCCCTGTTGTCTGCCTGCTCACTCCTCCCTGCCTCCCTCCAACCTCTGGAAACTAGTGATCTTACTGTATTCATAGTTTTTGCCTTTTCTAGAATGTCATATAGTTGGAATAATACAGTAGGTAGCCTTTCCAGAGTGGCTTCTTTCCTTTAGTAATATGTGCTAAAGTTTCCTCCATGTATTTTCATGGCTTGAGAGCTCATTTATTTTTAGCACAAATAATATTCCATTTTCTGGATGTATTAGAGTTTATTTATCCACCTACTGAAGAACATCTTAGGTGCTTCCAAGTTTTGACAATTATTAACGAAACTGCTAGAAACATCCTTGTGCAGGCAAATACCAAGGATGATTGCTGGAACATATGCTAAGAGTATGCCAAAGTTTGTAAGAAACTTCCAAACTGTCTTCCCAAGTGGCTGCCCCATTTTGTATTCCATAAGCAATGAATGAGAGTTCCTGTTGCTCCACATCCTCACCAGCATATGATGTTTTCAGTGTTCTGGATTTTGGCTATTCAAATAGGTGTGTAGTGATATCTCATTGTTTGAATTTGCATTTCCCAGAACTTCTTTCCATACACTTATTGCCACCTGTATATCTTCTTTAGTGAGGTGTCATTTAAGATCTTTGTCCTAACTTTTAATTAAGTTGTTCATTTTATTATCATTGAGTGTTCCAATTTTTTTGTATATTTTGGATAACAGTCGTTTATCTGCTTTGTTTTGTGCAAATATCTTCTCCCATTCTGTGGCTTGTGTTTTGTTCTCTTGATAGTGTCTTTTGCAGAGTAGGAGATTTATTTAATGAAGTCCAGATTATCAGTAATTTCTTTCATGGGTCATTGGGTGTTGAACTAAGAAGTCACTGCCATATACAAGGTCACTAGGTTTTCTCCTATATTATCTTTAAGGAGTTTTATAATTTTCCATTTCATATCTAGGCCTACAGTCCATTTTGAGCTAAATTCTATGAATATTAGGCCTGTGAATGTCAAGTTGTTCTACAATTATTTGTTGAAAAGATGATCTTTTCTTCATCTTATTGTATTTACTCTTTTGTCAAAGATCAGGTCTCTATATTTATGCGGACTTATTTCTGGGCTCTCAATTTTGTTCAATGATCTATTCATCTATTCTTTTGCCAGTACCACTCTGTCACTTCATCTACATTACCAAATTCATGGGTGCAGAAACTGTTCATGCATTCCTTTAGGATCTGTTTAATGTCCATGTGATCTGTAATCATATTCCCTATTTCATGATATTAGTAATTTAAGACTTCTCTCTTTCCTTAGCCTGGCTAGAAGTTTATCAATGCTATTGCTTTTTTTCAAAGAATGAGCTTTTTAAAATTTTCTTTTGATTTCCTGTTTTCAATTTTATCAATTTTTGCTCTAATTTTTATGAGTTTTTTTATTCTGCTTACTTTGGATTTAATTTGCTCTTCTTTTACTAGTTTCCTAGGGTGGAAGCTTTGATTGATTTTAGCACTTCCTTCTTTTCCACTAAATGCATTCAATGCTGTAAGAATCTCTCCAAGCATGGTTTTTGCTGCATCCCATACATTCTAATGTGTTTCCATTTTAATTAAGTTAAAAATTTTTAAATTTCTCTTGCAACTTTAGAACTATGTGTTATTTAGAAGTCTGTTTTGTAATCACTAAGTATTTGTGAATTTTCTGGGATTTCTAGTTTAATTCCATTGCAGTCTGAGAGCACACTACATGGTATTTAATCTTTTAAATGTGTTATGGTATGCCCCTCAATGTGGTCTATCTTGATGAATGTTCCATGTCAAATTGAGAAGAATGTATATTCTGTTGTTGGATAAAATCCTCAATTTATGAATCTATTGAATATAACTCTGTCCTTACTGATTTTCTGCCTGCTATATTTGCCAGTTTCTGATAGGGGGTGTTGAAGTACGAAGTATAATAGTAGACTCATCTATTTGTTCTTGAAGTTCTGTCACTTTTTGCCTCATGTATTTAACATTCAGTTGTTAGATGAATACACACTGAGGGTTGGAGAACTGACCCCTTTATCATTATTTAATTCTCATCTTTATCTTTTTTATTGAAGTATAGTTGATATATAATCTTACATTAGTTTCAAGTATACAACACAGTGGTTCACCAGTTGTCCACACTATTAAATCTTCACCCCAACTAGTGCAGTTACTATCTATTAACATAGAAAGATGTTACAGAATCATTGGCTATATTCTCCACATTGTACTACCATCCCCATGACCAACTTATATTATGATTGAGAATTTTTATGTCCCTTTATATCCCTTGCCCTTCCCACCCACCCATCCCAAACTCTCCCACATGGTAACCACCAGTCACTTCTCAGTGTTCATGAGTCTACTGCAGCTCATTATTTTTTTAATTACACAAACAAGTGAAATCAAATGGCATTTGTCTTTCTATTCTTGGCTTATTTCACTGAGTATAAATACGACCTAGGGTCCATTCATGTTGTTGCAAATGGCAGGATTTATTTCTCTTTTAAGGCTGAAAAATATTCCATTGTGTGTATGTACCACATATTCTTTATCCATTCATCTACTGATGTACATTTTGGTAGCTTCCAGATCTTGGCTATGATAAATAATGAAGCAATAAACATAGGGTTGCATATATATTTTAAAATCAGGATTATTTTTTCCTTTGGGCAAATTCACAGAAATGGATTTACTATGTTTTATGGTATTTCTATCTTTAGGTCCATGTTTCTTTCCACAGTGGCTGCACCAATTTACATTCTAATCAACAGTGAGGAGGTATTAAAGAGACTGTCTTTTCCCCATTGTATAATCATGGCTCCTTTGACCATATATGCATAGGTTTCTGTTTGGGTTCTCTATTCTGTTCCATTGATCTATAGGTCTGTTCTTGTGCCAGTACCATACTGTTTTGATTAACATAGCTTTATAGTATGACCCAAAGTCAGGAAGCATAATACCCTCAGCTTTGTTCTTCTTTCTTAGGATTGCTTTGGCTATTCAGTGTCTTCTGTGGTTTCATATGAATTTGAGGATTATTTGCTTCAGTTCATTGAAAAATACCATTGAGGAATTGCATTGAATCTGTAAATTGCTTTGGGCAGGATGGCCATTTGACAGTGTTAATTTTTCCTATTCATGGAATAGATTTCCATTTATTTGTGTCTTCTTTAACCTCTCTCATGAGTTTTTTACAGTTTTCAGAGTTCAGGTCTTTCATTTCTTGGGTAGGTTATTCCTAGGTATTTTATTCTTCTTGATGCAATTGTTAATGGAATTTCTTTTCCTGATTTCTCTTTCTACTAGTTCCATTGATTAGTATACAGGAATACAACAGATTTCTGTGTATCAATTTTGTATGCTGCAACTTTGCTGAATCCAGTTATTTAGTTCTAATAGATTTTGATGGTGTCTTTAAGATTTTCTATATATACTATCATGTCATCTGCAAAGAGTGACAGTTTCACTTCCTCCTTACCAATTTGGATTTTATCTCTTTATCTTATCTGAATTGCATGGCTAGGACCTCCAGAAGTAGGTTGAATAACAGTGGTAATAGTGGACATCCTTGTCTTGTTCCTGATCTTAGAGGAAAAGCTTCCAGCTTTTCACCATTAAGTATGATGTTAGCTTTGGGCTTGTCATATATGGTCTTTCTTATGTTCAGGTATGTATTATCTATTCCCATTTTGTTGAGAGATTTTAACATGAATGGATGTTGAATTTTGTCAAATGCCTTTTCAGCATCTATTGAGATGATCATGTGTTTTTTATCCTTCTTTTTCTTAATGTGGTGTATCACATTGATTATGAATATTGTACCATCCTTGCAACCCTGGAATAATTCCCACATGGCCATTAAGGATGATCCTTTTGATTTTTTTTCAAAATGTAGGATTCAAAAGTATAGGATGATCCTATTTTCAAATTTGGTTTGATAATATTTTGTAGAAGATTTTTGCATCTATGTTCACCAGGGATATTGGTCTATAATTTTCTTTTTTTGTGGTTTCTTTGTCTGTTGTTGGTATTAGAGTGATGCTGGCCTCATAGAATGAATTTGGAAGTATTCCCTCCTGTTCTACTTATTGGAATACTTTAAGAAGATGAGTATTAGCTCTTCTTTAAATGCTGGGTAGAATTCAGCTGTGAAGACATCTGGTTCTGGCCTGGATTCTTGGGAGTGTTTTGATTACCAATTTCAATTTTTTACTGGCAATTGGTCTTCAAATCTGTTCCTTCTTGATTCAGTCTTGGAAGGTTGTACTTTTCCAGGAATTTGTCCATTTCTTCTAGGTTGTCCAATTTATTGGCATATAATTTTCATAAAATTCTCTAATAATTCTTTATATTTCTGTGGTATCCATTGTGTCTATTCCTTTTTTGTTTCTGATTTTATTTGTGTGTACTATCTCTTTTTATTAATAAATCTGGCTAGGAGTTTGTCTATTTTGTTTATCTTCTCAATGAACTAGCTCTTGGTTTCATTTATTTTTTTCCATTGTTTTATTCTTCTCCATTTTATTTATTTCTTCTCTGATCTTTATTATGTGCCTCCTTCTACTAACTCTGGGCTTCATTTGTTGTTTTCCTAGTGTCTTTAGTTGTGGGTTTGGACTGTTTATTTGGAATTGTTCTTGTGTCTTGAGGTGGGCCTGTATTGCTATCCACTTTCCTCATAGAACCCCTTTTGTGGCATCCCACATACTTTGAACTGTTGTGTTTTTGTTTTTATTTGTTTCCATGTTTTGTTTGATTTCTGTTTTAATTTGTTCAGCAATCCATTGATAATTTAGAAGCATGTTGTTTAGACTCCATGTGTTTTTTAGGTTTTTTTGTTTTTTAAATTTATTTCTAGTTTCATACCATTGTGGTCTGAGAAGCTGCTTGATACAATTTCACTCTTTTTGAATTTATTGAAGCTCTTCTTGTGGCCTAGTATGCGATTTACTCTGGACAACATTCCATGTATACTTGAGAAAAATGTGTATCCTGCTGTTTTGGGGTGAAATGTTCTGCAAATATCTGTTATGTCCATCTGATCTAGTGTATTATTCAGTGCCTTTTTCCTTATTCACTTTCTGGCTGATCTGTCCATTGATGTAAGTGGAGGTGTTAAAATCCCCTAGTATGACTGAGTTGCTCTTTTCACCTTTAGTTCGATTAGTATTTGTTTTACATATTTAGGTGCTCCTATGTTGGGTACATAGACACTTATAATCCTTATATCCTCTTGTTTGACTGATCCCTTTATCATTATGCAATGTCCTTTTCTCTTATTACTTTCTGTTTTGAAATCTTTTGCCTGGTATCAGTACTACCACTCTTGCTTTTTATCCCTATTATTTGCATGAAATATATTTTTCCATCCCTTCACTTTCAGGCTATGGTTGCCTTTAGGTCTGATATGAGTCTCTTGTAGGCAGCATATAGATGGGTCTTGTTTATCCATTCTGTGACCATGTGTCTTTTGAGTAGTGCATTCAGTTCATTTACATGTAAGGTAGTTACTGATAGGTATGTACTTATTGCCATTTTATTGTTTTTCCTGGTTGGTTTTGTAGTTCTTTTCTGACCCTTTTTTCCTCTTATACTCTTATTATTTGATGGTTTTCTTCAGTGTTATGCTTGATTTCTTTTAAAAAATATTTTTTATATTTATTATAGGCTTTAGGCTTGTTTACCATGATGTTCATTGATACTTTACTAAATATTTAACTATTCAAACAGTTTAAAATAATTTCTTTTTTATTCTTCTTCCTCCTCCACATGTTAGATATTAGATGCCATAATCTGGACTTTTTGTATATCCCTTGACTAATTTTGTGTATAGTTGATTTTATTACTTTTTAAATTATATATTTATTTATTCATTTATTTTTAACTTCATACTTGCTTAGTAAGTAATTGGTCTACCTTTACTGTACACTTATTTGCACTGATGAAAAATATTTAGGCTTAAGGACATTTCCATCTATAAAAAGTCCCTTTGACGTATCCTGTGAGGCCAGTTTAGTGGTGTTAATATCCTTTAAATTTCATTTACCTGGGAGACTTTTAATCTCTCTTTCAATTCTGAAGGATAACCTTGCTGGGTATAGGACTCTTGGTTGAAGGCCCTTCTGTTTCAATACATTAAATATTTTGGGCCACTCCTTTCCAGCCTATAAAATTTCAGCTAAGAAGTCTGTGGATAGCCTTATGGGGTTGCCCTTATAAGTAATTTTTTTTCCTCTCTCTAACTGCTTTCAATACCCTCTCTTTATCCGTAATCTTTGTCATTTTAATTGTCATACGTCTCGGTGTTCTCTCCTGGGGTTCCTTTTGTTAGGGGCTCTCTGAATGGCCAGGACGTGGGTGTCTATTTCCTTCCCCAGATTTGGGAAGTTTTCAGAAATTGTTTCTTCAAAGAGACTCTCTACTTCTTTGTCTGTCTCTTCTCCTTCTGGGACCCCTATTATGTGAATATTCTTTCATTGGCGTTGTCACACAGCTCTCAGCATCCTCTTAATTCTAGAAATTCTTTTTTCTCTTTGTTCCTCAGCTTCATTGTTTTCCTGTCTAATTTCCATTCCATTGATTGTCTCCTCTACTTGCAGCAATCTATTATTCATTCTGTCCATTGTATATTTAATTACAGTTACTGTATTCTTCAGCTCTGTCTCTTTTTCAGCTCTTCTATCTCTTTGTTGAAATCCTCCCTGAGATCTTCAATGCTTTTCCACAGACCAGTGAGCATATTTACAACTTTTACTTTGAAATCTTTATCAAGAAGATTGGTGACTGCCATTTCATTTAGACCTCTTTCTGGTATCCTGTTCTCTTTTTTTTTTGGAACACATTCTTGTGCCTCCTCATTTGTCTGGGTTTCTCTGTTTCTTCCTTTGTATTAGATATATCCTCAATGCCTCCTGATCTAGGGAGTAATGGTTATATGAGGAAGGTATCCTGGTGGTGCCCAGAAGCTCAAGACTTTACTCACCTGTGCCTGATTCTCCTTTGCAGCTGAACTATAGCTACTGTTGGCAGGGCCACCTTTTTGTCTGTCTGCTAGCAATGCCTGGTCTGTTAGCAGAGGCCCTTTGTGGGCCATATAGCAGTGCTTCTGCTGGGATTGCTGCGGGTGCAGCTGTACTCTGCCCAGCAGTGATGGCAGTGCTTCTGGGCCAATGTGTGGGGGGCAGGCACACATGATACCCTGCACACCATGTGTACTGATCATAATACCACTCAATCCCCTTCTCCCTCCCTCCCCACCTGCCCTCCTCAACACCTCCCCTTTGGTAACCATTAGACCCTTCTTGGACTTTGTGAGTCTCCTGTTGTTTTGTTCCTTCAGTTTTGCTTCATTGTTATACTCCAGAAATGAGGGAAATCATTTGGTATTTGTCTTTCTCCACCTGACTTATTTTGCTGAGCTCCACTGATGTGGAGCTGGTCTGCCATCAAGGAGGAAAGAGTGTTTGGAGCTGGCTCCCATGGGTGCCTCCCCAGTTGGGCTGAGAGATGGCCAGAAAAGCTGGGAAAGCCTCCCTCTATGTGCCGGGCAGCAAAGTCTAACTGCTGCTGGGCTGAGTAGGCCAGGTGGGTGGGTGCACAGGTCAGTTGTTATGCAGAGAAGTGCTTCAGGGCTGAGGCTCCAGCAAGGATGATGGAGTATTTGGGGGTCCACGAGCACCTGACCAGTTGGGCTGAGGGCAAGGGAAGCATTATCCATGTGTTCTATCTCCTGTGGAAAGAGTACAATACAAACCCTGCCCCTCTGCACCCTTCCCACTGCTGGTACATCCTTCAAACTGGCCCCTCTGTGTTGGGTCTCAGTAGAACTAATGGAGTGTGGCTGTCCTCCACAAATGGCTGAATTTCAGCCTCCCAGAGTGCTCCAAGTTTCCCTGGTGTCCAATCCCATTAATCACCAAAACCCAATACAGTGTGGACTCCTGTTGCCAGAGCAGATCTCCAGGGCCAGGTGTGCAGAGTTCCTGAGTACTTACATAACCAAACATGTTGTTGTTAGTCTTACTTTGAATGAACTATCATCTATTACATTAAGAATAAGAAATGAATTTTTTATTAAGGTATCATTGATATATACTCTCAAAGGTTTCACATGAAAAATAATATGGTTACTACATTCACCCACATTATTAAGCTTCCCCACACCCCATTGCAGTCACTATCCATCAGCGCAGTAAGATGACACAGAATCACTACTTGTCTTCTCTGTGCTACACTGTCCTCCACATGATACCCCCCACACCACATGTACTAATTATAATACCACTCAATCCCCTTCTCCCTCCCTCCCCACCTGCCCTCCTCAACACCTCCCCTTTGGTAACCACTAGACCCTTCTTGGACTTTGTGAGTCTGCTGTTGTTTTGTTCCTTCAGTTTTGCTGCATTGTTATACTCCAGAAATGAGGGAAATCATTTGGTATTTGCCTTTCTCCACTTGACTTATTTCACTGAGCATAATACCCTCTGGTTCCATCCATGTTGTTGCAAATGGTAGGATTTCTTTTCTTCTAATGGCTGAATATTATTCCATTGAGTATATGTACCACATCTCCTTTATCCATTCATCTACTGATGGACACTTAGGTTGTTTCAGTATCTTGGCTACTATAAATAGTGCTGTAATAAAGATAGGGATGTATATGTCTTTTTAAATCTGAGAACTTGTTTTCCTTGGGTAAATTCAAAGGAATGGAATTCCTGGGTCAAATGGTATTTCTATTTTGAGTTTTTTGAGGTACCTCCATATTGCTTTCCATAATGGTTAAACTAGTTTAAATTCCCACCAGCAGTGTAGGAGGGTTACCCTTTCTCTGCATCCTTGCCAGCATTTGTTGTTCCTAGTCTTTTCGCTGTTGGCCATCCTAACTGGTGTGAGGTGATATCTCATTATGGTTTTAATTTGCATTTCCATGATAATTAGCAATGTGAAGCATCTTTTCATGTGCCTGTTGGCCATCTGAATTTCTTCTATTGTCTTTTCAAATCCTTCACCCATTTTTTAATTGGGTTATTTGCTTTTTGGGTGTTGAGGCATCTAAGTTCTTTATATATTTTGGATATAAACCCCTTGTCAAATACATCATTTACAAATATATTCTCCCATATTACAGGATGCCTTTTTGTTCTGCAGATGGTGTCCTTTGCTGTAAAGAGCTTTTCAGTTTGATGTAGTGCAATTTGTTCATTTTTGCTTTTGTTTCCATTGCCTGAGGAGAAGTCTTCAGGAAAAAGTTGCTTATGTTTATATTCAAGAGATTTTGCCTATGTTTTCTTCTAAGAGTTTTATGGTTTAATGACTTATATTCAGGTCTTTGATCCATTTTGAGTTTACTTTTATGTATGGGGTTAGAAAATGATCCAGTTTCATTCTCTTGCATGTAGCTGTCCAGTTTTGCCAACACCAGTAATTGAAGAGGCTGTCATTTCCACGTTGTATATCTGTGACTACTTTATTGTATATTAATTGACCATATATGCTTGAGTTTATATCTGGGCTCTCTAGTCTGTTCCATTGATCTATGGGTCTGTTCTTGTGCCAGTACCAAATTGTCTTAATTACTGTGGCTTTGTAGTAGAGCTTGAAGTTGGGGAGTGTAATTCCCCTAGCTTTATTCTTCCTTATCATGTTTGCGTTGGCTATTTGGGGTCTTTTGTGGTTCCATATAATTTTAGAACTATTTGTTCTAGTTCATTGAAGAACGCCATTGGTATTTTGATAGGAGCTGCATTGAATCTGTAGATTGCTTGAGGCAGGATGGCCATTTTGACAATGTTAATTATTCCTAACCATGAGCATGGGATGTATTTCCATTTATTGGGATCTTCTTTAATTTCCCTCATGAGTGTCTTGTAGTGTTCAGGGTATAGGTCTTTCACTTCCTTTGTTAGATTATGCCTAGGTATCTTATTCTTTTTGATGCAGTTGTGAATGGAATTGTTTTCCTGATTTCTCTTTCTGCTAATTCATTGTTAGTGTATAGGAATGCAGCAGATTTCTGTGTATTAATTTTGTATCCTGCACCTTTGCTGAATTCATATATTAGATCTAGTAGTTTTGGAGTAGATTCTTTAGGGTTTTTAATGTATAATATCATGTCATCTGCAAACAGTGACAGTTTGACTTCTTCTTTACCAATCTGGATACCTTTTATTTCTTTGTGTTGTCTGACTGCCATGGCTAAGACCTCCAGAACTATATTGAATAAAAGTGGGGAGAGTGGGCATCCTTGTCTTGTTCCTAATCTTAAAGGGAAAGCTTTCAGCTTCTCACAGTTAAGTATTATGTTGGCAGTGGGATTGTCATATATGGCCTTTATTATGTTAAGGTACTTGCCCTCTATACCCATTTTGTTGAGAGTTTGTATCATGAATGGATGTTGAATTTTCTCTAAAGTTTTTTCAGCACTTATCAAGATGGTCATGTGGTTTTTGTCCTTTTTGTTGATGTGGTGGATGATGTTGATGGATTTTTGAATATTGTACCATCCTTGCATCCTTGGAATAAATCCTATGATCTTTTCAATATAGTTTTGAATTCAGTTTGCTAATATTTTGTTGAGAATTTTTAGGGATATTGGTCTGTAATTTTCATTTTTTGTGGGGTCTTTGCCTGGTTTTGGTATTAGAGTGGTGCTGGCCTCATAGAATATAAGCTTGCAAGTAGTCCCTCCTCTTCTACTCTTTGGAAAACTTCAAGGAGGATGGATATTAGATTTTCACTAAATGTTTGATAAAATTCAGTTGAAGCCATATGGTCCACTGATTTTGTACTTACATAGATTTTTGATTACCAATTCAATTTCATTGGTGGTAATTGGTTGGTTCAGATTTTCTGTTTCTTTCTGTGTTAGCCTTAGAAGGTTGTATTTTTCTAGAAAGTTATCCATTTCTTCTAGGTTATCCAGTTTGTTAGGATATAATTTCCCATAGTATTTTCTAATAATTCTATGTACTTCTGTGGTGTCCATAGTGATGTGTGTAGATTCTCTCTTTTTCTTGACAAGTATGGCTAAGGGTTTATTTATTTTGTTTATTTTCTCAAAGAACCAGCTCCTACTTTCACTGATTCTTTCTATTGTTTTATTCTTCTCAATTTTATTTCTTTCTGCTCTAATCTTTATTATGTCCCACCTTTGGGCCTCATTTGCTCTTCTTTTTCTAGTTTCATTAATTGTGAGTTTAGACTGTACATATGGGATTGTTCTTTCCTGAGTAAGCCTGTATTGCAATATACTTCCCTCTTAGCATGGCCTTCACTGCATCCCACAGATTTTGCGGTGTTGAATTATTGTTGTCATTTATCTCCATATATTGCTTTATCTCTGTTTTTATTTGGTCATTGATCCATTGATTATTTAGGAGCATGCTGTTAAGCCTCCATGTGTTTGTGGGCTTTTTCATTTTCTTGGTGTAATTTATTTTTAGTTTCATACCTTTGTGGTCTGAGAAACTGCTTGGTACAATTTAAATCTTTTTTAATTTACTGAGGCTCTTTTTGTGGCCTGGTATATGATTTATTCTTAAAATGTTCCATGTGCACTTGAGAAGAATGTGTATTCTGCTGCATTTGAGTGTAGAGTTCTGTAGATATCTGTTAGGTCCATCTGTTCTAATGTGGTGTGTTGAAGTCTCCTAAAATGAATGCATTGCTTTCTATTTCCCCCTTTAATTCTCTTACTATTTGTTTCACATATGCTGGTGCTCCTGTGTTGGGTGCATAGTTATTTATAATGGTTATATCCTCTTGTTGGACTGACCCCTTTATCATTATGTAACATCCTTCTTTTTCTCGTTACTTTCTTTGTTTTGAAGTGTATTTTGTCTGATACAAGTACCACAACTTCTGCTTTTTCCTCCCTACTAGTTGCATGAAGTATCTTTTTTCATCCCTTTACTTTTAGTCTGTCTGTCTTTGAGTTTGAAGTAAGTCTTTTGTAGGTAGCATATAGACAGGTCTTGTTTTTTTATCCATTCAGTAACTCTATGTCTTTTGATTGGTACATTCAGACCATTTACATTTAGGGTGATTATCGATAAGTATGTACTTATTGCCATTGCAGGCTTTAGATTCATGGTTACCAAAGCTTCAAGAGTAACTTCCCTACTATCTAACAGTCTAATTTAACTCACTTAATATGCTTTTAGAAACACAATCTAAAGATTCTTTTTTTCCCCTCCTTTTTCTTCCTCCTCCATTCTTTATACATTAGGTATCATATTCTGTACCCTTTGTCTATCCTTTGACTGACTTTGGGGGTTGTCGATTTGATTTTGCATCTGCTTAGGAATTAATTGTTCTACTTTCTTTACTGTTGTTTTATTTCCTCTGGTGACAGCTATTTAGCCTTAGGAACACTTCCATCTAGAGCAGTCCCTTTAAAATACACTGTAGAGATGATTTGTGGGAGGTAAATTCCATCAACTTTTGCTTATTTGGAAATTGTTTATTTCCTCCAAATTTAAATTATAAACTTGCTGGGTAGAGTATTCTTGGTTCAAGGCCCTTCTGCTTCACTGCATTAAATATATCATGCCACTCCCTTTTGGCCTGTTAGTTTTTTGTTGAGAATTCTGATGATAGCCTGATGGGTTTTCCTTTGTATGTGATCTTTTTTCTCTGTCTGTTTTTAGAAGTCTGTCCTTATCCTTGATCTTTGCCATTTTAAGTATTATATGTCTTGGTCTTGTCTTCCTTGGGTTCCTTGTGTTTGGAGATCTGTGGATATTCATGGCCTGAGAGACTATCTCCTTCCCCAACACTGGGGAAGTTTTCAGCAATACCTCCTCAAAGACACTTTTTATCCTTTTCTCTCTCTTCTTCTTTTGATACCCCTATAATGTGAATATTGTTTCATTTGGGTTGGTCACACTGTTTTCTCAATATCTTTTCATTCATAGAGATCCTTTTTTCTCTCTGTGCCTCAGCTTCTTTGTATTCCTCTTCTCTAATTTCTATTCCATTTATCATCTCTACTTCATCTAATCTGCTTTAAAATCCCTCCATTGTATATTTCAGTTTTCAGTTCAGATATTGAATGATTGAATCTCCATTCTGAATTTGTCCCTGAGTTCTTTAATATTTTTCTGTACCTCCATGATCATGTTCATAATTTTTATTTTGAAATCTCTTTGAGGAAGATTGATGAGTTCAGTTTCACTTGCCCTTTTTCTGGTGTTTGTGAGATTTTTGGTTGAATCAATGTTCTTTTACATTTAATATTTGTATGTGGTGCCTTCTAAAGCTCAGAAGCTCTACTCTGTTGAGATGCTCAACCCCTGGAGTGACGTTGGGGGTCACAAGTGTGTGGCACTGATGCCTGGGGGAAGGAAAGAACTGTTTCCTGCTTCCTGGCTGCTGTGCCTGTCTCCACTGCCAGAACCACAGGGCCAAGCACACAGGTGTAAGCCTCTGTGATTTACATTTGTAGCTGCTGTAGGCAGGGCCTCCCTCTAGCTGGCCTGATGTCAGGGCAGAGGCTGATTTGCGAGCTGGTTTCAGCCCAGAGGAAGGAGCATCAGGCTGTGTATCATGGTGGGAGGTCTCAGAGCTGCGTAGCCAGCCAGGGGATGGAGCGCCTGAAGCTCCTCAAATTTCCCAACATGCTGGGCGGTGTGCCCAGACAATTTTGTCCACCTGTCCTTTCTGCTGAGCAGCAAGCTCTGCGCAATCCCTGCCCCTTTAGCAGCCCTCTCACTGTTAGGAAGTCTCTCAGACTGCACACCTTTCTTTTGTCCCCGAGCAGCCGGATGTGGATCCGTTTTACACAAGCAGCTGGATTCTCAGTCTTTTCAAGTGTTCTGCCTGTCTTAGCTTTCCAACCCCACTAATCTCCAGAGCACCACACAATCTAGGCTCGTGTTCCTAGAGCAGATATCCAGGGCTGGGTGTTCAGCAGTCCTAGGCCTCCACTCCCTCCCCGATCCGTTTCTCTTCCTCCTGCCGGTGAGCTAGGATGGGGGAAGGGCTTGGATCCCGATGGGTCATGGCTTTGGTACATTACCCTGTTCTGTGAGTTCTGTTCTCTTCTCCAGGTGTGTGCAGTCTGGAGCAGCCTTCTTTCCTGTTGCTCTTTCAGGATAAGTGGTTCTAACTATAATATATGTGGTTTTAGGAGGTCTCTGTCTCACCTCTCATGCCACCATCTTTCATCCCCCTGAGAAATGAATGTTTTTATTTTCCCTTGACTTATTCCTTCACTGATGCTCTTCCTTTAGGTAGATCCAAGTTTCTGACCTATGCAATTTCCTTCTCTCTAAAGAACTTCTTTTAACATTTCTTGCAATGGAGGTTTACTGGCAGAAAACTCTCAATATTTTTTTGCCTAGGGAAGTTTGTATTTTTCACTTTTGAAGGAGTTTCACAGAGTGAAGAATTCTAGAATGACAGTTTTTTTCCCTCAACTCTAAATATATTTCACTGTACTCTTTTCTTGCGTGCATGCTTTTTGATGAGAAGTCAGATGTATTTCTGACCTTTTCTCCTCTGTACTGTTTTTACCTCTGGCTTCTTTCAAGATTATTTATCTTTGATTTTCTAAAGTTTTAATAAATGATATGCATATGTGTAGGAGTTTTTTTGTTGCTTGTTAGGTTTTGCATTTATCCTATGTGTTATTCTCTGAGCTTCCTGGATCTGTAGTTTGGTATATGACTTTAACTTGGGGAGATTCTCTTTCCTTTGTTACTTCAAATATTGCTTCTGTTACTTTCTATGTTTCTTCTCCCTCTATTATTTCCATTATGCATATATTACACTTTTTGTAGTTGTTCCACAGTTCTTGGATATTCTGCTTATGAGCTTATTAAAGGCATTCTTCATTACTGATACAGTATTTTTTTATCTCTTCCAATTTGGTTTTATTCTTAGAATTCCCATTATTCTATTTACATTACCCATTTATTCCATTATCTACTTTTTCTATTAGAGTTCTTAGCACATTAATCACAATTATTTAAAAATCCCAGTTTGATAATTCCAACATGCCATATCTGACTCTGATTCTGATGCTTGCTATGCCTCTACTATTTCTTTTGCTGTTTAGTATACATTGTAATTTTTTTATGGTTAGGCATGAGGTACTGGGTAAATGGAACTTCTTTAAATAGAACTTTATTAGTATGGTGATAAGGTGTGGGGGAAGAAAAGCATCCTATGATGAGATCACATTCTTCTCATGTGCTTTTGCCTCTAGACTGTGACCTTCACAAGTGATTTTTGGTTTCCTAAATCATCTCCTCTTTGGTTGTACAGGATGGCTTGAGTGGGTGGCATTGGGTATTTCCCTTCCTCCACATGGAAGGCTAGAGTCAGATAGAATTGGGTCTTTCCCTCACCACAGGTCAGGCAGCTCTGACAAAACCCTAGAGGGTTAGGCCCTGGTCAAGTAGTTTCTCTGGAGGGCAGACCTTGTTAAAAAGAATAAAAAGCTTGGATACGTTTCACAATGGATACTTTTTCTTCCTCCTGTGGTAAGACATCAAAACTCACAAAACTGTACAACACTCCACAACTGCGTGGGTCTCCTTGGAGTTTTTGACTCTCAAACTTGTCCAGAGACCCTCTGCTAATTTTTCAATAAACAGGTTAGGTTTTCATCAACACAGTTCAGGCTGTTCTACCACCAGTTCCCACCGAGGTTTCTGTTCTGGTAAGTTGTGATTGTTTGTTCTTGTCTGTCGACCCAATTTTGGGGCAGGGAGCAGTTTGCCTTACTTATCTGGTGGATCTAAGAAGAGTTTTGATTTTTCAGTTTGTTGAGCTTTTCACTTTTTGGCTTTGGAGAAACAACTGGAAGTCCTATTGATTTTTGAAGACTGTACCAACTGGGTACTGGGTAAAAGGAACTTCTTTAAATAGAATATTATTTAAATTAAATATATAAATATCTTTAAATTATTTACCTAGAATAAATGCTGATTGGTCACAGTGTAAAGTTCTTTTTATATTTTGATGTATTTTATTTGTTAATATTTTTAGTAAGAAATTTTCTTTGTATATTTGTGTAAGATACTGGTTTATACTTTTAAAAAATATTGTCTTAGTATAGTTTTGGTTCAGAATAATTCCTAATTTACAGAATTGAAAGTGTTGGGAAGTATTCCCTCCTCTTCTGTTGTTGGAAGACATTGTGGAGACATGGTTTTAATTCTTTAAATATTGGGTATTATTCTTCAATCACACTATCAGGGGTTTTGAGGGGAATTTTGAAATTATGAATTCAATTCACTTAAAAGCTCTTTTATAAATAAGCTATTATATATTGGGTGAGGCGACATAGTTTGTATTTTCAAGGAATTGGTTCATGTCTTCTAAGTTGCTGAATTTATGTTTGCAGAGGTACTGATAGTGTTCCCTTATTATCATTTAATTTCAGTGTGATATGCAGTGATATCTCCTGTTCTATTCCAGACATTAGTAATTTGCATATTTTTCCCTTTGTCTTGGTAGAGGTTTATCAATGTTAACCTTTTCAAAAAACCAGCTTTTTGTTTCACTGTTTTTTTTTCCTACTGATTTTCTGTTTTCCATTTTATTGATTTATGTTCTCATCTTTACTATTTTCTTCTTTCCATTATTTTTGGTTTATTTTGCTTTACTTCAAGCTTCTTGAAGTGGTGGCTTATTGATTTGAAAAATTTCCTCTTCTTTAATGAAGGCATTTAGTTCCATAAACTTCCCTTTCAGCTGTTCTTTTTAGCTGCTGTCTCACAAGTTTTGATGGGTAATATTTAATTTTCATTAAATATTTAATTTTATTAACCTATATATAACTCAAAAATCACTAAGAATCTTGGAACAAAATATCATTCGTGTTAACTTGGTGAACTAAAATACAAATTACTTAAGTGAATCCTGATGTATAAAATTGGATTCTGGCCACTGTAATCATTCAGTGACAAATAAACCCCTATATATTTGACTTCTTTAGTAACTAGGAAAATAGATAGAAAACAGTCTCTAAATCTTGATTAGTTAATCTAATCATAATATTTAACCTCCATATTTATATGCTACTTTAAAATAAATATGAAGCATTCTGAATACTTCTATAAATATGGAAATGAGATTTAGAGAGATATTAGTCCAAACATATGGATTGTAATTAATTACTTGTACATCACACTAGATTGATCTGGCCTGATTCTTACTGGTGGACCCTATGGCTAAAAATAGCTAATTTCAAAATGAACACAGCATATAATGCTTTTCTTGCCTCAGGGACACTGTTCAACAGAGAGTTGCTAGACATTGCTAACTTGCATGTTCTGTGCTAATCTGAGGGTTAGAAAGGCAAAGGGTTCACAATTGCGCAGGCTGTTGTTTGTGTCATCTGGACCCCATGAGTATGTGCATCACCTCACTGTGGCTGAGGCCCAGGATGGGAGAGGCTTATGTCGGGTCTCACATGGAACTGAGGCTTGCTCATGGAGGGACGTCAATGGGAAGCAGTATCTCTCATTCCTTTATGATCCTCCACACTGAATCTCCTGGAATGCAGAGTCTATGCCATGGCCCAGTTTTGCTCTAGTTACTAGAATAATCCAGCCCATAAGAGGTGTGGTCACGGTGTATACTAAACTGATGATGTTAGACTGAGGCTCACAAATCCCAAATCAAGCCTGAGCCTGCTGGTACATGTCCTTAAGCATCCTTCCAGGCTATTCCTCGGCCTCCTGAAGAACTGCTTCTACAGCCTCCATGCCCCCCTATGCTCCACCCTGACTCCATAGGACAGCCTCAGTGCCCACCAACACCCCACCCTGACCCACAGTGACAGCGTCGGTGCCCACCGATGTTCTACCCTGAGCGGGAGCCTCTACTGGCAGGAGCCACAACCATGTTGCAGTTTCATCCCTGGGTCAAATATGACGTGCAACACAGAGCTGGAGTTCAGATATGTATGACTGAGTTACATTTCCAGAATTAAATAATGAATTGGCATAATGAAATTAAAACTAATACAGCTATGCTGATGGGTAAGTTTCCAATATGCTTTCAATTTTTAGCACAAGGAATGATAAGCCACAAGAAGACCCTGTGTTAATGAAGAAAGACCTAAACAGCTGGGGGCATATCTCTTTCTCTTCCATCAAAAACACTGAAGCCCAGCACACAAGAATGACAGGGCAATGGAGCAGAAACCCATGCAGTCTAGGGGCCCAGTGGGGCCAGCATTTGCTCAAGGCAGCATATTTAACTTTTGGCACTAGATTATTGGCCTTCTTTCCTTTGGAACCATAAAATTAAAATAAGAATGATTCCCAAGTATACCAAACTTCACTTCAGTTCCCTGTCTTGAAATAGCTACCTTTTCTCTACCTTATTGCAAATCAGGTTCCCTACCCACAAACCTGACTCCTGAATATGAAATTTGTCCACTGTTATTTATAAAGAAGCAACATCTAATGCATTTCAATTCCCTTTGATATACCTGCATATGCAGATTCACAGGGCACTGGTCTCAAAAGGATAGGAATTACTGTTTTCTGAACATGCATTTTCATTTCACTGCTAAAGTTTCACTATTAAGTATGTTCATGTGTTCATGTGTGTGTATGTGTTCATGTACACATGCATGTTTTTCTGGTAAGGACGCAGTGCAAAATCATGTTTTAACCAGAAAACCTGAAAAGAGAAAAATTAAAATAAGGTGACATTTTAAATGACAGGAAAATATGCATGAAAAGTAGGTTTGGTCTCAGTAAAGAAAACGCTATTTTTCAAAGAAAACTATCCTGCCAAATTAATACACTCTTTCTCTCAGTGGCGCTGAGGGGCTGCTGCGAGGAAAAACAGTGCTTCCGGGAGTTTACGCTTCCTTTCAACTTGTTCTACATGCCCTTATTCTAGGCCCCTGGAACTTAGCAGATTCCTTCTGGGTCATCTTATTCCAAACTTTTCTGGTTTATACAATTTATCATATATCACCCAGTCTCCACCAAAATTAAAGAAATAAAATAGGTCTTCATTTTTAAGTGATCAGCATTTACATGTTCCTAAATTCTCAGAAAACATTTCAGTAAATAATAAGGCCCACTCAAAGGAATGAGGAATCAGAGAAGTATTTTCTGAAATTCTGAAATGTGGCCAAAGTTTCCTGACTTTAAGAAGAATCCCCACTGTCAAATAAATAGGGGGCAGGCTTCATTAAACAGCCGAAGTGGGGTGTCTTCACTAAAGAGCTTTTCGGAGCCATCACTGTGCTGATACATATTGAGAACCTCGGAGAGGGAGTGAACATGTATAGCACATCTATATTCACTGACCGTGGAGGCCTGTATTTAGTCATTAATATCTTGATGGATATTTATAATCCACAGAGCACTGTTTGGAAAATAAAGCAGTTTGAAAAAGTGTGGCAGATGCATTTGCACAGCATTGTAGAGCCCAGAGGTGCATGCTGGGAAGGAGTATGGGCTAACTTGCTGGGTGAGTAGATGGGTCCTACAGAGTACACCTCCCAAAACCTTTCCTAACAAAGGTACCTGCTCACTTTGTCACTGTGCAGCCAACTAAAAGTTCAGGTATTTGCTGATGTTGATTACAGAATTATAAATTGTATTGGTAATTGGTAATAATCCATCCAAAACAGGAGATACTTAGTGGGCCTAAGTATTGTAAGTGTGGTAAAGGCTGTTTGCAGCAATAAAAAAGAAGCTGTTTGAAAATGTTCTGTTAATTGTGACCCTGTGTGTATAATACTCTAAAGCTTGTGCTGGAGGTTAAGCGAGCCAGGGCAAAGGCCTCCAGAGAGGAGAACTGTAAGTGGCTGACATACACACAGAAGGAAAGTGCACCAGTGATACAGCTAATGAGGTAAAGTAATTATACTAAATGAATCAGTTTAAAAAATAACAGTGACATACATATGCCTGTGAAGGAAAAAACTGTCCCCAACACAGAAGACACCAAATAAGGATTACTTGTTAAAAATACATTAAAGTTGACTGGTTCCTAATAAGCCTGCTTGACCATCATCCTTATTTGTAAGAAATCTTCATCTACTCTGGATGGGTCCTTTGTGTGATATTTGATTGCAAATAAAATTTACAGTTCTAATTTTGGAATTGTTATCTCTCTTTTTGGTTCCCTCAAGTGTTGCTTCACCTATTTTAAGGCTATGACATTAGTACATGTATATTAGGGTAGTGAAGTCTTCCTATTACATGATCCTTTTATCATTTGTCTCTAGTGATGCTGCTTGCTTTAAAATCACATTATCTGATATTAACATATATCAGTAGAAATAATGTAATAACAACAGAAAGCCAACTGCTTTCTCTTGGTTAGTTTACATAATCCACCTACATGTCTGTCTTTTTACATCCAACTTTTTAAAATCCTATTGTTAAAGTGTCTCTTGACAGAAGAACATGGTTAGAATTTTTAAAACTTGGTGCGAAAACCTTTATCTTTTAATCATAACATTTACTTACCTTTGATATAATGATGAATACATTTAAGATTACATTGATGACCACAGGACTCACTTTCTATTTGTCCCATCATTTTTATTCCTTTTTCTCTCTTCAATGTTTCTTGTGGGTTACTCAAGCACTCTGCATTATTCCCTTTCATACCCTCCATTAGCTTTATTTTTTATTGCCTGAAATATTCCTTTTAGTGATTTTTGTAATGCAGGTCTGTTGGCAGCATTCTCTGTTTTCCTTTCCTTTCTCTTGTCCTCAGAAGGACTGTAAATATTTTTGCATTCATTTGCCTTCATTTTTGAAGGACAATTTTGAAGGTTAATTTTTGAGTGGTAGTTAATTTCTGGAGAATTAATAATTCTTGAATAATTCTATATGGGCAAGGTAGCAATGATTTTCCTTTAGTGTTTAAAGTCTTCATGCCATTTCCCTGGCCTCCCTATCTTTGTGGAGCAGGCTACCATCAGTAGGATTTTGCTCTCTTGAAAATAATGTGTCCCTTTTTTCTGCTTGTTTTTAAGACTCTCATCCTCTTTGGTTTTCAGCAGTTTCACTAAGATTTGTCTCGGTGTGGATTTCTTTTCATTTATTCGGCTTCATTTTCTTGGACTTGTGATGCAGTAGCTTTTGTTGGCCCTCCTTGACCACTTTTCTTTCAGATTTCTCTCCATCTGATCACCTCTCTTCAAAAAAAAGTTTGTGTATCTTTATTGAGGTATGTAAACAAAATGCACAAATGTTAGTGCAGAGCTTGGTGTATTTTTACATGTGTATACACTCACATAACCACTGTCGTGATCAAGATAGCAAACATTCTCACTAATGTTTCCCCTTCACCTCTTTCACCCATCCCCCTACTCCCTCCCCTGTGGGAACTGCCAGTCTGTTCTCTATGTTTATGAGTCTAGTTTTGTTTTGTTTTTTGTTTGCTTGTTTGTTTTGTTTTTTTAGAAGGGAGATCTTACAGTATTTGTCTTCCTCTGCCTGACTTCTTTCTCTCAGCATAATGCCCTCTAGGTCCATCCATGCTCTTCACTGCTTCAGGGCCTCAAGTTATTCATGCACCAGGCCCTCCACCTTCCTAGGCACTGTCTATGTTGCTTTTGTTTTCCACTCTCCTTTCTCTTGCTACTTCATCTGCATATTTTCTACCGAGGAATCCTCTAAATAGTGAGTACTCCCTTCTGTTCTGCTTCATCTTTTTAGGAAACATTTCCATTGAATTCTTAATTTATTGCTATTTATTGGTACATGTTTGTTCTGCTATTTATTATTTTTACAATTTTAGAATTGTTTTCAATACAACCCAGTTCTCAGTGAAATTCTCTAACTTTTCTTCTTTTTTCCTGAGCATGTTAATCAGACTTATTTTTAAAATGCCATGTGATATTTGCCATTTTTGATAACCTGTGAATTTATTTCTTAGTTTCTATTTTGTGTTTCTCTTGGTTTTGGATCATTTGGTCTTATTTCTTGGGCTTGCCTGGCAATTGTTTATTAAGTGACAGAATTTTGAAGGTAAATTTGTAAAGGTCCTAGATGGTCTTTGGCAGGTGACAGGGTTCAGGAGGAGGACCCTGATCCAGCCCAGAACAGGCTGCAGGCTTTGTAAGGGCTGGCCTGCTGTCCCCTCACTCCAGAGCCCTTCTTAGTTGTCTCGGTTGAAAGCTCTGATTTTGCTGGGGCTCCTCTGCCTTGGGGCGCATCAACACCACTCTCTCCTTAGCACCTCAGTCCTGGAAAGATCTCTGCTCAAGTTCCAGCCACACAGCTGCTGCTTTCTGCTTGGGTACCTTCTACCCTTGTTTGTGGTTTTGGAGTCTGGACATGCCCTGAAGGAAATCCCAGGAAGAATTCTGGCCTCACCTCTCCTCTTCTTCTCAAGTATAGCTTCCTCCTCAGTCCCCAGCTGCCCTGGAAGCCCCAGTACCAACTCTCACCCCCAGCTCAGCCAGAAGGCTGCCAGCTCTGGGCTCTGGCTCCCAGCATGACATCTATCCCTGCTCTAGAAACAGGCAGAAGCAATGGGAGGTGAAGATGGGCTTAGCTCAGAGAGCCCGCCATTTCTCTGAGTTAGGCTTTTAAGCAGTTACTCTCTGGTATCTTCAAATCATTTTGCTTTTGCATTTAATGTGTGTATATTCTACCCAACTCTAAGAATTGATTCTCAATGGGAGAGTTTTTTTCATAAACCAAGTTTACCATGGCAAAGAGTAGAATGCGGGATTAGAAACTTTTTTTTTATGAAGGCATTATTGATATATACTCTTATGGATTCACATGAAAAAAACAATGTGGTTATTACATTTACCCATATTATCTCAGTGAAATTAGCCAGGCAGAGAAAGACAAATGCCAAATGATTCCCCTCATTTGTGGAGTATAACAATGAAGCAAAATTGAAGGAACAAAACAGCAGCAGACTCACAGACTCCAAGAAGGGACTAGCGGTTATTAAGGGATTAGAATTTTGTTGTTAGTGTATATTTGGCTAACAATTCTCAATGAGAAAGGAACAGATCACAAGTAGTCTTATAAGGTAAGAAGCTAACCTATAGAAACTGGTAAGATGTTATCACTGTATAGGCCAGGAGGGATATAAACCTAAAGATATATGGATTTATTGGTCTGTAAAAATTCAAACAGCATGTTATCTAATTTAGCAATCTCATATATGCATTTCTTTCCCAACAGACCATATACATCCTGGTTTGGAACCAGCTTTTTTGTCTTCCTGCTAGTCTTATCATCAGCAAATTAAATACAATTTGCATGCATTCCCTATATATTTATGTACATATATAATTTAGAAGGGAATACAATTTCAAAGTTTACAGTAAATTCCACTGACCTACAATCATTGGGACAATAATCACCTTATATTTACATGGCTTTTCATCAACAAGAACGCCAAGTTCTGCTGTTGTATCTTTGTTACCTCTCTTGCCCCCACAGGAGAGGCCAGGCACTAATTGCAAGGTGGCAAAATTGAGGCTTGGAATGTTCAAACCACAAAATATGAGGGCTTGGAGATCTTTTCTTCAGACTCCCTCAACATATAGCTGGGAAAAATGAATGCTAGAAATACTAAGAGAGTAGAATTGAGATTAGATATCAGACTTTTCTTTTGCAAAATGTGTATTTATTTGTCTCTCAAACGTTTTTTTGCTGAGTCTGCCATGCCAGAGGGCCTCCTTATTTTCAAATTACAAGTGTGAATGATGGCTCATCGGGGCATCTATTTGCTATTGCTAAAGACCAACTAAGGCTTCTTCAGTTCAAATAGAATGTGTATGACTATGTTAATCAATTTCATCATCTATTTCCAATATGCACTTTTTCTTCTAAAAGAGTTTGAGTAGTCACAGTGGGAAACCAAGTCCAGGAGGCTTTTGGTTAGACTTCCTGGTCTCAGGGGAGCAAGATGGGTCTACAGGGATGTCCCTTAGGTGTCCCTAGAATTCTGTCCAGGCCAGCCCCCTGTAGCTGCTTCCTTGTTTCCTCACCTTTGACGGGTCTGAGTTACAGCTCCTGGGACATCCTCCTCCATTTGACCCAAACTCCCGGATTCAGCCACCACCCTGTGCCTCCCCATGCAGCTCCTGCTCTGCCCCCCAAACACAGGGCACACCCATCTCAAGTATGTGGGGAAACTGGCATCGTTAGAAATCACCGTAGAGGAAGATGTCATCTTACTATTTCAGTTAGCATGGCTTTATCCAATGCTATGGAGGGTCATCAAGTTTAACTTTCCAAATAGAAGTCTAAGTAGCAGCTTGAAAAAATGGCAATTCCAGGAAATGGCCCTTTTCCAAATTCTATCCACATATTTAAGAAGCCACCAGAAACAACCACAAGGTCAGCAATGATGCTGATATACATATGGTGTGCTCCAAATGTGCTCCCAGCAGACACCAGATGGTCTGTTGGCAGTATCTGCCTGCACTCACAGCCCCGCACTTGGGGGCAGAGCCCAGCACCTTGCTGTCCCTGCCCCACGGCAGCCACCTGCCCACCGGGTTCTCCCAGGCCTGGCCCTCCAGGCCAGGGAACAGACTCCTGACCATACCCACATGCCCTGCATGCAGGGACCAGGCTCCAGAGCCCCAGCTTCTATGGAAGCACCTCCCTACTGAGCTTGGACAAAGGCTCAGTGGACTTACTTAGGCCAGACCAGTAAGCTTTGGGACAAACAATAATGTTATAAATTGGGAAAAATAAAAACCCTGCATTCCTAACAAATACAATGTACTGGAACCACAGTTCTGCAGCTCTACAGTAGATAACTGAACAAGAACTCAGTTTAGGAAGTTCAGGGAGCAAGCAAACCACGGTGCAGAGCTAACAAGCAGAAACACTAAATCATTACGTACAAATAAGGCAGATTGTGTCTGTGTCACATGAGCCTGGATCATGCTTAGGGAAGAAAAGGAAATCTGGTGGTGTCCTGGTGAGTGTTTAGCCACAGACTCTCAGAGAAGAAAAAGAAAGAAAGGAAAGGAAAGAAGAACCAGGAAATAAAACTACTTTTTAATTTTTTCACCAGATCCAACCTGGAGCTGCCAATGAGACTCAGCAGAGAGACAACTGCAGGCATGACCCTGGTCTGCCCAGGCAAGATGCGCCCTTCACGGAAGGGGTCCTTTGGTAATTCTAAATAATACGATCTCATGGAAAAATAAAATCTATGGCACATGCCAAAAAAAAATTATCAGAGAATTAAACATTAAAGGCATATATTTCCTATGCCTCATAAAATTGATTAGAAGTCAAGGACGACAAAGTTGACGCCACCAAGAAGAGCCCGGCCGTATGGCTCCAGCGGGAAGGGGACCCCGCCAGAGGGCGCCCAAGAGCATGGTTAGGCTCAGCGTCAGTGTCCCCCGGATCGAAGGGAAGCCAGACTTCAATGGAAACCTAGGGAGACACTTTTAAAAAATAATGAGAAGGTGAACACAAACAAGACAAAAGCAAAGTAAAAAAAAAAAGTTAACAAAATTAAAAACAAAAACATAAAATAGTTTGTTTACATATATTTATATATATTTTAATATATAATAATATATAATAAATGGTTTATATATATTTATTTTATTTATAGCTTACTTATTTATGAAGTTTCACCAAGTCTAACAATTCTAAGATATATTTTCCTATCTCCTACAAGCTCAATGTTTTTGATTAAAAGCAAAGAAGCACAGAACGTGGCTGGCAAAGAACATAAACACAAAGGAAAATGCCAAAAATCTAAATAGAAAGATTCATTTAAAATAATGCATCCTTTCTTCTAGAAAACAACCTATCACAGTTTGTAAAGAAACGAATATGGACATTTTATAATGAACAACAAAATTAGAAATGTAATGAAGAAATAACATTTTTACATTTTACACATACCAGAAAGCATTCCAATGAAATTGTCAAAGAAAAACCCATTTGAAATCAAAATAAAAAAGTACAGTCACCTCACTTTTAATTACCTGTTGGCATAAGGCATATGCGTGGTGGTTTATGCCTATAGAAAGCATAAACATTGCAGAGGTAAAGCTAATACTGTGGGTTTTTTGCACCTTCCAAAGGGAATATTCCTTATGTTTTATTCAAGGGCTTTTAATAAAAGTAACTCAAAGCTACACAGATCATTTCAATAAGCAGAGTGGAAGCCCACTGACCAGGGTCCCTTTATCTCTCACTCTCTGCTCTGCCACCCAGGCCACACTTTGCACTCAGCAGCCTGGTGGCTTCACACACAGCTGGCTCCCACAGGGGTGCTCCACCCCCAATGCCCCCCCAGCCTCCAGATCCTCACACTCTCTGCTCACTGGACCTCTCCCCTGGGACGGTGGAGAGGCATTCCAAATTTATGTCAAAAATTTAACTTTAACCTGTTAGAAGTTATCATTTTATTGGTTTGGTCAAATAATCGTTTTCCATTTTATCAATTCTCTTATATTTTTCTATTTTCTAATTCACAGTATTTTTGTTTTATCAGCTACTACTTTTTTTTACCTTTTGGGTATTTTTATTTCCTTTGGAATCCTTTTATTTTTATCCTGGTTTAGAAATGAAAATATTTAAGACAATGAATTCCATGAAGAAGAATGTATATTACAGCCAAACAGCTTTATGATTTTGTCACATGCAATCCAAGAAATCTGACACCTTCCCTTCATTTTGTTCTGCTTTTTCTGTCCCTTTGGCTCAACCTGGCAGTGTTCCTGCTGGCACAGCCCATCTCTACCCCTGGGGTCTGCTCAGGAGCAAAGTCCACCCAGGCTCTCTTTATTAAATGGCTGCCTTATCTCTCCTCAGAGCAATTTCTCATTTTGTGCAGTAGGAACAGGCTGAGACTTTCCCAAATCGCCAAGTTCTGGCTCCTTTTGCTGAACAATTCACTCTTTGACCATCTCTCCTTTCACACTTTAAGCAGGCAGGACGAACAAGCCTCACCATCAACACTCAGCTTAGAAATGTCCTCAGCTACATACCTGATTTCCTTACAAAGGCTCCACCTTCCACAAAACCCTGCACACTATTCAGCCAGTTCCTCTGCCATGTTCCTTCAGTTCCTGGTAAACTGTTCTTCATCTCCATCTGAGGTTTCACCAGAATGGCCTTAACACTCATATTTCCACCAACACGGGAGCAGGCACTCAAAACTTCCAGCCTCTACTCATCTCCCAGTCACATATTTTAGGCATGCATTACAGCAGCTCATACTTCAGTACCCAAATCTGTGCTGGCTCAGGCTGCCATAACAGCATGCCACAGACTGGGTGTCTGAAACAACAGACATTCATTTCTCACAGCTCTGGAGGCTGGGGTCTAAGACCACTGTGTGGATTGACTCTGTTTCTGGGGTGACCGCTCTTCCTGCTGCCTTCAGGCTGTGTGCTCACGCGGCACACATAGAGAGTGCGCCCTGGCGTCTCTTCCTGTAAGGGCACTAATCCTTTTGGGTCAGGGCTCCACCTGTGGGATCTCACTTAACTTTAAATATTTCGTTACTCCAAGTGCAGATGCCCTGAGGGTTAGAGCTTCAACATATGAATTTTGACTGACACAGTTGAGTCCACAGCATCTCCCAAGTCCCTAGGGACTGGCTGCCTACTGTGGCTTCATTACTACTAAATTACATACTAATTTAGCCCCTTCTTCTGCCAGCCTAACTGGGGTTTTCATGTGCTTCCAGTGCTTCGTATATGCCACACTCCTCTCCTGGGGGGGTCACCCCTGACACGGCTGTCCTGACACATGCTCTCCAGCATAAAATGCTCTCCTCACCTCCAAGCCTATGGGGGCTGCTTTTCACTGCCTGCTGACTTCTAGACTGCAGAGGACAGATCCGAAGTCAGCATGCTTCTTTTTTCTTTATTCCAGAAATTCAAACATTCACTAGCCTGTGTTTACAGTTCAAACTCTTTTCACTTGGATTATCAGACTGAAACTTCTATTCAAATAGGAATGTTTGTTGTAGTTGTTAATTTCTATTCAATCTGTTAACTTTGTTCTGATGTGCCCTTTTGGAAGTGCAACTATAGGAAGATTAGATTTCATGTTCTTCCCTACTTTCCTGTCAACTTTTCCATTTTCATTTTCACACTGTTTATCATTTCCACAACTCTGGGAGAAGGTGCCTGAGCTAATGTCCAATTTCCCCAAACCTACATGTGTAGCTAACATTTTCCACTGCAAATTTCAGACTCTGGCAAATATGATTTTAACATTCATCATGGACTTTCCTAAACTTCCTGTGTTTTTAAATCTAATTCCACTGCTATGTCATTTTTTAATGTTTATTTTGAGAACATAAATCATATTTTTCAAGATATTTTCCTGTTTCTTTTAATAAATTTATTTCAGATGGGGTCCATTTTTACACTCGTTTCTTTTTTGAATCGACAGTGCATCCTGGTGACTGGCATCCTGGGACCTGGGTTGCTGGCCATGGTGCTGCTCTGCTTGGCTTGTCCGGCCCTGATCTGGCAGGAGACTCCCTGGAAAAGTTTCTGCTCATCAGCTTCATATCACCTGGCCTTTTTTCCTTCCCTTCTCTCCTTCCAAGGTCAGAAGGAAATCCCAGCCTCCCTCCCCATTTCTCCTCACAGATGTTACTTTTTGCAAATCTCTTAATACATTTAATCCTTGGTGTCTCTGCATTGGAGGGCCCAGGATACCACAATGGGAGAGAGAAAATTCAGGTAGCAGAAAGGCGTGAGACAGGGAGAGGGGAGATCTGTTGATGGAGCCTGGGGTAGGTTCCTGCTTCAGAGACAACAGGGTGCAGGGAAATTCAGACAAGAATAATATCTATCTGAGGCTTAAAAATGGATTTAGTTTTCTTTTAGGAATTATAGTATAAAATTAGATTCCTTTAGTGCTGGAGCCAAGATGGCAGCATGAGTAAGACAGCGGAAATCTCCTCCCAAAAACACATATATTTTTGAAAATACAACAAATACAACTATCCCTAAAAGAGAGACCAGAAGATACAGGACAACAGCCAGGCTATATCTACACATGCAAGAATCCAGCGCCTCACGAAGGGGGTAAGATACAAGCCACGGCCCAGCGGGATCTGAGCACCCCTCACCCCAGCTCCTGGCGGGAGGAGAGGAGTCAGAGCGGGGAGGGAGAGGGAGCCCAGGACTGCTGAACACCCAGCCCCAGCCATCCGCACCAGAGCGGAGACACACTTTGTTAACTTTGTTAACATGGGGTGCATGGGGTGCTGGATACTAGGGAAATGGGACAGTAAGACCTGTGAGCAGGTCCCCACAGCCAGCGCCTCTGGGACAAAAGAAAAGCGAGTGCTTTTTGAAAGTCTTAAAGGGACAGTGGACAGGACACAGCTGGACAGAAGCACCCTGGCACACTCAGCCTAGCAGCTGGGAATACTGGGGAACTCCATGTGCCCTAAACCCCTGGGCGGCAGGGCAGCTCTGAGGCCCCTCACGGTGATAAACAGCCTCCCGCCCGTACCCCCTCCAGCGCGGCAAGACCATAGTGGAACAGCAACCTGAAAGTGGCCACACCAGCAGCAACCATGAAGCTTAACTCCACAGGGCTGGGTAAGAATCACACACCCCATCTGCATGCAGCTGCCCAGCACAAGCCGCTAGGGGTCACCATTCTTCCAGGAAAGGAAGGCAAGGAGCAAGTGGAAAGGGTCTTGGTTCTCCCAGTTGACACATGTGCCAACTGCTTACAACTACCGCTATCGCCATGAAAAGGCAGAAGAATTTGATACAGACCAGACTATCCCAGACATCCTTCCCACAGAGGGAATCTGAGGAGACAGATTTAACCAATCTTCCTGAAAAATAATTCAAAATAAAGGTCATAACCATGCTGATGGACTTGCTGAGAAATATGCAAGAGCTAAGGAGGGAGAATAGAGAAATAAAACAATCTCTGGAAGGACTTAAAAGCAGAGTGGATGAGATGCAAGAGGCTATTCATGGAATAGAAATCAGAGAACAAGAATGCAGAGAAGCTGATGCAGAGAGAGATAAAAGGATCTCAAGGAATGAAAAGAACGTTAAGAGAACTGTGTGACCAATTCAAATGGAACAATATCCACATTATAGGGGTACCAGAAGAAGAAGAGAGAGAAAAAGGGATAGAAAATGTCTTTGAACAAATAATTACTGAAAACTTCCCCAAACAGGGGTAGGAAATAACCTCTCAGACCACGGAAGCACACAGAACTCCCAACAAAAGGGACCCAAGGAGGACAACACCAAGACACATAATAATTAAAATGGCAAAGATCAAGGACAAGGACAGAGTATTAAAGGCAGCCAGGGAGAGAAAAAGAGTCACCTACAAAGTAAAACCCATCAGGCTATCATCAGACTTCTCAACAGAAACCTTACAGGCCAGAAGAGAATGGCATGATATATTTAATGCAATGAAACAGAAGGGCCTTGAATGAAGGATACTGTATCCATCAGAATTATCATTTAAATATGAAGGATGGATTAAACAATTCCCAGACAAGCAAAAGTTGAGGGAATTTGCCTCCCACAAACCACCTCTACAGGGTATTTTAGAGGGACTGCTCTAGATGGAAGCACTCCTAAGGCTAAACAGATGTTACCAGAGAAAATAAAATCACAGCAAAGAAAGCAGAACAATCAAATACTAACTAAAGGAAAAAAATAAAATCAACTACCCACAACACCAGTCAAAGGAAACACAAAAGATGACAAAAAAACCCAAAAACAACAACAACAACAAAAAAACACATAATATACAATGAATGGAGGAGGAGGAATAAAAAGGGAGAGAAATAAAGAATCTTAAGACTGTGTTTATAATAGCTCAGTAGGTGAGTTAAGTTAGTCAGTAAGATAGTAAAGAAGCTAACCTTGAACCTTTGGTAACCACGAACCTAAAGCCTGCAATGGCAATAAGTACATATCTTTCAATAATCACCCTAAATGTAAATGGACTGAATGCATCAATCAAAAGACACAGAGTAATTGAATGGATAAATAAGCAAGACCCATCTATATGCTGCTTACAAGAGATTCACCTCAAACCCAAAGACATGCACAGACTAAAAGTCAAGGGATAGAAAAAGATATTCCATGCAAACAACAGGGAGAAAAAGCAGGTGTTGCAGTACTAGTATCAGACAAAATAGTCTTCAAAACAAAGAAACTAACAAGAGATAAAGAAGGACATTATATAATGATAAAGGGCTCAGTCCAACAAGAGGATATAACCATTATAAATATATATGCACCCAATACAGGAGCACCAACATAGGTGAAACAAATATTAACAGAAGTAAAGGAGGAAACAGAATGCAATGCATTTATTTTAGGAGACTTCAACACATCACTCACTCCAAAGGACAGATCCACCAGACAGAAAATAAGTAAGGACACAGAGGTACTGAACAACACACTAGAACAGATGGACCTAATAGACATCTATAGAACTCTACACCCAAAAGCAACAGGATACACATTCTTCTCAAGTGCACATGGAACATTCTCCAGAACAGACCACATACTGGCCACAAAAAGAGCTTCAGTAAATTCCAAAAGATTGAAATTCTACCAACCAACTTCTCAGACCACAAAGGTATAAAACTAGAAATAAATTGTACCAAGAAAGCAAAAAGGCCCACAAACACATGGAGACTTAACAACATGCTCCTAAATAATCAATGGATCAATGACCAAATCAAAATAGAGATCAAGCAATATATGGAAACAAACGACAACAACAACACAAAGCCCCAACTTCTATGGGATGCAGTGAAAATAGTTTTAAGAGGAAAGTATACAGCAATCCAGGCATATTTAAAGAAGAACAATCCCAAATGAATAGTCTATAGACACAATTATCAAAATTGGAAAATGAAGAACAAATGAGGCCTAAAGTCAGCAGAAGAAGGGACATAATAAAAATCAGAGAAGAAATAAATAAAATTGAGAAGATAAAACAATAGAAAAAAATCAATGAAACCAAGAGCTGGTTCTTTGAGAAAATAAACAAAATAGAGAAGCCCCTAGCCAGACTTATAAAAAGAAAAAGAGAATCTACACACATCAACAGAATCTGAAATGAAAAAGGAAAAATCATGACGGACCACACAGAAATACAAAGAATTATTAGAGAATACTACAAATAACTGTATGCTCACAAGCTGGAAAACTTAGAAAAAATGGACAACTTCCTAGAAAAATACAACCTTCCAAGACTGACCAAGGAAGAAACAGAAAATCTAAATAGACCAATTACCAGCAATGAAATTGAAGCAGTAATCAAAAAACTACCAAAGAACAAAACCCCCAGGCCAGATGGATTTACCTCAGAATTTTATCAGACATACAGAGAAGACATAATACCCATTCTCCTTAAAGTTTTCCAAAAAATAGAAGAAGAGGGGATACTTTCACACTCATTCTAAGAATCCAGCATCACCCTAATACCAAAAACTGGCAAAGACCCCACCAGAAAAGAAAATTTCAGACTAATATCCCTGAAGAATGCAAATGCAAAAATACTCAACAAAATATTAGCAATCTGAATTCAAAAGTACATCAAGAGGATTATACACCATCAAGTGGGATTCATCTCAGGGATGCAAGGATGGTACAACATTCAAAAATCCATCAACATCATCCACCACATCAATAAAAAGAAGGACAAAAATCACATGATCATCTCCATAGATACTGAAAAAGCATTCAACAAAATTCAACATCCATTCATGATAAAAACTCTCAGCAAAATGGGTATAGAGGACAAGCACATCAACATAATAAAGGCCATATATGAAAAACCCACAGCCAACATCTTACTAAACAGCAAGAAGCTGAAAGCATTTTCTCTAAGATCAGGAAGAAGACAGGGATGCCCACTCTCCCCACTGTTATTCAACATAGTACTGGAGGTTCTATGCCATGGCAGTTAGACAAAACAAATAAATACAAGGAATCCAGATTGGTAAAGAAGAAGTCAAACTGTCACGATTTGCAGATGACATGATATTGTACATAAAAAAATCCTAAAGACTCCACTCCAAAAATACTAGAACTGATATCAGAATACAGCAAAGTTGCAGGATACAAAATTAATACACAGAAATCTGAGGCTTTCCTATACACTAACAATGAACCAGTAGAAAGAGAAACCAGGAAAACCATTTCATTCACAATTGCATCAAAAAAAATAAAATACCTAGGAATAAACCTAACCAAGGAAGTGAAGGACCTATACCCCGAAAACTACAAGACATTCTTAAGAGAAATTAAAGAGGACACTAACAAATGGAAACTCATCCCATGCTCTTGGCTAGGAAGAATTAATATTGTCAAAATGGCCATCCTGCCCAAAGCAATCTACAGATTTGATGCAATCCCCATCAAATTACCAACAACATTCTTCAATGAACTGGAACAAATAATTCTAAAACTCATATGGAACCACCAAAGACCCCAAATAGCCAAAGCAATTCCGAGAAGGAAGAATAAAGTGGGGGGGGATCTCGCTCCCCAACTTCAAGCTCTGCTACAAAGCCACAGTAATCAAGACAATTTGGTACTGGCACAAGAACAGAGTCACAGACCAGTGGGACAGAATAGAGTCTCCAGACATTAACCCAAACATATATGGTCAATTAATATATGATAAAGCCATGGACATACAATGGGGAAATGACAGCCTCTTCAACAGCAGGTGTTGGCAAAACTGGACCACTGTCTAACCCCACACACAAAAGTAAATTCAAAATGGATTAAAGACCTGTATGTAAGCCATGAAACCATAAAACTCTTAGAAAAAAGTATAGGAAAAAATCTCTTAGACATAAACATGAGTGACCTCTTCTTGAACATATTTTCCCAGGCAAGGGAAACAAAAGCAAAAATATTCAAGTGGGACTGTATCAAACTAAAAAGCTTCTGTACTGCAAAGGACAGCATCAATAGAATAAAAAGGTATCCTACAGTATGGGAGAATATATTCGTAAATGACAGATCCGATAAAGGGTTGACATCCAAAATAAACAAAGAGCTCACACACCTCAACAAACGAAGGGTGAACAATACAGTTAAAAAATGGGCAGAGGAGCTGAACAGAGTTCTCCAAAGAAGAAATTCAGATGGCCAACAGACACATGAAAAGATCCTCCACATCGCTAGTCATCAGAGAAATGCAAATTAAAACCACAGTGAGATATCACCTCAACAAGTTAGGATGGCCAACATCCAAAAGACAAACAACAACAAATGATGGCGAGGTTGTGGAGAAAGGGGAACCCTCCTACACTGCTGGTGGGAATGTAAATTAGTTCAACCATTGTGAAAAGCAGTATGAAGGTTCCTCAAAAAGCTCAAAATAGAAATACCATTTGACCCAGGAATCCCACTTCTAGGAATTTACCCTAAGAATGCAGCAGCCCAGTTTGAAAAAGACAGATGTACCCCTATGTTTATCACAGCACTATTTACAATAGCCAAGAAATGGAAGCAATCTAAGTGTCCATCAGTATATGAATGGATAAAGAAGATGTGGTACATATACACAATGGAGTATTATTCATCCATAAGAAGAAAACAAATCCACCATTTGCAACAACATGGATAGAGCTAGAGGGTATTATGCTCAGTGAAATAAGCCAGGCAGAGAAAGACAAGTACCAAATGATTTCACTCATCTGTGGAGTATAAGAACAAAGGAAAAACTGAAGGAACAAAACAGCAGTAGAATCACAGAACCCAAGAAAGGACTGACAGTTACCAAAGGGGAAGGGACTGGGGAGGGTGGGTGGGAAGGGAGGGATAATGGGGGGAAGAAGAAAGGGGAGTTTACAATTAGCATGTATAATGCGTGGAAGGCACAGGGAGGGCTGTGCAACACAGAGAAGACAAATACTGATTCTTACTATGCTGATGGACATTGACTGTAATGGGGTATGTGGGAGGGGGGGACTTGGTGAAGGGGGGAGTCTAGTAAACATAATGTTCCTCATTTAATTGTAGATTAATGACACTAACATTAAAAAAATTAGATTCCTTTTATTATTTTTCCCTGTACTTCTTGAGTGTGACAGTTGTGAAAGCATGGCTTTAAGAAGGTTCCACATGAATCTCTTCAACTGAAACTTGCCAGTGGGGAAGCTACGAGCCTGCCAGGAATGCAACCCCACGCATATGTCTGGTTGCCTCTCTCCTTCCCCCTCTCTTTTTCTGCTCAGCTTACACAGTTGTATCCAAATTATTATAATGGCAATCTAAATTACACGCTGTGTGGAGAATGGATAGAGGAGGAGACAGAAATGAAGCCAGTGAATGGCTTAATGATAGGAAAGAATAATTTTTTTCTTTTTTTCTAATTTGCTTTTTATTACCATAATATATGTGTGAATGTTATAAGGCTGGGAGGTGGGGCAGGCTTTTGAGAACAAAGAAATTTCCAGAAATCTATCTTCTTGCTTCTGTTTGCAAACTTTGGACAAATTCCCTGAAAGAAAGGGAGTGTCATCTCCATCAGCTTTGTTTTCTGTTAAATTAATAAATATAATAGAATATTGATTATATTACCAGTGTATTCTAAATTTCATGGCATGTATATATCTATTAAATATGTATATGCAATTATTTATGTTTTAAATAATTTGCAAAACAGAAAAAAATCTGTGTAACAGCTAAGAGCAGATGGCACTTGGATGCTTGTCTAGAAGCTGTGTTCATTTACTCTTAGGCATATAAAATGTATGAAAATACAATTTACTTTCAAGACAAGTTTAAACAAAGAATAGCATTTTAATTAATTGGAGATTGAGTATTCCAAATAATAGGCATAATTTCATTATTTGTTCTTCTTTTATAAATATATCTGTAAATTCAACCTCAAATGTATATTTCTTAATACCAAAATAAACTACTAATTATTTCAGTAACTGTTATATAAAAAATAATTTAAATCAATATTAAAAAAAAGAGAAATTTCCCTTCAAAAGCCTTTTTATATTTATGCTAATAGGAATCTCAACAAAACAAGACATTTAGGGAAAATTAATATATCCTAGAATATTACTGTGGTGGTACATTTCATTGACACAGCAAGCATGAGAGATGAAGGCAATAAGAATGTCTCAAAGACACTATGGCACACATTTTGTGGGTCTAATAACACATATGTTGGGACTTTTCCTAATTATTTCCCAAGACAACCAAAACAGCTAAAAGGCAGAGCAAAACCAGAGAAGGGGACATTTTGCTCCTGAGTAGAGGTATGGTAGGGGTGTGGTCTAGTTAGCTTTGTTAAATTTTTAAACTTTCTATGAAGTCACTCTTATTCCCAACTTTCCGTTACCCCAAGTATAATTTCAGCACTGGTCTCCTGAATGTCTCCAGTAGGACAGTGGTATTATTGTATGGGGCACAGCATCCCCGTGGGCAGGCAGCACCCTAGATGAGCTAGTGAGACGAAGAGAGGAAAGACTCGGAGGTCTGGTTTAAGGCAGCCTGAACCAGGTGCATCCATCCTCGTGTCCTCAGCCAGAACTCCCCAGGTCTGAGCACAAGGGATGCAAGTGCAACACAAACCTGGCTCCTCTTGATGAACGAACAAGACCAGGAATGGAAGGCAGAGCAAGATCTTGGGCCCCAGAGAACAAAGGAACCCAAGGAAGGATGGAACATTTGATAACATCGGTAACCACAGACAAGATCGATTAAAGACTGGCTACTTCAAAACTATACCAAGGCCAGGTAAGGTAGTGCAGCCTCCAAACCCGGTGTTATTTCCTGGAAAACAGCAAAACATGTACAGCTTCTGGAATATCATGAAGCCGGGAAACCTTAGTAATACCAAAGCTTGATAGAGTTGGTCACATGAAAGACATCTAAATTCATGCATAAATAGAAATAAAAAATTTAAAAGAATCTATAAATATAGGGATTTCATCATATATTAACCAACGTGGGAAGTGCAAGTGTGGTTCAATATTAGAAAATGTGTCCATATGCTTTACGTCAACACATACAACAGAGAAACAATTGTCATGAAGTCACTGGGTAAAATTTAGCAGATACTCTTAGTAAAACATTGCAAAAACAGAAAATCTTTTAAATAAAAGAAAAACTTTTTACTGAAATCTAATGAGAGTTATTCTCCTCAATGATGAGGCACTAAGGTTGTTTCCATTTAAATCAAGGACTAGTAAAGGACACTCCTTCGCATCACCATGGTTTTATTTAAACTTGAAGTAACTCAAGAAAATAAAAGCGAAAGGGTGGAACTGCAGCAAACATGGGGACCCGTGTTAGAGTCTCTGTTGCTCCTGGTATGAGGGCACTCAGAAAACCAAAGAGCACGCTGAGGTTTTAGGATTAGTACACAGAAAAGCAAATGAGGAAAATATTCCACCAAAAGTAGTGAACACACCTAAAACTGCTAAGAATAAAATTAACAAAGAAAGCAATAAACTTCCTTTATGGAAAATGGCTGTTGAAAGAAATGCAACAGGACCCAAAGAAAAGGACATGCTCTGTACCAGGACGGGGCAGCCTTCCAAGTGGCCTGGGACAGAGCGCCTCACAAATGCACTTAGCTTTGGGTCAGGGCCCTGAGTTCCTGAACTGAAGGAATAAGTGTAAAGCAGAAGCAGACAGGTCCTCATGGATGGAAGCCCTGCTTGGTTAGCTGGACGGTAGTATATGCTGTCTGGAACATGCAAATATAAATCTTTTCTGGGAAAGGTAACATCATCTTTAATCTCAAACAATTCCTATAAACTTTTGTGAAGAGAATATCCAGAAAATAATAAACGATTAACAAATATGTAAGGAGATCAGAAATAAGAATAAAAATTGCAGAATGGTAACATAATTGATACAGATATTGGAATTATCCTACACAGAGTTTAAATTAAATTTGCTCATTATATTAAAGAAGGTAAGAGACAAAAATGGACAGTTTGGGCTGAGAACTAGAAAGTACAAAGCAAGCATCAAGTGGAAATTCTGAGACTGGAAATAAAATAATCAACATTACAGAGACAATGGGTAGACAGAACAAAGAGCAGATACACCTGAAGACAGAGTGAATGAGTTGGACAATAGTTCAGATAAAAATACCCAAAATGAATTCCAAAGAGAAGAAAGATGAGAAAATATGGAGAGTATGTAACAGACAGAAAGGAGACAGCAAGACTAAATGCAGGGTTGGCAGAAGTTTTCTGGAGAGCAAACATTCTAGGCTTTGTGAACTAGTCTCCACAAACTCAGTTTGACCACTGTAGCCTGAAGGAAGCCATAAATGACACAATTAAGGGGAGCAGTGTTCCAGTACAGGTAAGCTGCTGTTTGGATTTGGCCAGTCAGCCAGATTGCTAAATCCTGGTCTAACCTATGTGAAATTAAAGTACCAGCAGTTGAAGAGCAAATTATTTGAGCAATTTTTTAAAAGATTATGGCAGGGAATTTTCAAAGTTTTTGAAGGACATTATGCCATAAAAGAACTCCTATAAAAACAAAAGAGAATACAATTTAAAATTAGTAAACATTTTGGAATAGCATTATAAGCCTGCTAGGAAAAAAAAAACAAACAGACAAAGAAGACAAAGACAAAATCTTAACAGCAGCTGGAGAAAAGCAGAGCAAAAGTCTGAGGGTAAAGTTAAACATTGGAAGTCAATGCCAATGACAAAATATTTTTAGAGTTTTGAAAGAAAATGACAGTTAAAGTCCACAGTGAGCAACATTCTTTGATTCTTCACATAAATTCAAGAAGACTTTTTGAGATTTCACATATAAATGAGATCATAGTATTTTTGAAATAAGGGCAGTTTCAAATGAACAAGAATTGAGAAAATCCATCACCACAGGGCCCATATGAAAGGATCATCTTCAAGCAGAAAGATCATCCCAGAAAGAGCTCAGAGAGATAGAGCAGTCAAAAAAAACCCAGCAAAATCATAAATATGTGAGTTGATAAAAGTAATTGTTTTATAAAGAATATGACTATATTAATGTATTGCTATACATAGACTATAGCTGGAGTATCACGCGTCTTAGTCTCAGATTACAGTACAAAGCTATGGTAATCAAAACAGTATGGCACCAGTATAAAGACTGACATATAGGTCAGTCCAACAGGTTAAAGAGCTTGACATAAACTCAGACATACACAGTTAACAAATCTTCCACAAAGGTGCCAAGAGCACACAATGAGGAAAGGATAATCTCTTCCATAAATGGTGTTGAGAAAACTGGGTTTCCACTTGTGAATGGATGACCAGAACTCCTATCTTACCCTCTATTCAAAAATCAACTCAAGATAGATTAAGACTTAAATGTAACATCTGAAACCATAAAATTCCTAGAAGAAAATCTAGGGAAAAAGCTCCTTGACAGTGGTCTTGGCAATGATTTCTTGAATGTGACATCAAAAGCACAGGGGGGAAAAAAAGCAAGAATAAACAAGTGAAATTACATCAAACTAAAAAGCTCCTATGTGGTAAATGAAACAATCAACTATCCTAAGAGTGGAAGAAAATATTTGCAAAAACCATGTATCGGATAAGGAGTCAATGTCCAAAATAGCAAAAACAAATAAATCAATTAAAACATTGGCAGAGGACCTGAATAGACATTTTTCTAAAGAAGACATATAGATGGCAAATGGGCACACAAAAAGATGCTCAGCATCACCGATCATCAGGGAAATGCAGATCAGAACCACAATGAGGTACTACATCACACCAGTCAGAATGGCTATTCTTAAAAAAAAAAAAAGACAAATGCTGGCAAAGATGTGAAAAGGGAGTCCTTGTGCACTGTTGGTGGGAATGTAAATTGGTGTAGCCACTGTGGAAAACAGTATGGAATTCCCTGAAAAAGTTTAAAACAGAACTACCATATGAACCAGCAATCCATTTCTGGGTATATATCCAAAGGAAATAAAAGCACTACCTCAAAGAGTTATCTGCACTCCTATGTTGCAGTGTTATTCACAACAGCCAAAATATGGAAAGAACCTAAATGTCTGTTGATGGATGAATGGTTAAAGAAAATGTATATATAAATGGAATGTTATTTAGCCTTAAAACAGAAGGAAATCCTGCCATGTGCAACCACATGGAAGACACTGTGCTAGGGAAATAAGCCAGACACAGAAAGACAAATGCTGTAAGACCTCACTTACATGTGAACCCTCAAAAAAATCAAACAGAAATAGAGAACAGAACATTGGTTACTAGGAGGTGGGGTTTGGGGAGATGTTGGTCAAAGGAACAACATTTGAGTTATGAGATAATAAGTTCTGGAGATCTAATGTGCAACATGGTAACTACAGTTAATAATAATGTATATTTGAAGTGTGCTAATAGAGTATTCACATCCACACAAGAAAAACAGGTAACTATGTGAGGTAGGTGATAGATAGCTTTTGAGCTAATGGGAGTGGAAAGTTAAATAAAATGCCCTTAAACATCCAATAGAAATCAAGAAGTCAAGAAAGGATGCTGAACCCCACAAGGAGAGCACATACATCCTTTGACCTCACCCACAAAACTCAGGGGCAGAATCATGTGACCAAGCAGCCAGTGCTTCCCAGCAGGGGCAGGAAAATGATAGAGGCACCTTTGGAGACTACTACCTATTTCAAAATAATAATAATAATAATAATAATAATAATAATAATAATAATAATAATGATTATATTAATGAAGGCTTAAATAAATATAGCTGATGCCTAAAAAGCTATACTGACTCTCCAGGGTACAAAAGTCAGGACTAGACATGAGGGCCCTGTCCACAGCTCTGTGTCCCTCAACACTAAGACCTAAATCACAGTTACAGGCCAGAACTTGCTCATCCATGGGTCTGGGCTTCTGTCATGGAAACAGACCAGGCAGAGGATGGACGGGTGGACAAGTGACTCCGTGAGTCACTTGGAGGCAGCAACTAAGTGCCAGGAAGAACCATGTGTCTTCCAAAGTATTTTCCTATCTGATTTTCCGAACACCACAGTGAGGGACGCTGGCAGCAACATCTTTCCTTCCAGCTCCTTCTGGCATCATCTTTAATTCTGGAAGACACTAACACTCAAGAGGGAAGTTCTGCAACTCCAGAGCATCCTAAGGAGTAAGTGTGGTTAAATTGGATTGAACCCTTCAAGCCCATTAAAAAGAACTGGGCAAAGCCACCATGTAAGAGCACATCAAAAGCATTGCACTGATAAATTTAGACTGTGTTTTAAGTTGACTTGGCAGGTTGTCTCACATTCCTTAGACATGAGGGCTAAGCAGATAAAGCAACCTTACAACTACAATTAAGAGAATCATTTTCAAGCTAATTATGCCATATTTATGCATCCCAAATAAAACTGTGTTGACAGGTAATGATTGAATACAGATACAGGCTGTCAGGAGCAAGGGAGGAAGAAGGGGGAATCTTAAAATAGGACGAATTGCCAAGCTTTACAAGAAGGAAAATTCTTCCCCTGACCCATCTTGGAGCAGTTCTCAGTTAAGATGCATAGTTTCTCCAAATAGGTATTTAATTGAAATCCTAAATTAAATATGAATTATGTAAAAAGCCTATCCCTGCATACATCTTGAGAATTATTTTATATTTAGATACAAGTTTGTGATCTTAAAAGAACATTTACATACATTGAATTATTCTCAGCACCCTGACACCTCAGATAGGTGTCCATATGGACATGACTTATAAAACAATGTCTCAGCTACCGCCCTTACCAATTACTTATGAACCTGAGACAGCCTTCCATGTAAATTATGCCTACAGAGTGGATTATTTCCTTAGGAGAAACTTCTAGAAATACAATCCCTGGGTCACACATTCTAAACACTTCTAATGTGATACACACTGCTGAGTGGGCTTTCCAGAAATCTTGTGTGACTTCATGATCCCAGGACAGAAGATGCCTGCATCGGTACAGGATGGCACCGGTGTTCGTTCCTTCTCTCAACACCTGGTTACTGAGAGCCCACTGTGCACCAGCCACCGCGGTAGATGCCATGGGTACAGTGGGAAGAGTCAGGCAGGACTCCTTTCCTGGTGGAACTGGGTCTCTCAGGGGAGACAGACAGTATAATAATGCCAACAGTAACAAAGAGCTACTGTGTATACTTACTTCGGCGGGCATTGTTTTAAGCACTAAATACATATTGAAGAATGTAATCCTCCCACAATCCCATCCGACGCTCTGGCTCTTTGCATAGGGAGGGAAGTGGGATCCGGTGGGGAACAAGGCTGACTGCTGGCCACAGAGCTGAGAAGGCGTGGCTGCCCCTGCACACTGAGCCTCCTTCCATTAACAGAAAAGCCACTCACACGACAAATCGCAGCGGGGCCACTAGGGGCACGGCTCTCCTGTGTGACTCCGGCACCCTCAGGGCCCCAGTGGTGAGTGCATCTGAGTCTGCCACTTATACTTTCCTGGTTTTTTTAGTCTATTACAAAATTTTTTCACAAAAACAATGTCATAGGCACCTTCTAGACCTGTCTCCAGAAGCTATGTTACCCATTTGAAAGGATATTACAATGATTCAACTATTTCAGCTACATCTTTGCACAAGTTAAGGCTAATTTCCATGGGATACTGGAATTGCAGCTCCCTCTTCAGAGGACGAAGGGCAGGAGCCCTAGGTGGAGACTGGGAGGATGGACAAAGAAGACAGAGACTTGCTGCCGACTGGCGCATCGCCCCAGGGCACTTAGATGAAGGCGGCCTGGCCGTGCTTGCCTGGGGAACCCCGCCATTTGTGCAGTAGGTGTGTAAGTTCCAGGGAAGAATGAAGAGGAGCACGAATGTCCCAAAGCCTGTTGCCCAGACCTAGCGACTGTATTAGCTTCTGCTGCTCTGTCTGAGAGGGGCAGTAAGCTTTCTCTAATACACAGGCAAGGGGCTCTTCTGCCCACCAGCTCCAATGCCAGTCCTTCCCTGGCTCCAGAGAAACCTCTGTCAGCCTACACTGTGCGAGCTGGGGCTCCATTGGAACAGCCACACTGCAGGGAAAATGGGAGTTCAATGGCCAGGGTCCTCACCTATTACCCACTGTGTGTGATGAGGTAATACTCAGCCTACTGCGCAGGCCCAAGCTTATGAACCCGTTGGCATTAAGCCTTTACTGCTGGTGTTGCCCTAAGAAGAGTCCGCCCACCCGCGTGCTAAGTGCAGAAGGAGGCAGGAGGGCGGAGCCTAGAGAAGAGAGCAGAGACTGGGGAGCAGAGAGCAGAGCAGAATCTGGAGCAGAGGCAGCACATGGGGCAGAGCCAGGGGCCAGGAGCAGAGACCGAGAAGGGCTTGCTGGTGCAGAGGCGCTGTGATTATAGCACTTGACCTGCCACCCTGAGAATAAAACTTGGTATGAGCCCCCTTTTACCCCCAATATTCTATTGTCATTTTTCTGTCTCACTGAATCCATAGTGAACCTGCTGGGGCTGAAACCCTCAGGTCACACACACACACACACACACACACACACCCCAATAAAAATAATGCATTGATTTTAATTTGGTTGTTACATTTACACAAATGTACTGTAATATATTAATACAACAGTAGCTTGCTTTTTATATTTTTACTTAGTTATTATGTCTTTTGATATTTCTCCATGTTGACATAAATGTTGTCAGCAGTACATTACATGAATGTGCCATAACTAACTTATCCATTCTTCTACTGATGGCCACTAAAATGAAGGATTTAAAAAACATACACATTCTGTAAGAGTTTCTCTACCCAGAACCAGAGATGCATGATCACTGCAAACTGCCTTGCTATGCACATTGACAGTTTTAAAACATGCTGCCAAACTTTTCTCCAAAGCAGCCCTTCCCATTCACGTTCACGCCAGCTGTGCACAACATCCCGCTCGCTGGATCCCCAAAGCCCCACCCAGAGTTGTGACTTTCATTCTTCAGTGGGTGACAGTTAGCTTCCCTCTGGGTTGCTTTGCAATTCTGTCAAAACTACAATGGTTCAACATTTTTCACATAATTCTTGTCATTAGTATGTCTTGTTCTGCACCCACTCCTTTCGCAAATATTCTTCTCTTGTTATAGTTCAACTCATTTTGCATACCAAATCCTTGTCTGATGGTCTCTGCTGTATTTTATTGTAGAAAATGTTATATAATATTTTTTCTTTATCTGTTTTTTGTATGTTAATTGAGAAAAATTTCACTATCTGAAGCTATGGATTCTCATGGATTTAATTCCTTATTTTTCACATGTAGAGATTCTAAACTGCCTGGGAGTCACCTCTGCATTCAGTGCTCTCTGAGCACCAGGGATCACTGACAGCTGGCCTGACAGCTTTTTTCTTTTGGAGTTCCAGCAGGAACTCCCCCCTTCTCTGGGTTTGGGATGCGCTGAGCTGCAAGTTCCTGTTACTGCAGCAACCCCACTCCCAGGCTTTTGAAAACCACCAATCTATAAACCTTTTTCTTTGGGGACAGGCTCATGGACCTTTGCTTCCCATACATGGAATGTTTTCCTTGCTAAGGTACAACTTCCCTACATCATTCAGAAATAATGTGAGGTTTTTAAACTTCTGGGTCACCGTGTTTGACTCTTTACCCAGAAGGTATTAAGAAGTCACATTAAGATATCAACAATAGATGTTATCACTCATTTTTATTTTTACTACTCAAATTTTGCTATAAATTGATATTGGGTTCCTCCATTAATTTATCTATTTTTAAAATACTTTTCTGAAATCCACTTTGGATGCTCCATGATCTCTACATCATTAGTGGTAAATTATCCAAGTGTTGGTTCTGTGGGATGTTTTTCATGGTTTTGCATAGTTTAGTATATTTCATCCATTTTTGATTACCAATTCATTTTTCAAAGAGTTTTTTTCTAAGAGAACCCAACACATACCTTGGAGCAGTTTCATAGTTGCTTTGCATGGGCTCTGTGGAGTTCAATTGTTATTAATCAGGTTTTTGGTAGTTTCTTGGATTAGGGTTCCCCCATGAAGATCAGTATAAAATGAGCTGGGGGAATCTATATTTCTCTCTTGTGGGTAGACTCATTGCTATTCATGATTTATGCATGGTACATTCCCACAGCCAAGTTAATGGGGAAATATTTTCTGTTATCTTCTCATAATGATATCATGGTTTCTCAGCTCTTACTTCTAAGGGGGAGCCTATTTTGGCCTTCACGATGCAAATGACACAAGTAGTCTCGGCTTTCACAAGTAGGTGTGAAAATCTCAACCGTTAAGACGTGTCCTGTCCTTCACTACCCAAGTAACTATCACCACTGTCATTTACTCTTTAAAATTTTTAGTTTTATGTACAGTAAAAGATATATATCTTACAGGTTGATGAATACTTGTATAGCTACCAGCCCAGTTGAAGTATACATGGTTTTTATCTCCCTGAAGTTTCCCCATGCTCCTCACTAGCTTGAACTTCAAATAAATAAAACCATATAGTGTGTACTTTTTTGCTTAAGTCTTCTTTTTACACAGCATAACATTTTTGAGATTTCATCCATGTCTTGCATGTAAGTAGTTCAGCCCTTTTGCTGTCTGAGTGGGTCTCTGCTGTCTGAATCTGCCTTGGTTTGTTAATCCATCTTCCTCCTTATGGGCACCTGGGTTGTTTCCAGCTGCAGTTACAGTGACTAACACAGATATGTACACTTGTGTATGTGTCTTTCATGGGGCACATATGCTGGCTCCTCTTGGGTGTGTACCTAGGAGTAGAACTGCTAGGCTAGAGTGGGGCACAGACTGAAGTTTGCGTTGCCAAGTTAGGAGAGCCCCAGCTGCCTTACATCCTTACTATCACTTGCTATTGGCAGGCTTTTTAAATTTAACTGTTCTGGTGAGGAACATATCCTTTTTAAGGATTATCTTTTATTTTAATTCCTTTGAACAAAATGATACTAACAAATAATTTAAATTTTGCAAATTGATCAATATAAAAATCTAAGCTACTTAACAACTTAGAAACCCCATGACACAGTAATTGCAGCACCTAATTTTACAGTGTGAGAGACCATTTTTTCCTACCTATAATTTTCTACCCTAACATAGGTCTTGATTTTGAAAAACCTTTCCTCTATCTGAACCTTCTTCTCCCCATCTCTGTCTGGACTGATAAACACACCCTTTCAATATTTCAGACCCTGCTCAATATTACATCCTCCAGCAGTCCTCCTGGAGCCCTGCAATATGAGTTCTCCATCACTCTATACTCCAAGAATGCATAATTTACAGGAATTATCAAACAGATTTATGGTCACTGTGTGCCTCTCCTCCCAAACTACAGCAAGACATGTGTTATTCATATTTATGCCCCAACTTTACTGCAGGGTGTAAGCACAGAGCTAGCACTCTGAATAGTTATGGAAAAAATGAGTGAATGTGTCAATGTTCTCTGTGTTGTTGGGTGCTCAAAAATTCCTTACGATTCAGAAAGATGAACAACACCTGCCATTTTCTTAAGCTGTAGCTTATCCCCCTGGAAGTGAGATTTTGATATATCCTACCTGCATTGGAGACCAGAAATCCTCTTTCCATAGAACCATCTGATTTGGATGTTTTCATGAAATAGAAACACAATCCCCAAGTTGACATAGTGGCCCTCAATTAAATATGCTTCATCTCATACACTCAGTAAGTGTCATTATCAGATATCTGTGAAAGAGGAAATGAACCACCAAGAGATATTTTGAAATATATATATACAATTAACTTGGCAAAAGATGACCAATCCTGGTATCTGCTTTAAAACAGGGTGCACCTCCCACTAATTAAACCTAATTTTTCTCTGGGCTCTAGAGAAACCAAGCTTTTCACCTAAAATAACTATTGAAAAAGAATACACTAACCCCAAAGCTAAGAGGAGGAAGGTAATAAAGATTAAAGACAAACAAAATAGAGAATTGGAGAGCAACAGAGAGAATAAACAAGGTCAAAATTTGGTTCTTTGTCAATATTAACAATATTGACAAATTTTAGGCAGAGTGACAAAGAAAAGAGAGAGAAGACACAAATAACTAAAATCAGAAGTGAAAGTAGAAACCTACAGAAATAAAAAAGATAAGATTTTATTATGAATAAGTGTGTACCGCAAATTAGATAACATAGATGAAATGGAAAAAAATGATATACAAATTAAATTACCTAAGCTGACCCAAAATAAGTAGAAAAACTCAAAGTCTTATGACACAAAGATATTGAATCACTAATCAAAAATCTCCCAAGAAAGAAGAGTTCAGGACCAGATGTCTTCACTAGTGAGTTCTATCAAACATTTCAATAATAATTAGCATGAATACTTCTCAAACTTTTCCATATAATATAAAAGGAGGGAACACATCCAAATTCATTCTAGGAGACTAGCATTTTTCTGATACCAAAGTCAGATAGAGACATTAAAGGAAAATAAAATATAAACAAATATCCCTGATGAACATAGATACAAAAATCCTCAATAAAAGGGTGAATCAACATACAAAAATCAGTGTAACAACATATTAATAGAACAAAAGGGGAAAAAAACACGTGATCATCTCAATTGACACAGAAAAAGCATCCAGAAACCTTTCATCATAAAAAAACTTTAATAAAATAGGAATAGAAGGCACTTTCTCAACATGATTAATAGCTTTTATGAAAATTCACTGCTAACATTCTGTTCAATGGTGAAAGACTGACAGCTTTCTCCCTAAAAAGGAACAAGGCAAAGATGTCTGCTTTTACCACATGATTCAACATTGCATTGGAAGTTCTAGCCAGAGCAATTAGGCAAGAAAAAGAAATAAAAGCACCCACACTGGAGAGGAATAAATAAAAACATCTTTATTCTCAGGTAACACAATGCTGTATATACACAATCCTAAAGAATACACAAGAAAGCTACTAGAGCTAATAAATGAACTCAGCATGTGTTACAGGTGCATGATCAACACAAATAAGTTGCAGTTGCAGGTGACAAGATCAACACACAAAAATTAGTTGAGTTTCTATGTACTAGCAGTGGACAATCCAAAAAGAAATTTAAGACAGCAACTCCATTTATACTAGCATACCTAACAATAAACTTAACCAAGGAGATGAAAGCCCTGTACACCTGAAAACTATAAAACATTGCTGAAAAGACTAAAGAAGATACAAACAAATAGAAACAATCCCATGTTCAAAGCATGGAAGACTTAGATTGTTAAGTTGGCAAGGTTATTCAAAGGAACCTACAGAGTCAACACAATCCCTATCAAAACTCCAATAGCCATTTTTATAGATATAGAAAAGCCAATCCTTAAATTCCTACAAAATTGCAAGAAGCCCCAAATAGCCAAAATAATGTTGAAAAAAGAGAAAGTCCAAGGATGCACACTTCCCAATTTCAGAACTTCCTGATTTCTCCAAAGACAATAACCAATACCCATGTGAAGAGATGCCTGACATCATATTGATTAACACTATGTTTTACAAAGGAAGATGAAGAGAGCATTGGGATAAGAAACACCTGTCTTATGTGATGACAGGCTCGCTGTCCTTAACTTGGGCCTGAGTCAGTTTCCAAATCTGTAAAATGGGAACAAATCTGCCTAAACTCCCTGCTTCACAGGGTACAATAAAGCTCAGAAATTATATGCATGGAGGCCTTGTTAAAACTCCATATCACAAAGGACTTTTAAATTATAACTTCATTGTTACTTATTTACTTGTTTGTCAGTCCTTGTCTCCTCTCTCCCACCTCATCCTGCCAAACACCCCTCTCTGCATACATGCTGCAGAGAGCAGGAAACTTGCCTCTCATTGACTGATCTACCGCCTGTACCTAGAAGAGTGGGCTCTCAGTGAATATCTGATGAGTGGTCTGTATGAATGAGTGAATTCACCCTCCTTTTGTTCCTAAACACAAAGCCAAAAACCCTGCAAATCATATTACTAGTGCCAGATGGCCTTACTGGTAAGGACAATTTCTGTAGGTGCTTGGCCCCTCTGAACCCACTGAGCACCCTCCTTGACAGGAAAGGCCAAGAATCAACAAGGGGCTTTCTACAGAAGCAGGAGCTTGGACAGGGGTCTCCACAATTATCTGTCATTCCCTAAAAGATGTGGTTACCACATTGGCTGGCAATTAAATTCTCACTCATCAAATAATTCAAGACCACGGATATCAGCTGGTCCAGGTGTGGACTGGCATGAGATTACAGCAGTGACCCAGCAGCCTGAGGAGAAAGAAATCAGAAGGTTCTGCGTGTTTGTGGTCTCGCCTCTGCTTCACGCAGAATGGCAGCACTCCCATAGCAACACCAGGGCTCAACACCCTCAGCACTGCCTCCACAGACCCTGGAGCAGAGCCTGGGCTGGGGTGAGGACACCGAAGCCAGGCCTGGCCCTTTGTGAGCTTGGGCACCGCCTCCCAGCAGGGTTGTTGTCTTCAGCAGGACAAAGTAGGTGTTAGCCTGAAAGACAGCCTCATACACCTAACAAATCTGAGGCCAGTGCTATTAGGTGACACAAAAGGTGAATGACAGATGCACATGGCAGTTAACCGCAGGGCTTAGATCCCCCACCAAATAAGGGGACCATCAGTCTCTGACTCCCTCACTTTGTCCCTTTCACCAAATGCCAGGCACCGGCCTGGAGCCAGATGGCCTGTCAGGAGGCTGGGATCCTGCAGGCCAAGGACTGAGGTGACCCCAGGGAGCTAGTTTTGGCTGATTCACTACCACCATCTGCTACCACCAGGTCTGCAGAAATGATTTTGGGGAACTGCTACGGAGTCCTGTCCTAACTTAGAGGAACAGGGTCCCCCTGATACTAGTAGGTTGGCCTCCCACTCTGTCTCCTGACAGCATCTTAAATGAGCCTTTCTGCCCTCTCTCTGGGACCTCCACCCTCACTCGCTCTGGAACCAATCAAGCTGACATCCTCCCTAAACGTCCAACCTGTGCATGTTACTCTGGCTGACAAACACTGGCCAGGTGCCTGGTAAATGCATCTCACTAACCACAGGCGATGCGGCATCTCATTCAAGGAAGCTGTAGGGAAGCATGAAATATCACCAAGAAGGAAACTGTCTTGTCAATGAACTGTGACCCACTGCCTGTGAAACATCCCAATTTCAAAGATGGTAACATGTGAAAAAGAAAGAAGTACCTTTCAGGAACTGTGATGCAAGTAAGCTTTCACATACAGGATGGCATTTATTTTTATGTGCACATTTTACTGAGTAAGTCCCTCAGGAGGGGAGGCGGTGCCCCAGAGCAGGTGCTGAGCCCAGACACCACCCTCAGTGTGGTGGGGAAGCTGCCGCCACCACGGAAGGCCTACTGTGCAGCACCTGGGTCCCCACACTCTACACCGAGCCGCCCAGCTCTCCGGCAGCGCTCCCTGCTTCCCACGGGGATGCAGAGCAAAGAGCACAGCCGTTGCCAATGACTGGTCCCCTCAGAGACGTCACCCCCATCCTGCGGCTGGACTGAGCTTTGAGCCAGGTGTTCCTGTGGCTTTTGCTTCTGTTCTTTGTTATGGCTGGTATTAGCGTGACGTTAAGAGGAAGAGAGAAAGATGTTGGATCGGCATACAGGAGTAGTAATAAAGGGCAATACCTTTATGGAAGTCGAACTACTCCCTGCTTATTGTCATTGTCACCCTGTCATCAGCGGGTCATGATTTGAAAGCACAGGTTTGTTCGAGATGCAGTTCCAGGTACCACCACCAGATGGCGGCCCGACGCAGGGCGGGGAAAGGGAGCCCGCGGCTCGCCGCGCTGGAGCGCCTTTTATTTCAGACTGACTCCTGACCGGGCAGATTACATAGTTTGCCAAGATTTCACAAGCGGGAAAAACGGGGAAGTCAGCTCTTGGGGAGGAGCGGGAGGCCAGCGGTGAAGGGCGGCCCCTGGGCCCGCCTCCGCGCGCGCCCCACCAGCCGGCGCCGAGCCCACGCCGGGCCCGGGGCGCAGGACGCGGGGGCGAGGCCCGCACGAGGGGCGGCGGGGCCGAGGCGCGCGGTGCTGCACCGCGACCGGCCCCCACGCCGCGCAGCGCCAAGGGACACGCAGAGAAGTACCCTCCAGCCCTGCCTCCCCCAGCTGGTGGCTGAGGGAAAGAGGCCCCACGTGGGCGCAGCGGGCACCAAACCCTGTCCTTCATCTCCTCTGCCCTGGGGCCCTGCTGACCTGGGGGTCTGACTGCCCCACCAGACTCGCCTGCCGTTGGGGGGCCTTTCTAAGTGCAGCCCCTCCTCTGTGGGGCTTTCACACCCTGGGCACCCAGATAAGCAGGTGCAGCCCCCAAGATCCAGAGCCCATTAAACTATTCACACTAGCTGAGGTCAGTGTGCTCACCCTGCCTCTCCTGGTCCCGCCTGTGAAAGCCGTATAAAGGCTCCTGCCCACGCTTTCCCCTCTCCCTCTGCCTCCTGACTGACCCTGCTGCTTCCCTGTGTGGTCCCCAGGAGGCCTAGCATGCCCCCTCCTCTTGAGAACTGGGCCATTTCTAATAATTATAAAATCTACCCTGTAAAGAGCACAAGCTCCAGGACAGCCTCTGTGACCCCACGCCTGATACTCAGCGCTGCTGGCTGGGGGCCATGCACACAATCACTATTTGACCCTCATGACAGGCCTGCAACACAGGTAACATTATTACACCAGTTTAAATACGAAAAAATGAGGATTACAGACAATATGTAACTTGTCAGCAGTCACAAAGCTGATACTAGTCAGATATGGAATTTACAGCCTCATCACTCATTACTGTAAATGCTCTCACTTTTCATTTCCTAATGTTCCCTCCCACTGAAGATTCTTGCACCCTGGAAGTCACCCTTTCAGGATTCATCTCTTAGAAAAAAAGCCTCCTTGTGGCTTGCTGTTCTTTTAAAACACTTTACAAATAAGTCAGCATTTTCAAAGACATGTACAATTTATAACAGCCCTTATATTCGCTGCAAACTAGAGTTAAATTCTCCATGTAGGAGATTCTCAGCCTCACACTGAATACTTCACATAGGCAATCTGTCAAACTGCTAATTATTTCTTCAAAGAGAAACAATCAGATATTTGTATCACAATATTTTACCTCACCCAGGCAAAACTGCCAAGGTGTCAGAGTGACTAGGAAACATACTTCGTAGCCCATCAAATGATGTGGGGGAAATGTACATACCTATCAATACACAAGAAGGGAAAATATGTGCATTTCTAAATTGTGAAATTATGAGCTAACTTGGCGAATATGTACTGGGGGGATTTACCTCTCACAAGTCTTTAGGTGCCCTGGATATGAGATGAAAAGTCTCAGTGTAATCAGGTTAAAAGGAGGGAGAAACCTTGGACGCCAAGGCTTTCTAGTGAGACACTGCTGAGCTGAGTACTGAGGGCCACGGCCACAGTAGCAGGGAGGGACCTTCCAGCCCAAGCAAAGGAGGATGCTGCTCCTGGGCATTGGAAATGTCCCTCAGACCTGCCCAGCAGGTCCCCTGTGGAACAGCGGCTGAGGCGGGATCATGTCAGTGCTCTAGTGAGAAGCCTCCTAGGGTGACTGTCCCATCTGAAGCCACACACAGGACGTCAGGGAAGGTTGGACTGGGCTGTAGTGTGACAGTATTTCCATCTTAGATAGTATTTCATCTGTCAGTCATGTGGTGAGTGGAAGGAGAAAAGGAGACCGAAGGCCAGAGACACAAGGACTTGCTGGGTGGAGAAGGCGGAGGGCTGCCGGGCTCATGGATGGGGCAGCAGGCAGGCTGGGGCTGACCTAGGGCAGGTGGCCGTGCGGGAGAAGTAAGGAGGGGAGAGCAGGTGAGGGCATTCAGGCTGTGCAGTGGATGAATGGGGCCAGTGAAGGCAGGCGCCCAGGACCAGCGGTCTTTCTTGCTGGGAGAGGGCACAGGGGCAGAGTGAGTGGTGATTCTCCTCCAGGGCACGTGGGCCACATGGAGGAGACATTTCCTCCACCCAGAATGAAACTCAGAGCTTTGGGAAGTGGGTATTTCCACAGCAGTCTGGAGGACGATAGAGCAAGAGTCCTTTGAGGGTGCTAATTTAATCTCTCCACCTTTCCAGCAGTTTGAAGCACTGCATACACCTGGGAAGCAGCTGAGCTGGTGAGCACCTGTCTCTGCGGCCCCAGGGAAGTCAAGTCATCAGGAGCGGTGTGCTGCACTCCAGCAGTGACTCAGACATTTCTGAGGCCTTGTCCTGTAAACCCTTCCAGGGCAATACTTACCTTGTGTTACCCAGATAGTTACTTGCTCATTAGTGAATATAAATTCAGGCTTACCCATAGGCCATGAAATAGTAGCAAAAATAAGTCCCTGAAACAGGGAGGGCATGGAGGAGGGGAAACAAGCAGGACCTGCGACTGAGACTTGGGTTTGGGGGAGTGGATCCGCATGCTGAGGCCACCTTACCTTGGGCAAGTCACTTCTCTCCTCTCAGAGCCTCAGTTTTCTCTTTTATAAAGGGAGGAGGTGGCTGGTGCATGATCTCTAGCACTCTGTCCAGCTCTTATTAGTCTGTACTTTCTATAGAAACTAACATTTTCCTATATAACCAATAAGCAATAATAACACTTATGGTTATAACCATCCGTATACACCAATAAGACAGCAAACCCTTAGCATTTGATAGTTTAACTATAAAAAACCCTGATGTGTACACCAGTGACTGAACCCATCTGAGGCAGACCAGCAATAAACGTGTGTGAAATTGGTCAGATCCTAACACAACACAGAATCTTTGGGACCAGGAAGAATTCCTACACAACAGAGGTCAGTTGTCAAAAACAGAAATTCCTAACTAAGACACCAACCCTCAGTGACTTTGACATTTTAACACAATGAAACCCAAATAATAGGCATCAGAACAAGAGGATAGGTTTTCTCCTTGCTGGGGCCACAGATCCAGAACTTTGTTACCTTGGGGGAGATCATGGGAGGAGAGAGAGAGAGAGAGAGAGAGAGAGAGAGAGAGAGAGAGAGAGAGAAAGAGAGAGAGAGAGAGAGAGAGAGAGAGAGAGAGAATATGTTATGCGCTCACACAATTTCTCTTCATAGGTATGGATCAATGAAGAGTTTTCACTAATGCATCTCAGAGACCTGTCCCTGTGGACATGGGATCTGTATGCTTCCTTAGAACACGCCACACAAGCAACCTTTGCATCAGGACAGGAAGTCAGACCAGTCCCACAAGTGGGCCCCATGAGTCAGTCTTGCCCCTTCTGGGGTTTATCTGTGTGGTCACCCTTCCCAAAAAGTATTTCAGGTGGCTTCCAAAAATAATCATCGCTCTGTTTGACAACATCGTACTGCTTCTTAGGGGCATGTGTCCTAAGGATGGAGGCAAGTCGCTAGAGCCTGTGAGATGGAACATCCCATGGAACTCCGCCACGTCCCCAGGACCTTTCCCCACGTGGTGTGGGTACCGCCACCCACGACCCACTCTGATTGGCCCATCACGGCTCCTTCCTTGGAAAATATGGAACAACAAAGGAGGTGCAATGCAGACACTTTGAAAGGGAATTATTTTCTGTTCTTATTGAAACAATTCATTGACAAGAGATTCTTAGATTTTTGTTTGTTCCTTATGCAAGTGGCTGTCTAGTGAACTAGGGAAATTCTGGTCAGTGGTTTGAACTGACTAAGCTAATTAACAGCGGGCTCCTTCACATCCTGAGTGACAAAAAATGGCACATACACACAATCTCCAAAAATTCCTACGTCAACTGGCCTCATGAACTACATCTCCTCTTCACCCAGCACTGTTGGGTCCAATTTTCTGACCTGAGAGCTTCCCGTGCCTGGAGTTATCAGGTGCTAAGAAGAGCAGATCACCCATAAGAAAGTGAAGTTAAACCAGAATTTGAATCTGGGTTTACATGAATATGGCTTAATATTAGAATTCCCATAGTTGCTACTTCTTATTGGTTATAGTAAGCATGACAATTGCTAAAGGGAAAGCAAGTAAATAATCTCATGGGGCATCTATCATGAGTTCAGAAGCAAGGGGAAAGGGAGTCTTTTCTAGAGACACACTGGCCTCCACACTGTGTGCTCTGAAACAGTCACATGGCTACATGGAGAATTCACACTATGAAACTTTCGTTTGTTTCAAGAACTCTGTGGAAATCACTAATTTTGGATTTGCACAATATACATTGTCTCCCATATTTATTCTCGATAAAATAAAAGACAGTTAGGATGCAAGGGTAAAGACTATTCCTTATAAGAACTTCTTAAAAAGCTCAGTACCACAAGATTTAGGGTGCTCTATTTCTGAAAGATTCCTATAGACAAGGGTGTGGATTTATTTCATGTCATTAGGTCTCACTGGGTAGCCCTTCCCAACACAAGGATCCCAGCTCCTGCTTAGTGTTCATATTCCCTCTTAAGTTTTTAGTTTCTCTTAATTACATTGATTTGTCTAAGCTCTCATACCTAACAGGTGTCCACTTATAAAATAAAAGTAAGTCGTGGCATTTTTTTCCTATTATAATTAAGTTAAAGTGTGTGAATAGTAAATTTTTATATTTCCTTTTCTCTCTGAGTGATAGTATTGCCCTGTAAGTTATGGTGTAGCAATGGGCATTTTATTCATTCATGCATGGGCACTAAAATTCATCATGCATTCACTGAGTATTTATATAATGCTAATGACATCACTTCAATGAGCTGTCTTTTAAAGGCTCTCCTCACAAGAGTTGCTCATTTTACATCAAGAGGAATGTTAAATTTATTTTGGTGATCACTAAAGAATGATCTTTGGATGAGAAGGCCCCACAGACAGACTCCCTGTAAACTCAGAAATGTAGAGAGGGGAGCATTGACTTCCGAAAAAACAGGACTCCATGAAAAATGTCTCCAAAAACTATGACTCATTGTAAGATGTGTGGACAAGGACGTGGACTAGAATGAAGAACTAGAATAAACACAGATGATGCTCTGTAAATCTCTGCTGTGAGGCCTCCCAAAGGACAGTCTCCTACAGACGGTCTGAGGGAAAACTCCATGTCCGAAGGATTTGGGGAAGTCTGCTAGTCTGGTTCTTAGAGATTTCAGTGTGCGCTACCATGTTAGAACTATGAGCGTGACACTCCCAGACACTTGCTCAGCTGCTGTGACTTTTATATCCACATTTAAACAGTGAATCCCTCACTTACATTCCACCAACACACTTAATTTCTCTCCACTCTGAAAACCTTACTTCTGCTTGCCTACAGTGCTTTGAGCTGATAGTTCTGCTCACTGCTCTTGCCTGATCCTCTTATTTAAAAAAAAGGTAACGTAACATCTCAGGCTATTTCAGCAAATGCTTGTTTTCATAAATGGCCATAAGCCTCTGTTGTGTTTGTCCGCATCAGCGGGGGACCGTCAGGGTCCTCTTCCTTGCTTTGGTTACTGGAGCCCGGCACACACTGACCGCTGTCTCTGGAGTCCCTCCTGGGCCAGGACAGCTTCACTCCTGCACATTACGTCTTATAACTGAGACAGAAAAAATTCAAACACATATTCTTCTATGCATCAAGTAAGACCGGGTATTTCAGGGTCCTCTCCTCTGAAGGACCCCGCCAAGGGGGCTGTCGTTGCCCTGATGCCCTCCCAGTCTAGCCCACCCCTGCCCGTGCCCCGCTGCTCACCATCTGCTCACTCCCAGGGACCAGCGCCGGCGCCCACAGGCCGCCCTGAGAGGCTGGAGCGTGGGGTGCTTCGGGGAGAGGACAGAGAGAAACGGCCCACACATAAGAGGGGCTGCATCACTGTGGCCCTGGGGTCCTTCGAAGCTGCGGTTGGAAATTCATGACAATGTTCCTGAATGCTGATCCATAAAAGCAAACAGTAAACCAGTGAACAAGCAGCTTGTTATGAATAAAGCCCCTGAAGCTGTGCTGAAGGAAGTTTCTTAGATATTTTGGAAGGAAAATAACAGTCTTAACAATACTGCCTTTCTATTCCTAAAATAAATAAAGCAATGGAATTTCCAAACCTCAACTTATTTGGAAACCTAACTCTCTGATCTGTGCTCAGTGACCCACAACCCCTCCATGTCTAAACACTGCTGCACAGCACTGGAGTTGATAATGGCCCCCCATGAGGCTGTGGCTACTACACAGCAGGGGTACCTTCTGCTGAACCAACGGGCGATGCAGAATCAGGCACTGATGCAGTCTGACGGCTCCCACTCAGCAGATGCTACAAGATGCCCATAACTTCAATACTGCTGGAATATGTTCTGTATGACCACTAGACTTTTCTGTACTCAGTGTTGGGATGAGGATGCCCCCCCACCTGCATGGCCCCTGAAACTCTAGAACAGGAAGGTGATTCTAACAGTGTGCATGTAGCGTCCAACATTAATTCACCTGCAAGCCATGTTGGGAAGTAACTTCTGAGAGTTGCTCTGCCACTAACCCAGGAACAGCCACTTGCAAGGCAGCCTCCTCGGGGCTGTGCAGGGAGGGAGGGAGGGACTTTGGCACAGGAAGCCCAGTCAGCCATATGGGCCTGAGTGGTCCCCATGGTGAAAGCAGTGCTCCAGTATCCACCTCCCAGAATCATCAGGGCGGCCCTGACCTTAGGGAGACAGGATCTGGTCCTTAAAATCATTCACTTGGGAAAAAAACAAAAACTTAGTTTTGAAACACCACATCTACATTGAATGCTTCTATCTTAGGTTCTAGAAAAGTGGGGTTTCACTGTTAGAAGCATGTGATCTAAAACCCTGTGTTACCCTGGAGTTCATGCCAGAGGGGCCCTTCCTTTGTCAAATGCCTTTATTTCCGCAGGCAGTTCTTCCATCCCAGGACGCTGTCAGGTTTTATCAAACTCCCCCTTGCACTGACTGGACACAGTAGTCCTGGACCTCCTAACCACAGGTGCCACGCCACGCAAGCAACCTTTGCATCAGGGCAGGAGGTCTTACCAGTCCCATGCGTCAGCCTTGCCCCTGCTGGAGGTACTGTCCTCCCCGGGTCTCTGGTGTGAGCTTCCAGATCTCACAATTATTCTGCCAGTTTCTCTCAGTTTTAGTCACAAGAATGTGAAACGTAATTCAGTTCAAGGATTTTGATAGGATTCCAGACATTCCTGAACAAGCAGAGCCTTGATCCCCCTCAATTCTGATAGCCCTAGACCATGTGAGGCAAGCCCTGGAAATAAAAGGTATTGCGGACTGTAAATTATAATCGTCGCCTCCAAGGTATCATCACATCAGGTAAAGACCTCAGGGCCGTGGAGCCTACCGAATTCAGACTCCGCCACAGCGTCCTGTCTCACCCATCTCAGGCTGCTGAAGTAAAATATCAGACTGGGTGGTTTAAGCAACAGGAATCTATTTCTCACAGTGTCGAGGGATAGGAAGTCCAAGATCAAGACACCGGTGATTCAGTTTCTGGCAAGATCCTCTTCCTGGCTTGGAGACCGCCACGTTTCCCTGCTTCCAGCCATGGTGGAGTCAGCACCAGGGTCTCCTCTTCTTATAAGCACGGCAGCCTTAGCAGCGTAGGGCCTACCTTCATGATTGTTTTAAACTTAAGCGCCCCTCTAAACACAGTCATATCAGAGAGTAGGGCTTCAACATGACATTTGAATGGACATAATTCAGTCTGTACCACCTCTTAACAGTGTGTGACTCTGGACACCTTATACACCATGTCTAAGCCTTGTTTTTTGACTTGTAAATGTACATTATATTTCATGGAGTCACTATGAGACTTAAATGATGTAATACAGATTAAAAGCTCCCAGAAAACACTGGAAACTTCTGGGTGTTGAGAAATAAATTATGGTTATTAGTATGACCACTGTAATTTTATGAGGATGTTAGTCAATCTGCTGGCCCCTGCTGCGGTCTCCTCCCAGCGCAGTCTGCAGGCCAGATGCCCCAGAGCCCCAGTGACATGGGCCCCTCCTCCCCAACAGGATCCAGAGTGACAGCAGTGCCTTAAATTCCACCCTGGCTTGGCCTGCCTCTGCCAAGAGCCAGGCACCCCATAAAGTCCAAGCAGCTCTCCTAGGGAATGAAGCAACGACTGATCTGCTGGAAAGGATGTTATTTGAACAAGATAGTAGAGATGAATCACACTGTAAGTGTTTAAGCAATATTGTTCAAGAGCGACAGTCGAGCAAAGACTCACAGGCACACGGTGCTCCACTTTTCATGGCTTTGGACACCTGGCCCTGAATTCCGGGATGTGATAACCCTGACATTGCCTCCCAGTTCTTATCACAGGCTCCTATCACGGTGAGAGATATGGAAAATCACCCCCAAAATATTCAGTCCTCTATCCCCAGGGCTGTTGTCAACCTCACACCTGGATTAAGCCAGACATTCGAGACTCCTTACCTCAACTACAGGGCCCTGACTTCTCTTAGAGTCACCTCCACTGACCTGTGCCTGGCACCATCCCATCACGTTCACAGAAGAAGGTTATATGCACATGTTTTAACGTTATGGTTGCATTTTCTGTAAGAATTTCAAAGATTTTATTAAGTTATATCACGAGGACTTAATGGAAACTTTCAAGTTCTCCAAAAAATAAATATGCTCCTCCTAAGCAACCCATTTTATTTGTATTATTAAAACCATAGATCATGTAATGGCTTATATTTCTCCCCTTTGGCTACTAGAAAATGCAAAATAAAGTGTGTATTCCATCTCTTGTAAGTGCCTATGAGCTTTGCAAAGCATTCAGGGTTATGACCTTGTGATTAGATATACCTTTTTTTTCCTTCTCAAATTACATCACTTAAAATTTTAGATCTCTCCATCCTCTCTACCTTGTGTGAACCCCGCCAAATCTTTTTCTTTTCCCAGTTTTATTGAGATACAATTTCCAGTCCTTTTGAAATGAAGTGGGTGCAAAGGATAAAACTAAGCCTCCCAAAAATGATTTTCAAAGCATCCCTCACAGACAGCGATTCTCTACAGCAGTACCTCAAGCAAATGTCCATTCTGATTAGTCATCTGGATCTTCACCGAGAATGCTCTCCACTTCCACAGTCAGCTTTGAGAATTCCAAGGCAATACTTGAAGTGAAGGGTCTCTCTTTGTTTTTAGCCAAGAAGAGGGGACCCAAAGTCCTTCCCACCTCCTGGGGATGCCCATGCTCTCACCTGGTACAGTGAGCAAATCATTGAGGTTCCTTCTTCTTGTTGATTTTCTTGCATTTATTACCAAATTTTGCAAAAGACAGACACAATTTTCAGCAATTATTCTAAATATGCCTAAATTTAATTAAGTTGGACTACACAAGATAGGAATGTTTATGTGGTCTGCTGAATTTCAAGAGTGCTGGTTATTTAAATATTCCTTCAGTGAACACTACAGTTGCAATTCCTAATTTAAAGTCCTCACATCTCTGGAATATGTTTAATGAGAATGTTTGAAAAGAACTGGGTCTTTTTTTTAAGATTCTCAACTTACTTCAATAGGTGTCACATAGTATCATCTCTAAAGTCAGTTTTTAATGTCACACAAACCAAATAACTTAGACTTCAAAGACTGAAATTTCAAGTAATTAGTGACAATATTCTTCAGCAATTAATGCACACATTCGTATGTCTTCTGAAATTTGATTCAAGGGCAGGACAAAGGTAGTGTGAATCCCGAATGAACTTCAATCTGGGAAAAATACTGGTGTGTGTGTGTGTGTGTGTGTGTGTGTGTGTGTGTACACAAGAGCCTGTTTGCACATCTATGGGGTGTGTGTGTGTGTGTGTGTGTGTGTGTACACACAAGAGCCTGTTTGCACATCTATGGGATGTTTATTATCAGGAACAGAGTGGTCAGTCACAGGAGCACGGGCGCAGGGGAGGGGAGAAGAACAAACACCCATTCGCTCCTTTCCTCAGTTCCTGGTATGTAATTGGTTGGGCATCCACCAGTCACCATAGAGGCACACCACAGAGTTCTCCCAGTGCTAAGGGTGGGGAAATAGCCAGGAGAGATGAGGGGAGAGAGAGTGGTGTGAGTGTGGGTACTCCCTAGAGAGCAGAGAAGGGAAGCCTGGAGGGAGAACTAGAAGACAATGGTGGCTGGTGGAGGGAAGCCGTGTGGCCCCAGGGCTAGAAGAGGATTAAGCCCTTGCTGGGGAGCAGGTGCTTAGCAGCACTGGAGCCAGGAGAGACTGACCCCTACTGCCGTGAGAATAAATGTGTTAGGACTCCTCTTTAAACCAGCTTCTTGCCCTTGCCTTTATTTGGTCCCACTGAATTCACAGAGAACTTTCTCCGGGCGGGGAACCCCTCTCATGGATCAACACAGAATCTGAGCAGCTGCCTCCTGTTGGTACCAAGTGTCCACTGATGTTGCTTCATGACAATTTGTAACCCTGTTTTTCTTCCTCCCCACACCACGCATGCATGTTGGAAAATCTGCACCCCAAACCCATGATCCTGCAGGGGAGCAGAATATGCCACTCAAAATTGGCATAAAGATTATTTTGGACTGATTATTTTTGAGAAGCTACAGAAACAGGAGAACCTCTGCAAACAGGTTTCCCTTTTGTGAGGGAAATTTACATTGATAAGGGAAATCTCCATTTCAAAGGGATTCTGCCTCTAGGTCCCAGGAAGAGAAGGAAGACTAGCTCACTGGGGGCTCAGATCAATGGAGAAGGCAGGGGCTGAAATCTGCCTAGCCTGACCCTAGTTTAGGGGCTTTGCCTGATACCCTCCCTCCCCTGCCCTCCTTGGTCTTCGGCTTCAGATGATATTTAGGTGATGCTTGGGCTGTAGGGGAAGTTGAAATTTTATGGCCAAGATCCTCAGCATTCCTGATTCTACTGTTGCTCATTGTGTACATACTTAGCCTGCTTCCATGCCCATTGTCAGTGAGCTGTGTACTGGCTGAAAGAACTGCCCAGAGTGAACTTTCAATCATGGAAGTATTGACTGGGGGAAGGGCAGAAGGGAGCAGGAAGCAGAAGTAGTTGAGAATAATCAAGGCCCAAAAAACCCAGAAAGAAACTTTGGCCTTCCCCTACCAACTGCATTGAAAGAATTTAGATGGAGGAACTGCCCCAGGAAGAGAGCCAGCACCATATTTAGCTATATTATAATGTAAACTGGGTGTGGTAGACTGGGATATGGCCAAGTCTGTTAAAATCACCCCTCATTGTTTCTGAGTGGCCCATCAAACATAAACATTCACTCTTTTTGTATTCCTGTGAATTGCTACCCTTTTCCTTTGAAAACTCAGACCCCTACCCACTTCTACTGGTTCAGGATGACATAAATGCCTCATTCTCCCTGTCTTTGGAACCCATATCTATGGCTTCCTTTTACAAATGTAATCAACTTTTTTTTTTTTATTTCTCATGTTAATCTGTCTCCTGTCAATCTGATTCTTAGACCAGCTGAAAGAACCTCGACGGGTAGAGGAAATTTCTTCCTCCTCAACAAGAGCCAGACATGAGCAGGAAAGAAAGTTGGGGACTTTGGCAGGTGTTTACATGCAGCTGGATGCCTATAGTCTACGCATTCCATGTAATATGTTCTTTCAGGGTGTGGGGAATGAGTATGTAGAACAGACCAGCCCAAACTGGCTGGTTCCAACGTGGAGGAGAAGTTGACCCAAACTCCACCCCAAAATATATCATACATTCATTAGCACAGCAAAAATCACACCCCTCCATCATTAACATAGTAAAAATCATACCTCCTTGTGCCATGACAGTTCCAATGAGCACAACACAGCCCAAAACTCCCCCTTCCAATGTGAGGGTGAAGCAAGCCCCAACTCCAAGAAGACCCGCCTCTTCCCTCTTCCCACCTATCCCCACTTAGAAAATATTCACATCCCTTTACATAAAAGTCTCCCCATTGTTTCCTGGAGGCAACCCCCTTTGGGTCTGTCTGCCCATGCTTAATTCTCAGGCATATACTCTCGCTTTCCTCTAAAATCTCACTCTCCAAATAAATTCCTAAGGCTCAACTGCTTTTGTGTCCATTCTTGAATTCTTTCTCACAATGAGACCAAGGGCCCATCTCCGGTAACAATGTCACTCTGATTTTCACTCCTCTCTTCATTTCTAGCACCTGGGGGATTTTACTTATTTTTTTTTCCTTTCAAATTAAGCTACATATTTCAAAAACAAAAAATATATACTTATTTACCCAACACTTTGTGTTTGCAGTAGTAGTTTCAAGAATCCCAACATTGTGTGCCATGTTGACAGAAGCCCTTGTATTTTCCATTGATACTTCAGCATATAACACAGACACTGGCATTTAGTAGGACTAACAAATCTGTTGAATTATCAACTCACTCATTAACTTGTTACACGAGCATATATTTATATAATTGGAATCCTGCACTTGTAGCTTTGTATCTTGTTTCCAGCATGGGCTTCTTGATGTGTGATGAAAGCTGTCTGCCCAGACTCACTCTCCATATAATTGAACTATTTGATTCCCACAGAGTCCCTCCTGGAAATGAACTGGCCTCTGGGGATAATGAATAGAGGACAGAAGAACATACAAATGAACTGCATCAGGCCAAACTTGAAGTTTGCCCCAAGGCCCACATAACCCATAAAATGTCATTCAGCTAATCAGAACAGCTCTGTCAACGATTAGAGGGATTGTTTTAAAAAACAGCAAGCCTATCACACTCACATATCCTACCCATTAGCCTAGCACCCTGAGGACCACTGCTAGTATTGCCCAACTAATACGCTGTCCCCATGGTACAAGGTCAGCTTTCTAGACCCAGATAGGACACCCAAACTTCTCTGGCTTCAATCCCTCCTCTCTGAGTTCCAGGCTCCAACTTGCTGCTTGGTAAAACCAGGTGGATCATTCAAAGGTTCCTCAAACTGAACTCATCCAAAACTGGGCTCCTTAATATGCTACCCCCACCTTCTCAGCATCAACAAATATCAATCCTGTTCACCTAGCTGCTAAGACTGAAGGCCATGCAGTCAACCTGTACCCCTTGCTCTCTTTCATGCCTCAATCTGATCCATCAGCAAAGCTTCCTGGCCTGGCCTTCAGAACATTCTGTTACCTCTAATCCTGACACTGGTCGCCCCAATTCTTGAGTTTTGCACATTTCCAGCCCAAGATGTGCATGGTCTATAGTTGAGAAATGTCATTCTCCCTGGAACACTGTCAGAGTATTATCTCTTTGGGGCAAGTCAATTTGTGGTCCATGCCTTTAAACCTAGGGCCCAGTGGGGCACCTCATGGCAAATAACTAAAGAAAGTGAAATGACAACTGGGCACAGCTCATGCTCAAGCTAATAAAACCTGAGAGTCTTGACAATGTGAATTGTACTGAGGGTCAAGGAATCCTCCACCCAATTGTGTTCAGGAAAACAACTGACTACAAAGAATTGGTCTTCCTGATATAATTTAGAGATGAGGTTCACCGATGCCCCCTTACTTATAAACCCTCCAAATTCCTATTCTTGCCTCATAAATGATTAGCTGAACTGTTCCCTACTGATCAATTAGAACAAAATGCATGTTAAGTCTCTTCAGGCCCCTGAACCATGGGTCACCCTCAGCCTGAACAGCTGGTAGTCCCCTGAGGACAGGCTGGCCTGACAGGATGCTGTTTGACTTACTACCCAATCACCCCCTCTCCCCACCCTGTCCACACACCCAGTACTCTCTGCCTTGCCTATTGCCCTCTACTGAAGAAGTCCTGCTTGGCTGACCAGAAGACACTTTCAGCTCCTGTGTTTGCAGGGTTTGTGCCCATTACAATGCTCCCTCTCCCCTTTGCAATGATCCTTTTGAATAAAAATATCTCCTTACTAATTTGGATATATATTTTTTTTATTTGATGGTCAACACCTTGCTGATAGATCAGGATGTACCTGGCAATTGTCATAGTCAGGATTTTCTCTCGCTGTCCTGAGCCATAGCCACCCTGTCCTTGTCCACCCACGTCCAGTAGCTGGAGGTCTCTGCCTCCCCTCCCCATTATCCATTTCAGTGGGAGCAGCTGCCATTATTAGGACTTTCTCTTTACACTAAGCAAAAATTTGCCACTTGTATATTCTATCATGAAAACCATCTGAAGCTATGCAGAATAAATCTCATCCCTTTCTCATGAAATAAATACTCAGTACATTTCTCCTTTGAAACTTCAACATCTGCTCTTCTCTAGGTTAAATGATTATGCCAAAGAAATAAATTTGTCATACCATCTCTAAATCCTGGTATCCACCCAGAATGGAATGTTCCTCTCTATGACTACTGCTGAAAAAATTTAAAAGTTAAAATATCAACAATGTAAAGCAAAGGATAATATTTCACAAAAGGAAAATATACATCAAAATAAATTAGAACAACTCCAAAGAGCAATAGACTTGAAAATCAAAGCCACCCATGAGGAAGAACTTTGTTGGAACTGAATGGGCAGGTGGGGACAGGTCTCCCCCACTTGGAAGCCAAGAGCAGTTTCCAGAAGCAAAGAATAATGATCACTCCCTAGAGGAAGCAGATAAGTACATGCTATGCATCAGGCATGCTAAAGTGGTGAATTCCTGGAAACTCAGGATTAATAAGGTGCCAGAAGGTGAAAACAACTGAAGAGAGAGAAATAATAAAAGAGCAATGTTAGATAATGCTAGCCTAGAAAAGTGATCACCAGCCAAATGGACAGGAATTACCAACACCACTACAGGCTGGACTCAGACACTTTGAAATCACATCCAGTAAACTCCCCAGTGATGAAATCAAGATACCAGAGCAGTCAGAGAATTCTATGGACATGGAACACCCAGCAGCCGTTGGAGCTTAAAGAAATGGCTTTTTTTGTACCAGGACTCCTACTTGTTAGAGATTTTTTTTTTAACTTTAAAGAAAAAATGAAGATCCTTTAATCCACAGGACAGAAAGGCAGTCTGCCTCAAATTTCCTCCTGGAGACTGAAGGAGAGAGCTGCAGGGAGGAGCCAGCCACAGCCGGATGAAAGGTAGTCAGCACTGCAAATACCCGCCTTCCAGCGTGCTGGCTGTTCTTTTGAAGCAGAAGAAAAGTATCTCAGTATCTGGACGACATGAGAAAAATCTGTAAACACACTCCCTACAGCTGAAAGAATCATTACAGAACAGTAATAGAGACCTGAGAGCAGAGTACCTAGAGAAAACAATGACAACCAGAAAAGAGGTGAGAATATGCAGATGAATCACTGAGACTGCTTCCAGGCAGCACATACAGTCTCCTGAGACCATCATACCCACTGGGCCAAGGAGCTGGGTAAACTGAAACACCAGAGCTGGGCTTGTGGTGGTGTTTCACATGCTCACCATTAGAGCTGTGGGTGCAGAGTGACCCACATGGCCCAACTCCAGAAGGAGAGGAGCCTTCTAGGGGAGAAGAGATGCCTCCACGGTGGCACAGTGGCTGGCAAGCAGGAGGCATTGGCTTTAATGGCCTCGATTTCCAGAACACGAGCCAGTCCACTGTGTGGGCCTTAACTAAGGGCATTGTGCTTGCCCTCCAAAGGCAGCAGAGCAGGGAAAAGCTACCAAAGATCAGGAAACCAGGAGCACAGCTGGGGAACAAAGGGATCCCCCAGAGACCCAGAGGTCAGTGGCCAGACTATAAACAGAGAGAGACTCTAACAGTTCAGAAAGCTGGCCACTGGAATATAAAACTCCAAAAAAAACCTTGTGACACTGGTGTTCAGATCCCAGGCCCTACTAAAGAGAAAACCCTGATCAATCACTGAAAACATCTGAAGCTAGTGGGAACCAAGTCCATTTAGGCAGGAGAGTGGTGCAGATGCACAGGGAGATAACACCACATACCACCCACCAGGTGGTTGAAGTTTGAAAGTGATAATACCAAGTGCTGATGAGGAAGTGTAGCACCTGGGACTCTTGTACATTGTTGACAGAAGTAGGAGGTGGTACTAACCCTTTGATAATTGTCATTTTCTTGTGACTTTAAACACAGACCTACTATGTGATCCCCTCCTTGTAACTCACCTAAGAACCATATGCCCATGAAAAGACTGGTTCGGAAATGTTCATGACACTGTGTTCATTATAGTCCAAATTGGGAGGGAGTCACACATCCCCAGCAGGGGAATGGATTTACAGACTGTAGTATATTGTACAATAGAACACTACTCAGCAAGAAAAGGAACCGAAATACATGGAGGAATCTCAAATACATTGTGTGGAGTCAAAGAGGCCAGACACAAAACATCTCACATTTCATGACACCACTTCCATGAAGCCTAGGAACAGGCAAAAGTTATCCACAGAAAAGGAAGCCAGAGAACACGTTTCTCTGGCAAGTGGAGTGGGTCAGGAATGAAATGGTAATGTGCGTGCAGGAATTTTCTAGGGTGATGGTTAGGTGCATGTACATAACCATCAAAACAAGCTGGGTAATTAAGATCTGTGTGCTTTACTGTGTGTGAATCATGCCACAGTAAAAGCTTGATCAGAATATAGAAGCAAATAAAATTCATTCTGAAAACATACCCAGAGAACAGCCAGGGGAAAGTGTTGCATTGCATAGTGGAAAACTACAGGACTAAGACAAGATGGGCTGTGCAGGAGGACTGTCCCAATGAACGCCCTGTCACTGTCAGCTCCTGGAAGGATGCCGACGCTGGAGAGCACAGGACATCACACGTGGACAGCTGGCACAAAGTGGACCTCTTCAATGTCTGTTACTGTTAATACAAAGATGCAATGGTATCAATGACAAGTAACAGTGAAAGTGACATTTTTTTGGACATAATAAAATGCTAGAAAAAAAATCACATCTAAAGACATCTCGTCTCATACAAAGAAAGGGATACTATCCAATAGAGTAATAAACATAGGAATAAAAAGTGACAGCATAGGGACACAGGAAGATCCTAACTCACCTTCTTACACTGACCATTGGATCTCTACTACATACAGAACAAGTTTCTCTGAAAAAGACCTGAGAAGTAGCTGAGCAGCTCCTTCACCACAAGTGACAGGCAGAGATGCAGATTTGCCAAAACCCACCCCTGGCATCCAAAAGCAGGAGGGATCTCACAAATCTGGAGCTGCTCCCTGAGGAGCAAGGGGTTTGTGCCCCCCATCAGGCACCCAACCCTTAGGACCTGCACTGAGAGATAAGCCCCTAAACCTCTGCTTAGAAAACCAATGGGGCTCATGACCAGGAGACCCGAAGGGCTGGAGGGAACTGAATCACTGCTTGTAAAGGGCTCATGCACAGACTCACACACCTGGGTCCCCTCTCCCCCCACCGCCCAGCAGCCCCATGTGAGCAGCAAAGACAGGAAAAGCACCGGGATTCCGTGAAGGAGACTCACTTATTAATCTTCTTAATGCATCTGTGCAGAGACAGGCCAGCAGAGACTGTCTGGGTCCAGCTTTTTGCTCTCCCTTTACCTTGCTAGTGCCAGAAGATACACTAGTGCCTGAACTCTCCCACTGCCCCCCTAAAGCTGGGGTGCACCCTGCCCTGTGCTCTCTAGCTGTACCCCTAAAGCTGGGCACCCAGGGGATGTCACTGACTGCCTGGCCTTGGTGGCCAGCATGTATTGCATTTTTGGAACTATGGATCTGAAGCAATGGGAGAATCTTTCTTGGCTGAAACACACCCCGACTTTCTGTAAAAGAATCCTACTTACCTGTCCTGAAGCCTCCACCTGAGGGGCGGGAGTCTCTACAGGCTACAGAGGTGCTCTCAGGGAAGGTAGCCAGGGGATATTTCTGCTTTCCCTTGGCCTCACCACAGCTCACCAGAACATCTCAGAAAGTAGCTCACATACATGTCTGCACCCCTGACTTTTCCAACTATCACACATGGGTCACCTCTCGATCTCCTGGTCTGGAGGCCAGCAGGGTATTTACGATCATGATCCCACAGGACTCTATATACTTGCATACTACAAAAGCTGCTACCTGAGAGTCTGGCTTCAATAAGCCTGAAACTAGGTGCTGAATTAGACCCCTGCCTTGGGGACAATGACATGTCTTGGCCACCCTCAAGAATTAAGAACAGCACTACCTTAGGATCCAGAAACTCCACTTCTTGGTATTTATCTGAAGAAAACCAAAACACTAATTCAAAAAGATATCTGCACCTCCATGTTCACTGCAGCACTATTTACAATAGCCAAGACAGAGAATCAACTTAATAGTGTCCACAGATGAATGAATAAAGACATTTAATATGTGTGTGCATGCACACACACACACACACACACACACACACACACATGCACACACATCCACAGGAATTCCACTCAGCCCCTAAAAATAATGAAATCTTGCATTTGTGACAAGAAGAATGGATTTAGAGGGTACTAATTAACTGAAATAACTCAAGACAATGAAAGGCAAATATCATATGATTCCACTTATATGTGGAATCTAAAAAACAAAACAGACAAAAACAAAAACAAAAAATAAAATTCTTAGATCTTGAGAGTGGAATGGTTGTTGCCAGAGGGAAGGGTGGATGAGTGGTGGGTGAAACAGGTGAAGGGGACTAAGAGGTACAAACTTCCAGTTATAAAATAAATCATGGGAGGGGCAGAGCCAAGATGGCAGCGTGAGTAGGACAGTGGGAATCTCCTCCCAAAAACATATATATTTTTGAAAATACAACAAATACAACTATCCCTAAAAGAGAGACCAGAAGACACAGGACAACAGCCAGACTACATCCACACCTGTGAGAACCCAGCGCCTGGTGAAAGGGGTAAGATACAAGCTGCAGCCCGGTGAGACGCGAGGCCCCTCACCCCGAGGGGAGGAGTCAGAGTGGAGAGGGAGAGGGAGCCCAGGACTGCTAAACACCCAGCCGCAGCCATGCACACCAGAGCGCAGACACACAGTGCATGTGTGGGATGCTGGAAACTAGGGAAGCAGGACAGTAAGACCTGTGAGTGGGTCCCGAAGCTGGCGCTCCTGGGACAAAGAAAAGTGGGTGCTTTTTGAAAGTCTTAAAGGGACAGGGACCCCACAACTGGACAGAAGCATTCCGGGTCACAGTCCAGCAGCTGGAAATTCCAGGGAACTCCGGGTGCACTAACCCCCTGGGCAGCAGCTCTGAGACCCCTCATGGAGGTAAACAGCCAAACAGCCCCCAGTCCATAACCCCTCTGGGGCCCCACCATAGCAGAGCAACTGCCTGAGGCTGGTCACGCGCACAGCAAGGGAGCATCCTCCATACCACCCGGCAAGATACAGAGACCCAGTCTACACGCAATTGCCCAACACAAGCCACTAGGGGTCGCAGTTGTCCCAGTAAAGAAAGGCCAGAAGCAATTGGAAAAAGTCTAGGGTCTCCCAGCTGACAGACGCATCAATAGCTCACCACTGCACCTATCAATATGAAAAGGCAAAAAATTTGATCCAGACAGCTTCGACATCTTCTACATCTTCCCCTGAGAGGGAACCTGGGGAGATAGATTTAACCAGTCTTCCAGAAAAAGAATTCAAAACAAAAGTCATAACCATGCTGATGGACTTGCAGAGAAATATGCAAGAACTAAGGAGGGAGAATACAGAAATAAAACAATCTACGGAAGGACTTCAAAACAGAATGGACGAGACACAAGAGACCATAAATGGACTAGAAAACAGAGAACAGGAACACAGAGAAGCTGATGCAGAGAGAGATAAAAGGATCTCCAGGAATGAAAGAATTTTAAGAGAACTGTGTGACCAATCGAAATGGAACAATATCCACATTATAGGGGTACCAGAAGAAGAGAGAGAAAAGGGGATAGAAAGTGTCTTTGAAGAAATAATTGCTGAAAACTTCCCCAAACTAGGGGAGGAAATGGCCTCTCAGACCACAGAGGTACACAGAACTCCTATAACAAGGGATCCAAGGAGGGCAACACCAAGACACATAATAATTAAAATGGCAAAGATCAAAGACAAGGACAATGTATTAAAGGCAGCCAAAGAGAAAAAAAAGGTCACCTACAAAGGAAAACCCATCAGGCTATCATCAGACTTCCCAATAGAAACCTTACAGGCCAGAAGAGAATGGCATGATATACTTAATGCAATGAAACAGAAGGGCCTTGAACCAAGAATACTGTATCCAGAAAGATTATCATTTAAATATGAAGGATGGATTAAACAATTCCCAGACAAGCAAAAGTTGAGGGAATTTGCCTCCCACAAACCACCTCTACAGGGCATCTTACAGGGACTGCTCTATATGGGAGCACTCCTAAAAAGAGCACAGAACAAAACACCCAACATATGAAGAATGGAGGAGGAGGAATAAGAAGGGAGAGAAATAAAGAATCATCAGACTGTGTTTATAATAGCTCAGTAAGTGAGTTAAGTTAGACAGTACGATAGGAAAGAAGCTAACCTTGAACCTTTGGTAACCACAAACTTAGAGCCTGCAATGGCAACAAGTACATACCTTTCTATGTTCACCCTAAATGTAAATGGACTGAATGCACCAATAAAAAGACACAGAGTAATAGAATGGATAAAAAAGCAAGACCCATCCATATGCTGCTTACAAGAGACTCACCTCAAACCCAAAGACATGCACAGACTTAAAGTCAAGGGATGGAAAAAGATATTTCATGCAAACAACAGAGAGAAAAAAGCAGGTGTTGCAATACTGGTATCAGACAAAATAGACTTCAAAATAAAGAAGGTAACAAAAGATAAAGAAGGACATTACATAATGATAAAGGGCTCTGTCCAACAAGAGTATATAATCATTATAAATATATATGCACCCAATACAGTAGCACCAACATATGTGAAAGAAATACTAACAGAATTAAAGGAGGAAAGAGAATGCAATGCATTCATTTTGGGAGACTTCAACACACCACTCACTCCAAAGGACAGATCAACCAGACAGAAAGTTAAGTAAGGACACAGAAAGCACTGAACAACACACTAGAACAGATGGACCTAATAAACATCTACAGAACTCTACATCCAAAAGCAACAGGATACACATTCTTCTCAAGTGCACATGGAATATTCTCCAGAATAGACCACATACTAGGCCACAAAAAGAGCCTCAGTAAATTCCAAAAGATTGAAATCCTACAAACGAACTTTTCAGACCACAAAGGCATAAAACTAGAAATAAATAGTAGAAAGAAAGCAAAAAGGCTCACAAACACATGGAGGCTTAACAACATGCTCCTAAATAATCAATGGAACAATGACCAAATTAAAATGGAGATCCAGCAATATATGGAAACAAACGACAACAACAACACAAAGTCCCAACTACTGTGGGATACAGCAAAAGCAGTCTTAAAAGGAAAGTATATAGCAATCCAGGAATATTTAAAGAAGGAAGAACAATCCCAAATGAATGGTCTAATGTCAGAATTATCAAAATTGGAAAAAGAAGAACAAATGAGACCCAAGGTCAGCAGAAGGAGGGACATAATAAAGATCAGAGAAGAAATAAATAAAATTGAGAAGAATAAAACAATAGAAAAAATCAATGAAACCAAGAGCTGGTTCTTCGAGAAAATAAACAAAATAGATAAGCCTCTAGCCAGACTTATTAAGAGAAAAAGAGAGTCAACACACATCAACAGATTCAGAAATGAGAAAGGAAAAATCATGACAGACCCCACAAAAATACAAAGAATTATTAGAGAGTACTATGAAAACCTATATGCTAACAAGCTGGGAAACCTAGGAGAAACGGACAACTTCCTAGAAAAATACAACCTTCCAAGACTGACCCAGAAAGAAACAGAATATCTAAACAGACCAATTACCAGCAACGAAATTGAAGCGGTAATCAAAAAACTACCAAAGAACAAAACCCCTGGGCCAGATGGATTTACCTCGGAATTTTAGCAGACATACAGAGAAGACATAATACCCATTTCTCCTTAAAGTTCTCCAAAAAGTAGAAGAGGAGGGAATACTCCCAAACTCATTCTATGAAGCCAACATCACCCTAATACCAAAACAAGGCAAAAACCCCACCAAAAAAGAAAACTACAGACCAATAGCCCTGATGAACGTAGATGCAAAAATACTCAACAAAATATTAGCAAACCGAATTCAAAAATACATGAAAAGGATCATACACCATGACCAAGTGGGACTCATCCCAGGGATGCAAGGATGGTACAACATTCGAAAATCCATCAACATCATCCACCACATCAACAAAAAGAAAGACAAAAACCACATGATCATCTCCATAGATGCTGAAAAAGCATTCCACAAAATTCAACATTCATTCCTGATAAAAACTCTCAACAAAATTGGTATAGAGGGCAAGTACCTCAACATAATAAAGACCATATATGATAAACCCACAGCCAACATCATACTGAACAGAGAGAAGCTGAAAGCTTTTCCTCTGTGATTGGGAACAAGACGGATGCCCACTATCCCCACTGTTATTCAACATACTACTGGAGGTCCTAGCCATGGCAAGTAGACAAAACAAAGAAATACAAGGAATCCAGATAGGTAAAGAAGAAGTTAAACTGTCACTATTTGCAGATGACATGATATTGTACATAAAAAACCCTAAAGACTCCACTCCGAAACTACTAGAGCTAATATCAGAATTCAGCAAAGTTGCAGGATACAAATTAACACCAAGAAATCTGTGGCTTTCCTATACACTAACAATAAACGAATAGAAAGAGAAATCAGGAAGACAATTCCATTCACAATTGCATCAAAAAGAATAAAATACCTAGGAATAAACCTAACCAAGGAAGTGAAAGACCTATACCCAGAAAACTATAAGACACTCTTAAGAGAAATCAAAGAGGTCACTAACAAATGGAAACTCATCCCATGCTCCTGGCTAGGAAGAATTAATATCGTCAAAATGGCTATCCTGCCCAAAGCAATATACAGATTCAATGCAATCCCTATCAAACTACCAACAGCATTCTTCAATAAACTGAAACAAATAGTTCAAAAATTCATAAGGAAACACCAAAGACCTCAAATAGCTAAAGCAGTTCTGAGAAGGAAGAATAAAGTGGGGCGGATCTCACTCCCCAACTTCAAGCTCTACTACAAAGCCACAGTAATCAAGACAATTTGGTCCTGGCACAAGAACAGAGCCACAGACCAATGGAACACAATAGAGACACTAAGCAATAACCCAAACATATATGGTCAACTAATATTCGATAAAGGGGCCATGGACATACAATGGGGAAATGACAGTCTCTTCAACAGATGGTGCTGGCAAAACTGGACAGCTACATGTAAGAGAATGAAACTGGATCACTGTCTAACCCCAAACACAAAAGTAAATTCGAAATGGATCAAAGACTTGAATGTAAGTCATGAAACCATAAAACTCTTAGAAAAAAACATAGGCAAAAATCTCTTAGACATAAACATGAGTGACCTCTTCTTGAACATATTTCCCCGGGGCAAGGTAAACAAAACAAAAATGAACAAATGGGACTACATCAAGTTGAAAAGCTTCTGTACAGCAAAGGACACCATCAATAGAAGAAAAAGGTATCCTAAGGTATGGGAGAATATATTCATAAATGACAGATCTGATACAGGGTTGACATCCAAAATACATAAAGAGCTCACACACCTCAACAAAGAAAAAGCAAATAATCCAATTAAAAAATGGGCAGAGGAGCTGAATAGACAGTTCTCTAAAGAAGAAATTCAGATGGCCAACAGACACATGAAAAGATGCTCCACATCGCTTGTCATCAGAGAAATGCAAATTAAAACCACAATGAGATATCATCTCACACCAGTAAGGATGGCTACCATCCAAAAGACAAACAATAACAAATGTTGGCGAGGTTGTGGAGAAAGGCGACCCCTCCTACACTGCTGGTGGAAATGTAAATTAGTTCAACCATTGTGGAAAGCAGTACGGAGGTTCCTCAAAATGCTCAAAATAGAAATACCATTTGACCCAGGAATTCCACTTCTAGAAATTTACCCCAAGAATGCAGCACTCCAGTTTGAAAAAGACAGATGTACCCCTATGTTTATCACTGCACTATTTACAATAGCCAAGATATGGAAGCAACCTAAATGTCCATCAGTAGATGAATGGATAAAGAAGATGTGGTACATATACACAATGGAATATTACTCAGCCATAAGAAAAATCAAATCCTACCATTCGCAACAACATGGATGGAGCTAGAGTGTATTATGCTCAGTGAAATAAGCCAGGCGGAGAAAGACAAGTACCAAATGATTTCACTCATATGTGGAGTATAAGAACAAAAGAAAACTGAAGGAACAAAACAGCAGCAGAAGCACAGAACCCAAGAATGGACTAATAGTTACCAAAGGGAAAGGGACTGGGGAGGACGGGTGGGAAGGGAGGGATAAGGGCGGGAAAAAAAGAAAGGGGCACTACAATTAGCATGTATAGTGTGTGGGGGGGCACGGGGAGGGCTGTGCAACACAGAGAAGACAAGTAGTGATTTTACAGCATCTTACTATGTTGATAGATAGTGACTGTGAACGGGGATGTGGGGGGGACTTGGTGAAGGGGGGACCCTAGTAAACACAATGTCCTTCATGTAATTGTAGATTAATGATGCCAAAATAAAATTTAAAAAAATAATAATAATAAGTCATGGACCTAATGTGTGCTTGGGGAATATAGTCAATAATATTTAGTGCATATCTGAGACTTGCCAAGAGAGTAAATCTTAAAAGTTCTCATCATAATAAAAATCATTTTGTAACTTTGTATGGGGACAGACATTGTGATAATCATCCCTCAGCATTTATATATATAGAATCATTATATTGTGCACATGAAATTAATATAATGTTATATGTCAATTATACCTGTTTTTAAAAAGGAACAACAAAGACTAGTACCAATTTTGAACCTATGGGAAAATGGGTTCACTATCAATAAAACACTAAAATGGGCTGGACTTTTCTATAAAAAGGGATACTACTGAATTTAAAATGAATTAAAAAACTAAAGCAGGTCAAATAACTTTCTTAACTATTAAGAAAGCACTTAAAATAAAATATATACTAAAGTTCTAGAATGGGCAAAGGTTCAGTCTACTTCCAGGAGTGTAAAAATGTCAGATTGATTCTAAAAACCCAAGAATAATGAAAACTACATAAAATCAAAACATACAAAAATTCTGGTCTGACTCAAAAGCACAATTGTAATCTGAGATATCTAATTATGATATCAGAATATGAAAGACCAAACTAATCAAGAAATAATAACAGTATTTTAAAATATAAATATTATATTAGAACCTGGAGAGGTTATAGGGGTGAGATGTATACATTTTTGTGTGCATATATGTAAGACAAAGAAAATATAATTGTGGATTAATTGTTTGACTTTCTGAAGATGAAAGTTTTACCTAAGAAAATACACACAATTAATTTAATTTTAAACTTACCATAAGGCAAATAATATATAGTATTTGCTGGAAAGAATTAGAGATGTATATTAATCTAGTATACCTATTAGGTGCCAGACTGTCAAATAACTTAAGTAAGCTTAAGTGAAAATGTTTTTCAAACTTTTAAATAGGTAATTAAATCTATCTAGATGTGTAGAAATCTACTGCAGGCTTTTAAAATATAGCTGCTGAAAATTTCCTACCAGATTATTGGTATATAAAACACATTAGTAAAAAAATAATCACTGGTTTTGACATGCAATATTTATTTCCATTCATTTCTAAACAGTGTATAATTTCAGTATGATTTCTACTTTAAGCTACAAATAATTGGGAGGAGGATTTTTCTTTGTAATTTTATAGATCACACATGTGTGTACTTCCAGACACAGATCTTGGCTTCCTTGTATGATATCCATACCACTGGTATACAATTGAAAATTGTTGAATAATTGACTATGAGTTTCACCTTTTTGAATCCACCAATAATTTAATTATGGCCGAATACAAGATCAATTTTTTAAAGTTATTTTCCTTCTTTGGCTCATATAGCTTGTGCAGGAGAAAGCTGAAGCCTTCCTGGCTGGAAGTGCCAGAACACAAGTGGGGTGGGCAGCAAGGCTGGAAAATTAGGAGAGAAACTTGGAAGAAAGTGGAGAGACTGGGCCTAAATATCAGCAGTAACTGTACACATCTATGCCCGGCCACTGAACTGCACAGACACAGTGGAATCCCAAGGAGACAGGCTGAAAACAAAGCATCTCTAAGCACAAAGGACTGGAAAAACTGCCACATCAAGGGAAGGCCCGCCTCTGCAGTGTGAGTCCAGGCAAGCCCGTGTCTACAGCAGCAGAACACCTTCAACCCACAATCCCAGAAGAAACAGCAGAATCCAGAGTTGCTGCAGCATTGTGTTGGCAATATACTGTTTTTAAATAAAAATTAGTAGCCATAAGAGAAACAACAAATATGTCTGCCCTAATCTGAAGGAAAAAGATTACAGAAATGGATTCTAAAAGAATCTAGATGTTGGATTCTACAAAGACATCAAACCCGCTATTAAGGTACGTATAAAGGGTTTTTAAAAATATGATCTTAATCAAACATGGAAATAAAAACAAAAAAGAATTTGATAGAATATGCAGAGCTGAAAAGTACAATAAGTGAAATGAAAAAACTCACTAACAAACTCAACAGATTGGAAAGGGCTGAAGAAAGAATCAATGAACATAACAGTATATAAACTGAAATTAAAAAGATAAAAATGAACAGATCCTCAAAGACCTGTGGGACAATAAAATAATTTGTTATATGTATAGTTGGAATCCAAGAAGGACAGAAGAGCGAAAAGGCAGAAAAATAACTGAAGAAACAGTGGTAGAAAATCTCAAAAATTTAGTGTATTTAAAGGTAGGAAGATGAAAAAGGGGAAACCAAAAATCAAATGCATTTCTATACTGAAGCAACAAATACCTGGCCAATGAAATTTAGCAAAATATTTCTTTTTATTATTAGGAACAAATAATATTAGGAGTTGAATTAACAAAAGTTATGCAAGACATAGGCAATAAAAACTATAAAACATCACTGAGAGAAATTTAAAAAGACCTAAGTGGAGAAATATGCCATGTTCAAGAACTAGAAGAATCAATCTGGTTAAGATGTCTGTTCTCTGCAATACTGATCTACAAACTCAAAACTATCCCAACCAAAATCCAAATAGGCTTTTTGTAGAAACTGAATGCTGATTTAAATTTTTATATGCCAATGCAAAAGCCAAAGCAACTTGAAAAAAAAAAACTGTATATATGGTAGCACATAATCCAAGACTTAATATAACTCCACAGCAATTAAGTGTCTGACACTGGCATAAGGATAAATATGTAGATCAATGAACCAGAATAGATGGTCCAGAAATAGACCAAACTTAATGGTGAAATGATTTCTGACAAAGAAGTCAATTATTTTGACAAATAATTCAAAGGGGAAAAGATAATCTTTCAATGAATGGTGCTTGGACTGGATATCAAGATGGGAAAAACAAACATTATCCCTTACCTCCCACCATTGACAATTAAGTATGGACCACAGACAAATGAATCTGAGACCTAATATCAAAACTTCTGGAATACAAGAGAAACTTTTGCAATCTTTAATTAGGCAAATGTGTTATAGAGAGGACACAAACAGTATAAACCATAAAAAAAAAACTAGCAATTATATTTAACCAAATTTTTAAAATTCTGGTCTTTGAAAGATGACATCAGTAAAATGAAAAGGCAGGCCACAGACTGAAAGAAAATGTTCACTAATTCAGACTAAGGACTTGTATTAACCTCTTCTAGTCAATAGAAATCAAGTAACTCAGTAAAAAATGAGCCAAAGATTTGAGCAGATACTTCATAAAATAAGCTGTAAAAATGGCCATAAAGTAAATGAAAAGATGTTCATCATCAGTAGTCACAAGGGAAAAGGCAAATTAAAGTCCACTAGAACAACCAGAATTCCTAACATTAAATGCTGGCAATACCAAGTGTTGGCAAGGATGTAGAATAACTGTATAATATATTTCACAAGCACTGTGCTGACCCAGTTTTGTAGTCATGGCTGAGGACTCTCAATTCCCTTTGCAGGCAGTTTGCCAACTACTTCTCTCAGGCTCCGACACCTCAGGGTTAGAACACACACATCCCCAGCTCTCAGAGGCCAGACACTTCACCCCTAGGAGTGGCCCCTTCTTACTTAGGACCATGGAGTCATTCAAACTGCCCCACTTGAGGGAAGCCTGTAGCTCCACCTGGCTAACTGCACGCCACTCACCAGAGGCAAAGCTCCTTCTATATCCAGTTCCAGTTTGCTGTCACTCTGTCCCTGGATGAAGCCCAGGTGTGACCCCGCATGGCAGCCTTCTCCTTAGAGCTGTAAGTAATGGAGTTCTGCTATCATCTATCTGAACACCTTGGTGCTATGTCCTTCCATCTGAAAAATCTAATACCATATAATCATGAAAAAACTGGAGCACTCATGTTACTGAAGGAAACACAAAATGGAACAGCCACTTTGAAAACCTGTTTGGCAGTTTCTGACAAAGGTAAGTTTACACATACACTCACTCCCAGCAGTTCTGTTCCTAGGAATCTACCCAAGACACCCTATCTCTGCACAAAGGTTCACAGAAGCACTATTCATACTAGTCAGACATGCAACACAACTCAAATGTCCATTAAGTAGTGAGTGGATAAATTGTGGCATATTCATAAATGCAATGCAATAAAATGTGGTGTATTCATACAATGGGCTATAATAAAATGTGATGTGTCTGTACAAGGGACTATAATAAAAAGTGGTGTAGCTATACAATGGACCATAATAAAATATGGTGTAGCCATATAATGGCCTATAATAATATATGGCACATCTATATAATGGACTATAGTGAAATGTGGTGTAACCATATAATGGAATATAATAAAATGTGCTACTATCCATACAATGGGCTATGATAAAATGTAGTATAAACACAATGCGCTATTAATAAAATGTGGTATGTCCAGACAATGGGCTATAATAAAGTGTGGTGTGGCCATATAATGAAATATAATAAAATGTGATGTATCCATATACAAAGGTAAACTCAAAATGGATCAAAGACCTGAATGTAAGTCACGAAACCATTAAACTCTTGGAAAAAAACATAGGCAAAAACCTCTTAGACATAAACATGAGTGATCTCTTCTTGAACATATCTCCCCGGGCAAGGAAAACAACAGCAAAAATGAGCAAGTGGGACTACATTAAGCTGAAAAGCTTCTGTACAGCGAAAGACACCATCAATAGAACAAAAAGGAACCCTACAGTATGGGAGAATATATTTGAAAATGACAGATCTGATAAAGGCTTGACGTCCAGAATATATAAAGAGCTCACACGCCTCAACAAACAAAAAACAAATAACCCAATTAAAAAATGGGCAGAGGAACTGAACAGACAGTTCTCCAAAAAAGAAATACAGATGGCCAAGAGACACATGAAAAGATGCTCCACATCGCTAATTATCAGAGAAATGCAAATTAAAACTACAATGAGGTATCACCTCACACCAGTAAGGATAGCTGCCATCCAAAAGACAAACAACAACAAATGTTGGCGAGGCTGTGGAGAAAGGGGAACCCTCCTACACTGCTGGTGGGAATGTAAATTAGTTCAACCATTGTGGAAAGCAGTATGGAGGTGCATCAAAATGCTCAAAACAGACCTACCATTTGACCCAGGAATTCCACTCCTAGGAATTTACCCTAAGAACGCAGCAATCAAGTTTGAGAAAGACAGATGCACTCCTATGTTTATCGCAGCACTATTTACAATAGCCAAGAATTGGAAGCAACCTAAATGTCCATCTGTAGATGAATGGATAAAGAAGATGTGGTACATATACACAATGGAATACTACTCAGCCATAAGAAGTGGAAAAATCCAACCATTTGCAGCAACATGGATGGAGCTGGAGAGTATTATGCTCAGTGAAATAAGCCAAGCGGAGAAAGAGAAATACCAAATGATTTCACTCATCTGAGGAGTATAGGAACAAAGGAAAAACTGAAGGAACAAAACAGCAGCAGAATTACAGAACCCAAAAATGGACTAACAGGTACCAAAGGGAAAGGAACTGGGGAGGATGGGTGGGCAGGGAGGGATAAGGGGGGGCAAGAAGAAGGGGGGTATTAAGATTAGCATGCATGGGGGGGAGGGAGAAAGGGTAGGGTGGGCTGCACAACACAGAGAGGACAAGTAGTGACTCTACAACATTTTGCTAAGCTGATGGACAGTAACCGTAATGTGGTTGTTAGGGGGGACCTGATATAGGGGAGAGCATAGTAAACATAGTATTCTTCAGGTAAGTGTAGATTAAAAATTTAAAAAAAAAAAAAAAGAAAGAAAGAAAGAAAAGGGGGATTACTCCTTAACAGGATAAAACTATTGGTAAATCAAAGATCAATGCATGCTTTAAATATCCTTAATGTTGATCACTTAAAGGGTGTCAGATGATCAGCTATGGAGGTACTCTTTTCTGATAATATTCCTTTCTCTTAATTAAAAAAAAAAAAAAAAAGCAGTTACTGTGTGCTGACCTCCAATGAGTTCTGCACAGTGGTATAGAGGGCATGTCAAAGTGTGGGCAAAGGGTCTGTTTGTTTCTACGCAGAAGATCAAGGCCTAGCTTGGATACCCAGAAAATGAACTAAGATACGATATGAGGAGGAGCTTCCGGCATCAGCACTCTCTGGAGGACTCGTGCCGGGGGATGATCATCAAAAAGCCTCCACAGGGATCCGGACGATGCTGCGGTTGTGGCTGCATCCAGCCCACCATCTCCTGGACTTGCCATGAGAAGGAGGAGGGAGATGTCTAGGCTGGCATGTGCATACAGTGAGACAACGAATTTGACTGGATCTGTACTGTTGGAACTCAACCAGGAGTTGGGAGGGGTGCAAGTTGTAGCACCCCAAAATCTCATGACTATAGACTATCTATGGTTAAAAGAACATATGGGATGTGAACAGATCCCAGAAATGGGCTGCTTTAATTTGTCTGATGGTTCAAGTACAGTTGGAAAATATCCATCATATCATAGATAAATTTTCACAAATGCCTAGGGTGCCTAAATGGTTTTCTTGGCTTCACTGGAGATGGCTGGTGATTATAGATTTGCTTTGTTTATGTCACCGTATTCCTATTATGTCAATATGTGTGTGCAAATTAGTTAGTAGTTTAAAACCTATACATACTTAAGGTACTACACAAGAAGATATGTCAAAGAAATAATCAATCCTCCCAAGTTTCCTTCATATGCTACATCTATAGCTTTTCTTCTTCCTTCCTAATTACAAACTTTAAATAGAATTCGTGCCTCATATCGAATTTACCGAGTATCATAATTCCTCCAGGTGGTAAAGATACCTCGAGACAAGTGCTGGGCATAGAAGCCACAGGGCATAAATCTGCAAAGAAGTAAAAAGCTAACCTTTGCAAACAATATGGCTTCTCTCTCACTTACCAACTTTACATTTCCCTGTATGGCCCCGGAAGATGACTGGTTAGCCAGAGACGGGTAAGATTCCTCAAGGGAGGAACAACCTAAGACAGGCACAGTCGCAGGGGGGCCATCAGGTGAGAATTTGGGGATCAACAGAGGTGAGGCTCAGAACCTCACCCCCCCTGCTTTGAGAGAAATCTTCTGCATCCGTGGATGTCTTGCTGCCCTTGTCTAGCCTGGATTAATACTTAGTCCATAGGCACACACCTGATCATCTGATCATCTACATTTGCCTTCTTACAGCACTAAACTATGTTTTCTACCTTTATCTTGCATCTACCTACCACTTCAGCATTTTATTAAAAATAAAAATAATAATAATAATAGGAGAAATGTGGGATCAACATATAAATCAAGTACAAAAATCAAATGAATATTCATATTTGACCTGATGGTTTATAGGTCATATTGCATGATCAAAACCGAAAGTTTCTGTGATGACTGCCCTTGTACTGTTCACCATGTAAGAATTTATTCACTCTGTAAGAATTCGTTCACCATGTAAGAACTTGTTCGTTATGCTTCAGAAGATTGGAGACTGACGAGAATTAGGCTTGAGATGGATTAATGATTATACATTGAGCATTGACCCTCCTATACTGAATTTTAATGTTGTTAACAACCATTTGATCAATAAATATGAGAGATACCCACACAAAAAATAAAAAATTTAAAATAAATAAAAGTAAATAAATAAAAAAAAAAAAAAAAAAAAAATGTGATGTATCCATACAATGGAGCTACTCAACAAGAAAAAGGATAGAACTGATACACACAGAAATAGTGTACATGAATCTCAAAAACATAGTAGGTGAAAGAAGCCAGACACTAAGACTCACATTCTGTGCTTCCATTCATGTGAAATTCTACAAAAGGCAGATTTTGTGTAATTGTGACAGAAAGCAGATCAGCAGTTGCTTGAGAACAGGGTGTTGGGTGGGATAAGAATTGAACTGCACAGTCAGAACAGAAAAGGGGCTTACTGTTATATGTTAACCAAAAACAGTTAAACTAAACTAAAAACACTACATAATTTATATATGATAAAACAAAATTAATTTAACCATAAAGAAAAATCTGTATAAACCAACTCCTTGCTTCCCCTCCCTTATCTTCCTAGTTACCCTTCCTTATTGGTCACCCCAGGCCCCTTGGTCTCATTAGCTCTTTACAGATTCGTGGCTTCCTCGTCTAACAGGTAGAAAAGTTTCTTGCTCTGGTCACTTCGTCAGGTCTTCATTCTCCCTAAAGGCTCCTGTGCACACGGAATGTAGGCTTTTCTCCTGTTGATTTTTGTCAGCTTACTTTTCCGGTCCAGCCAGGGCCTCTAAAAGGGTCAGGGAAAACTTTCCTCTCCTACCCTAGGAAGAATTATTTTTGGTACAGTTCATAAACTCCATTCAGTATCTTAACTATGCAATTCCATTTTTGAGAGTTGTTTTTCTTTTTCTTTCAACAGTCTTACATTATTTTAAATGTTTCATAGAACTACCTGGAATTTTTTTCATTATATTTTATGGCTTATAAATTTAAATTGTTGGTGCGTTAAATTGGCACCTCTGAAGAGTATATTTTTAATTGAGAAAATTCTCTCTCTGTATAGGTGCTGAGTTACAGTACTTGATAAACTCAGAGGAAATCTGCTACATGGAAGACATTCTCATTTCTAAGCATTTTCATGGATGTGCCAAATATTTTCATAGGTACTATCATTATGGTACTTTATAGCACTATCTGTATAGCACAGTAACTTTCCTTAAATACATCTTAAGACAAAACTCACTAAATGATTTGCATCTATTTATGACTTTTTGAGTGTTGTTGAATTTAAATGTTGGAAAACTATACAGGCCTTCTCAGCTTTATGTCATTTCAGTACAGAACATCCAGACAGCCAATTAAACATAGACACTCAATACAAATATTCTTCCCACAAACTGTATATCCCAAAACACAAAAAATAAAACTTGGAAGTTAAATTAAACATCTGTGGAGGTCCTTATGCATGATCTGCTCAGGCTCTCTGGAGACCTCTCAGTACTGTCTGGCTCACAGGTCTTATTTCAACAATGGTAACTTTCTAAAACTTTAAAGCTGACTTTTTTTTCTATTTACTCAACACTGTGACAAATGATTTCCAACTGATTTTGAAAGAAGCATGCAGCCAAAATACAGAGAGCTCATTTACAAAAAAAATATGTCCAAAAATCTGTTGTTAGGTACTTAGGTTTGACACTCAGTCAATCTTCCAAGACTCAGCCTTTCTAGGGAAAACCCAACTGACAAAAGACACCCTACTGCCAAGGTGAGAATATTTCATTATTATTATTCATGAAAAGACATGCTTAGAAGAGCACTTTAAAGTTTTTTGACAATTACAGCATCCATATTTATTTCTAGGGTATCACAGTTTGTGTGGACACAATTTTGAATAATATGTGTAGCACAACGAACTTCAAATGCATTTCTTCTCTACTGGTTCTTCAAGTTACTAAGATCATGTTTTTATAATGATGCTCTGCTCTGCCAAAATTTTATTCATAGTAGCAGTCAAAAAATAATTTTACTTTCAACTTTTTTAAATGCATCTAAAATAGAATAAGCAATCACATTAGATTAAAACCCTTTGATGATATTAATTTCCAAAAGCTTTGCTTTGATTTGGGGAATTGAATTTATTTTTTAAGTGATGTTAATTTAAAGTGGTTCTCAATGAGATTTCATGGCTCAGAATGTGACAGGTAAGTATGCCTTCTATTGCCATACATGTTAAGTCCTTCTTTTAGGCAGTCTCCTTAAAATTACTACTAATTTTTGAATGAGAAGTTGATGCTTAAGTAAATTTATGCTTTCTAGTTAATTTTATCTATTGAGTGAATTTACTGCTGACCCCATAATGACCAAAGTTGTGTAACTTACAAGTTCTTCATCAATAGCTTTGAGAAATAGGAAATCAATACTAAAGACTTGCTAAATATTCACTTTCTTCCTAATTTCTTTTTTTTTTTTTTTTGCCTATTGCTAATAAATGATTGGTTGCAAAGCAGAAAGTCATTATTCAGGCTCCAGTCTGGGAGGAACACAAGCTCGGCTCCAGCCTGCAGGGCTGTTTGTCTCCGTCCACACCGATTGCCTGCTTCTCAGAACTCCTGTCATACCAGACTCCCCAGCCTATACTTGTACCGCTTCTTTGGGGTATGATCATTAATTGCCATCTTTTTGGTAATTTCCAATGATCACTTTTTTGCCAGTTGAGTTAGGGGCTGTAAAGGCATTGTTTTCACTTTTACATGATGGGAAAGAGCCAGTTTCAGTGAGATGAGCTGTCTGTATTCCCAGTATATGCACGTGAACAGGCATAAGACAAAAATCAAATCCTTTTCTGTTTGAGTAGAATTTGTGAACAAAACGTTACTAGTGAAATATTTGTGAGTATGTAAAAGATGCCCTTGCATAACCTGGATTTCACTTTAATCATTTTTAAAAATAAGTTTGCATTCTCTACAAACTCCCTCTAAAGTAAGACTAAACTGGGCAAAACCTACATCTTCAAAACAAATATCCCAAATTCCCCCTCTGTTTACACAATTTCAATAAATGAGCCCTTCCTGCAGGCTCTTCATTGCTCATGGGGCCTGGGGGAAGCAGACCTGGTATCTGCGTTATACTGATGCTGTGTATAACGTCAGGCTGCCTTGGCAATAATCATTTCACGGATCCTGGGTTTGAAGCAGTTCTCTGGGAGATGTTTCTGTCATTCCAGGTGGGTCAGAGCCCAGAGAAGCTGAGGTGTGGAGGGTCAGGAAATTATTATACAACCTGAAGAGATGAGATTTCCTTCCAGGGTTTCAGGGACCCTGCCATGTCACTCTCTCAAAGTCAAAGGGGAAGCCTGGTCTCTCACAAATCTAATGATTAGGAGATAAATGAATTCGAGATTTTCGGGGGCAATGTGTGACATTCTATAAATATTAATCACATTTATTTTATTTGCTAAGGTGTTTCCCTTAACGCCTAAACAATGTATACATATATTTAATTTGTAAATGCAAGTGTAGACGTATTCTCTCCCATTTTATCTGATTTGTTTCACTTTTCACAGATGATGAAAGCGAGGCCCAGATATGTATGTCCCTTTGTGGCATAGAGGGGGGCAGCCCTGGTGGGGACCAAAGCCAGCAACCCTGCAGGGGGCTCCAGGCTCTCCGGGATTCCCAGGTCCCACACCTCAACTTTTTGTGTCTCTCCCTCCACTTCAGGTGAGAGTGATCTGGGATCTTCTCTCTATGGGTCTCCAAAGAATGAGTATTTATCTTCTTAATTTACAGAATGACTTCCTGATATAAATAAGAAGAGGAAAAACAAGAAAACATGTGCAGAAACCAGAGAAAAGTACATTGCTTTTGCTGCACACCCACAATGGATTGCCACGTAATGATGTCTGAGACATGTGTGCATTGATGTCAAAGAGCAACAGATTGATTTTTAGCATGCATGGGTTCTTCAGGACATCTGGTCCAGCTTCTCTCTGAATTTGGCTCCCCAGCATCTGAACACATCTGAGGAATGGTTGTAATGGTCCAGAATACCTGCCCTGTATGGTAGCCCCATGTGCCTGCTCTCAGTGTCCTCCCATTTTTGGCCTTGCTGTCTAGACAGGTCCTGGATGCAGATGCACCCCAGCAGCCAGTGCTCTCAGGGTGGATCTAATATGGGCCCCTGCCCCTCCCATGGTCGGCTCCTCAGGAGGGTGGAGTTGCTCCAACAACTGCTCTTTTTGCCCAGTGTTATGAAAGTCAGGTTATAACACAGGTTAAAATAACTCCACTTCTTGGAGGCCTACAGTTATCTGAAAATTTTGAGTGCTCCTAATTAAGAGTTGGTGATGTTTCTCTCCCACATAATAGTGCTTTACCCAGTGACCGGCTGATGTGCTTTCAGTAGACACTCAGTGAATGTGTGATTAAAGATAAATTCAGTTTGCAGCTGTCAGGATTATCAAATTGTAACCAAGGCATTTGTTTTAGAAAAGATGAGAGGCAATTTCAGAACTGGTGCTTTATGGATAACTCCTGGGGTAATGGGTTCTCTTACACCTGAAGTTTATCTTCCAAAAAAGACAAATAAAAGGTGTGGGTTTTCTCTTAGAGTGAGAGCAGGCTGCATCTTCTGATCAACAATGAGGGTATTTTACATTTCTTTACACACCCACTGAAAGTCTTTGCTAAGAATATTATTTGGCTCATTTTCCCAGAGATGAAGACAGACTGGGCAACCCATCCCTGGGGCTGTTTGTCTTCACACTGTCTGCCCCGAGAGCCTGTTCCCACCAGGACATAGTCCCCGTAAGTGTTTGGGTGAGATTCCGGGCGCCGCTGGTAATGGCACCACTGATGGCGCTGTGGGAGTGGTGGAGCTATCAGCCCCCTTGGGTGAGAAGCTTTACTGTATATTTTGACAACTGATTTCCCTTTTTTCTGAAGACACAGCTGGAGATATTTTGGACCACTATTTTAATGACCAAGTGGCATTTAACAGATGAATAATGGCAAAGAAGTCTGAATGGATAATCTGCTGGAGGACAGAGGGCCCTGCCTATGAAGTACAGCTGGAAATGTGGCCTCCATCTGCCTGACTAAGGCTGGGCAAACTGTCATTGTGTCTGTGGCATGAATTTAGGGGTTCTTTGGAAGAAAATCTGGTGATGGGTAGGGCTTTTAAGCAGTACAACTTGAAGCAGAGCCCTAGGAGGCCAATGACTGGAAAAGCCTTGGGTCTTGACTCAGAAGAAGGCACTCAGGTGGTTAATCTTCACAATGGGCCTGCTTGGCACCTGTAGAAGATCATGCACATTGCAGGTGAAGAAGCTGAAGAGGATAAGCATGTTCACAAGGCCACAGGGAGTCCTCTGGAAAGTCACACCTGCCTAGCTTCAAGAAGCCAGTCTTTTCCAAGTACTTCTTCAAGGAATTCGGTCTGATACTGATGCTCAAATGTTGAACAGTAAGCATTCACTGGTTTGTCTTCCCCCATAGCCCACAGCCTGCTCTTCCCAGGGCTCTAAGCCCCAGACCAGAATAACTGCTCTAGGTCAGACAGACGTAACTTTGCCACTACCATCATAAAGTCTCAGGCCTCAGGAGGGAATCTGCCCCCCAACATGGCTAAAAGCCCTGCCTGAGGGGGTCTATGCCAGTTCCTGCTGCCTCGCAGGCCCAGCTCTCCTCCACCTCAGGCTTGCAGAATGGTCCAGCCCACAGGCCAGAGCACCTTCCTGCTTCCCGCCTTCCTCCTACCTCTGCTCCCAGCCCCCAAATTCCCTTCATGTCCCCCGTTCTCCTCAAAGCCACATTTCTCACTACCTCACCCTGACTCTGGGGAAATTCTGTCTCTGAGCTATGTTGCTAAAATGCTCCTGTCACTTAACTGTCACAAAACATCCCCAGGTGCAGCTATATTTAATGCATCCATTTTACAGGTACAGACAAGTTCCTGAGAAACCAAGTTACCTGATGAAACTCTTATCTGAACACCTCCTTGTCTTACGGGGCAGTCCAGTAATTGGTTTTCACATCCATGACTTTCAGACATCAAGAACCATTTAAGTTCTGTTCAAAGTTAATTTGTTAAGCAGGTAGGGAAGTATAATACAATATAAAAAAATGCCATCAGAAAATTTTAAGTTAGGTACTTAATATTAAAACAATGGCCACCATTTTCTAAAAGTTATATTAATAAAAGGTTGGCAAGGTTATCATAAAACCAGAGACTGTATAAATTTGTACAACCTTCTGTAAAACAACATGAAAATATGCATCAGAATCATAAAAGCATTCCAATCTTTTGACCTAATCATCTCTCTAGTGAGAATTTATCCTAATGAAAGAACTCAAAGCAAATGAAAGCCGTACACATGGTGATGTCCGCTGCTTTTCTGCTCAGGTTCTTTCCTACTCCCTCACTGCTTTCATCATAAATTCAAGTGAAGTAGCAGACGCAGGTTATTTACAGGACTACCTCCCCTCCAGACTATGAACTCATGAAGGGCAGGCACCATGATTTGGCTCATCTTTGTAGTCACAGTAAAGTAAATAATAAGTGCCCCAAAGTTTTACAAAAGCAATGTACATGTGCATGTGTACACACATACACACACACACACACTTCCTTTCCAAAAATCTAAAAAGAGAACCAAATGTTCAGGGATGCATGTTTCATTACGGGGTCTCCACAATTCCTGCTTCAGAATACAGTGTGATTAGGGCTCTGGGCTCTGAGAAAAACCAACAGCAGAATTAATTTGCTTTCAAAAGCAGGCCAGAGAAGGTTTTTCCATACCAGGGAAGGTTTCCAGGTGAGGACATTTGAACACACATATTTATAAACAGGCAAGAGAGAGGACAGGAATCCAGATCTGGTTCTCAGCACATTCGACGGTGTGGTGTGAAATGGGAATGGCCAAGCCCAGTGGACACTAGACTGTGACCTTAGTCCCAAGTCTGTCTGAAATCCATGGCCAAATTGCTTTGACTTTAGGAAACAGACAAATAAAGACCATGCCGAACTTCCTGCCTAGAAGTTCAGAAGCAACCTTCACTCAGAAAGGTACTACATCGTAATTATGGCATAGAAGAACTTTGGGGCAGTCTGTGTCTAACTTGGCTTTTTTTTACCTTAAAACTTAAGATTCTGCCCCAATGTTTACAACAAAAATGCCATGGTAACCTACTCAGTAATTTACAAAGACTTGCTGCTAATTCAAAGATCTCAGGAGGGGTTTCTGGATTTAAGACATCAAATTCTATCCACCCCTTGCTTTAACTTGTCAGAAATGAGGAGGTCTGAGGGCTATATGAGTCTTTCTGGAAACACTGGAGATCTAAGCCCAGAACAGGCAACTGCAAACCCAAGATTGACCTTAGCTGAGAAAGTGATGAGGAGCACCATGGGGCACACACGTGCCTCCCTAGAGAATGAATGAGTGATATTCTCTGGGCTTGATGAGAATTAATGGAAATCCATCTCAATCATTAATCCCACAAAAACAAAATGTAAGTAAAACTGCAGACACAGGAGAAGAAGTATGTCAGCACTTTGGAGGTGAGTTCTTGGTCTGTGTTGGGAAATGCTAACAGAAATTGGATAAAGCTTTTACACTTAAAAAAATTATGTATTATTTGTAGTGAAATTGTTCACTAGGAAGTTATTTGCTCTGGGCCTCAATGCCAAGAAAATTGTGGTGTGTTTCTCTTTCTAGGTAATGTTTATTACACTTCGCTTTCTTTGCTTTGGCTGCTAGAGAGCTTATGGTCCAATCTGCTGCCCATCTTTAATGATGAGCTGTATAGGATGACTGAGAACAAATATCCGTAGCAACATTTTCTAACTTGGCCATTTAGGATACTCACTAAAAGTAAATTGACAAAGGAATTATATATGTCACCCTAAAAATATTTATTTGACTTAACAATGGTAGTCAGAGAGGAACAAAGGAATAAAAAGCCAAGAAACTTGTAGAAAACAAAAAAAAAATGTATATGCACTGAACAACAGAGCCCCCACAATACATAAAGTAAAAATTGTCAAAATTCAACAGAGAAATTTAAACTTAAAATAATTGTAGTTGAAAAATTTCAACAAGCTATTCAATAATCCAAGAAAAACTAAACAGAAAATCAGCAAGGATACAGAAAATTTGAATGACACTGTCAACTAACTTGACCTAATCAACATTTGTAGAACATGGTGTCCAACCACTGAAAAATTCTTTCCAAGTGCAGGTGGACATTCTCCAGGGTAGTCCATATGTCAGGACAGAAAACAAATCTTAATAAATGTAAAGGACTTAATCATACAAAGTATGTTCTTTGAATATAATAGAATTCAACATAATTCAATTAGAATCAATAACAAGGAAATCTGGGAAATTTTCAAATATTTTCAAATTAAATAGCACCCTTCCAAAATGAACCATGTGCCAATGAAGAAATCACAGAGAAATTAGAAAATATTTTGAACTGATAAAAATGAAAATAGAACATATCTAAATGTGTGGGACAATGCTAAAGCAGTGTTTAAAGGGAAAATTAACAGCTTTAACACCTGTCAAGGAAAGAGAGCTCTCAAATTTTTACGTAAGCTTCCACCTTAAGGAAATAATATCACAACCATGTAAAAGAAGGAAAATAATAAAAACTTAAGCAAAAATTAATGATAGAAAACAAAAGAAGCTTAGGAAAAAGTCAATAAAACCAAGTTAAGTTAGTTCTTTGAAACTTGGTTCTCTGAAAGGGTCAATAAAATTGACAAAACTTGTATTAAATTGACAAAAAAGCAGAAGAGACAATTCAGGAGTGCAAGAGGGCACATTACCACTGACCCTAAAAAATGAAGAGGAAAATAAGATGATAATATTAACAACTTTATACAAACAAATCAGACAAGTTGGAAGAAATGGCCAAATTCCCAGGAAAGCACAAATTACAAAAACTAACTCAGTTCATTTCTGAATTCTCTAAAAAAATTCATTCAAATTAGTAATTCAAAGCTTCCAACCAATAAAAGCCCAGGTCTCCATGGCTTCACTTTAAATATTTTATCAAATATTTAAAGAAGAAATGACACCAATCCTTCACAAACTCATTCAGGAAATTGAAGTGAAGGAACACTTTTCAATTTATTCTTTGTTTTTATTTTGGCTCTGGTCCTAAAGCCAGAAAAGGATATCATTCACAAAAATTAAACTAGTATTGCACACAAAAATAAAGCACTACTGCACACAAATAAAACCTTCATGATACAGATGTACAGTTGTTTATCAAAATATTAATGATCTGAATATAGCACCATAAAAAGGATATAACACTATAACCCAGTGAGATTTATCCCAAGAATGCAAGGTTGGTTTAATATCTGAAAAATCAACTAATGTAATATGTCATATTAGAAATCCAGATAAGAAAAATGTGGTGTCAATAAATGAAGAAAAGTTATGTGACAACATCCAATACTTATTCATGATTAAAACTCTCAATAAAGTAGAAATAAAAGAGAGATTTCTCATCTCAAAAAAGGACAGCTATGAATCATCCACTGCTAATACATAACATCAAACTTAATGGTGAAAGACTAAATATTCCTCCAATAAGATCAGGGAGAAGGCAAGAATATCCATTTTGCCACTATTATCTTCTATACAGTGGTATCTTTAGAGAGTGAGAGATAAAGAAAGAAATATGATAATATGATAAGGGAAATTACAAAGTAAAACTGCCTTTATTCAGAGATGTCATGATCATATATGTGGAAATTCCAAGTATTACACACACACACACACACACACACACACACACACACACACACATGGCTATTAGAAGTAATAAGGATGACACCAGATTTATATACAAAAAATTATTTTTTGTAGCCATCAGTAGACCACCAGCAATGAACAGTAAAAATGATATTAAGGAAATAATTCCATTTGCAATAGCATCAAAAAGAATAGAATACTTAGGAATTGATCTGATAATAGAAGTGCAATATTTGTATATAGAAAGCTACAAATTATTGCTGAAAAAAATTAAAGGAGATATAAAAAATGGAGAAATATTTCATGAGTAGAAGACAATATTGTCAAGATAACAAGTCTCCCCAAATTGATCTATAAATGAAATGCAATTCCCATACAAATTTCAACACACTTTTTTTGTAGAAATTGACAAACTTATCTTAAATTCATATGGAATATAAAGGGTGGCCCAAACAATTTTGGAAAATAAAGTTGGAGAATTTGTACTATCCAATTTTATAACAAATTATAAAGTCATAATAATTAGTACACTGTGGTATTAGTGCAAGGAGAGACATATATGATAACAGAAGTGTAAGTACAGAAATAAATCCAGGATGTAAATCCTTACATATTTATTTTCTGCAAGGTACTAAAACATTTCAATGGAGAGAATAGTCTTTCAACAAATGGTGCTGGGAGAGTTGGGTATCCACATGCCAAAAGAAAAAAAAATAATGAAGACCTTTACTTCACCCCATTTACAAACATTAACTCAAAATGAATCACAGATCTAAATGTAAGAGCTTAAATTGTATAGCTTTCATACAAAAGCAAATAGAACATCTTCCTGGCTTTGCATAAAAATGATAAATGTCATAGAAGGTAAAAACTTTTGCATTTCAAAACACACCATTAAGACAATGAAAATAAAAGCTACAGACTGTGAGAAAATGTTTATAAATCATGTCTGATAAAGCTCTTATATCCAGCTTATGAAATAACTCATACAACTCAGTGAGAAGACTAATAGCCCAATAAAGAATGGGCAAAGGGTTTGAATAGACACTTCTGCAAGGAAGATAAACAAATGGTAAAAAAAAAGCACATAAAAAGATATTCAACCGCATTAGTCTTTAGAGAAATAAGAATTAAAGGCACAATGAGATACCAGTATACCCTCACTAGAATAGTTCTAATAAAAATGATAGATGATACCAAGTGTTAGCAAAAATGTGGAGAAACTGGAACCCTCAAGCACTGCTGGTGGGAAGGTCAAATGGTCCATGCAGTTCAGAAACAGTTTGGCATTTTCTTAAAAAATGAAACAAAAACTTGCTGTATGTCCTGGAAACTCCATCCTGGAATTCTATTCCGCAAAACAGAGAACATATAGCCATAAAAAAAGATGTATATAAATGTTTATAGCAAGGTTAAACTTAATAGCCAAAAAAAACAAATAATAATCCAAATGCCATCAGGTGGTAAATGGATAAACATGTCCATTATCCACACAATGGACTGTTATTCACCAATAAAAAGAAATGAACTAATGATATATACAATAGCATGGATGAAAACATTCTATATAAAAGAAGTCAGTTGCAAAAGACTGCATATTGTATGATTCCATTTCTTTGGAATGTCTAGATAAGGTAAATTGATGAAATGCCCTCAGTGGTGGCCTAGTGGTGGGACCAGAGAGAATTAACTGCAATGGCCTGAGGAATTTATTGAGGGTATGGAATGTTTAATTATATGGCTATGATGTTATCAATTAAATAACTGCTGAAATCATTAAATGGTAGTTACAATAGGTGAGTTTTATGATATTTAAAACATACCTCAATAGAGTTGTCAAAAATATTGACAGTCTTTTAAAAAGACAGTCTTTTAAAAAGACAGACAGTGAAATTTTTAAATTTCCATTGACTCACTCCTATGGCTAATTTGGAATATGCATCATCTCACCTTTCCTCAGAGACTGCCTTTTCAAACCCCAGGGTGGTTCCTTTGTTATTGTGAAATTTAATTAAGCCTGTTGAAGCTGAGACCCTTCTAAGTATATACTGCCTGTCTGTGAGAGCTGGGTGACTGTCCCACAGACCCGGCACAGATTCAAGGCTTCTTACAGACTCCCTGTATGCCAGCTCCTGTGTCCATGATGTACAAGTCCAGCTCTTCTCACAAACCAGGCTTGACTTATTCTTCACTTGCAGTGTAGATACCTCTCTGCCTCCTTCAAGCGCTATACTTCTGAGTCATTCTAGACTCTTCCCCTTTGTGATTCAGCTTCCCAGGACCAGGGCTGTAGCTGCTGGAAGAATGAAGGTCACTAGGTCTCCCAGATCTCTGCAGGTACTGTGCTCGTCTGGGACCCCAGATTCCAGGGCGCACCCTGGTGAAACCTGCTGAGCAAGCAGAGTCACCTCCAGGACTTGCTGAAACACAGACCTGGCGGCCCCATCCCTGGAGTTCCTGTTTCTGTTACTGCTGGTCAGGGACCACCCTTTGAGAAACACTTTCAGGTGCTCATTTTCTCTCTTGTTGGACATTTTCTCAGAGCCACATTTAATTAGAGAAGCATGCAGTGGAGTTATGAGTCTTTAGACGTGAATGAGATCATTGTGAGATTTTGATGCATTTTCAAATGCATTATACTTGGTGCTTTTCAGGAGATTTCAGAGTTTATAAAAATATATAATACATAATATTTTTAAATAAACTTTAAAAAGATACCAGGGCAAAGAGAAAATAACTGATGAGTGGCCAACAGTCGATGGTTGGGCACCATGTTCTACAAATGTTGGTTAGGTCAAGTTAGTTGACAGTGTCATTCAAATTTTCTGTATCCTTGCTGATTTTCTGTTTAGTTTTTCTTGGATTATTGAATAGCTTGTTGAAATTTCCAACTACAATGATTTTAAGTTTAAATTTCTCTTTTGAATTTTTATAATTTTTACTTTATGTATTGTGGGGGCTCTGTTGTTCAGTGCATACACATTTTTTATTTGTTTTCTACAAGTTTCCTGGCTTTTTATTCCTTTGTTCCTCCCTGACTGCCATTGTTAAGTCAAATAAATATTTTTAGGGTGTCATATATAATTCCTTTGTCAATTTACTTTTAGTGAGTATCCTAAGAATTAAAATATGCCATCTTAATTTGTCACAATCTACTTCAGATTAATACTAATTTAATTCCACTGAAACAGGACATCTGTTTGTTTTTTCTTCCTCTCATGACTCTGCACCAGGAACAGGAGCTATCACAGAACTGTAGTGCTATGGAAGCAGTAGTGTATGACAGCAGCCGGGTACCTAACATTCAGTGAAGAAACATCTCTCTGGTTAGTGGAACTAGAAGGGCACTGAGGTCCAAAGAGATCTGGGAATTCCTATTATATTTTTCTCCCTTTTTTTATCTCTCCACTTGTTTTGATGTTTTAGAATTTAGTCATATGTCAGAGATATGTATAATATTTTTCCCACAATATGTGGGCTGCTTTGCAATAACAATAGTTTTGTTTGATGAGTGGAGGTTCTTACTTTTAATAAAATCCAATTTATCAATTCTTTCTTTATGGTTAGTGTTTTTAGTGTCCTTTTAATCTTTGCCTACTCAAAATCATAAAGATGATCTCCTTTAGGGCATTATTATTCTAACTTTAATATTTATATATGCTATCTATTTGGAACTTTTTTGTTGTTGTTGTTACATTGAGAGTTAGGAGTGAGGATACCTTTTATCTTCAATCCTGCTATCAATTGACCCAGCACCACTCATTGGAAGGATCGCCCTCTCCCCACTGTACTATACTACCAGTTTAATCATACTTCTAGTCATCTTTTATGCCTGGGTCTGTTCTGCATCTATTCTGCTCCCATTTGTCAGGGCTTTTATCTTTGAGACAGTATCACAGACTTTCACAGTGTACATTTTCCAGCTTTGGCATTCTTCTTTGATAGCTCACGTGATAATCCTTAACCTTTGTATTCCCATGTGGATTGTAGAATCAGATGGGTATTTTCATACACACACACTAAATCACTGGATTATTTTATTGGAATCATGCTGAATCAATAGGTTCATTTGAGGCAGACTGAATACCTATGTAACTGAGCTTCCCAGTCATGAGTATGGTACATCCTTCCATTTGCTTAGGACTTCTTTAGTTTCTCTCAATAAAGCTCTAAGATTTTTTAGTGTGGTAATCTTGCCCAGTGTTGTCAGATTTACTTCTAAGTATTTGGTATGTATGATGTTACTTGAAAAGAGTACTTTAATTCATTTCTATTTGTTTGTTGCTGGTATACAGAAATATAACTGATTTTTCTATTTATTGACCTAGTAAAACAAGATTGCTATAATCAAGGATTAATTCTGATATCTGTAATTTCCTTTATATTTTATTATGGACAAAGATCATGTTATCCTTAAATAAAGAACAAGTGTTTCCATAGATCGGTATTATTTCTTTGGTAAAAATTTTGGAAAGATTGAATGGTGAAGCCATATGGGAGTAAACTTTTCCTTGTGAGAAGGATCATGATATGAAACACACACACACCTTTTGGTTTTGTCCAACTCACTGCATGTGGTTTAATTATGATCTTATCTTATTCTCTGAAATACATGGGGGGGAATAAAGAACTAGTTCTTAGTCAATGCTTCTCAAATATTTTCCATGCAAATGCTTCTAATAATTTGAAGTCTCAATGTTTTTCTTAAAAAAATTACATGAAGTGGTAAAGATACCTCGAGACAAGTGCTGGACATAGAAGCCACAGGGCATAAATCTGCAAAGAAGTAAAAAGCTAACCTTTTCAATCAATATGGCTTCTCTCTCACTTACCAACTTTACATTTCCCTGTATGGCCCCAGAAGATGACTGGTTAGCCAGAGACGGGTAAGATTCCTCAAGGGAGGAACAACCTAAGACAGGCACAGTCGCAGGGGGGCCATCAGGTGAGAAATTGGGGATCAACAGAGGTGAGGCTCAGAACCTCACCCCCCCTGCTTTGAGAGAAATCTTCTGCATCCGTGGATGTTTTGCTGCCCTTGTCTAGCTTGGATTAATACTTAGTCCATAGGCACACACCTGATCATCTACATTTGCCCTCTTACAGCACTAAACTATGTTTTCTACCTTTATCTTGCATCTACCTACCACTTCAACATTTTATTAAAAATAATAATAATAATAATAATAAAGGGAGAAATGTGGGATCAACGTATAAATCAAGTATAAAAATCAAACGAATATTCATATTTGACCTGATTGTTTATAGTTCATAATGCGTGATCAAAACCGAAAGTTTCTGTGATGAATGCCCTTGTACTGTTCACCATGTAAGAACTTATTCACTATGTAAGAATTCGTTCACCATGTAAGAACTTGTTCATTATGCTTCAGAAGATTGGAGACTGACGAGAATTAGGCTTGAGATGGATTAATGATTGTACATTGAGCATTGACCCCCCCATACTGAATTTTATTGTTGTTAACAACCATTTGATCAATAAATGAGGTGCCCTCTCAAAAAAAAAAAACATGAGATAACTTCTAACATGTTTTTTATCAAAATGTTTAAGCATTTTGAGTATTTTTAAAAAATGCAACAATGAGGACATTCTTATAAAAAATAAAGCATTAAGATAAAAAAAAAATTACATGAAGTTTTCATCCCCCCAACAAAAAAAAACATACTTATTTCCTTGTGGAAATAAAACTATAGATATTGACTGTCCAGTAGCACTGACATCAGGGAATATGTAATCTTTATATTTTGTGTTTTTGGTTTACAGCATATCCCCTTGGGTGTGATATTCCACCTTGGAGAAACAGCCAATCCTACCGAGCCCCTCTGCCCACTGCTATTTCAACAACAATGTCCTACTTCTGTCACCTCCCATCCTTTGCCTGCAGGAAGTAAGATAATGTACACACATGCAGAATGGAGGCCTTCAAATCACTACTGTTCACAAGTACATGTAAGTCAAAGGGGCTTGCATACAGTGGGCGCTGTGAAGCTCAGCAGTAGGTGCTCCCATCACCAGAGAAAACCTGAAAGCTTAAAGTCAGCAGAACATTTAATGTTTCTATCACTGGGACGAACAAGAACAAAAACTAATGCTGCACAACCACCCATTTTATCAAAACAAAGTCCTTGGGAGATTCATCTCTACCGGTCAACAAAGTGAATATATCAAGTGAACATATTAATGTATTTGACTTGTGATCATTTATATTCCAGGCATTCTTGATTTTAAACTTTGGCTCCTTTGATGAAAGTGACTTTGGCAGCATGCAAGTGAACTGTAGTTTTCCTTCTGTCAGGAGAAAGCGCTATTTAATGCTACAGGTCAAGACATTCGAGTGAGAGTAAAGGCCTGTTTACTGAGATCAAGAGTTAAAACCTTTACATTCCATCCATACTAAGTCAATCCAAGCATTTAAATTCAGGTAGCATTGTTTTTGATACCCTATGATCTGTGATCTATCCAGCATGTGTGGTTTTTTTTTTTCTTATGGAAACATTGTTTTTTTGTGTGGGGACAGCAGGAATGTACTACCATAAATTATTGACTAATCTAAATCAATTATTACAGAGCATTCATTTCTGATAGAAACTGTTTGCATTTTTCAAGCAAATCTTTTCCTAAGATTTCCAAGCACACCTTGACTTGTCGAGGTCAGAATACCCTACAGCTAATGACAGCTGAAAGCCAAATTCTATCTAGCAAATACCTTATAAAAAGACTTAATAGTACTTACATGATTAGACACATTTCAATTTACTTCTAGTTGTATTTCTTAAAATAAGAAGCTGTTAATGCTTCGGTTGGGTCAAAACGTTTAATACAAATCCTCCTGCAGTCTATAAGCCTTCTTGAATCTAGTTTTAAAAACCATATTCATTCTCATTCTGAGAATAAAGTTCCAGCCCAAACTCCTGCCTAATTTCATCTAATGCTGTTTCTGAAAGGACAGAGCAACGGGAGAGCACGTAGAAGTCTGCTGTCAGTGCAACAACTCCCTCCTCTCTCTCAAAGCTGTCAGCGCAATATTAGAACATCCTGTGAAGGTCTGAGCATACCTTTCTATACAGATTTTACTTTCGAACTTTTTTTTTGCTTATAATTATGTCTTGATGACAAAAACTGAATAAAAACAGAAATAAATAATGGAACTTTGTAAAATTTTATTTTATCCACTTTTGATGAAGGATGGATTCAAATAATTCCTAAATGTAGTTCTCTGACTCTGGATCCTTTGCCTAAGGGCAGAAAGAACCATGAAGAAATCTTGAATTTTACTCAGGAGGTTGCAGGCTGGCATTAGTCTAATAGAAGGCATCCTGTGTGGATCATGGGAAAGAGCGAAGGAGTAAATGTATGGATAGTGTCGGGCTCTACGCAGAGATGGGCAGCGAGGAAGATAAAGACAGAGGTCACAGAAAGTAAACATGGCAAATTGTTAACAATATGTAAATACCGTGAAGGGTGTACAACTGTTCCTTGCACAATTATTTCAACTTTTCTGTAGGTTTGAAACTTACAAATCTGAAGAATTAAAAAATCCTCAGGGATTGAAATTGTGCCTTCCCACCTTTTGTAAACATCCAAAGGAGAACTTCCTGATGATCTAATGCCCAAGCCTGTTTCCTACCATAATTGACAAGAGAAACACATAATATATTGGATACTTAAGATGCCAAAAATCTGAGCAACCCATGTTTAAGCCATTCACTAAATACCACTGACTCATAGGGTTATTTGTTGTCTCGCCTGCCACCACAGGCAGCCTCTGCAGCCTGGACACGAGCCATTATGACTTCAGCTCAGACCACAAGCCCCCGCTCAGCTCCTTGCCGGGCTCACTACTCTCCACACCCCAGCCAGATGCCACCAGCCTTCCCACCTGCTTCTCCTCTCCCTAAACCACAAGGCTTCTTCTTCTATTAGTCCTAGCAAAGATGTGCTCATGTCTCCAGAGCCAGTGCTCTTCCAAGCTACACTCACGGCTCCCCCGAACTGCCCTCCTGAGTCATGACCCTTCAGCCCATTCTGCCCGAACAAGCTCTTGCCAAATACCCTCTTAGAGTGCAATGCCCAGAACTGCGCTTCCTCAGGTATATTTCAGGATGAGGAAACACTCTCCCATTATACATAATGATCAAGGACATCCTGCTATTACTTTTTCATCAAGCACACAAGGCTTTTGATCTACCATGAGCTCTCACTGGGAATAAGAGAGGGTTCTCTTTCTGCCCAATTTGCTTACGAAAAATATCCAATTATCTTCGAAGTTTAATTCACTTAGTAATGAAAAGTAAACGAGCCCAACTAGCATTTTTGATTTGTCTTGGAACGAGAGAAACTGCTTTGCAAGTACAATGTTAAATTAAAATAAGTGACTCTCCTCAATGGTGGAAATTGAAGTTCTCCCTAAAGAACTTAACATCCACAAAGCCCGGGGCTGACACCAGGAAGACAGAGTGTGCCTGCTATAGAACAGCTCCCGGATGCCCTGGGCCAGAGTCAGGTACACATGCCTGTGACGGTGTGCGGACACAGACTAAAGCTCTCGTCCACACATCTGCCCTGGCCTTGAAGGGAGCGTGAACCGGTGCAGGCCGGCGGGGTGGGGGAGGCGGCAGGTGGGAGGCACCCCCTGCCAGGGGTGTGCATTTCACGTACCATTTTTGCAGATAGGGCAGCACTGGTCGGGCTCGTACACGGGGTCCACACACTCGGTCTGAGGACACGCGGACACTGTACACAGCACCTCCCCGTTGGCTTCACAGCGGCATCTCTCACACGGGGACACCTGGAACACAAGCACATCCATGGTCAGGGTCGCACCTCCGGACATCCTTATCACACACTCAAGTACTTCTTGCCCCATGCTTTCTGTGAGGCCATCCAGGTGCCTTAGGAATGTAAAGTACCCAGCCCAGGGGTACTCAGGCTGTGGACCCACGCCTCTGGGGTTCAGCAGGGGCTCAGGGGTGGGAACCTATGACCAGGCCACAGGCTTCTCTGCTGCCCCTCAGCTCCAAGTGGAGCAGCTATCTTAGTGATCCACATACTGAGCTTCTTTCTAAGCTTTCTTTTGAAGAAAGGTTTTGTTCCTTTAAAAATTAAATAAATGATACATCATAGTGAATTCTTGTCCAACCACTCAGCAGATGAACCTCTTTCCAGAAGCCCTGCCAAGTGCCACCAGCCTAGCCTGGAACACTCCCAACACGTGAGTTAAGCCGCCAAAATGGGAGAGGAAGAGAGAGCAGTGAGGCGAGGAGTGCCTGTCAGGAGCTCTCTGAATATGACCTTATCAAACGCTCATGGTGAGCCTAACACACACCTACCACATGGGTAGCCCTGGAACGGACAGGAAGCTGAGCCTCAGAGGCATCAGGCGCCTTGACTGAGGCAGGACCCCTGACTGCAGAGTCTGTGGCAGGTCTGCTGTCACCCAAGGCCTCTGTGGGTCACGCCATCACCCAGCGTTAATGTCTATGGGCTGGGCTTTGACTTGCCTCCTGCATTTTCCAGCCATTGGTCCAGAATCTACCTTGGGCATCATTCTAATGAAGCATAAGAACCATTCCTGGAAAGACTGTACTTTGTGCACTGAATCCTCCCAGAGTTACTGACACAGGGCATGATGTGGGTGGATGATTTTTTCTCTGGAAACCAGCAGTGGAGGGTTGGCTGCATGTGCAGACCCAGCAATCAGAAGAAGGTGTGACCTGCAAACAGGTGCTGTAAGAGACGATGGAGGTGGGAGTTGTCAGAGTTCCTGAGGCAGGGAGGCCCACCTGACTTTGCAGAGGATGCTGGTAACTCAGGCAGCACTTGTAGGCCAGGAGCACAGAGGCACCTGTGGATGCTTCCTTTGTCTGCACAAGGCAGGAACACCAACAGAAATCTCCACCAAATGGCCTGACTATTTCAAGAAGCAAGAGCTCAATTTGTATGTAAAAGCATGTTTCTCAGGCACTAGAGTATGGTCAGTCTGTGTGGCAGTCAGGAGGTAAGCTTATCTGGGTGCATGTGTACGTACTTGGAAAATAACAAAACAAAGGGGAAAACTTCAGAGTGGCCCAGCATAGAATCTTGACCTGGTTTGCAACACAGCCTTAGAAGTTGAAATCAATCTTATACAGTATAAAGGCACGTTTTGAGAAGCACTGTTGGCATGAGGAGCTGTTCTGCTGCCATGAACAACACTGCTCCTTGCTGCTGCCCCTGTGCTCATCGCCTGCTGTCTCCTACCAACCCCCCTTCCAGCCTGTGGCATCCTCGTGCCAAGGGTGGATTCACTCAGCAAGCAGGATAACGAAGGCTTTGCAGTTTTACGAGAGACCCTGAGTTGCAAGAGACATGGCTCATCGGGTGTCAGAGCCTGCAACCAGATCCTCATCCCAGGGGAGGTCAGGAGAGTCCCACTGGAGGGCAGGGTAGTCAGAAAGGATCAAGAGGGTCAGAAATCATAAGGGTTTGTCCTCAAGAAAGGGGCACGGCCTGGCACCCCCCACCACACCAGGCTGTACTGCAGGGAGGCAGGAAAAAGCACCACCAGGTTTGGGGATTTCAAAGAAGGCAAGAAGGAGTCATCTGATGGGCTGCAGGGAGGCCTCCAGGGAGACAAGCAAGTGCGAAGGGCTGCAGTCCCTGGGCACAGGGCTGCAGCTTCCCCTCCAGGAGAGCGTCCCCAGCAGGCGGGTGGCCCAAGGCTAGCCTGGAAATGAAACATTTCTTGCTGCTGCTGAATCTGAAACCTCACTGTGTCCTGCCACAGAGCACAGCTCAAATGGTGCACACAGAGGAACGGCTATTTTCTTAGAGGTTTTGTGACTTTATAAAAAATTTGACTGTGAGTTTTACTATCACCAAATATTCAGAAAACCTGATTCAACTATTTGGAGATTTTCTCAGAATCTGAGCCATGGCTAAGTCAGGATCCCTGTGAGTGTGCCCCTCTCTAGCCTCACCTGCCAGCTGCTCTGCCTTAGCCATGCCCCACCTGGGCAAAGGCCTTTAGGATGGTCACAGGTCTCCTGGTGGTTCTAAGTCAGAGCTCCCCATCTGATAACAGGGCTCCAGGTCCCCTTCTCAGGCCAGGTCATGCACTAGAACTCTCCAGTCTCCTGCGGCCATCTGGTCCCAGGGCCTGGAGTGGCCCCTCCTGGGCCCCTGGGCCACACTTTGAGGGTCTGGCCCTGGTCACAGACTCATTCGGCTTCACCCAACTAACCACCAGGCCTGCTGTGACCTCACAGACCCAATGAAGCTCCTACCTGCAAAGCTCAGCCCCCAGTCACTGTGCCCACCTGCCTACACCGGCTTTCCGGGCCTGGCTCCCAGCAAGGACCCCTGCTGACTGGCTCCCTTTGGTTTAGACTTGCTCACACATGGTCTCCTCCTCCGGGAAGCCCTCTTTGGCACCAGCACAAGTGGAGCTGGTCCCTGCCTCTGAGAAGCCTCCTCCTACTGTGCCTCCCCCAGCACTCATGGTGCATAAGTGCTGCCACATTCAAAACCACCCCACCACCATGACAAAAACTCAGCTGCCCCATGAGCTAGGCAGTTGGCTAGGGAAGATGCAGCTGCACAGACTCCGTCACTGAGTCCCAGAGAAGGGCGTGACAGGCCAGCTACTCCCCAACTCCTGGACCCACCCCACCCCTGCACCCCCATTTATACCCTGGCTCCACACCGTGGCCCTGGATGGGTATGGGTGGGTATGTCTGCAAACCAAGGAGGGCAGCTTCTGCTCCTTGCACTGCCTGCCAAGGGGACAGGCTGCCAGGAAGACCCGGAGCTGAAGCCCTAGGCCCCCATGAGGGTTGCCACCTCCACCCAGGGCTTGGATCACCAGTCATCAGGCATTCTGGGCCACAGTGACCCTCTTTCTGGCTCACTTCCCCACCCCACCCCCCACACATGGCTGGACCCCACCCGCATGGTGGCAGGTGCAGGAAGCCAACTCCTGTGGAAGGCCTGCCTGCCTCTAGATTTTTGAGGTGCTGCTCCAACTCAAGCCACCAGGCCTGGTCACTCCCCAAACTGAAGTGTCCTCACCTACCAGCTCAAGCACCAAAAGGCGCCCTGCCATAACTGAGCCCTTTGTTCTACTGGTGGAACCCACAGGCAAGCAGGCCAGTGCATTACAGTATCCACAACCAGCAACATGAACTTAAGAGACAGGTTTCTGCAGCCAGGTGAGAAAACCCTTTCTCTTCCTGCAAAGTTATCCTTTCCCAAAAGAAATTTAACTAGGGACAACCTGGCTTTACAATAATAGTACCTCTTGTTAGCAAATCACGACCTGCATTTTGTATGCATGCCTTATGACAGAAAAAGACCATTCTTTGCAACCTTCCAGTTACAAATCCAGTTTTGTATAGCTAGAGTTTAGATGCAAAGCTTAGAGAGTACTTGAGGAGTAGTCAGCAGTTGTTCTATATGAAGAAGAACATGGTTTCCCAGAATTGGGAATGAGAACACCACAGGCCCTGAGTCACTCACTCATCTGGCCCAGTCCAGAGGCCAGATGGGCAGCACCACTGCTATGTTTTTCAGGAAGGTGAGGACAGGAAAGACAGCAGGGCTGGTTGGGAAGGCTGGTGGACGGTGAGGCAAGCACATGGCACTGGCCTCAGGCCCAGGGTTTCTGGGGGGCCGTCCTGTCTCTCGCCCACACTGCTTCCACCATCAACACAGTGACTCTGCCTTACAAACGGCAGCTCTGTGAAGTGGATTTACAAAATTTACCCTCAAACCCAAAGCAAAATGATGAAGAACACACACACCTGAGCATGTTTTCAAAGAAGCAACTATAAATACAATGCACACAACAGAGGCTAAAGAAAAATATTAATTTAAAGGAGAAAATTCATAATTAGTTGGACCCTTCTAATGCTCAGTATTATATACACATCCATGTCACATATACATGTACATAGGCAGTTAAAAACTGCAAAATAAATACTGAATCTACTTCTGAACAGTTAAGTAGGAACAGGCAATATAATTCACAAGTGTAACAATTCTTACATGTAACATGAGGCCTACAGAAATGCAAATTGCTTACATCAAGTACTTCACACATCAAGGTCTGTATGAATGAGGTAAGTGGTAGACAGGCTGGCTGTTTCACTTCGGCATGACTAGTATGCAGCATCATATTTTATCACATATATTTTACATTAATGTACTCAGGTACAACTGATAAGGCTGTGAGAAGCTTTGCCTTGTGTGATTTCATAACTGTGATCATAATCACTATAGCCATGAGGAGAACCAGGCTCTCAAGTTTTCAGAAAGCAGGTTGAATGTGAATCCTGCTTTTGTCATGTCCCAAATCTCTGTCCACTCTGGAAGGCACAGACTCACTTCCAGAACGTTCCTCCTGCTCCACCTTGACTCCACCACAGCATTGCCTTGCCATCCCTCAGATGCCCACCCACCTGTGGACACCAACATGCTTTTCTCAAATCCAACTTAGACACGTCTTCCTGTTCTTTGTGGCCGGAAAAGGCCATTGGCCTGGCTGAGAAGTAAAAGATGTCATGTCACCTGAATCTTGTTGCCTGAATGGTGACCACCATTATGTTCCAATCTGGAATTTTCTTCTGTAACTGCTGTAGTGGGTGCTACAAAACTCCAGGGCTGCCAAACACACTGGCTCCTGGTAGCCAGAAAGCATGCCAGGCTGAATGCAGATGCTTCCTGAGGTGCCAACCAAAGGGGTGTGGAAATTTCAGAACAATTTCCCAAGGAATCATAGGGTTTTCACAGATGGGATTAATTTAAAATACAGCAGAAAGAGAAGTGTGAGTTAACTGCTTCAGCACAGACCTTTCTCAATTAAAACTGTTCTACATACATCAGATAAACTTTTCTCCCCATTTCTGCTTCATCCATAAACAGAGATACTCCATTTATTTTTCTAGCCCTCAATCTGTTGTATTCTGCCATGGCATAACATAAGAATAACATGAAGAAAGAGAAACACTGAAATCTGTACTTCCCTAATCTTTCCCTTCCTTCCCAGGACCCGCTGAATCCTTTCAGGCACACTGGCCTGGAGCACACAGTCTCTGTCACTGACAGCCCTAATCCCAGTCTACGGGTGAGTGGCCAATTAGACTCAGAGCCACTTAAGGCCCGGGCCACACCTCCATCACATCTGGGATTATTACCATGACTGACCCTGTGCAAAATGCTGAACAGGCTCAATAAACATCGAATGAGTCAAGACAGAAGTGGCTGGGAAGACATAAGAGCTAGAAATAACTTGCATAACACACTATAAAAACCTAAAAAATGAAATCTACAACCTGGCTTCAGGAAAGCTGCTGGATACTTCATAACCAGCTGCTCAAGGATTAGATCCCCACCCTGGAGGAAAGGAGATAAAGACAGATCTTTCCGTCAAGAGGGATGGCGATGTGGATTACACGTTCAATCCACAAATGGGAGAGAAGAGACTAGAATGGTATAAACGCTGACACAGTGACCTCATGGAAGGTCCAACAGTGCATAAGGAATGTGGACATGGAGTAGCTTGGTGCCCAGCCTGAGATCAGAAAGGAGAACTTGACGATTCTGCAGCAAAGCTGTCCTGGGCCCAGGGAATGGAAGTCACACCATGCTCTGACTATCACATATTTTTTAACTGTTCTACTGTGTCATTGTTTGCTTTAAATAGCTAAAATTTATATTGAGTAGCTGAGGACTCACACACGGATAAACCTCTTTTCAAATCCAAATATTGAAGATAGGAGATATGGACACATCCACCTTGCAGTTGGGGTACTAGAAACCCCTAGGTCCTGGGTCATGATACCAAGCATCACCTTCCTGGGTCCCATCCCATCATCCAGCCTCCACTGAGCAATCCCACAGGCTCACTACCTTAAGGAATCCTGAATTGCCAGGGAGAGATACAGAGGAACACCCTTCATGCTCCTTAGTGCTCAGGCTGGCCAGGGAGTTGAGACAAAATGTATGAAAGAAAAACTAACAGAATGGCAAGAATGACAGATGTTAATTAAGCCTTGTGCATATTGAGAATTTTAAAGGCAAATTCCTGCCTTACCTCAACATAGCAGGCCTGACTCTACACAGGGGCAAGGCAGAGCAGATGTCATGGGGACAAGATGCCCTTCCCAACGAGAGGCTCTGGACTTCCCAGTATTGTCCCAGTGTTAGGGGGGCATTGTTAATTTTCCTCAGTTCTTCTCCCTGCTTCAACAAGGAACTGAAGGGCAGAGACACATCAGTGAAGCAGAGTAAAAGTTTTATTTAAAGTCACGCATTTAAAGAGAAAAGAAGTGCAGGCAACCTCAGGGAGGAGAGGCACCCTGAAAGGTTTAAGTTTTATTTAAAGAAAGAGAATATGCGCAATCGGAGAAAGGGGAGTGTGGGCTCCCTCAGAGAAGAGGCACTAGAAGGTTTAAGTTTTATTTAAGGCTACACACTTAGCAAGTGCAGGCCACCTCAGAGAAAAGCCCACCCTGAAAGGCTGGGGGTTCCAAGCATATTTTCAGGAATGTGACAAAGGGCTAGCAGTGTGGACTTGTCAAGTGGACCCAAGATGTTTATCTTTGATGAGAGATATTAGCCTCTTCTATTATCAGTCCTCCAGCTTATTCTGCAAAGTTACCTTAACCCAACAAATTTACTGATCTGGTTCCTCCCCAGGATAGCAGTTTCCCTCTGGGAATTTATCAATCAAGACTGCCTGCCCTGCCCCCAAGGCGGGCTGAGTTATTGTCAGTTTGCTAAATTGTATGCTAAGAATCTTACTTCTTAAACTTCCTGGGTTTTCAAATGCAATCTTAGCTTTAAGATGGAATCTTTCCTGTTTGTACTACGCTCCTTACAGCTGGGCTTGTTTGCTAAATTAATCATGATGCTCATCTCCTGCCCAGATTGCAGATTACTTGATTAGGGGCTGGAGGAGGAAAAAACAGCATAGAGATTAAGTTAAAGAATAAACTGGGCCTTTTAGCAGGCTAAAGTAAATCTTACAATGACATTATTTAATTGACACAATTAAGACATGGGCTGTGCTCAGATATTTTTCTTTATCTGGGGAATATTTGGACATTCCAACTTACTCCTGGCTTTTGGAGCTTCAACTAATTAACTCATTAATTCAACAAGTCTTTTCTGGCTCTTTAGTTTTAACTGGTTAACTCTTTAAATCCCTTTTAGTGAATTTTACTGACCGTAATTCTCTCTCTACCTGGCTGGCTCACATCTATTTTCCTAACACCAGGAGGAATAAAAAGAAGTGGGAGAAATCCTGAAATGCTCAATAATTACCCAAATGGGGTGAGACCCTGAGACCGTAAGGCTCCAAAAGACTGAGATACTCCCAAAGAGACTTAGAAACTTTCAATTGATAAGAACAAATGCTTTCCCCCATCAGATGTGGGAGCTGCAGAACTAAGAGGATAGTCCTAAAACTAGAGAACATTATCTTGGGTTTTATGCATCTGAGCTTTGTTTACATCTCTTGAGCTGTTATGCAACTATTCTGATGACCTCAAATTAAGAATGAAATAGCCAGAGGCACGAACTAAAACTGCCCTTCACTAACAGCAGCCTCTCCTTGCCCTGGACGACAAGCAGCCTCCCTAAGTCACTGCCACAGTTTCATCACCAGATGGCGAAAGTGTCCTTCCAGCTGATGAGTCGTCTTTCAAAAGTGCCCAGCGCCACACTTGTAAGCGTGATGCAATTAGAGGGAAGTCACCAGGTCCCCTTCTGTTTAATGACCAAGTCTTAGTAGCTTCTGATAACCTGGAGCTGTGTTATTTTGGAGCCAGAGAGAAATGCAGGAGAGATGCCTTTCTACTCTGCTTTCGTATGAGTCGAAAACACCTACAGGTATGGTGAGCTGCCAAAAACCTATGCAGTAAGTCCTTACCTCCTTTAACCTGCCTCTCCCTACTGCCTGCAAGAAGCCTGGAAGATGCTATGCAGGTCACAACCTTCTTTTCAACAGTTTCCTTGAAATAAATCTTTTCCCAAACCTCCTTTAGGTTCCTCGCTGAAACTGTCTGCTGGAAGTGGTCCAAGGCACTGCAAAGTTCTGGCTCCAAACCAGAAGGGAGAGGGACCCACACACAGAGACCCCTGCCACAGCCTGTGTCTGTCTGGTCTACAGGGCCAGACAGAGGATTCCAGACCCTAGTGCCCTGCAGCCTCCCCTCCACAGGAGAAGGCAAATTCTTTCCCAAAGTGAAAAGAACTTGATCTACAGCCACCTTCCAGCTTCCAGCACAAGCTTCTGGCCCAGTAGCAACAGAAATGCTTCATGTTCCCTGGGGAAAATATCTTTTCTTTTGTTCTCGGTCTTTCCACTCTGTCAGAGAATGTATTTGCACAAAAAGGGACCTAATTAAGAACTGTCCCCAGAAGCATTCAGCTTCCTGGTCTCAGTAAGAAAAACACCCTACCTACCACACAACAGATTAACAGTACAACAGTCTGAGAACCTGCCACAGCTCAGAGGCTTTCTTTTCAGACACCAAAGAGCAACTTCCTCTTTTTTATGGTTTCCCTTCAGGCAAGACCCTCCAGTCTAAAGCCTTTCAAATCCCCTTGTGAATAATTCCTACAAATTAACAGAGATCATGCAGGAACTGACTTCTGAGGGGAAAATGCTGGCAGTGTTTACACAGTGTGTGTCATTTGGTGGCAAAACAGTCGAACGAACAGCCAAGATGTGAATGTGGAGGACCACATCCTCTGGGCTGAAGAGCAAGACCTGGTGAATGCACTGAGCTGACACATTATAGCAGAAAGCACATTAGCCTCTGGTTACAGACAGAATATTTGTGCCTCTGCAAAATTCACTTGTTGAAGCCCTAACCCTTAGTGTGAGTGTGGGGGGGGGGGAGGGGGAGCGTGATTTGGGATTTGGAGGTGATTAGGGTCAGATCAGGTCATGAAAGTGGACCTCACAATGGGATCAGGGCCCTTAAATCACAGGGGAGAGAGGTCACTCTGTGTTTTCTCTCCAACATGTGAGGACATGAAGTTAAGAGTGTCCTCAGCAGAACCATACCCCGGTGGCACCTTGATCTTGAATTCTTAGCCTACAGACCTGTGAGATGTCAGTGTCCATTGTTTAAGCTGCTCAGTCTCTGGCATTTTGTTATGGCAGCTTGAGCTAAGCTACTACGTGCACCCCCTTTTCTGCAGTGAAGGCACAGATGTGCCCACAGTGGGCCAGCACTGAACCTCCACAGCTTGGCTCCTGCAAACAGAGCAATGCAGAGAGAGAGGAACCAGCTGGGAGCCCAGGGACCACAGAATCTCAGGAGCCAGACTCAGGGCTCTACCCTGGACCCAGGCACCAAACAGGGAGGGACTATTCGCCTCCCATCCTGGGACCATGGGAGATGCTGCAATTGGGGGGGAGTAACTTTAATAGATACTTCGCTCATTCATAGAGTCTTACATTAAGACTTTAACAGAAGGTGCATGATACCTACCTCTGAAAAAGTTTGTTAAAGTCAAACTCATCTTCTTAAAAGAATGGTAAGACCTAAACACCTTTGTTTTAGAATTAAAGGATAAAAGATAAGTAATCCTTGGTGTTGGCAGCCGCGCTCAGAAAATAGCGCCCAATGCAGGGCAGCCGGAAGGCCCCGAACTTCCTAATGACAAATCATCCCACACCACTAAACTACATGCTAATTGCGCCTTGGCATAAGGACCAATGAGACCCACCAAATGGTTATGCTAATAAGGCATATGGAGCCGCACCAACCAGGTCAGAGCATGAGAACTATATAAGCAAGCCTCTCCTTCCCCTCTGGGTCCTGCCCAACTCATTTGTTTCACAAAGAGCTGAAGAATAAAGCTTTCTGCAGAAGAATCCTGCTGTTGTTGCATGCTGTTCTTGCCGGCGAGGACAGGGCACGCGACAAGTGGTGCCGAAACCCGGGAACCAGAACATCACCGGCACAGGGAGGACCCTTCAGACATCTGGAGAGGATTCAGAACTGCAGGTCAGAAGAAAGCCCGGAGGGGTAAGTTCCGAGAGGCCCCTGCTTTTTAGGATGATGGTTGATGGTTCTCTGTAAATAAGGAGGCACCATGGGGAATGCACCGTCATTAGTCACGGCGCTGCAGACAGCTCTCAAAGAGCGAAACTTGAAGGTCTCCAGCAAAGTCTTAGGATCTTTTGTGAAGGAGATAGACCGTGTGGCCCCCTGGTTCATTTGTTCAGGGTCCCTCTCAATCCCGAGCTGGGACAAACTGGGGAAAGATCTTGATAGAGAGGAGGAGGAGGGTAGCCTGAGGGGAGGCACCAGGCCCCTCTGGAAACTGATTAGAGCTTGTCTGCAAGATGAGAGATGTGAAAAGGTAATAAAAGAAGGTCAGAGAGCATTGACAGATATCCAAGAGAGCATGTCAGAAACGGAACGGGAAACAGAGAGCGCGCGCGGCCGAAAAAAGGCCACAAAAACGAAGGTAAAGAAACCTCAGAGTGAGGGAGAAAGCCCACCTAGGGCAAAAGCGAAAGAGCCCCGAGAAGCAAGTGACGATCGCCTCGGAGAAAATAGTAAATACCCCTGGAAAGAGTTGAGGGACCTCCAACTCTCCAATAGGGAATCTGAGGAGGAATTAACGTCCGCAGAGGAAGGGGAAGAGAATAAAACCGCAGAGTGCAGAAGTAAGGGAACCAGCAAAGTTGAAAAGCGGACCAAGGAAAAAATGAAAGCAGGGTGTCCCCCGACGCCCTTTGCCCCGCCACCTTACGTGAGTGGCGCACTCTCCTTTTGCCACCCAGATACTCTTCAGGCAATTAGACAAATGTTTCCTGTATTTGAGGATAACGGTGTACGCTCTCACCAACCCCTGAGTCATAAACAAGTTAAAGACTTAGCGGAATCCGTTCGAGCGTATGGGGTCAGTGCCAACTATACCATAGCACAAGTTGAGAGATTAACAGAGACAGCCGTGACACCCGCAGACTGGCAATATGTAACTAAGGCATGCCTTTCTAGTATGGGGCAATACATAGAATGGAAGGCATTGTGGCATGATATCAGTATGACCCAGGCACGCGCAAACGCGGCCGAAGGACAGCCTGCGTGGTCATATGATATGCTGACGGGCCAAGGACAGTGGGTAGCCAACCAGACCGCCTTCCCCTTACAGGTATATGCACAAATAAACACGTGCGCCGCCAAGGCATGGAAAGCCCTCAACAACAAAGGAGAAGTATCAGGCAATTTGACAAAAATTATTCAGGGGCCGAGCGAGCCACTTTCTGACTTTGTCGCTCATATGATGGAGGCCGCAGGCAGAATATTTGGAGATCAGGAACAAGCAATGCCCCTAGTGGAGCAATTAGTATTTGAACAATGTACCAAGGAATGCAGACAGGCGATAACACCCTGGAAACAAAAAGGGATACATGCCTGGTTGAAAGCCTGTAGAGAAATAGGAGGGCCACTCACCAATGCGGGCCTAGCCGCGGCCATATTACAGAGCCACAAACAAGCCAGGATCACTAACAGAAGTATCAAATGCTTTCAATGCGGGAAATTAGGACATATAAAGAGAGAGTGTAGGAGCCCAGCTTCAGAACAAACAACCCAAAAGACCCCTGGGTTATGCCCTAAGTGTAAGAAAGGCAGGCATTGGGCCAATGAGTGCCGGTCTATTAAAGATATAGAAGGGAAACCCTTAGAACTGCCAAAAAACGCCCAGAGGGGCCCCCGTCACCAGGGCCCGCAAATATATGGGGCAACCAGCACGCAAGTGTCATTCGGGAACAACCAGGCCCCCCAAGGAGAGCCACTTCAGGTTCCGCGGGATTGGACATCCGTGCCACCACCAGAATAGTGTTGACTCCACAGATGGGAGTTCAGCCTATCCCTTCAGACTTTAAAGGCCCCCTACCACCAAATACTGTTGGGTTGCTCTTAGGGCACTCTTCTGCTGCCTTGAAAGGCCTGACAGTCCATCCCGGAGTTATAGATCAAGATTATGAAGGACAGGTAAAAATCATGTGTTCGGCTCCCAGAGGAATCTACCCTATATCTCCGGGAGACCGCATAGCCCAGCTCTTAGTTTTACCTAGTCTCCACGCCAATTATCCTGCTACCAACACGGAGAGGGGAGAAAGGGGCTTCGGCTCCTCTGACTGGGATTCAGCCTTCATAGTATTAGATTTAGCAGACAGACCAAAATTAACTCTTCAAATAGAGGGAAAGAGCTTTGAGGGAATCCTAGACACTGGAGCAGATAAAAGTATTATCTCTGCAACCTGGTGGCCCTCCAAGTGGCCTGTGACCCAATCCTCACATTCATTACAAGGTTTAGGATATGAGTCAAGCCCTTCAATTAGTGCCAAACCATTGAAATGGCGAGCCCCTGAAGGACAAGAGGGTACAGTCACCCCTTATGTACTCCCTCTACCGGTCAATTTATGGGGGAGGGATGTCATGAGAGACTTAGGCCTCAAACTCATTAATGAATACTCCACCCCCGCCCAAGGCATGATGATGGACATGGGATACATCCCTGGCAAGGGGCTGGGGAAACACCAACAGGGACACATAGAGCCCATCCTGCCCAAAGTAAAGAATGACCGTCACGGCCTGGGTTTTTCATAGGGGCCATTGAAGATGCCATGCCCATACCTTGGCTCACAGAGGAGGCCGTATGGGTTCCTCAGTGGCCCCTATCCTCTGAAAAATTAGAAGCAGCTCATTGCTTAGTGCAAGAGCAGCTCCAAGTGGGACACCTAGAACCCTCTGTGTCCCCATGGAACACACCCATATTTGTAATCAGGAAAAAGTCAGGATCATGGAGGTTGCTTCATGATCTGAGAGCAGTAAATGCTCAAATGAGAATGCTTGGACCCGTACAACGGGGACTGCCACTCCTCTCTGCCTTACCCAAAGAATGGAAAGTGCTCATAATAGATATTAAAGATTGTTTCTTTTCTATACCTCTAAGCTCCAAGGACAGGGAAAGATTTGCTTTTACTTTGCCAGCTATTAACCATGAACAACCCGATGCCAGATTTCAGTGGAAGGTCCTCCCTCAAGGAATGGCAAATAGCCCCACCATATGTCAACTGTACGTTCAGCGAGCGCTAGACCCAATTCGTAAGACCTATCCCACGCTAAAGATCATCCATTACATGGATGACATCCTTCTTTGCTCCCCACAACCAGCGGAAATAGAAGAAGCATATATAGATCTCACTAGATCCCTAGAAAATTGGAGACTGAATATAGCAAGCGAGAAGGTCCAAAAATCTAGTGTTAGCAAATTCCTAGGAGCAACCATTTACACAGATGTAATTTGCCCCCAAAAGCTTGAGATAAGACATAATCAATTGCGAAATTTGAATGACTTCCAAAAACTCCTAGGGGATATTAATTGGTTGCGCCCATACTTAAAGATACCCACCACTGAATTGACTCCACTATTTAAAACCCTAGAAGGAGACCCACAACTAACGTCACCGCGCTCCCTCACACCTGAGGCATTACAAGCTATTCGCAAAGTAGAACAGGCTTTGATGACAGCACAATTAAATAGAGTGCAATCGAATGAACCCTTTGAGTTGTGTGTGCTTCCCACCCCAGAGCTGCCAACAGCAGTTTTATGGCAGCACGGCCCACTGATCTGGATCCATCCCCAAGCCTCTCAGGCTAGGACAATAGAGTACTATCCGGCAGCCGTGGCCAAACTTGCTTTGAGAGGAGTAAAAACCTCCATGACACATTTCGGAGAGGCTCCAGCTAAAATTATAACCCCTTACAGCGTAGAACAGATACAAGTATTATGTGCTATGAACGATGATTGGGCCATACTTGCTTACAGTTTCTCAGGAACCTTTGATAATCATTTCCCTAAACATCCCCTCATCAACTTCGCCAAAAATCATCTCCTAGTATTTCCTCGGGTCACTAGCCTAACCCCGCTGCCTCATGGAAAAACAGTTTACACGGACGGGTCTAAGACAGGCACAGGTGCCTATGTCCATGATGGCAAAGTTGTGACAAAAGGCTACACGCCTGACACTCCACAAATAGTGGAATGTCGCATAGTCTTAGAGGTCCTACAAATCTTTCCTGAACCTTTAAATATTGTGTCTGACTCCTGTTATGTAGTTAATGCAGTCAAATCTCTAGAAGTGGCCGGGCTAATTAAAGCGTCCAGCCCAGTAGCCACTTTGTTCAAACAGATACAATCAGCACTACTTCATAGGCAATCTCCTTTGTATATAACTCATATCAGAGCACATTCAGGCCTTCCCGGGCCTATGACCCAAGGCAACCACCTGGCAGACCTCGCAACCAGAAATATAGCTTTTCCCCTGCTAGACCCTATCACCGCAGCTTCAAAATTCCATACACAATTTCATGTCACTGCCGAAACACTGCGCAAGCGGTTTAGCATAACCAGGGCCGAAGCTAGGAACATTGTCCTTAGCTGCCAACATTGCTGCAGCTTCCTTCCCACACCTCATGTTGGGATCAACCCCAGAGGTATTAGGCCTTTACAAGTTTGGCAAATGGATGTGACGCATATTTCGTCTTTTGGGAAACTGAAATATGTACATGTATCCGTGGATACTTGTTCAGGAGTCATCTTTGCCTCCCCATTGTCAGGAGAGAAAGCTTCCCATGTCATCCAGCACTGCCTTGAAGCTTGGAGCGCATGGGGGTTACCACAGATTCTGAAAACAGACAATGGCCCAGCCTATACCTCTACAAAATTTGCTCAATTTTGTCATCACATGGGGATAAAACATATCACTGGCCTTCCCTACAACCCACAGGGTCAAGGGATTGTGGAACGCGCGAACCGCACGCTCAAATCCTATTTACTTAAACAAAAAGGGGGAATTGAAGATATACCCCCCACACCAAAAACTGCCATAGCCCTAGCACTTTTCACTATAAATTTTTTGAATCTGGATGCTCAAGGCCATACAGCAGCGAATCGCCATAATCAGTGGCCAAAAGACCCACAAGAACTAGTAAAATGGAAGGACGTGTTATCTAACCAATGGAAGGGCCCGGATCCAATCATAATCAGATCCAGGGGAGCTGTGTGTGTTTTCCCCCAGGGTGAAGAAAATCCCTTCTGGATCCCGGAGCGCCTAACGAGGAAAGTCCTAAACAAAGGAGATGACTTCGCTGTACCTCCTGACCCTGCTCCTGACACTGGAGACCCCGACTCAGGGAGTATTGAGATGGGGAATCCTGTCTGCCTTTCCTAAGCCTATGCCTGTCCATTTCAATGCAGCCGTTTTTCCCCGCTTTTTCACCACCAACTCTAGTATGAACTTGCCCTACCTAGTTAAAGACACCCTAGTAGCTCCCCTGGGAGAAAACCGATCCTTCGTAACTAATGGGTCATTATGCTTCACCACTCAGAATCTAGCTGGCTGTATCTCCCTGAAACGGAGGAAATACGGATGGTTCAGTGACATAATTCTAGAGGCCAGTAGCCTCCCCGTTATGTCAGCTAAATTTGAAGGGCCTAATAAGGAAGGGAGCCCGTCCTATAAGAACATGACTATCCACCAGATGGTTCTCTGGATCAATGGCACATTTGTACACTCTCCCAGGAACAATTCCACCAACAGGCCTCGTCAACCCAAATATGCCTCCCATTGTGTGGGCAACTATGAGGGAGAGCTGTGGCCCTGGACTGACTGTCAGTCAACTGTAGTAACGTGGGCAACTGAGAGGCAGGAGTTTACCATCTCCCCAGATATGGAGGGACGGCCAGCCAATGAGGCTTGGTGGCCAGTAAAGGTGCTCGAAGGCGAGTTTCGTCAGCAGCTGAGCATGAACCCCTCCCATAAATGGATGCTGTGTGGAGTCAATGGCTCGTGTACCGACCTCTCCCCCTTTTCCGCCCTCCAGGGTGGGGGAATCGGTGTAAAAAATATCACCTTTTGGTGCGAGAATAACCACATGCGCGCACACTGGAACATGATCATGACCCATAACAACGAGAACTACACGTGTTCAGCAAAATCAGGTCCAGAGTCACCTAATTCCCTTTTTCCACCTTCTCCAGTATGCGTATACCCCCCATTTCTGTTTATCTTATCCAATAGTAGCTTTGACTCCTGCTCCAATGAAACCTGCTTTCTGTCTCAGTGTTGGGATGCGCGTAACTTTACCAATGCTTTGGTAGTCCGCATCCCCCGTTGGGTCCCTGTTCCCGTAGACGCCCCTAACACCATGACTCTGTTTCGAGAAAGGCGCGATTTCGGTGTTACAGCCGCCATAGTGCTCCTGATCTCCGCGACCGCGGTCGCAGCCACCGCCGCTGGTATAGCTTTAGACACCTCCATCAAATCGGCTACAGAGCTCAATAACCTTGCAGCCTCAGTAGCTTCTGCCCTGGACCAACAGTCCACACTTGATGGCAAACTGAAAGGAGGAATAATGATCCTCAATCAACGCATAGATCTCGTGGAGGAACAAATGGAGGTGCTCTGGCAAAGGGCCCAATTGGGATGTGAGCGGAAATATCGTGCCCTCTGCATCACTAGCATTCAATATAAAAATTTTACACGGGCAGCTAATCTGTCACGAGACCTGTCCCAGTATCTTTCAGGAAACTGGTCCCAAGACTTCGATGGGACACTAGAAGAGCTGCGGCGAGAAATTATCCACATCAACTCCACCCGTCTAGATATCTCCGTAGCGGAAGGACTCTCTTCCTGGTTCCTCAGAGCTCTCTCCCACGTCAAGGAGTGGGCGGGCATGGCTGGGATGGGCGTGTTCCTGCTTGGAGGTCTCATGCTCTTACTCTGGTTGTTATGCAGACTCCGCAACCAACATAAGCAGGACAAGGTGATCCTTGCTCAAGCCCTAATGGCGATAGACATTGGCGCCTCTCCCCAAGTGTGGCTCAACATGCTTAAGAAGGAAGCTCGGCTTTAGCTTGAGGTAGCTCTTGCACCCTGAGCCCATGTGGCACTGCACCAAGCCCGAGTACCTCAATGCTTAATCACAGCTTTCTTTAAGAAGCTCATGGTGCAAGAGGGTTGAGAAAAAGGGTCCAAACCCTTTGTACCAAGCGGTCCCAACGCCAGCCAGAGGATGCGAGGCAAAGCACTGCAAGAGGTCTTGGACCCCTCTGAGAGGCATGCCTGACTGCATAGGGGTAGATGCCCAGAACCCCTCTCCAAAAAGGGGGCATCAGGAAGTATGATGGAGGTCAGGCCTCTGTCTCCGCCTCTGCTGGCAAGTTCCGCCTTGAGCTTCTGTTAGACAAAAAAGGGGGAGATGTTGGCAGCCGCGCTCAGAAAATAGCGCCCAATGCAGGGCAGCCGGAAGGCCCCGAACTTCCTAATGACAAATCATCCCACACCACTAAACTACATGCTAATTGCGCCTTGGCATAAGGACCAATGAGACCCACCAAATGGTTATGCTAATAAGGCATATGGAGCCGCACCAACCAGGTCAGAGCATGAGAACTATATAAGCAAGCCTCTCCTTCCCCTCTGGGTCCTGCCCAACTCATTTGTTTCACAAAGAGCTGAAGAATAAAGCTTTCTGCAGAAGAATCCTGCTGTTGTTGCATGCTGTTCTTGGCGGCGAGGACAGGGCACGCGACACCTTGGGAGAAGAAACAGAGCATTTGGGTTTTGCTTCCTACATAAATAACTAAAATTACATGTCTTCTCTAGAGGATGCTTTTAGAAGACAGTGTGAGGGTGTGGATCTCTGTCTCAGTGGTCACAAATTCAAATTCTTTCAGGGACTCATCAATTAAGGAAACCAGATGGTGAACTAGGGGTAGTAGGGAGTGGCAGGGATTGTGGCGCTCTGGGGAAACATTTAATGCACTGAAACAACATGCAAACTCTTCCCACACACATACAGTCCCCAGAAGAAAACAAAACCAGGCTGCCCTCTTCTGACGCTCTTCATCTGAAATGCACTAATCACACTCACCTTCCGCCAGGAGTGATGAGGATGTCCAAAGGGCTCCTTTGGCCAAAGCTGACCCAGCTCCAGAAACAGGGCTCATGCCCCCAGCTATAAAGTGCCCACGTGCACACGTGTCTAGACATTAGGGCCTGGCTGTCTTGTTGAAACTGCCTTCAGCGTGTGTCAGTGGCCAACTACTTGCAAGGTGCTGGACTGCAGCCCGCATGCACCCAAGGCAGTCAGCACTGCCGGTTCACACCTTTGGCCCTGCACATCTTGACACTGACTGTCCTCCAAAACTTTCTGAAATTACAACAGGACACTTCCAGTAGCTTCTGCAGTTACCAAAGTCCCTCTGGGTGGGGTTTTAAGCTTGGGTGTAGACGACACCACAGGGCTCACTCACAAGAAAGGTACCCCCCTATCTTGAGCTCAGACACATGGGTGGCATGGTCCCTGAGAACTGGCTGGTAAATTGTGTCAGTTGCCTCTTTGTTGTCACCCATGAGTAAAAAGAGCTTACGCCAGAGGAGACCTTAGCTACTTGTGGGAGGCTGCCCTTTCAGGTACAGGGAATACAGCGGCTTTGCCAGAATTCTTTCTTTTCCAACCTGCCCGCTCTGACATTTCTGCATGTGACATGGCTACATCACCAGCACGTCAAGGCACAGGTGCTCAGGGCAGGCCGGTTCCATGTGAGAAGGTACATCTTGGCCACCTGAGACCTCCCTGCACTGTGGCCTCAGGCATAAGTATGCCACTGTGACAGCCCGTCCACTGGCCAAGGGCCCTGTGTCCCCAGAACTTAACTGTCAACAATGCAAGAGTGTGACCAGGAGGAGAGTTATAGTTCCTGACACCTTAACAGGAATTGATAAATATGGATCATGGCTTGCTTGAAACTGATTTTGAGTTTTATTTGTTTCAAGCCTCCTAGAGCAAAAACACTGATACCCTTTACCCTTTCAAAAAGCACATGAAATGTGGAAGTGGAATATAAGGAGGAAACTGTTTTTAAAGCTGGACAAGGGAAATATTAATTAGCATGTCAACCTATGAGAAATGCAAAGATATAATACAGAAGGACCAATCCATCTGGGAGGGTTGACATTACTATTATTTAGGAGCAGCCCAGTGAGCAGAGGGATACAGAGAACAGCAAGACGGGCATATCGTTTTGAAGTGGTCTGAGTTTTATCACAGGAAGGGCAGGAACAATCATCCATGGCTGAATGCAGCCTCAGGGCATCTGTGACTGGCAGCCCTGGGCAGCAGAAGGGACCTTTGAAACTGTTCATCTATGTCATAATTTGGCCTAAAGTTGAGCAGGCCCCCAGCAATAACTTTTTTCCAAGAACACTTAGTTGTATTAACAGCATTTCCTCTTTAAGGATAAGGTCTCGATCTCAAATTCTGTGCAGAATGCACCAATGCCTGTAAGGCCCAGAAACATGAGCACTACCTCTAGTTAGCCAGCACCACTGGGCAGAGTCTACAGTCAGACTCCACAACCCACATTCCTGACATTGGCTGTGGGGGCTGTTCTGCATCCTGTGGGATCTCAGCAGCATGTTTGGCCACCACCCACCCAATGTCAGTAACACTCGCCCACTCCGCCACCCGGTGTGACAACCAAAACTGCACATAGTGCCAAATGTCCCCTGTGGGGGTGTCATGGCCCCCAGTGGACAGCATAGTAGGGTTTGTTCTGTTCCTTCTTGACTCTGTGACTTTGCTTCTGGGATCATGTTCCTTCTTCCCAAATTTCATCTTTTACATGGCATTTTGAAGTTCTTTCAGTAAAGCTTTTTGCTGATACACTTTGTATGTTTGCTTGAATATCTTTGGTCAGGCTCATTCCTGAAAGACAGATTTGCTGGATACGTGAATTGGATAAACATGTATTTTCTCCTTGTTCCTTAAAGATGTTCTTCTCCTGTTTTGTGTATTCTACTGTTGACAAAATGCCAGCTGCCAGCCTAGCCACTCTTACTCGGTAGGCTTTCCTGTCTGGTTGCCCTTAAAATCCTTTTGCCCTCCCCTTCAACAGCTGGTGTTGGCAAAACTGGACAGCTACATGTAAGAGAATGAAACTGGATCACTGTCTAACCCCATATACAAAAGTAAACTCAAAATGGATCAAGGACTTGAATGTAAGTCATGAAACCATAAAACTCTTAGAAAAAAAGATAGGCAAAAATCTCTTGGGCATAAACATGAGTAACTTCTTCATGAACATATCTCCCTGGGCAAGGGAAACAAAAGCAAAAATGAAGAAGTGGGTCTATATCAAACTAAAAAGCTTCTGTACCACAAAGGACACCATCAGCAGAACAAAATGGCATCCTACAGTATGGGAGAATATATTCATAAATGACAGATCCGATAAGGGGTTGGCATCCAAATTATATAAAGAGCTCATGTAGCTCAACAAACAAAAGCAAATAAGCCAATTAAAAAATGGGCTGAGGAGCTGAACAGACACTTCTCCAAAGAAGAAATTCAGATGGCCAACAGACACATGAAAAGATGCTCCACAGAGAAACGCAAATTAAAACCATAATGAGATATCATCTCACACCAGTCAGCATGGTCAACATCCAAAAGACAAACAACAACAAATGTTGGCAAGGATGTGGAGAAAGGGGAACCCTCCTAAACTGCTGGTGGGAATGTAAAATAGTTCAACCATGTGGAAAGCAATATGGAGGCTCCTCAAAACACTCAAAATAGAAATACCATTTGCTCCAGGAATTTCACTCCTAGGAATTTACCCTAAGAATGCAGCACTCCAGTTTGAAAAAGACATATGCACCCCTATGTTTATTGCAGCACTATTTACAAGAGCCAAGAAATGGAAGCAACCTAAGTGTCTATCAGTAGATTAATAGATAAAGAAGATGTGATAATATATATTATATATATAATATATATATATATAAAATATATAATATTGGATATATATAACAATGGAATATTATTCAGCCATAAGAAGAAAACAAATCCTACCATTTGCAACAACATGGATGGAGCAGAGGAGAAATAAGCCAGGGGGAGAAAGACAAGAATCAAAGATTTCACTCATCTGTGGAGTATAAGAACAAAGCAAAAACTGAAGGAACAAAACAGCAGCAGACTCACAGAACCCAAGAATGGACTAACAGTTACCAAAGGGAAAGGGACTGGGGAGGATGGGTGGGAAGGGAGGGAGAAGGGGGAAAAGGGGGCATTAGGATTAGCACGTATAGTATAGACAGGAGGACACAGGAAGGCAGTATAACACAGAGAATATTAAGTAGTGATTCTATAGCATCTTACTATTCTGATGGACAGTGACTGTAATGGGGTATGTGGGGAGGACTTGATAATAGGGGGAGTCTAGTAACCATAATGTTGTTCATGTAAATGCACATTAATGATAGCAAAATAAATAAATAAATGATTTTGCCTTTGGTGTTCTGCAGTGTATGTTCCATCATGTGTTTTATTCTGGGTCTTCAAATCTATCTTCTGGGTCACTAAGTTATCTCATAATCTGTATTTAATGTATTGTTAAGCCTTATTGAATATTAATTCCAATTTTTGTATCATTCATTTATACGTGTTCTGTATGATTCATTGTCAACTGGTGGACATACTTGTGCTGCTTACCCACATATTTTATTCCAGCATTTATTCCTTTATGCACATAATATTCTCATATCTATCCTAGCATTTAGGTCTGATTGGACTACTTTTGTCTCAGCTGGCTGACTCTTGCTTGTGATGGCCTTTCTTCATGTGTGTAATTTCTATTTTGACGACACATTCCTTGGAACTCTATTTGTATGGATTCTTGTGGCCTGGGCAGAGGGTACCTGCCCTCCTGAGTGCGTTTGCCTCTGTCAGGTATCTGTGGGCACAGCCAGACCGGGATCACTCAGAAATACATGAATATGGACTTCATGCCCACAAGAGGGCACACACACTAGAGGCAGCAGCTAGTCAAAGAAAACCTTCCAGCACAGAACAGTGAGGAGGCCCATCCAGGGAAGTGTGTCTGCACTGGTCCCTCTGGGGGATCTGCCTTTGCAAGACACATATTGATCTAATGCTCTTTACTTGGGGCCCTGGGTCTGTCCCTGCCCCAGTCTAGCCATGAGTACCAAGGGTCCGTACTCTAGGCATCAAAGGATACTCTCAGACAGCAGCTAATGCAAGGCTGACTTTCAGGGGTCTGACTTCCATCCCCAGGGATCAATTAGTTTACTTTTTTACCATTCCAGCTGTGCCTTTAAGAAGATGTGTTTTATATGATAATCTGGGATTTTGTGACTTTTGTAAGTGGTGGGTTTTCAAGCTATCAGTCTTCCATATTCCCAGGCAAGGGGTGGTCTCATCATCGGGCAGACAAAATCATTTCTGCCATAACTGGAAATGTTACTTCCACACAGCATCTTAATTTTCTGTCCCTATGCTTTCCTACAGGCCTAGGGCTTTGGAGAGAACTCACGGCTAGGGGCAGATGCCTGACATCATCTTTGCAGATTCAAAAGGCACTCTGTGTCCTGGCCGCACCCCAGTGCCCGACAGAAATAGAATGCGAAGAAAAATCCAGCTGGCAGGATCTCAGGCTTGGAACAGAAGCAGCAAGAAGGATTTCCAGCTACGTGGTCAGAACCATACCATAAAGGATGGCTACAGGGCTCATAGTCTAGGGTAGGAAACCATATCCTGTACTCAACCACAAGTGTTCTATTACAGACAAACTCTTGACTTTTCCCTAGAAGTCTGCCCAGGATTCTTCTCTCATCCAAAACCAAACATCAGCAACAGGGTCTAGATGAGTCACTCCCACCCTCATGCCAGGCAGAATACCTCATGCTGCTCCTCACAGCACATCACACACTACAGGATCACTGCCCATTTACTAGAAGGACCCAATGATTTGCCACTTTATCACTGGTATCTAGCCCAATGCCCTGCAAATATTTATTCAAAAACTGTTCAGATTTTGGAGACATCACTGCAAAGGAAAACACAGCCCCAGAGAGCCACTCCCTATGATAAGAGCCTCTGCAAGCAGGGACCAGAAACCATGCTAGGCAGCAGTAACCGTCCCCCCCCACACTCCATACCCCCTGTAACACGCACACTCAGAGGAATGCACCTAAACTCCACACTAACCTAGCAGCAGGCTTTTTCTTGTTTGTTCAGAACTTTGTGTTCAAATAAATTGCTTCCACATATATCTCATTAACTTCTTATACAGTAAGAGAGAAGCAACATACTCTCCACTTTTTACCACCAGAAAATAAGGAGGCTCTGAGAACTGCCCAGGTACACAAAGGTGAACTAGAACAGGGACTCACACTAACATCTTTAGATGGTAAGTTCCTAGAAGTTCTAGAAGCTGACTCTCCACTTAAACTGAATGGACAGTACTTGCTAGCATGGAACCTGGGTTCCTCAGCCTCCTCAGCTGCCAGCTGGCTATATGCTTTTTGAATAGGGCATCGGTTTCCTCAGGTGAAATTTGTCCACCTGTGAGCAGACTGGCGTAAAGCCATGTGGCTGAAGGACCGGGCAAATGGTGCCACGTGGGGATGTGGTCAGCTGGAGAGCAAACACCCTTCTGAAGGGTCAGTCCACTCAGCTCTGGCAGGTGCCTGCCACCAGAGATCACCCCTTTTGGAGGACAAATTGGCCATCTGGGTATATATATGAACTTCTCATTTGTTAAATATCTGCACTAGTCAAACAAATATCTTATGCACTGTAAGCCACCCAGAACCCCTCCTTGGGCTACCACTGTGACCTGCCAAGGGCAGGATCTTCTCTGGGGTCTTTCCCACCTCTGGAGATGGTATTCTCCCCACTGGCCACTGGACTCCTTCTCCCTTGACCTCAGGGAGCTCCTGGAACTAAACGCTTCTGTTCTTACTACAGCTCAAGATTTCACACTTTGAAGAACACAGATATTTATTTTGTCCTGGAAGGCTTGAGTCAAATATAACATAAATCCACATAAATGAACATGCAACCAAACTGATCCAGCCTTTACTGAACACAAATGTGGACCAGGTTATCCAAGCCTGTATGAATTTTCCCTTCTCCATGTACCAGAAATTCTCTTGATCACATACAAAATGCCATCTCATCACCACATGATCATGAAGATAGAGTAGTATAGTCAGATATGCATAATTTTCAAAGTCCAGTGTTCTAGCACTCAATTCTTGGCTTGATGAAGTCACTAAACTGATTTGAACCTTAGTCTTCCCTCCTTTAAAATAAAGAAAATACAACCAACTCGTCAGTCTTTTATGCAAATTACCAAAAAAAAATGAATGAAAATATATTGAATAAACATTTGTTCTGTTCTTTCCATTATAAAAGATGTCTTACAATGTTTACCCCATAGTATTTACAAATCAAATATTTTGTGGCACATGTAAATGAGTAACCATTCAAGCTGTGTTTCCCCTACCTGAGTTAGGGAAGCAGAGAAACCATAGGGACTCCCCCAGCACTTTTTTAAAAATTATTATTGTTTAAATGGTTTTAAACAGAAAGGAAGAAACTGAGAAGTCTAGAATTTGCAAACTTTGCAAAGGCATATAATAGTGGTATTGCTTTATGTTAAGTAATATCAGCCGAAAGAATCTAAACACCATTGAGCTAAAAATTATGAGGAATCATGCCTTTCTTTCCTGGCACTTGCTCGTAATTGCAATAGAGATCTATTGAGATGGAGCTTTACTTTACAAATTTCATGTTAGATTTTTGTTTTCATTAATAAAACTCTAGAAATGAGATTTTGCAACAGGGTTACTCACACGTCAGGTACTGAAGCCATAGGAGAGGGTCTGGATTAACCAGGCCCTCCCCAGTTATTTCACTGCCAATTGCTCCTTCCAGCTCTCTCTCAATGAACAGTCGCTATCCTTTGAAAGACATACCAGCAAGCATCTTCTATTAATAATTCATTGTCTCTTTTTTTTTCAAAGACTTATACAATTGCCAATCAGAGCTCCTGATCAGCTATGATAAGAGTGTGGACACACTGCACTGATATATCCTCCCAACCAAAAGCAAAGAAATGTGAAGTTTCAGTTACCCAGTATGGCCTTATCTCAGGAAGCCACATAAGTCTATTTGATTCTAAAAACTCTAAAGCCAGCCTGCAGACCCCATTTCTATCTTCACAGTCCCCCAGGGGATCAGTGTTCCCAGGGGAGGAACAACTCCCTTTGTGGCTCAGAATGGAATCCTTTTTTGTTAATGAATTTCAAATTTGATTTGCTGCCAGCCTGTCCCATAGTCATTAGATGCAAACATTAAACTGCTCAGTAGAACCCTTCCTCAACATCTATTGTCCATCTCTGATTCAAGGACCCACTGACATAAGTAGTACAGTAACCTCTAAGTAACCCAGAATTCAGTAGACATGGAGTCAGTGTGGTTGAGGGAAGCTGCTTGCTTACGTCTATCAGGCATTTAGCTTATTACGGACCACTCTGTGCCTTCTTTTTGAAGTCTTCCTTCCAGTCATAGTTGTGATGCATCCTCCCCCCACATTAGCTCCTTGGGCCCACACTTATGAGGTCAGCTCTGGCCACTGACACCTGGTGCCACAGGCGGGACTGTTTTCCGCCTCCCCAGATCAGATGCTGAAGCCCAAATCCCCGGGACTTCAGAATGGGTCTGTACTTGGAGACAGGGTCTTCACAGAGGTAATTAAGGTAAATAAGCTACATAGGCTGTCCCCAATCCAATCTGCCTGGTGTTCTTACAAGAAGAGATGAGGACATAGACACGCACAGAGGGACAACCAAGGGAGGACACGGGGCCGTCTGCACATCAAGGAGAGAGGCCTTGGGAGAAACTAATGCTACCCGCACCCTGATCTCAAGCCTACAGCCTCCAGAAATATGAAAGAATACGCTTTTTGTTGTTCAGGCTGCCTGTACTTTGTTATTGCAGCCCTAAAAATGAATACACCCTAGGAAGGAGAGAGTACATGGAAATACTCTTCATATATAAAAAATACAAACCACTAGGCTTCCTTAGTCAAAGTTGGAGGCCAGCTGGTAGAAGCTAAAGACCAGCACACTTGGTATAATTTGAGAGGCAATAGGGAAAATTCTATTCATTTTTTATATGGACATAAAATTAAATTGCAAACATTTTTGGAGGAATGAGGGTATCATTTAAATTACTATTAGCAGCTTAATGCTGTTCCATTGAAGCAGTTGCGATCTTCTGCAGGTGTCAGGCTAAGATCAAATGGGCCGTGAGGAATAGGAGTTTTAAAGGGCTAAGGAGCATGCAGACAAGGGGAAAGATGGAATCAAAGTATGACGACGACTGGGCAAACTGGGCAGCAGGCAGACATGGGCCCATGAAAGAGGCACAGGAAGGGAGGGAGATGCTGCACTCTCACCAGGGCCAAAGGTCAGGCACAGGCACAGAAGATTCTAGCTGCTTCTCAGCTCAGCATGCACAGGAGCACCCCGCTCCACCATGATTTCCCCACTCTCAGGAAGCAGAGGCTGGTTGAGTGCCTGTGGGCCTCCCAGGGCAAGTGCCCTGGGCCAGCCTCACAGTCACCCCTGCCTTGCTCTGGTGAACAATGTCCCAAGTGACCTTATTGTACCAGCCTCCATCTGAATTCCTTTCTTCATTGAAGTGCAAAGCACTGCAGACAGCAGATACCTCCCCTTCCTGACTTCCATACACTTTGTGCTTTGCATACTACAGGCTATATTTCTCTGAAGCTTGGAATACCCAGAGAAGATGTAAACAATTGCATCTCACAATTCTCCATTATGAAAATCTGATCATGGACTCACAGCTGACCCTATGCCCCTGTACATTCATCCACCTGACACCCCCACCAAAGTACTGCACCCTTTTTTGTACATGGAAGGAAACATGAATTTAGGCACTAAACGACTTGCACAAAACCACACTAAATAGGGAAATGCTTAGAAATTTTCTTGATATTAACAGAAATGAACACACACAATATATGCAATGAAATCCTTACCCAGTTGTGCGTCTGATGGGAGCAGGCATGTAATTAAAAATGTGCATCAGCTGTGTAACATTTATGCATGTGTACATCCTAGTTAGCTGTTAATGATGGGATGAAAGTTAAGAACGAAGTGTCATTTGAAAATGAAAGATGTCCATAACACTCCAAAAATAGTATCACTGATCTTAATTTTTCCCAAGTTTGGGATCTTGCCAATCTCCCTTTTCTTACTATCATCTCCCATCTCCAGAGTTTGATGTACACTCTATTTACTGATGACCATTTTTTGTAAGCAGGAATCAAATCAAGAGATCCCCCTTCCCCAGTGCAAAAGCGGCTCCATGGCATCTGGCACTTAGCAACAAATTGCTAAAAGAGAAGTTCAAATCCTTCCTTCTACCTGTGACCTTAGGAGACAAATGACTGTTCCAGGTTGTGTTTGGGCTTTTTAGGTCAAAATGCAAATTCCTCAGCCTACCTCATGGGATATTTTTTAATGTGCCTGGGGAACTACATGCAGTGCAAACAAAAAATGTTATTAAATAAAAAACTATCTGCTCATCTTTGATCTTATAACACATGGATTTCCTTATGAACACAAAACTCCAGAGAATTGTTTGCAAGGCCATGCCTACAGCCCTGTCCCAGGACAGCACAGACAGTCCCCTCCTCTGTGCTTTACAAGCACCCATAGCCACCTTTTCTCAGCCCTTTTGGTGCTGCACCCAAAACATCTGGAGAGGTCTCTGCCCAGGGCCCCAGTATTCAGGGAGCATTGTGAGGGCAATGCTTGGTTTACTTCTGTTGTGTAGCCGGGGACTGGTACATATGACTTTCTCCTCAAAGTAGTCTTTGTTTCTCTAAAGGGCTGAAGTAAGGAACATCTCATGAGTATTAAAGAGGGATATACCTGGAGATATACCCTGGGCATAAGGTTGTTACAGCTCTGATGAACCTTAGAAACAGCTGGTCCCTTATCTTATGATGAGAAAAAAGAAACTGGCTGGGGGTGGGGGGTGTATTTTGTCCTTGTGACGCCGCTGGTTAGTGGCAAAGCCGGAACAGAAACTTGTGTTTCCTGACTCTAAGTCCCAGTGTTTACCATGTATGTTACCTATAGATCTGTTCTTCCTAGCTTTATACTTCTGTAACTCTGGGGAATTCTTTCCTAAAACTCATTACCTGCTGTCACAGGTAATCCTGGGCACATCCTGAATCTGCAGATCTCAAAGGCTGTGCTCTGAGGAACTCCCCAAAGGATTCCTCCTTTCCTGCCTTCCCTGCTCAGCTTTGGAGCCTGCAGGTGCCGGGGTACCCTTTGTGCCCAGGACTCTCTGGCCTCCTAAGTCAACGGGCCACGTACGGGGAGGCTATAAAGTGAGCCTTCCTTGGCAGGTCTGGAATGGCTAAGGAACTGTGCAGTCCCCTCCCAGGCCCACGAGTGGGAAGCAGGGCTTTCAGACTTCCCCCAAGACAGATGCATGGACTGGGCAGCATCTCCATGCAAACCAGCGGCCCCAGCAGGGCAGGGTTTGTGGTTCAAGTAGACTAGGGGGCAGGGAAAGCCTGCACTGTTGGACAGAACTGCTTAGCCCAGTGCACAAGCCTGCTTCTTAACAGCTGTGTTGCCTTCAACACATTATTTAAATATTCTGTTTCAGTTTCCTCTTCTCCATAAACTGGAATTAATAGATAATGATCTACTTTATAGCACAGTATGAAGTTTAACTAAGTTAATACACCTGAAAAATGCTGCCTGGGCCTGACACACAGTAGGCAGACAGGACATGGCCAGTGCTTTAAGAATTACCAGTACCCATCTCAAATAAAGCAAATTTTAACCATAAACTTGTTTTTGCCACCCGCTATGCTTTGGCATCCAATGAGAAAGCATTTATTTTTTTTTTAATTTTTATACATTTGCATGATACCCTAACACATAATCAAGGGAAATGCCTTATTTATATGAATAGTCTCCGTTAATTAGCTATTAGCTGAAGGATATATCCCAAATGGCACGGAAAATTACCGTGTTTGAAAACAGGTGGAGCATTTCAGCGGCAACACTTTAAAATTAGTAGCAGTAAATTAATGTTAAAAGTAAGTTTTCCGGTGGTCCCTTCACGGCCTCGGGCTTCACTCTAGGGAAACCCTTTGATAGCGAAAACTAAAGGAATTAAAGTGCATAGGCCACATTGCTATGAAAGATGTCCTTTGCCCTGGAAAAGAGGTCGTGCTAAAGGGACTCATTGGAGCGTCTGAGCGTCTCTGAGAACCAGAGAGCGCCCCTTCTTCAAAGGGGGTCACACGGTGCACCGGCCTTTCTCCCCTTCCCGGGAGGGCAAGGTGGCCCGGCGGGCGCTCGCTCTTACCGCGAACTCCTCCAGAGTCTGGTAGGTCTTGCCCCGGAATTCGCAGTAATTCCTCCTCTCCTTACACTGAGGGCAGCACTGGCTAGTGTCGACGTGGATGCAGCGCGGGTGCAACCGCGGGCACTCAGGCTGCGCGCACAGCGGCCCCTCCTCGGTGCACAGGCACGGGCAGGCCGAAGGCCCGGGCGCGAACTTCTCTCCGATGGCGTACACGAAGCCGCTCTCGTCCACGCAGCCCTTGCCGCGGTAGTCCGGGTACGCGTACTCCTCGGGCGGCTCCGGCGTGGGCGCGGGGTCCGGGCCCGCCGCGTCTTTGGCGGCTGCGGCCAGGGGCTCCCCCTGCGGGGTGTCTCCGCGGGGCAGCACCTGCAGGTCCCCGGCCTTGACGCCCCCGCCCTGGGCGGCCCAGGCCTGCTTCTGCTTGCTCCACGCCTCCCGGCCGGCGGGCCCACGGCCGCTCTTGCTTTTCCAGTCCCGGCTGCTGCCGACCTCGTCCCTAGCTGGGCGCCCGAGCTCGCTCACCCTCCCCGGGCCGTCCCGAGACGCGTGCTCGCGCTTTTCCTGGCCCGGCTGCTCCGGCGCCTGGGCCAGCTTCTCCAGCGGGATGCTCGGACTGCACAGAGCCACCATCAGGCAGCAGGTGACCAGGAGGGAACTGGACAGCGCGCCAACTGCCATGGCAGTGGAGCTGAGCATCCCCTACCACGTCCCGGCGGGCGGGCGGGCGGGGAGCGCGGCCGAGGGGCGAGTCGCATTCACAGCCCGGGGGCGCGCCGCCGCCAGCCGGGAGCCGCCGTCCCTGCAGAGAGAACAGCAGCACAGCTGAGCCCCGCGGCCCGCGCGCGCCCCGGCCCCTCCCGGCCCCGCCGCCCGGGCTCCGGCCGCGCTCTGCATTCCCCGCTGGGCGCCTTGGGCGGGGCAGCCTGCCCCGCAGTGGGGCCCAGCTCGCCTTCTTAGACATCACAAATGTGGAGACGTACTTGGAAGCCAAGTTCCAGAAACACGCCGACCGGCCGGCCGGCCGTGTTTCTCACGTAGTAGTGATTAGCGTTGGAGACGGCCAAGGGCGGGTGGCGGAGCCGCGGGAAGGCAGCCGCCGTGCCCGCGACCCTGCAAGGCTCGGCTAGAGAACATCCCGTAGCCCGGGGACCCCTCCCTAGGTCCCAGCCACACTTCCCCGGAGGCTACTAAATAGTCAATTTCGCAGGGCTGCTGGAGACGATCGACCGTGCGGGAGAGGGAAGCTCTCGCTCACTTGCCTTGGGCGCTTGGGGCAAAGGAGCGTGAGGGGTGTTACACAAAACTCCCGGGACCCCGTGATTCATTTCGAACTTTTAAAGTGCCTCTGGTGCCAGGAGCAGATACTGCCTCCGCGCCCTTCTTCCCAGACCTTCTGCCCAAAAGGCTGTCCCTGACCACTCCCGGCGGCGGGGCCCGGGATCCCCAGCGCTCGGGCTTCTCCGCCCGTCCCCCGCCCGCAGCCAGCACACCGCAGCGCTCGCTCCCCGAGTTGCGGTTACCCAAGAGGGGGTCTGGACGGGGGAGCAGAGGTGTCCGGGCAGCAAGGTGTGAGGTTGGGGAGGCAGGGATGGAGGGGCACGGGCGGGTCCCTCTCACCATCGCCCTCTCCGAAAACCTTTCCGGACCCCAAAGTTTCTGCCACCCAAAGGGGCAGAGAAAACCCTAGACGCCTCAGGGCACTAGCAACCCAGCCTCTCTCCGCCTCGCCCTCCGCACCCCCCATTCGTTGCTTTCACGGTGGCTCCGTCCCCGCAGCTCCGTCCAGTAGGGCTGGGTCATCCCTGTCCTCTGCGTACTCCTAGTCCCAGCCTGCTGGACCTCAGACCGGGGCGATTCGTCCCTAAGGACAAACTTGCGGTGGGGGCAATGGGGGCAGCTCTTCCCACCCCAGCAGAGAAACTGGGCAGTGCCGCCAGCGCATCCCCGCACGCTGGGCACCGACACCCAACATGCACCCTCACCCCTGGGAGAGCGCGCCCAGCCTACATACATGAGCGCAGAGCACGGGTCGGACGCCGGGCTCGCGGGAGGCTCTGGGGCAGCAGCCTCGGGCGCAGCCCCAGGGCGCCGGCGCCCATCTTTCGGCCGGCTGGGTACTCGCGCCGGGCGCCCCGCGCGAGCGCAGCCCCACCTGCGCGCTCCGCCCGGCGCGTGCACCCGGCCAGGGCGTCTCCGCGGGCTTGCTCGTCTCGCAGCCGAGAGTCGCGGCCCCAACTCGCGTCAGGGCCCGCGCCGCCCTCCGCGGCTCATCCCCGGGCCTCGTCCCCGCTTCTCCGCGACGAAGCCCGCCCTGAGGACGCCCGGCTTGGCCTCGCTCCTCCCCTCCGCAGGGGGGCAGCTTCCCCGCCCAGACAGCGGGATGCCGGGGAAGCCGCGGCGCGGCGGAGGTGAGGAGACCCCGGAGAGCGGAGGGCAGCGGACTAGCGGCTTGGAGGCCGGCGTGGGAGCCCGCGCACCCGCCTCCCGCCTCCCCGGTCGCAGCCGCCGGGCGCCCGCGCGCTCACTGCTCCCCCCTCAGCGTCCGCGTTTTGGAGGCGTCGCCGAGGCCCGCGCAGCCGGGGCTGAGGTTCCTCTCGCCCGCCCGCCGCCCTTCCGGCCGCGCAACCCACCTGTCAGTCTCCGCGCGGCCGCCTCCTCCTCCGCGGCCAGCCCGCCGGCTGCCTACCCTGTCTTGTCACTCACTCTCCCCTGGACCTTTCATCTGCGCTTTTTTCCTTTCTTTATTCTCTCCTTTAATTTCTTCCTTCCTAATTGGCCGCCTCTGGCTTTCCTCCCTGAGGACAGCTTGGTTTGGGCACTGCTGAAAAATCTGAATCAAACTGTGTCCGATTTGGTATTCGAAAGCCGTGTTAGCTTAACAGGAGTTTTTTTCCTCCTCTTTACATTCAGAAACCTAGAAGTGTAGACGTGTAGGAGGAAGAAACGAATAAAAATCCGGACAGCATACTTAACTGAATCCCTGCCAATCTCTCTCCCCAGTCCCTCCGTGTGCCTTTTCCTGACCACTCTTCTGTCACAAAAAGACATTTCTGATTCACTTTGTTACAACGTTACACTGTGAAGCAGAGGGCTATGTGCTTCAGACTGGATTTTACTCTTTGATCTTGGTCAATGTGCTACTTTTCTTGGATAAAGGACAAAAGGTACCTGTTTAAATTAACTTCTAATATGGGATTTTTAGAGAGATGTGCATTCCCTAGGAGATGGTTGCTACTTGCAGTCTTCTTAAAATCACTGAAGTTGCTCAAATGCAAAGCACACCACCATTGCCTTAGATGGTCCGATCCTGGGCTAGGGAGTGGCGTGCCTTGAGACAATTCCTCTTCTCCACCTCTTTGTCCTGCATGAACTGCATTTAAATAAGGTGCTAGAAAGGATTAGGAGGCCACCAGGAAGCCTGGGGTAGAGCTGCTTCCCTTTAGTCACACACAAAACAAAGCAAAGGAAACTAACAACAGCAAAAAAGTCCAAAAAACAAGAAAAAAAGCAGAGTTGGGTAGAGTGGGGTGGAGGGTTTCTCTGTCAGGAATGATTTGAACCCTTCTGCCTCCAGTCATTAAATATTACATTGCTTTGCCAAGCGCTTGCATATGGCTACATTGAGGTAGCTCTTTGTAGGTGTGAATAATAAGAGTGAATCTTTAGAAGTATGTGTGAGTCAGCTCCTAGCTGATAATTGGTTTAGGGTCCAGTTGAGGGAATCGTGATGTCTCTATCGATCCCACTTGAATCCCACTTGTGAATTATGACAGTGGAGCTTGCAGGAGGCCTGACAAAATTAGGAATGGATTATGCAATCCAGCTGTTGCCAGGTAGTCCTGTCTGGAGAGGTCTCTCTCTGAACTCTAGGTGAAACCTCAGTCTAGGAGAGGGTCCTTGACTATGATTGAGAAAGAATTCACCAACAGGTTGAACAAATGTGAGCAAAAAAAGAATTTATTTAAAGAGAAATTAAAAGCAGATGTCAAAGTTGAAAAATGCCAGGAAGAGTCACTCATTTATTCTAGCAGTCATGTACATGGGGGAAAGCAAGAAAGAACAGAGGGAGGAAAGGGAAGTTCATGGAACTCCTGCTTGGCAGAGGGCAGATCCCTTTCCAACCCCTAAAACCAGGATCAACTGATGTCCAAGTCCACTTGAATCTGCACAGCGTGGGAATTACATCCCTAGCTGTGAAACACTGGATGGAATGAGTTTATATTCTTAGAACTTTGCAAAACACATAAAAAGAGACATTCAGGCAGGACACTAAAGAACATGATCATATGGCTGCAGTTCCATCCAGGTCACCTAGGCCACAGAAACATGCAAGCCCCCAAATCAGAGATCTCTGCAGCCACTTCCCTACTTGTTTGAAATAAAACAGAGAGAGAGAAAAGACTTGCATTTAAGACCAGAGAGTTGAATGAAATAGCAAAGTAACAACGACACCACCACAGGTGATGGAAATGGGTCTCTTATTTGCCACTTTACAGGCTTGGAAGAACACAGAGACAGAACACAATAAGCTAAGCCGCAAGAAGCTTTCGTTTAAAGCAAAGTACACACTCAAGAAAAGAGAGTGCTGGCAACTTCCAGAGAAGAGGTGTGTGTAAAGGTTTAGGGTTTGGATTTTTATAAAGTCTTTGGAGTAGGGGGTCTGTATAACGCACAATGTAGACAGGTGGTTAATAATTCCTTTAAAGTTTTGTCTTAAGAACAGGGTTGTCATGTTGATTTAGACCTTGGCATTCTTTATTCATGAAAATTGACATGTAGTTTCTTTAAGGAGATCTGTACTCTGTCCTCATTATGCTCTGGAGGTTTGTCCCTTGTCTCACATGCAGTATTATTTAACTGATTAATGTAACTAAAAGGTAGAACAACATGTTAAAGAATAAACTAGGCCTTTGTTCATAGCCAGTAATGATTAATCATGATACTTGTCCCATGTCCCTGCTCTACCTCATAGTGAGTGTCCTAACCACTGTGTTCCCACAAATCCTCTTAGAGGTGGTGTGATAGGGCAGATGAGATGCAGGGGGCAAGCAATTACAGAAGGATTTCTGTCCTTAATGCAGAAAAACAATACCCTGTAGCTTTGATAAGCTGGGAAATTCAAGGAAATACAGGAAACTTCAGAGGCATAAGAAGAATTTACAACTTACTGTCAACGAAGTAAATTGTTCTGATCCACATTTGTTCCTCCCTCTCTTCCTTTCTGCCTTCCCTCCCTCCCTAGCTTCCTTTTCTCCCCCCTCTCTTTCCTTCCTTCCTTCCTGTTCTGTCTCCTCAGGCTACAGATTAAAAGGCAGCAGCAGGTCAGGGAGTGAGGTCACATGGGTCTCATCTGGGCTCCAGCAGGGGTGGGTTTGGGACCTCTGACAAGTCACCCAGTGTCCCAGGGTCTTTGGTTTCTCATATTAAAAAGGAAGAAAAGGAAATCTCTAAGTGGGTAGAATCCCCAAAGTTCTTGAGACTGTGGCATATTTCTGCCCTGTTTTAACCCAATTACTACTTCCATCTTCCTTTCTGGGTGCTGGAATTCAACCAACCAGCAAAAGCACCATCTCACTTGGCAATAAGTCTGAGAGCCAGAGCTGGCCTCCAGCAACAGGCAGAGCAGACAGGCACCAGACTGAGGTCAGAGCTGCCTCCTCAGTCACCTTTTCTGTCCCCCTAAGGCAGAAGGACTCTTACCTTCCTCCCAGCACAAGGCATCACTTCTGTCAGTTACAGGCCTTGGAATGGTTCACTCTCTGTACCCACCTCTGAAACAGCACTTACTGGGGGGCTGGAGCTAGACTGGATTCATCTTCCTCTGCTTAGAGCCTAGGCCCTAAGGTTGCCAAATAGGAAGGGAAGGAGGGAAGAAGGAAAGAAGAGGAGAAAGAAGGGACAATTAGGAGAAGGTAGAGAGAGAGCTAGGAGAAACCGACTTATCACTCACACAACGCTGGGCACATGCACTGCCCTGGGATTGGGGACCCCATTGGGCTGCAACTTGACTAACGTCACAGCTAACAGGGCAAGCTCCAGGTGGATCCTGAAATGTCACCCTCTGGTCCCAGGGCTCATGTCGCAGTGCACACAGCTTCATCTCCGAGGGGCTCTCTGTCAGTCACTGTTCTTAGCAGCCGTCTCCCGTGTTCCTATTCAGTGCAGTCCCACGCGACTGCGCGTAGTGCTGCGCCCCACTCTCTCAGAGCAACGAGAAGCAGTGGGGGAAGTTGGGGTCTGGAAGAGGCTGTGCTCCCTGGGGGTCAGTCCTGGGACCTGCCTAGACTAGACCAGCCCACAGCAGGGCCTCAGTTTATGTTTGCCAAGGAATGGGGACAAAATGGTGCTGCATGACCCAGGGAGGGTGATTTGCTGGAAAATGTCTCAGATCTGGAAGAAGAGGCTCAATTGGTAGTTCTCTAGGGAGGAAAAACTAAGACAGGGTGCGTTGAGAAGGGCTCAGGACAGAGGACAGGACCGAAGCCAACTAGAGGAGGGGTCAAGACACCCAGATCTGTCCCTCCAAGGGTGGTGCGAAGTCTTCTGTGAGAACTGAGGGTGGAGGGAGTAACCTTTGTGGCTTAGGTGGAGAAGAGAGAATGTGAGAAATAAAATACAGAATGATGATGACGGAAAAACAGCCGAGGACCCAAGGGCCCAGTGGAGCAGGGAAGCAGCTGCAGGAAAGAGCGGAGCCCTGTGCATTTCCTCCCCAGCACTGCACAGAGCTGCGGAGCTGCATAGGCGAGTGGGCTCCAGCGGCGCCCAGGGATCCTGCCCCTCTGGTGAGCTGGAGACGCAGAGCAGCTCCATGCAGGAGCTCCCGGACCCCGTTTCATCAGGTTGCTTTCATTTAGTATTTATCTTCAGCAAAGCCACAATTAAATTGAAGTCTGGACTCGCCAGCGAAAAGGAAGGGCTGTAAAACCTTCATCTTTTTGGTTTGAGGAAGTAAACCATTTCTGTCTGAAACCTGGGTCAACATGATTTTTGTGGTTCAGGCAGAAGGTTGACCACTAACTCACCTTAATGAGCAGGAAAAGCCATATTTGGTATTCAGATGGCCTTTTATGGATGTACACAGAGCAAGCCTGGCTGTTGAGGGAGCCACTAATTAATGCTGCGCTCTGCAGGGGAATACCAGTCTGCAGAAGAAAGGCTCCTTTCCTGCTTACCCTTTGGTACATGCCTGGGGTGGAGAGTTACTGCTCCCAGGCTGGCTTCTGCAAAGGCTGCCTGATTGCACCGCCCTGAGGGGACTCATCACTTCTGCTGTTTCACCGAAAGTCAGCTGCATCTGTTCAGATAATCGAATGGATGACTCACAGATATTCTTCTAAAATCAGAGGCAAAATGTGTTCCTTGAAAGGAGGTTTCCAGAGATCCATTTTTAAGATATTATAAAGTCATCCACCGTACAAAAGCACAGACCATGTACACACTGACTGATAACAAAGTTTCAAAAACAATCATTATGAAACAGGGTCCATCTGAGTGCATCGTTCTAAAAAGTAAGGTAAATGGGTCAGGTTTGTGGGTTCTGCTGCACATTTACAGCACCCCAGGAGGAAGGGCCTGTGGCGTCTGTAGCATGCCATTGGGCCATGGCAAAAGTTTATCAAATAATTTAATAAACACAAACAACATGACACATGCTTTTTAGGATCTTGCCTTTGCCCACATCTCTTCCTCGCCCACCTCCACGTCCACATGTGATTGATCATGAGAATGGGCGTGCCAGCACACTGAGCTCTCTCTCCCTTAGAGGCCTGAATATTCTCTACCCCTTGCCCAGCTGTCCCAGGTACTTACCTTCTCCCTCACTCAAGAACACAAGAGCAAGTTAGGTTTTATCTCTATCTATTGAAAGAAACTCCTGGGTCAAGAAGAACTCTTGTTCTATTGCTCTGCCTATGCCTCTCATTCTGATTGTCTACTTTCTTGTAACACTCAAGAAAGAAATCCTTTAGGGATTTGACTGAAGACTGTAAGATTCCACATGTGGACCCCATCACTGGGCAGTAAAGAGTTTGCTCAGGTGTCCACCAGGACTTGACAGTGGGCAAGGCCTTTATTGTACCCAGTCATCAGCCTTTATTGTATTCTTTACATCAAGTTATTCAATTTGGTCCATTATTCTGGAGATCCTCATTCTGTCTTCCAGTAAACAAACTCACCAGCCAATGTTTGTTTCATCTTGAGATTTCATGAATAAAGCTTCAAGGTTCTATTGCTGAGTGTAGGACTTCTCAGCACACCAGTGTTCATTTGCTTTCAGGCTGAAACCAATTCACTAGTATTCTGGGAGTAAAATTTTTCAATTAGAAAGCTACTTTCTATACTTGCATTTAAACCATATTTCTTTCTTGTGCTCTGTGGGTAAAATTGTAATATTTCCAGAATATCTTGCCTGGCTTTAGTGCATCTGTATATCAACGGGTGTTCCTCAGGGGTGGAGTAAGTTCATCTCCATATCAATGGGTAATTTCCTGGGCAACCAAGGGCTTATTTGAACCTGAGAGGATAGGGGGAGGTCTTGCTTGTTTCTGCCAGAGCAGGAAAGAGAAGGCCCTGGACCGCAGTTTGTAAGCAATAAATGGGTTTTAAACTTTATTTCTCCCTTTGACTGATTTTGGTTTTAGAGTTATTTTGCCCCAGGATTTCCTCTTCCCGGAGTTACATGGTCTAAAGGCATTGTTATTATTAATTCATCAGAAGTCAGTTTATTAATGCTCATACTCATTTTGTTGGAGATTGCATGTAGATAACTTGACAGATATCTATATGGCCGCAGATATATGAGTGTTTGACATCCAATATCCATTCTCTCTCTTCTGATAATTAACACTAATCTGAGTTTCTTCTGGAGAGTCAAACCCTACTCCATTCTCATCTACCTGCTTCTCAGGCAGAGCTTTCAGATGGGCAAGGGACCAGGTCTTCCTAGCATCACCGTCCCTCACCACAATGGATGGTTCAGGGATGTTCATGTGGTCTTACTGTGGTCTGTGGGAATTAGGTCTACAACGTGAATTATGTGAGGAAAAGAGGTTTTTTTTTGTCTTTCCCACTGGATTTGAGTCTGGTGAAATATAAAGCTGGGTCTGCTTGGGGCACCATGAATTTTAGATTCTACCTGAAACAGAGACAGCACAGAAGAAAATTGGAGAAAAAAAAGAAGACAAATGAAGCCCTGATAATACTATGCAAGTTTCTTGCAGCCTAAAAGGAAGTCACTTGTTTGTTTAGTCACCAAAGCCAAAACTTGTATCTTTTTTGCCCAGGTTGATTTGAATCAGAGTTTTTGATCTCTTGCATATTCAAAAGATCTGACAAATAAGATGGATCATTGATAGAATTCATCAATATCACAAATTCTGGTAGCCCCAAATGTATCTGTAGACACCAAAACCCCACCACAATGGTTGGACTGTAAAGGTTTCAGACTTACCATCAGGATTCTTGAAAGTATCCTCTTACTTAGAAATTAAGCCACTGATTTTTCTACACAAGAATTCCTTTCATGCTACCCCAGCAAATCTTCCTCTGTGTGCTCAGAGGCAGAACTGTTTCTGAATTGTGCGAAGAGTCTCCACTGCCAGCTCTGCTACATTTTTTTTTCTGGCAGCCCTAGCATCCAATCAAGATTTCTGGATCTCTTCCAATTATAAAACCATTTAGAAATACTCTGCATTTCCTAGCCTTGAATAATATATTGATCCCTTTAAAGGAGAAAATATTCTCATGGACCCCCTATGTTGACTTAAATTCTTTTTATTGTAATTTTACTTAAATACATGTAAACATAAAACACTACAAACTCTTAGGCTTATAGCTTTTAAGCAACTATAAAAATAAATTTATAGATCAGATATAAAAGAAACTACAAAACCAATGAAACTGAAACTAACCATGTTAGTTTAAGGGGACAGAAGAGAGAGCAGCCCCGAATCTCCATAGCTGCTCACACATTCATCTCATGACACATGAAGGCTGTGTCTCTAATTACTAAGGTTCTTCTTAGCTCAGCATCTTGAGAGTATTCATGCCCAGAGGGGTCTAGATTCTCCAACATTTTTCTTTATTCAAATACTTCAATGCTCCATTAGGGGGGCTTCCCATAAAGTCACTGCCCTCTACTTAACACAATTGCAACATTTATTTATGTAGACTCACTGTTGTTTCTTATTCAGTCTGTGAGTATTAAAATTGTACCACATGCTGTGTTAGCATACTGATCAACCTAAGTGAACAGTGAGAAGTGAAATCACGCGGTCCTCCATTATCATCTCAGAGTCTAGAACAGGCTTATGTTATTTCTAACCAACTTTATTGAAGAATAATTTATATACAATAAGTTGCATGGGTTCAATATATCTTGATAAATTTTGGCAACATTGTGTGACCAACACACCAGTTAAGGTCCAGGATGTTACTCCTCAGAAAGCTCCTTGTTAACCTTCTCAGTGAGCCCTCATCTGACTGAAGCCTTCCGCAACAACCCAGTCCCAGGAAACCACTTTCAGTTTGCTAGCTGAGGACTTCCCATCTGTGCACCCCCTGATACCACAGAGTCTTTTGCAGCTGGCTTCCTGCACTCACTAAAATGTTTTTGAGATGTCCATGTGTTATGTACCCCAGGAAGCCATTAGTTCTGGTTGTGATGGTGTTCCTTTGCATAACTCTACCATGTTTTGTTTTTCCCATCACCTGCTAATGGACAACTGTGTTGTTTCTGGCTTTTAGAAGAAAAACTGATGTGAGCATTTTTACACAAGTCTTTTTCTAAATGTATGTTTCTGTTTTTCTGGGAAGCCCAATTGTTGCCTCTAGGTTTGTGTATATAACTTCATAAACAATTACCAGCTCATTTTCCAAAATGGTTACAAGTGTTTCCCACTTCTACCAGCAATATGTGAGCATCCTCTCTGTTCCACAGCCTTGTCACTTGATGGAACAGCTCTATTTAATTTTGGCCACATTAGTGCGTGTGAAGTGGAATCTCAGTGTGGTTTTAATTTGTATTTGCCATTTGTAACTACAGGGGGAAAAACCCCAGGGCAAAATACGTTTAAAACTGAAGTCAGTCAAAGGGAGAAATAAAGTGACAGAAACCCACTTATTTCTTAAAAGCAGTCCAGTTCTGCTCTCCTGAGTCTCTCTCGACCCAGCTGCAGAAGAGGCTCCACTCAACCTCTCTGGTCCAGATAAGCGCTGCTCACCCTTGCAATTACCTATTGATATGGAGATGGTTACTTCTCTCCATCCCTTGGAAACACCTTCTGATATGGTGTAAATTGTTTTTATATTTTAAGCTTAATTAATTTTACAGTCTATTAAAATATAAACACTTAAAGCTATTAATTTTACTTTAAGGCAGACTATATCTACATCCTATAAATGTTGATATGCTGTCTTATCATCCAGGTTGAAATATTTTCTTATTTTTCTGGGGAATTTTTTTCTTGATCCATTTTTTAATTAAAGTCTGCAGCAAATTTTCCAAATATTTGGAAATTTTCTGGATATCTTATAATTGCTGACACAGAATTTTAGTTTAATTTAAATGTCAGAGAACATGATATTTATGATCTCACTCTTTGGAAATGTATTAAGACTTGTTTCATCACCCAGCATATGATCTAGCTTGGTTAATATTCCATGAGCCTTGGAAAATTTGCATTCTCAAAAATGAGGTGCAGTGTTTTACAGGTGTCAATTATACCATGTTCGTTGATAATATTATTCATATATTTTATACTCTCAATGATTTTTTGTTTACATTTTCTATCATTTGCTCAGAGCTAGGCATTAAAATCTCCAACTACTGTTGTGTGTTTGCTTTTTAAAATTTTCAGTTCTGCGCATTTTTGCTTCATGTATTTTCAAATTGTTAAATATTTTCACACATAAGGTCAATCTTAAAATTAAAACAGTCAGTTATTTTACCAGCAAAAAAAGGCTTATTAGGGAATAGCAGAGAATTGCAATACGGGATATGCAAAGTACAGCAGTACCATAGACATGTTTGGAGAATAAAGGAGCGCAACACTTTTATAGCAGAAGGGGCCAAGTTAGACCCCTTTGTATTTCCAAGCACAAATCCATTGGAGTAAACGAAGTCCTGCATATCATGGCTTCTCAGTGGATAGGCTGTAGTGTGGAGGCAGAATGGGGAAGCCACCTTCTTCCTGCCCAGTGGTAGGGTGCCTTACACAGTGTGGTGTTTGTCTCTTCCAATGGAATCTGAGATTTTCGAGGAGTGGTGGGCATGAGAGCCCCTCCTGAAGGCCTCCCAATGCCATGTCAGGTTTCCCCTAATTTTCACAACATTTAGGATTGCTGTGACTTCTTAATTATTTGACCTTTTTACTATTATGAAGTGATTCTTTTCATATTTGGCTATACTCTGTCTGAAATTCTTTTTCATCTGTTGTTAATATAGTTGCATCAATTTTCTTATTCTCCTGTTTGTTTAGTGAATCTTTGTCCATTCTTCCAATCCTTTTGCACCTTTTATATTTAACATTCATATCTTGTAAAGGGCATAATGGTGGGCAGGGCCAGCCTGGCCGTCCTGAGGCCTGAGAATCTGTGCCCCTTCTTTACTGCCTTTTAAATGAGAATCTCCGACTTTTATTTAAAGTGTTTGGCATGTTTTCACTTACTGTACTTCCTGACGTGAGCAGGTTTACCTCGGCCATCTGCTGTTTGTTTTCTATTTGCCCCTCATGTCCTTTTTCCTTTGTTTCCCCTTTGTTGTCCTCTTGGAGGTTAATTGGGTGTTCTTTTATTATCTTGTTACATTTCTTTTATTGGCTTTTTAGTTATGTGTCTTTGTATTACTTTTGTCATGGTTACTGTAATAGGTGTCTGTAACTTCTCAGAGTCTGCCTTGATTAACATTACAGCACTTCATGTAAAACAGAAGAACTTGACAAAATTCCATTCACACTCCATCCTACCTTTCAAGTTTCTATAGTTATATATTTTACCTCTACATATGCTAAAAACCCCACAATATATAGGTGATTTTATTTTTTTGCTTTGGACAGTCACTTGACTTTTCTTTTAAATGAGAAAATAAAGAAAAAGAATACTTTTATTCACATATTTAACCTTTCCAGTGCTCTTCATTTCTTTCTATAGACAGAGATTGCCTCCTGGTGTCCTTTCTTAGTTTGTTTACAACTTGAAACACTTCCTGGTGTAGGTCGTATAGAACAGTTCTCTCAGCCTTCATTTATCTGGAAAGTTCATTTTCACTTTTGAAAATTTTTATTGGAGGATATTGAATTCTAGGTGGATAGATATTATTTTCCCCAGGACTGTAAACATGTCTCAGTGTTTTTGATTTTCCGTTGTTCTGAATGAGAAGTCCAGCATTTTAACATTATTTCTCAGTATTTAATGTTGCTTTTTCTTTGCCTTTATTTAAAATTTTCCTTGTATCATTTGTTTTAAGCCATTTAACTACACTGTTCCTGGATGTCATTTCATCTGCATTTATCCTAATCAGTTTGCAGAGCTTTCTGTATGGATTGCTGTTTTTGATCAAGTTTAAAAACATTTTGGTCAACATTTAAAAAGAGTAATTTTAGTGATTTTTGTAGTGATTTTGTTTCTCTGGTCCTTATCTCCTCTCTATTTTACTGGGGCTCCAAATGTACATCCTTCTGAATACCTGACAACCCAGACCACCAGGGCTCTATTCCTTTTTTAAAATTATTTTTTAATTTTTTCATTGTTTTGTTGAGATATAATTGACATCATCATATTTGTTTTAGGTATATAATGTGATGATTTGCTATATGTATATATTGCAAAGTGATCACCACAATAAGGATAGTTAACATCCATCATCTTTCTTAGATAAAATTTTTTCTTGTAATAAGAACTTTTAAGATCTACTCTCTTAACTTTCAAATATACGATACAATATAGTTAGCTTCAGCCACCATTTTGTACATTATATCCCTAGTACTTACTTACCTCATAACTGGAAGTTTGTATCACTTGGCTACCTTCACTCATTTCATCCACCCCCACCCCGTACCCCTGCCTATGGTAACCACATGCGTATTCGCTGTGAGTTTGGTTCTTTTAGGTTCCACATAAAAGTTAGAGCACACAGTGTTTGTCTGACTTATTTCACTTAGCATAATGTTCTCAGATCTGAATATTTCCTCGCAAGTGGGAGAATTTCCTTCTTTTTTACGGATGAATAATATTCTATCTGTGTGTGTGTGTGTGTGTGTGTGTGTATCACATTTTCTTTATCCATTTATCTATTCATAGATAACTTAGCTGTTTCCATGTCTTGGCTATTGTAAGTAATCATTTGAGATAGTGATTTTGTTTCCTTTAGCTATATATCAAGAAGTGGAATTTCTGGATTATATGGTATTTCTACTTTTAAGTTTTTGAGGAACCATACTCTTCCATAGTGGTCACACCAGTTTAAAATTCTACCAACAGTACTCAAGGGTTCCCTTTTCTCCATATCCTTATCAACAGTTACTAGCTCTTGTCTTTTTGATAATAGCCATTCTAACAGGTATAAGGTAATATCACTGTTTTTCATTTGCATTTCCCTGATGATTAGTGAGGTTGGCACTTCTTTATGTACTGTTGGCCATTTGTACATCTTCTTTGGAAAAATGTCTATTCAGTTCCACTGTCCATTCTTAAATTGGACTGTTTGTTTTTTTTGGCTATTGAGTTGCATGTGTTCTTTATGTATTTTGTATAGTGACCCCTTATCATTTGCAAATATCATTTGGTAGGTTGCCTTTTCATTTTGAGAGTTTCCTTTTCTGTGCAGAAGCTTTAAAATTCGATACAGTCTCAGTTGTTTACTTGTGCTTTTGTTGTCTTTTACCATGAGATTCAAAAATCATTCCAAGATCAGGGTGAAGGAACTTACCCCCTGTGTTTTCTTTTAGATATTTTTTGGTATTTAGTTTTAGGTCTCAGGTTCAAGTCTTTAATCTATTTTGAGTTGATTTTTTTGAATATTGAGTAAGATAAAAATCCATGTTCATTCTTTTGCATGTGGCTATCCATTTTCCTCAACACCTTTTCCCATTGTATATTCTTGGCTACTTTGTCTGAAATTAGTTGACCATATATGCCTGGGTTTATTTCTGATTTCACTGTTTTTACTGGCAATGCCATACTGTTTTGATTACTCTAGCTTTGTAACATAGTTTGAAAATTTAGGGTTGCCTATTCTTTTTTCAAGATGCCATTGGAATTTTGCTTGGGATAGGACTGAATTTGTAGATGTCTTTGGGTGGCATGGACATTTTAACAATATTAATTCTTCCAATCCATAAGCATGGAATATTTTCCATTTATATATGTCATCAATTTTTTTCATTGATGTCTTATAATTTTCAGTGTACAAATATTTCACCTCCTTACTTAAATTTATTCCTAAGTATTTTATCGTTTTTGATGCAGTTATAAGTGGAACTGTTTTCTTAATTTGTCTTTCTGACAGTTTGTTATTAGTGTAAAGAAACTTAACTGATTTTTGTATATTGATTTTGTATCCTGCAACTTTATTTAATTTGCTTATTAGCTCTAACAGTTTTTTGGTGGAATCCTTAGGATTTTTTATATATAGTATAATGTCATCTGCAAATAGTGACATTTTACTTCCTCCTTTCTTATTTGGATGACTTTTATTTCTTTCCTTCCTTAATTGCTGTACTATGTTGGATAAAAGCAATGAGAGTGGTCATCTTTGTCCTGCTTCTGGCTTTAGAGGCAAAGCCATCAGTTTTTCACTGTTAAGTGTGATATTAGATATGTACTTATCATATATACCTTTATAATGTTGAGATAGATTCCTTCTATATACAGTTTGTTGAAGGTGTTTATAATGAGTGGTTGTTGAATTTTGTCAAAGTCTTTTCTGCATCTACTGAGGTAATCTATAATATTTTTATCCTTCCTTTTGTTAGGGGCTTGTATCATATTGTTTAATTTGCATCTCTTGAACCATCCTTGCATCTTTGGAATAAGTCCTATTTGATCTATTTTGAATATTTTTTCATGTGTATTCATCAGGGATATTGGCCTGTAATTTTCTTTTCTTGCATTCTGATTTTGGTATTAGGGTAATACTGGCTTTGTAAAATGAGTTTGGAAGTGGCTCTTCCCCTTCTATTTTTTTGGAAAGTTTGAGAATGATTAGTATTAATTCTTCTTGAAATGTTTGGTAGAATTCACCAGTGGAGCCATCTTAACCTGGGGTTTTGTTTGTTGGGAGGGTTTTGATTACTGATTCAGTTGCCTTACTTATTGTTGAACTATTCAAATTTTCTATTTCTTCATGATTCAGTCTGGGTGAATTATATGATTGTAGGCATTTATCCGTTTTTTTCCTAGGTTGTCCAATTTGTTTTCTAATTTTTCGTTGTAGTCTCTTATGATCTTTCTGTTTCTGTGGTATCAGTTGTAACATTTCCTCTTTCATTTCTAATTTCATTTAAGTTGACCCATGAACAACATGAGTTTGAACTGTGTGGGTCCACTTATGGATTTTTTTCAATATATTGGAAAATTATATATATTGGAAAAACTTTGGAGATTTGTGACAATTGGAAAATTATATATATTGGAAAAACTTTGGAGATTTGTGACAATTTGAAATAATATTTTCTTTTTTCTAGCTTATTGTAAGAATACAGTATATAATACATATAACACATAAAATATGTGTTGTAAAATTGAGTATTTTATTGGTAATTCCAGTCAATAGTTGGCTATTAGTAGTTAAGTTTCAGGGAATCAGAAGTTTTATGCGAAGTTTTGACTGTGTGGAGGGTTGGTACTCCCAGCCCTTGTATTGTTCTAGGGTCAACTGTATTTGAGTTCTCTCTCTTTTTGTTGGTGAGTTCAACTAAAGGTTTGTCTATTTTGTTACTTTTCAAAAAACTGTCTCTTTGTTTCACTGATCTTTTGTACTGTCTTTTTAGTCTCTTTTATTTATTTCTTGTACTCATTTTTTTAAAAAACAATATATTTTCATCCTGTGATTAAATTTGAATGATTTATAATGACTTTTCTTTAAATTCACTTATCCTTATTTCTCTGTGTACAAACTGTTTTTTATTCCACTTAGTGAAATTTAATTTGCAATATTGCATGTTTTGGTGGTTTTATATAGTTTATTTAGCTCTCTGAAGATTTGTCATCTCTTTACTCTTCTTTTCCTATAATTAAAAATAAATGTCTCATAATTATTTTAAAGTATTTATTTGTTGATTCTAAAATCTGAGTTATCTGTGGGCTTATTTCTACTGATTGATGTTTCTCTTAAATGTAGTTGGTGATCATTTGTTTCCTTGCATGTTGTTTATGGTTCATGCTGGTTGGTGGACATTTTCTGAGAGGATAATATATGTTGGGAAAAAAAGGTGTGTGTGTGTGTGTGTGTGTGTGTGTGTGAAGACATAAAGTTTAGATATTGGCATAGACATACTCATACAAGATGTAGATATAGATATTCTTATTTTAGGGAATACTCTATTCTCTGTTAGGCAGCTAGAGTGTTAGCACATCAGTTTGATTTCATCAGGAGTTAAACTGGTTAGACTGTAAGTTTTATGGTTTTAACACTTACAGCAGCAGTCCAAGCACCAGGAGTCCCTCTGTCTTTCAGCATGGCTTCCATTTCCTGAACCCCAAGGGGCTTCTGCCTTCAATTTTTACAGAAGTTTGATTGGGTTGGTTTGGTTGCATCTTTGTTTAGACTTGGGTCACCTGTCACTTCAAATGCTTTGGAGGTGAATCTGGCCTCTTCCTCTTGTAGGGCTCTAGCACTCTGGAGGCACAGCACACCTCAGAGATAAGTGATCTTGACACTGCTGTGCCACACAGCCGGAATACTTAGAGACTACCAGGTATGGAGACTGGGAGACCCAGAGGCTGAGATCTCTGTTCACTGCAGGACCATGAGACTCACAAAGCAGGATCTCTTGATTCTTTGTGTTCTACAGCCCCATCCACACCCTCTGTACTGCCCCCCTCCGAGGAAAATACATGGGTTAAAGAATTACTGGGTGGAAAGTATTATCTTTGCCTTTGTGCTTCCTCCAGATTCAGAGGTGACATGCCAACCTGTGGGTTCATAAGGAGTTTGCAAGGTTTCTCTTTACCCCAGTACTTTGTCTTCCTCTGGCTGACCTATGCCCCCATCAGGCTTGCTGCCAAGCTCAGGAATGACTGGGAAGGGGGCTCCAGCCCTGCATCAGTAGGACACACTTGTCCTTCTAGGGTTCAGTTCTTTCAGATATCTTGGCATCTACAGCTCCTCAGTGAATTTTTAAAAAAGTTTCCTTGGCCTTGTTGCTAGTACAATGGGTGTGACTTTTCCCCCCACATCCTTCAAAATAGTAAGGAAGTGGAACCTGTGTATATGATTTTAAAAATTATTAGAGAAATGAAACATATCAGTGAAACAAATACAAATACTTCAAAACCTATGCCCCAAATTCTGAAGTCCCAATTTGGGAAAAGTATTTTAGTTAATCACAACCCTTTCAGAGGTGAGCTTCATAATGTATGAAGATTTGCCCTGCAAGCCTTTTCATAGAGTTTCAAGAGTGTCAGTAGCCAGTCCTCCTATTTAACACATAAAACTGAGTTCCAGGTCCTGGAGCCACTGTAAGAGTCTGAGATAAAAATAAGACCTCTTATCCTGGACCCCTTGTATTTGGGATTGCCAGATAAATTCCTAAAATACTGTAGGAGACATACTTATACTAAAAATATTATATGTTGTTCCCCAGAAATTTGAAATTAACTGAGAATCCTGCATTTTTATCTGCTAAACCTGACAACCCTATTTCCATTGCATAATACTGACTCTCTATGGAGTTTCTATAAGAAGACAATATTTTGACCATTTCCCCCTTTTCTCAAATTTAAATGTAAAAAATGATTTTTTAACATTCTACTCTTCTATGTGATTAGAGTTCTACTGATAGAAATTTTTGATATGTAGTGAAATCACTTTATGATCCTGTGTTCTGGGGAAAGGACCTATGCAAATGTTTTATGGAACTAAAATTTCTGTTATACTGTAATTTATTTGTGTCCCTTGAAGGAAGAAGGGACACTCTTTTTGCTAATATTAAAAATTATATGAAGGCCATTTAATAAAAAACAATTTATGTTCATTTAAGGATATTTGGAGAATTATGTAACATTGTATAAGAAAATAATCAACAATAATTTGGCCACTCCTTCATATTTTTGTGCATTCTTTTCACTCTTTATATAGATATAGGAAGGGTGTGTGTGTGTGTGTGTGTGTGTGTGTGTATGTGTGTAATATTTGTAGATTTGCTATGTCTCAGACTCAAGCAGCCAGCCTATGATCATAGCTATAGACATAGTTATAAAAACAGCTTTTTGTAATAACCTGCAAGGTAACCTCTAAATGCTTTAAACACATTTGCAATTCTGAAGGCCTAAGATGCCACTCTGCCCTTGGTCTTAGTAATTGTTACTCCTCACTCCTTGCTTTTCTGAATGGGACGTGCAGCCTCAAACCTCCCAGTTAGAATCTCCCTGGTGTCCCCTTGCAGAATGCCCATCTGTTCCAGAAACAGCAGCTAATTGCTTGCTTTTTTGCAGCTCTAAATCCAGCAAAATAGTTGGCTTTTTCATTCCCTGTCGCTTGCTGTCAGCCAGAACAGCTGTTTTCCACCCTGTGCCAAAGTGGGCCAGGGCCATCTTAAGTGGCAGCCACCTGTCTCTGAAGAAACTGTAAAACTGACCCAAACAAGGAAGATACTAGAATTCTTAGAGGTAGGGTTAGTCCATCTCAGTGGTATAGAAACAGCCTGTGATGTCCCGTTATTGGAAGGTGAATCTCATCCACAGCAAGTTAACTACAGTGACAAATAGGAACTGCAGAGCACAATCTGGTCACCTGCACAGGTAATGTCTGTGGCTTTATTGTTGGCTGGTACATGGAGTCTTTCTGTTGTAATATGTCACTTAAAGTTCATCAATACCTTTGTGGTAGGTGACTGGGGATATTTCTGTGCTTTGGAAAACCCATCATAAGGAAACAAGCTCACCCATAAATCATGGAGGATGGAGAAGTCTGTGGCAGAAACAGAAGCAAGCCTGCACGTCCAGAGACATCCTTCTATGGGCCAGAAATGCAGCTTCAAATGTGAAGTTCTTCACAAGCAGCGAGTCTTGTCTTAAGTTCCCTCAATATTTTTATCCAAATACATTTTCAGAGAAGCTTCCCAGTCTCACAACTCCACCTGCCCTGGGGAACTGGGCAAAATGATTCCACAGCTGGTCCCAAATTCACTGAATAAAGACTGCCAAACCTGCCAAGGATGTGGAACTAAGCCATTCCCCTTCTCTCCTGCTGCAAATCCCTTCCAGCTTTCCAAAGTGCTCATCCTGCATGCCCAGCTCTCAGGGAAGGGGCTCACAGCTGAGCTCTTTGGGGGGTGGGAAATAACATAGGGATTTCAACTGTGCCTTTTCCTTCTTAGGACCAAAAGCCTCCACGGAAGCCTATGGGAGGTGAGGCCAGGAAGGGGTCAGGCTCTGGCCTGGAGGTGCCCTGCTCAAGCGCTGCAGTGCTGCAGATGCTCCCCAAGTCCCACCTCCTCAGACCAACCTATGCTACAGAAGCAGTGGGTGTGGGCAGGTGCCACTGTTCCCCCAGGAATTTTGGGCACCCCAATTTGGAGTTGTAGCTCTAGCTGATTGAAGTGTGGTCAGCATACTAAGACAAAAGGATCTGCTGATGTTGTGTGGCTCTGAGCCTCTTTTCCAGGAAGCATGGTTGGGAATTGACATTCCTCCCCTGTTGGCCAGACTAGTTTTTGTGCCACTGTCTCTTCTTCCACTTCTCAACTCTTTTCCTCAGCTCTCCTCCTGGACTCCACCACAAACTGGGTCTTCTTTTCAAAGTTCACTGCAGGTTTCTGCCTCCATTAGTCCTTTTCAGAGTCGCAATGATGTGATGGGAAGGGATCGTCTTTGGAGGGTAATGACTGGGAATTGACATTGGCTTCCTTTGCTAATTTTCTGTGGTGTTGGAGGACAAGTTTGATGTATTCTTAGTATTTACACAACAGAGTCAGAAATGTCCATTTCAAACAGGTTACAGGATTTAGTGCATATGTCTCCTGTGCATGAAGGATCAACAAAGAGCTCAACTTCCTACTCCCATCTATTTGGTCCAGTAAATGTCTTTAGCAGTTGGGACTTGTGCTCATAGAACTTCTGATGAATTTAACTCTTAGCTCTGATGGGTTGCTATCTTTCCCTCCACTTCACTGAGTTTGAGGAGGAAGGACACTAAGCCAGCCCTTTGACATGGGGCATCTCCACTCCGTGGATCTGCCTCCCCTCAGGGCTCTGCAGCTGGCACTGTCCTGGGCACCCCCAGCCCCTGGGCTGCCTCTCCAGCAGCATGTTTTGCCTAGACTGTTCTCTGATCATCAGGTCTTTTTCTGGTTGATTTTGACCTGAAACTCATCAATTTGAAGCACACAGTTAAATGCAAGCTTTTCTGCCAAGCCTTCTTCCAAATTCCCCAGTGGGAGATAGCTACATATCTGTATAAGCATGTACCTTTCTGCACTCATCTCTGCCACCCATAAAGTTCTCACATCTTACAGATCTTGTTGAATTAATATTTATCTGAAGATCTTGTCTCTTTTCCCTTATGTAGTAAACCTTCAACATCAGAATCCTTAACTCTTTCATCTTTCTTTCTTCCATGGATTTTGGAAGATTGCCATATATGCACCAGACTGGCTGCAAATAGTTTTTAGTAAATTGATTTATTTATAAAAATATAAAGTACTTGCCCACACAGTCTCCCAAGATTTTTTGTCATTTTATGACCTTAAAAGTCCATCTTTATTGATAAAATTTCTTATCTAGCCTCAGCTAAGAATTTTAAAATAAATTATGGCATACTGGTAACAGCAGTTACTTAAAATGATAATACTATTTTATTTATTACATGGAAAGCCTTGCATCCTCAGATAAAAAGTAGATGAATAAAAGCATAGAATCATTACATAGGTTGATGCATATAAGTCTGGGAGGATATAGGTCCATACATTAATACTGGTTCTTTCTAGAAAATGGAATTCTATGTGACTTTTTTCATGTTTCCTATTCTCCTGTAATGCCTATATTACTTGGGGGTTTTTTTTGTAAAAGGAACACAACAAAATGCCACAACTAAAGTAAACAAACAAATAGAAGCACCGTAATTTGAGGGCATCCGATTTTCAAGGCATAAGGAGCTGCTGCCATAAGGTGCTGGCTAGATCTGTTCCTCAAAGATGTACCTTCTCAACGACAGTCTCAACCCTGCAAGACTTTTCCCAAATGAAGAAAGTTTTGGGAAGGAGGACTGAAGTCTTAAATTCTGCACCATCATAGAAAGAAAACACCAATGCCAATCCAAACTATATTTAATATTGTAAGCAAGGACAACTGACCTTTGAGAGTCTATAGGAGTCAACAATTTGTGAGCTGGACATGTTTTTCAACATAAAACAAATATGACACGAGGCATCAAGTAGCGGTACATTTTCCAAGCACAAAAGATCCAGGAAACTACCAAACATTGCTTATCTGAATGCCATTTTCGAGAATGCTCTACCATTCTATTGTCGTCTCTGACTACCTCCTGTGATGTCTCCTTCTATGGAGGCTTTGTGCAGAGCAAAACAAGCTTTTCCATTCATGCACTACAGGTCAGAAACCAGAGACACTTTTGCACAATTATTCTCTAGAATTTATGTAGCCATGGGAAATCACTAGTTAGCTGCCACATACAAATACTTGATTTTAATTAAAAAACTGTATTCTGGTGTAGGGAAAATAGAAGTTCCATGGCCAGGATCCTCAGCTGATACACACTGTGTACATGTGATGAGGTAATACTTTGCCTACTGCAAAGGCACATGCTGCATACCCATTGACAATAAGTCATTACTGCCAGTATTGCTATAAAAGACGTTCCTTGGTGCTAGAAGTAGAGCTAGAGAAGAGATCAGAGGCAGAGCCTCGAGTAGAGAGGAGAGACTGAGACAGACTTGATAGGATAGAGGCAGATGTGATTCTAGTGCTTGACCTTCACCATGAGAATAAAGCTTGGTACAAGCCCACTTTTACCACCAATGTTCTGTTGTCATTTTTCAGTTTCAATAAATCCATAGTGAATTTGCCCAGGGCTGAAACCCTCAGGTGAGACATTTGGCATACTCGGCAGGATTTGCTGCAGACTGAAAATGGAAAAAGCTGCCCTTATGTGGGGGGTACTTCAGTGGGCTGCTCCTATGGATAGGGAGACCCAGGGTATGTCCCAAGGGGCATATGGTCAAAGGTGACCTGCCTCCTAAAGGAGTAGGCCCCTCCCCAGAACTGTGGAGAGGTGGAGGCAGTAGAGAAGGCTCTCTGCAAAATAGGGAGGTCCTTGGAGAAACAGACCATCCACGAGGCAACAGGAACCATGGTTTGGCTGTTTATCACAGTGTTAAGAAGGGCCGTAAAGGAGAAAGACATCCTCCTGTGAGAAGCAGAGGAGGAGTTAGCATGGGAACACAGGCTGCTCAGTGCCATGGAAGAGGTGAAATGTCGATGACTGAGATGGCAGCCCTGTGAGGTGCTGTGGAGATGGTAAAGGATGTAATGGTAGCACAAGGGGACATAGCATGAGAACACAGGCTGCACCGTCCTGTGGGGGAGGTGAAGGGTGTAATGGTGCTATCAACTCCTGAAATGGTGGAAGATATGTCAGACAGAGATAAGGGGCACCAACCCCTCCTCTATTGAAATCCCACCTGGTAGAAGTCAAGAAAGTAAAGACACAGCAACTACAGGTTCCTCAAGGATAGGTGCAGCCCCCTCCCCAGGTCGTGGAGCACTCTGTGCTCTGCCCCTATACTCAGGCAGGGCTGGTGTGTTTGGGTTCCCAGTTTCAGCAGAAGCCCTCAGAGTCTTTGTCAGCTAGGCTCCTGTGCCTTTGGGATATAGGGACAGATGGGATTACTCTGTCTGGATTAGAAGTGGAAAAGTTGGCTTCTCTGACAAGTCATCCTACACCGTGGCAGTGATTACAAAATGCACACCAGACCCCAGGCAACCACACCCTCCTTAATTAGCTAATGGCCATGCTTCATACGGTTTGGGCCAATCAGGGTGATTGCCATCTTCCCCTGCTAGATGGCAGATGTATGCTGAATTCCAACAGGTGTTACAGGAGTTGGGCATGAAACATGCCATTTATAACCCAGGAAATCATGCTGTGGAAGAGGAGCCATTTACCTCAGGGATCAGGGGTACCATGCTTCAGATGGCTCCTCTCTCCCTCTTTGGGTCCCTAGTCGTCATTCTTGCCCCTTATATAAGGAAACCCATAAATGAAGTTACCCATACTACAGCAGATTTGGGAGAGGCAAAAGTGATACAGGGATGGAAGAGAGTGTGGTCTGCTACTGCGAAGAAGAGTTTATAGGGCCCATCAAGGTCTTGAGGACCCATTTGTGGGTTGACTTAATAGAAGCAGGAACAGAGAGGAATTGGATGGGAAGTCACATAGACTCCTACTGGAGCTGTAGCAACAATTGAAGCTGGGGCAGCAGTTTTGGCCACTGAGGACCAAGAAATGGAGTCTAGAGACAGAGCCACAGTCTGATCTGTGTATCTGCAATCCTATTGGAGAGTGAGCTGACCTCACCTGACCCTGCACAGGAAGATGATTGGGGGATCTGGTTTGACTGAGGGGAGGGTCGAGGTATCTGCCTTGGGGGCCTGGGCGGGGATGGGAACCACATGTTGAATTATCAGTTCATTGGTTCCCAGTGAATGTACAATGTGTCCTGGCCCCTGTGGACACAGGAGGTGAATGCTCACTGATTTATGGCAACCTTGGGTGGTTTTCCCAGGACCTCTGCTGTTATGCTGTCATAGATGAATACTGGGGTAAAGCTATTAGAGTGAAACAAGCCCAAATCCCATTGGGAACAGGGTGTCTACCCCCAAAGAAGTATGCTGTGTGTATCTCTCCCAGAGTATATTTTAGGGATAGATATCTTGCAGAGCCTGTGGTTACAGACCACTGCACGTGAGTTCAGACTGAGGATACCTGTGGCAAAGGCAGTTCTGAGGGGACATACTAAGCACCTGCCCATAGGTTTGCCTGTGTCTCAGTGGGTAACTAATACCAAGCAATACGAATTGCTGAGAGGACGTAAAGAAATTGGAGAAACCCTCCAGGAATTGGAGAAGGTGATTATTATAAAGCCCAGCCAGAGCCCTTTTAATCCCCTGTGAAAACTCTGGATTCCTCCTGGTGTATGACAGTGGATTACAGAGACCTGAATACAGTTATATCCACTCTGCATGCTACTCTCCCCTCTATAGCAACTCTTATGACACCCTCAGTTGTGAACTGGAAGCATCATTATGTTGTGTATCTTGCTAATGTTTTCTTCTCTATTGACATAGCATAGGAAAGTCAGGAACAGTTTGCCTTCATATGGGAAGGGTGGCAGTGGACATTCACTGTCCTCCCACAGGGAAACCTCCACAGTCCCACCATCTGTTATGGATTTGATAGCCCAGGACTTGGCAGCATGGGAGAAACTGCCAATGGTGCGGCTGTATCACTACATTGATGATATTATGCTCACATCTGATTCTCTTGCATATTTAGAAGGGGTAGTTCCTATAATGCTGCAGCATCTACAGGAGAAAGGATGGGCTGTGAACAGCACCAAGGTTCAGGGACCTGGTTTGTCAGTCAAATTCTTGGGGGTTGTGTGGTCATGTAAGACTAAAGTTATCCCAGAAACAGTCATAGATAAAGTCTAGGCCTTCCATACCCCTACAAGTATGGTTTTTGGGTCTTTTAGACTAATGGAGAGTGTTTATCTCTCACTTGGCACAAATTCTAAGGCCTTTATACTGTTTGGCATGAAAGGATGTCAGGTAGAACTGGATGTATGCACATGCCTTTGCCACTGTAAAGAGGGCAGTCAAGGCCATACAGGTCTTGAGTGTGATAGACCCATCAAGGCCCTGTAAGCTGGATGTTCATGTGACTGAGACAGTTATGGTTGGGACTTCTGGCAGTGGCTCAAATGAGCTCCTCAACCTATTGGATTCTGGTTGCAACTCTGGAAAGGAGCAGATATCTGGTACCCCTTAATAGAGAAGCAATTGGCTTACACATACTGCACCTTGCTGGCTACAGCAGTAGAACAGCCCTGATAAAGGTAATAACCACCTATCCCATCATGGAATGGACCCAAAAGCCACTGAGTGGCATGGCACAAAGGCAGGAAGAATTTGTTTTAGAGCTGTAAGGAGCAGAGAGCCCTTATCAGGGGGGTAGAGCCCCTACACCCCAAGATGCATGGTACACAGATGGCTCCAGCTATGGACAGCTCCTGACATGGAGGGCTGTAGCTTTCCATTTTAAGACTGAGACAAGTGGACGGAGGATGGAGAGGGGAAGGGCAGCCAATGGGCAGTTCTGGGCAGTAAGGCTCTTGAACAGCTGGGCCGTCTATCAGGGCTTGACCCTGTGGCTTCTGACATGGTACAATATTAACTGGCTTGTTGGTCACCAATCCCTTTGTGGGCAAGAATTGTGGCAAGACTTATGGACCTCTGGTCAGACTGAAAGAATTACCATTTATCATGTGACAGACTGTTTGCCTTTAGCATCCTCAGGGAATGATGAAGTGGACACATTGGCCCAGGTGCACTGGCTAGAAGGAAAGCCTGCTTCTGATGTGGCCCAATGGTCAACTTTTGTTGCATGCAGGGTGGAAGACAATGTCATTTGTAGTCCACTGATTGGGCCTGCCTTTAACCTTTGAGGAAGTCAGCAGAGCCTGGCAAGAGTGCCTTGTGTGCTCTAAAAGGGACTTACACTGAGTCTCACAGCAACCTGGGATGATAGCTAAGGGACCTATACCCTTTGTCAGGTGGCAGATAGAGTATATTGGGCCTCTGTCCATGTCACACGGGTATTGATATGTCATGACCAATGTAGATACTTCTGGTTGCTTTTCTTGTGGGTTATGTAGACCAGCAAATGACTAAAAAAGGCCTAGAGCATCTTTTTGCAGCCTATGGCCAACCACAGGTAATTGAGAGTGATTAAGGCACCTACTTTAGTGGACATGCACTACAAGAATAGGTGCAATAATTAGGGATAAAGTGGAAATTTCATGTACCATATAACCCTATCTGGGAAGGCATGATAGAGAGGTACAATGGTTTGTTAAAATCTGGGCTGAAGTTAGATATCAATGGTCTATAGGGATGGTCAATCCACATATGGACAGTGTTATGGCATTTGAATGAGAGGCCCTGGAAGGGGACATTGAGCTCCATAGATGTGCTAACACATATTGTTGCCTCCCCTATACAACTGCAAGTACAAACCAAGGAGGAATTGTTGAAGCCAGGGTTTGGCCACCAGAATATCTTGCTGCCAACACCGACTGTAATAAACCCTAGAGACTCCATTCAGTGGGCTTGGCCTTGGGTTCCTGAGACCTTGGGGACAGGGCCTGGAAGCTGGCCCACTGTGTATTCCTGGAGTAACAGCAGAGTGGCCTCCAAAGATCACAGTAGTGTACCCTAAATGGCTGGAAGGTAAGAGTATCTTACTAGGGAGTTTGTTTTATCTTTATGGCCAGTGCAGTCACCTCCAGTAGCACTATACATAGACCCCGTAGTAACTCCCACAGAGGGGTAAGGGTCTGGTATAATAGATCTGGATGGGACCCCCTTCCTGCCACAGTTCTATTACAGGACCACTCTCTTGCATGCATCCTACCTGATGAACAAGATTTGCCTATATTGGTGTCATTAAAACATGTGCCTTATCACCCAAATACATTATTCTCCTCTAATATCTTTGTGGATTGGGCACACACCCAACCAAAAACTGATGTTTGCTGGCTGTGCACTTAGCTCCCTACAGGTTCTGCTACTGGCCTCTCACAGAAAGTGCAAGTCTTACACTCATTTGAATAGAACTGGTTTGAATATAGCTGGAATGACTTCTTGGTGGCAATCAATCTCCTCAGGCTTGAGGGTTATCATAACTTTTTTGTTATTTGTATCATAATTTCTGTTGTTATTTGTGTGTTGTTATAGCTTCGGTTGTTGTTGTGGGATTTGGTTTAATGCTCCAGTTTTCTCACACAAGGACCATTGGGGAAGATAAGGGTGTGCAGATTGTGAGGTGAGAATCCTGGAGGGGTGGAGTATAGGCAAAATGGAAGTTCCATGGATAAGATCCTCACCCATTATGTACATGTTAGGAGGGTATACTTTGCCCACTGTGTAGGTGCATGTTTACATACCCACTAGTAATAAGCCATTACAGCTGGTATTGCTATAAAAGAGGTTCCCTGGTGCTAAGAGCAGAGCCTAGAGAAGAGAGCAAAGACTGGGGAGCAGAGAACAGACAGAACCTGGAGCAGAGGCAGCACCTGGGTTATAGCCTGGAGCAGAGAGCAGAGGCTGAGACAGGCTTGCTGGGGCAAAGACACTATGAGAATAAAGCTTGGTATGAACCCATGTTTACCTGCAATGTTCTGTTGTCATTTTTTGGTCTCATTGAATCCCTAGTGAATTTGCCTGGGACTGAGACCATCAGGAGAGACATCTGGACAACCTCAGTTCTCAATTCCTGCAAGTAGATGCTTTGGAATCCTCACTAACAGGGGAATTTTGGGAGTTTTTGGCTCATGTTCATTAATTTTCCTGAAAAAGAATGCATGCGGAAACGTCTTAGAGTCTTCAAATATGTAAATACCTTGCTACTTGCTAGGTCTTTTTAAATGTTAAATTAGAAGATAAAAGCTCATATCTCTACTCTCATCCTTTTAATTCCTGCAATTGTTCTTATTCAGCCTGTTGATGTGAAACATTCTGCTGCCTGCTCTGCAGATGAGGAAATTAGCAGGAGGCAGCAGGGCGGCTTACCCTGGGCCCCACAGAGCCACCATCACGAAGCTCGTCATCAGGGAGAGGAGTGGGGTCTTTCAGCTCACACTTGCATCATGAAATGTGTTCTCTTTTGTATTCTGGAGGACTTTGTGCAGTTTCAGTATTATTTTTTTTAGTTTTAGAATTGGACCCTTAAGGCATCTACTCCTGTCATTTTCTGAGCTGGAGGAATATTAAAAGTCAGCTTAATTTCTTTAATATGTATAAGACAGTTCAGATCATCTATTTTTTCTTGATCAGGTTTGGCATTTGGTGCCTTTCAAGGATTTTCCATTTCATCTAAACTGTTGAATTCATGGGTATAGAGTTGTTTCTTTCTATCCTTTCTATCCTTTAAATGTTGGTTTTCCTTTCTATCCTTTTAATGTTGATATAGTCTGTAGAGTGATGTAACTACTTTCTTTCCTGATGTTTATAATTTGTTTCTTCTATTTTTTTTATTGTTCATCCTGGTTAGAGGTTTACAATTTCACTGATTTTTTTTTTTTCAAGAAACAGTTTTTCTTCCATTGATTTTTTTTCCTATTGTTTTTCTATTCCAATTTAAGTGATTTTGGTCCTTATCTTTGTTATTGTTTTCCTCCTGCTTGCTTTAGCTTTAGTTTGTTCTTTGTTTTCTGGCTCTTCAAAGTGACAGGTTCAATAATTGATTTGAGACTATCCTTCCTTTATAATATAAGCACTTGATGCTATAAATTTTCCTTGAGCACCAATTTAGCTGCATTCCACAAATTCTGATATGCTGTGATTTTATTTTCATTAAATTAAAAATATTCCTATTATGTGTAAATTCCTCTTTGTCCCATGGATTATTTTAAAGTGTTTTGTTATATTTCCAAATATTTGTGGATGTTTCTAGATATTTCTCTTATTTGTTTCCACTTAATTCCACTCTGGTTCAAGGATATTCTTAGTATAATTTCAGTATCTTTTATTTGTTAGGGGTTTGGTTTCTTTAGCAACTATTTTATTTACACATCATGGTATAAATGATATGTTTAGACCATTTATATTTAATGTAGTTTTTGATGCAGTTCACATAGGTTCTATTATCTTGTTAGTCATTTTTTATTCTATCTCTTCAGCTCTTCATCTTTTTCTGTTTTTTTCCTTCTTTGCATAAATTCAATATTTTTTGTGAAACACTTTTATATCCATTTTTTCTCTTTTTAAAAAAGTACTCTCAGTGATTTTTCTTTCCCCAGGGTTTAGATTATACATTTTGAATTAATCACATCTAATCTTCAAATATTATACCACTTCTCCTGCTGTGTAAAGATCTCCCAGCTGGATTCTTCCAATTCCTTTCTCCCATTATTTGTAGTATTTTGTCATACATCTTATTTTTTACATATACTATAATACATTATTACTATGTTGGTTTTATACAATTAATCATATTTTTGAGCAATTAAAAACAAGAAAAATTGATTTCATATACACCTTTTTTATGTCATTTCCAGCACTCTATTAATCATATTTTTGAGCAATTAAAACAAGAAAAATTGATTTCATATACACCTTTTTTATATCACTTCCAGTATTTCTTTGTGCAGGTCTAAGTTTCTGTCTGACATCCTATGCCTTTGCCTGAAGAAGTTCTTTTCCATTTCTTGTAGTGCAAGTCAGCTCTTACAGATTTCCTAAGCTTTTGTTTATCTGAAGAAGTCTTTATTTTGCCATTCATTGAAAGGTATTTTCAGTAGGTATAGAATTCTGGGCTCAATATTTTGTACTAATTTTTGTAATTAGTACTTTAAGCATATCTCACATTGTCCTTTCACTTGAAAGGTTTCTGCTGAGAAGTCTGCCCTCAAGATTTAGTCTTGTAATCTCTGCTCTCTGACAGATTCAAAAACAAGTTTAATTTTGTAGATTATCCACTTTTTTTCTTGTGAGGTTTGGACTAATGCTTCCAGGTTCTTACATCTTAATTAGAAGCCAGAAACAAGATCTTTTAATTGAATTCTTCATGTCCTTTAGTTCTTGGAAGGTTTTTGAATCATATCACTGATGATCACTGAAACTAAATATCTTACCTTTCACATTTTCCATTTCTTTGTCTTTCAAAAAACTTTTTCACAAATTTCCTTGCCTTGTCTGTAAATTCTTCTGTTCAGTTTTATATTCATGCTATTGTGTCTTCAATTCTTATGAACTCTTTACTCTTTGCTGAATGTAATATATATAACATAATACATGCCATAATGTCAAATGTATACATATATGTATGTATGTAATTTTACTCATTAAAATGATATATAATCAATTATGTATATTATATATATCTATATATATAAGATATACATCTTAAGAATATTTATAGAATAGTTCTTTTCCTCCTCTGAGCATACTAATTTTTGTTTTATTTTAGATTTCTTCTCCCAGAATAGTTTCTATTTCCTCCAAGGTTTTTTTTTCTTTCCTATTATTTCAGAAAGTCTCTCTTTCTTTTCTATAGAAAATGAGGCACTTTCTTTAAATATCTGATAATACATGGCTGTCTTCTCAAGATTAAGAGTAGAGGACTAAAAATCTAGTTGGAAGCTCTGAAATGGATAGGAATCATTAGCTTTGACCATTAACTAGTTGGAGCTGTTTGTGGGGGTAACTATTGGCAGTATCTTTAGACTTTACCTATTGGGCTATTTGAATGACCCAGAGAAGAGCCTTTCTATCCTGCATGGGGGTGAGGGCCTTCCTTTCACTCATCATTCTGGGTGCTTGTTGTGGGGAGGTGGGGGTATCTCTCCATCTTTGCTGAGCTGGACACTGGAAAGCACAGCAGCTGCACTCTCTGAGTTTTGATTCCCTTGTTCATTTCCAGGATCCTGGCAGTAGCCCTGCCCTGCAGGTTGGAGTAGGGGTCTCAGGGCAGCAACAGCTCTCATCTTACCTTCACTCAAATCTATCTTTATAAAAATTTTCAATTCAAGATGTTACATTTTATTCAGAATAACACATCTTTTATTAATTTTTAGGATACTCTCCAAGATGAAACTCTTTTCCTAGGTTCATTAAAAGAGAGAAAGGAGATGTAGGTGGATTAATGGCCTCATGCTGAAAGCACAGGCCCATTCCAAACCCTGACCACACACAGGGACATGTTTTCACTCCTGAATGTAATGAATGGTACACAAACACAGCAATGCTGCATGTAGGGTCAGAGACTCTCAGGGAAGGGCTTTTGACTGAAGTCATTTGGTTTCTAGAATTGTTTCTCTAGGCTATCCTCATCACTTTTCTTCCATTTGTTAGCATATTTGTATATTATATGAATATTTCTGGGCTTTATTTACTGCATCCTCTCTAGGTCTGTAACTGGTATATTGGTTTGCATATTAAATTGATGAAAACACTGAAGTTCTCTATGAGATAGCGCGGGTAAAAAGACCTAAAACATTAAAAGAAAGCATCTGTACATTACAGAACACTACCCAATACCAGTGGCTCACTGTTCCTATAAATGCCAAAAATCTTTAAAATCTGAAATAAAATATGCACATATGTTCAGTATTAGTAGCAGTTACAAATCCTCTGTAATTTTACTAAATTTTATGTTGGCTCTAATCTTGACTAGAATCTCATAAATGCATGAGCTCATTAGTTTCATACATATTATAATTTTTATCTAATAGATTTTTGGCAAATACTTTTAAAATGCAGGTTACCTTGGTTTTTGCTTCATGTTTTATAAATAAACTAATGAAGTGGACACGTGGTTTAAAAATGCTAAAAGCACTCCAAGAAGTATAATCATCCTAGTTTTTCCTGAGAAACTCTGAAATACATACTTAAATAAAAGAGCAAGTATCTGGCATAAAAAAAAAATCCCTTTATTTTTAAAGACCTCTGAATTGCATCTGATAAGATTCCCTCAGCATGCAAGCATGCGGCTGTTAGCTAGACAAAAAGGCACTGTCTCCCCCAGGGCATCCCAGGCACTGGTCTTGTATCTCTATCTTCACTTTGCCATCACCATGCACAGGTGCTGCAGGTTGGAAAGCTGTGCTTGCCTGAAAGGACAGGACCTGGTGCTGCAGCATGTGAATGACCTCAGGCACCTGAACATCATGCCAGGCAGCCTTTCTGGGGTCTTCCTGGATACTGTCTGTTGTGTTTGTGCAGTGCAATGCTGCCAGTGGTCTGGGGGTGCTCCAGGTTCCTGGTTTGGGCTGTGGTGCCTGGGCTCTGTTAGGCCTTTCCCTCCCCTAGAGGAATCACGTACAAGTTGGGAGACCCAGCTGATGAATGTCTTGCCAAGCTGGCTGTGCTGACTAAATGTTTTCTCTTAGTCTATGGCTTGTCTTCTCCCTCACTTGGCATTGCCTTTCACGGAGCAGAAGTCTTCAATTTTAATGCAGTTAAGCTTATGAATTCTTTCTTTCATGGATGGTGCCTTTCGTGTTGTATCTAAGAGTCATCACTATTCCTTGGGTCATGTAGGTTTTCTCTAATGTTATCTTCTGGGAGACTTATAGTTTTTATTTACATTTAGGTCTGTGATCCAATTTGAACTGCCTCTGGTGAAGGGTGTAAGATCTTCATCTAGTTTCACTTGTTCGCATATGCATGTCCAATTGTTCCAGTGCCATTTGTTGAATATTACCTTTGCCCCTGTGCTGCGTTTCAGATCAAAGATCATCGGCTGTATTTGTGTGGCTCTACTTCTGGGCTCTCTGTTCTATTCCATTGATCTATTTGTCTATGGCCAATACCACACTGCTTTAATTACTGCAGCTTTGTAGTAAGCCTTGAAGTTGGGTAGTGTCAGTCCTACAATTTTGTTCTTCTGCTTCCATCTTGTGTTGGCTTTCCTGTGTCTTTTGTCTCTCCATGTAAACTTTAGTAATTTTAATTTTAAACTGTAAAATTCAGTTTTTTTGAGATCCAGAAAATAATTTGCTGGGATTTGGTTGGGATTTCATTGAATATAGATTATGTTTGGACAAAGTGACATTTTGATAATATTGAGTCTTCCTATCCATGAACATAGAAAGAGTTTTATTTATAATATAAAACATTTTTATATTATAAAAAGTAAGTGAACACTTAGCTGATGTTGTGATGACAAGATAGTTTTCAGAATAAGGGCTGATTAAACCATGAAAATTCATAATTATATACAGAAACAATTTATATCTTCTATATATCCAGGTATTCAAATTATACATGGTTTATTATTTTCTTTGTATTTTTCTGTAATTTTAAAATATTCTACATGGCATGAGTTAAATAATAATAAAACTTAGCTCAACAATTTAGATAACAACTTGGGGACTTTAATTGCCTGAACTTCTAAGACATGGTGTGAATGTAAAGTCGGGTTTTGTAGTTTGGAAACTTAAGTGCCTTCCTGAGTATGCCATACCATGATTTTTTTAATTCTCATATGAATGTCCTGATTCCCATGAAATGTTATCTGACAAGCACCATTTTATAGATGGACTAACACGAACTGTAAATTCTCTTCCTTCCAGAGCTAAGATGAGAAATGTCTACACAATTGCCACTTTAGCAACCCTATAAAATGTCCCTTCTCTCCTAATTATTTTCCTGTCAAGGAAAAGATAAAAGAGACATCAAATGCAGATCATCATTAAATACCTTAAGTGCTTGTGGGGATTGAAAGCTTTATTCTTAGTTTTTAATAGTGAGAGTCCAAAGTTTATTAGTAGGCCACATTTATTCCAGGCACTATGATTGGTGAAGAGAAAAATAAGAGGCATGGCTTGCACATGGAAGTGGGTTAAGTCTACAAAAAATGTAACAGAGCTATTGCTAGAATGACTGCTGTGTGTTATAACTAGGTGTGATGTCCACGTATGGTCTCATGTGGATGGAGGGGGTTAGGAGATGGGGAGTATTTTAGTCAAGGCTGGGAGAATACCAGATTTGTGAATCCATTTGAGAATATGATTTACTACATGATACAGCCCCACTACAACAAGTGAAAACAACACACTAGCTAGCACATATGGCTGTCTGGCTGGACGTACTCACTAGCTAAGTGATTTGCTTCCACTTAAGCAAACCATCAATATTATGCTGAGCAAAACTACAAACATTACATGACACACATCTTTGGCGACACCACAGAAGTATTCATGGATGCAGGCCTATCACCATGTTCATATCCTACCTGGTTGGATGGACCTGCTTTGTAGTAGGGCTGAGAGGCAACCAGCTCCCCCCAGGAGGGCTGCAGCAACTGGGGTTAGACAATGTCCATTCCGATTAATCTCAGAGTCCTTTCTAACTGGCCAGTATCTGTCCCACAGTAGTGTGAAATGTTTTGAATGTAGCCAATATTTTCACTGTGATGGATTTGAATATCTAAAGGGGCCCTTTGAAACAGGTTTGCTTTTGGGAATTGTGGAAAGTTGTTAAATTTGCATAATAAAGTAAAAAGGAAGGGAAGTTTAATCAGGGAGATAGAAAGGGAAAGAGAGGGGAGCAGGTGAGATGGCTGAGTATGGGGTTAGTGGGATGAACTGGCCATGCCCTTTGTGGGGGAGATGGATAAATGACCACTTAACTTTATTTCACTTAAATTCTTTTTTGCTAATACCTAATGTGTTCAAAGGAAATCTAGAGGCCAAAAGGTGTACAATAGGTGAACACCCATTTTCAACACCTACCTTTAATGCAGGAACAGCACTAGGTCCCTGGGGTGCTCAGTTTGCTCTCAGTTCCATCCTCGTCCTTCCTTCCATCCCCTCAAGAAAACTACTGTCCAGGATGCTGCCCATCTCATTACTGTTCTTAATGATTTCACCTCAGTCACCTAAGTTTTCACCGAGTTTAGCATGTTTTACAACCTTATGTAAGTGTCTTATATTCTGTGAATTTTTTTTCCTCCAATATTTTTCCACATGAGAATCAGCCATTGTGGTAAATGTAACAAGAGTTTACACAGTTTGGGTCCTCTGCACCATTCTGTTACATGAAAATGCCAAATGTCAGTCATGCAAGACTCCTGTTAATTGGACATTTTATTTAATTCCACCATTTTCTTCCCTGTTACCATCAGCTGTGAGCATTGTTGTCTTATCTTCTGATACACACATGTAAGACATTCTCTAAGGTATGTGATTTGTTAGGAAAATGCTGGGTCATATGATCTGCAAGTCTTCAACTTTACTGAAGCACACCAGACTGTTGTTGATGTTCTTTTACATACTATGGGTAAAATTGTAATATTTCCAGAATCTCTCACCTGGTTTTAGTCCATCTCCATATCAATAGGTGTTTCCAAGCATTGGAGAGAAGTAGTCATCTCCACATAAATAGGTGATTACAAGGGGGATGGAGAGTGAGCATGCACCTGGACTGGAGAGGTTTGATGGGGTCCTTCTGCAATCAGGTCACGAGAGACACAGGTGAGCAGAAGTAGATGACTGTAAGCAATAAATGGGTTTCTCCCACTTTTTTTCTCCCTTTGACTGATTTTGGCTTCAAAGGTTATTTGCCCTGGACTGGGGAACATATTTTTTCTCCTAGAGTTACACATACTCACTGAAAGTGTTATGATCTTGTTTTCTTCCATGTCTCTTCCCAATACTAAAGGTTGTGAAAGATTTAATCATGGTTTGATTGATACTTAATTCTAATGAAGCTGAGTATATGCTCATGTATTCTTTTCATTCATTTTTTTCTCTTCACTGCAATACCTATTTAGGTACTGTGTTTTTTTCTTAGATGTTTTTTTCTGATTGTTTCTGAGTCATAAGCTATCTTGATATGTTTTTTTATATGTTTTTTATATTGTGAAAACCTTTGTTGATTATATATGTGGCAGGTATTTTACCAAGTTCTTGGTTTAACTTTTTACTCTTCATTTATTTTTAACAGAAGTTAATTAATGTTAGCTTATCAATTTTTTTCTAACTTTCTGTTTTGAAATATGTATTCATAGAAAGTTAGAAATACAGTATATGCAGGCCCCATGTACCTTTCACATGGGTTTTACAATGGTTGCATTTTACATAACCATAGAAAATATCAAACCCAAAACTAACCAACCATCCAGTTTGTGTGGCTCTCTGCCATTTTGTCACATTGTAGATTTCTGTAACTACCACTATCAAGACACAGAACTGATCCATAACCACAGATATCACTCCTGCTACTTCTCTTTCATCACAAAACACCCTCATCTCTGCAACTAATCCTAACTTTGGCAACTACTGAATTCTTTTCTTTATGTATTTGTGTGTGAATTTTGTTGTTGTTGTTGAAATTTATATAAAAATGAGCATTTTAAAGTGTAGCCTCTTTCACTTAGTATGTTTTTAACATTCAACTGTATTTTAGTATGTGTTAATTCCTTTTCCTTTTTTATGGCAGACTAGTGTTCCAGTGTATCTGTATACCAAAATTATTCTATTGATCAACAATTGGGCTCTTTCTACCTTTAGGCTATTGTGAATTGTGCTGTATGAAAATATATGCACCTATATTTGTTTGAGTACCAGTTTTTAATTCTTTGGGGTGTATATTTAGTAGAGGAATTACAGGATCATGTGGTGATCCTACATTGAACTTTTTGAGGAATGGCCAAATTGATTGGATCAGCAGCTATACCATCTTACATTCTCACTGGCAAATGCTAGGAATATAATTTCCCCACATCCTCACCATTCTTGTCATTTTCCACATTTTAAAATTATTATAAATTTCATAATTAAAATATAATTATAAATATGACTATAATGTTTAAATTAGAGATATCCCAGTATGTGCAGAGTGGTATTTCACTATAGTTTTTGATTTGTATTTTTATATAACTAATGATGTCAAACATCTTTTCATATGCTTATTGGCTACTTGTATATCTTCTTTGGAGAATTCAAGTCCTATGACTATTTTTAAATTGGTTTGTTTTATCTTCTTGTTGAATTGTAAGGGTTCTTTATAATTATGGATACCAAATTCTTCCCAGATATATGCTTTGCAAATATTTTCTCCCATTCTGTAGGTTGTCTTCTCACCTTCTTAATAATATCCTTTGTGCACAAAGGATTTTAATTTTCATCATGTACAGTTTACCTATTTTTTTGTTGTTGTTGCTCATGCTTTTGAATCCAAGTCATATCTAAACTCAGGGTCATGAAGATTTAGTTCCATGCTTCTTTTCTAAGAGTTGTATGGTTTTAGCTCTTATATTTAGGTCATTGATCCACTTTGAATCAAATATTAAATATGATATAAGGTGAGGGTTGAACTTTATTATATTTTTTATTATATGGAGTATCAAATTGTCTCAGCACCATTTGTTGAAGAGCCTATTCTTTCCCTATTGGATGTACCTGGCACCTTTATCAAACATCACTTAGCCACAGACGTATGGATCTATTTCTGTGCTCTCAGTTCTATTCCATTGGTCTTTATGTCTATCCTTTTAGTCTAAACTGTTTTGATTACTGTAGCTTTGTGATAAGTTTTGACATCAAATGAGTCAAAGCACTTTTTTTTTTCTTTTTCATGATTGTTTTGCCTATTTGGTGTTCCTTGCAATTCTGTATGAATTTGAGGATCAGTTTTTCCATTTCTGCAAAAAAGCCATTGAAATTTTAATAGGGATTGCACTGTCTGCAGATTGCTCTAGGTAGTATTGGTATCTTAACAATATTAAGTCTTTCCATCCTTGAACACAAGTATCTTTTCATTTATTTAGGTCTTCCTTAATTTCTTTCAAAAATATTTTCTTTTAGTTTTCAGTGTATAGGACTTTCACATCCTTGGTAAATTTATTCCTAGATATTTTTATGTGTTTGAATGCTATTGCAAATGGAAATGTTTTCTTAATTTCCTCAATTTTCTGGCCAGATATTGATAGTAGGCATTCCAATTAATTCACCTTGCTGATGTTATAAATTGATTTTACTCAGCTAATATTAGGTGAATTTACAATTAAATATTTTATTATTTTTGATGAATTGTACTTTATAATTAGTATCTAGTAGCCTTTGTCTCTCAAAATGTTCTTTGCTTAAAGTATATATACTAATACCCCATACACTAATATAACAACCCTAGTTTTCTTTTTGGTTAATGTATCTAGCCACCTTTTTCTATCTTGGAATTTTAATTTCTCTGGATTTTTTAATGCTCCATGAAAATCTGCCTTTTATTAAGAATCTCTAAATATTTCTATATTTATTTTAATTTTGATACAGTGGAATTTGGTTATTTTTCACTTACTGTTTATCCTTTAGACTGGATTTTGTGGGTTTTTGAATTATTTAATTTTAATTATTATTTTTGTGATCTTCATAAACAAAATAGGACCTGTGAATGATTTAGCTTTGATCATTCCCTTCCAAAACTTTTATATTTTTGTTCAGTATTTATCTTGTTTTGTTTAACCCCACAAAAAGAAAAGAAATATTTTTTCTATACAGTATATTATGTTACTAATTAGTTATTAAAATAGTTGCTCATCCTATTTTCTTGATTATCTGACTTTTCAGTTTGGATTATTGAATCCTACTGTAAATATGATCTTTAGAAGTTACTGTAAATTGGTGGAAATGTTTGTGTAAAAATCATTTTTTCAGTAAAATACCCTTACTTCTGTAGTTGATTTTAGGATTCACTGTGATTCTGATTTTTGAGTATTGGTATTTTTCAACCTTTCTGAAAAACTCTGAACTGTTACCATAACAAATATTCTCTCTTGCTGAATCCTTCTGCAATCTCCTTCTTGAATTCTTACTAATAATAATTGTCCATTCTCCTTTATATTTTTAAATGTGAACCTCTTTTTTATATTTTTAAATATTTTATACTCCTCTCTGTGCTGAATTCTGAATAATTTTTCATACTCTATAATCTTTTTACTAATTGTATCTTTAGCTATAAATAATCTTGTCTTTAATCTGCCCAATGAGCCTCCAATTTTAATAATTTTGAGAATTTCTTAAATTTTAGAAGTTCTCAGTTCTGAGAGGAACCAAATCCACCTGGCCACTTGATTCTTGCTTATATTTCAAAGTTTTGGGGTATATATTAAATATAATTTATATTCTGCCTCTATTCTTTCTAATGATTGCATTGTGAATCTTTTCTCAATTGTTTGTTCTTACCATACCTTGTTTTCTTGAATGTTTTATATTTTTTTTCTCTGAATGACTTATATTTGGAAAAATATTTTTGGAAATTTATCTGTGTACTGAAATTATATTCCTTCAGAGATTTGCTCCTCAGTCACCTCTAACACCACCAAACCAAGGCTACATTAAGTTAAATTCTTCACTTGAGGGTTTTCAAGAAATGCTGGTAGCACAGATTCTGTCTATAAACTCTGGTTAAGTTTTTGGAGAAGGAGATTTAAAAAAAAATTTTTCACCCAGACTTTAGCTACAAAGAAACATATTTCCTGCTGTTTTCTTCTGTTTTTCAGGATTTTTAAGAAATCAACACTTAACCTGAGGGTGTGGTGTTCATGTCCCACCTCTAAATGTAGGTCACTGTTCATACTCCCAGCCTTGGCCTTGTCCTATCTTTCAACACCTGTTCTTTGCAGAAGGACTTTTAAGAACAAATCTGTTTAGTTGAAATTCTTCATGTTGCTAAGATATAAACCCTCTGCCCTTCCAAAGAAGGGAGATAGAAATTCTTCAGTGAAATTGTTTTGTTTGTTTTGTGCTTATATGTAATCTGAGATTCTTTCTGTCAATGTAACACAGATGGAGAGGACATTTGTAGAGTTTCTAGCAGTTTGATTCATTAAATTAATCATTAGTGGAAACAGTTGAGAGCTGAGGATAACCTTAAGAATGTAAGATCTCTGAGAAACTGTCAAAAATGTTGTGAAGAGTTCTGATTATTATCAGCTATGGATTATGTAATATAAAACTTCATTTTTTCAAGATATAGGGATGCTATATCTTTCGAGAAATATTGGACTTATGACAAAAAATCATTTCTCAATGCAAATTTTAATTTTCTCTCTTTTCTTTGAATTTGTGTCCCAATATTGTATCTACTGCAAATTTTATAGACTTTTTTAGACTACTAACTTTAAACTTAGTAGTTAAAGAGAAGTTTAGACTACTTCTATCAAAAGCAACTGCAATGCCTTGGAAGACATTGTTTTTCCTTGACTCTTTATTTTCATTTATCTAGTGGCTATCACGGTTTATGATAATGATCAACTAATGACAAACTCAAGCAGTGATTGATGGATTGATTGAAACGGAGTTTTAGTCATATGAGTCATCTTTCTGTGTTCTGTGAATTGAAACAAGTGAGGCCTCTTTACACAATTCAGCATAATCATATTTCAAAACAATTTTTTTGAACATGAGCATATAATGGACAGTTCTTACGGTAAAGAATAATTAAAGGAAATAACTTAAGAATGGAAATATAATGTCGTGTTAAATACTTCACATTTTCTCATATTTGTTTGGATCTTTGTAAGCTGTAAAGTGTTACATAAATGGTAGATTTTATTTAATTCCCACACTAATTTGGCCTTTTTTACCAAGCCTGCTGTTAACTGCTTTAAAAGAACCAAATGCCTGCCATCAAAAAGAAAATACAAGCAATCAGGCCCTGTGTGAGCATAGCAGGTGCAGGAAACAAAAAGTGATAGATGATGCCTATCCACATGCTCTTCTCCTAGGAGACAGATTTTACAGTTCAGTATGGGATGGTATAATAGGTTGTGTGTATTTGCTTTGATATGTGTGTACCTAGGGCAGAAGATTTTCTTAATGGGGTCCATGTCTTAAAACACCCATCTGGAGAAAGTGCTCAATCTAATGAACAAATAAAATACTATGTTTGAAAGTAATTTTAAAACCAATAAGTCATTGTACAAACACAAATTATTATTATAACTAGTAGCTTCAAAACTTTTTTTATTCTGCAACTCTGTTTGCAGATACTTTTTCTTAATATCCAAGTTTATAACAACGATTGAAAAATTGAATGATTTAACTTTGTTATAGTTTCTGATCATTGACCACACCACAACTTTTTTGGTTCAAATTTTCATGATGACAGAATCATCACTTATAGCAAATAGCTTTTTTTAGCTGCAAACAATTCTTTAATTATTCTAATGTTTTCTGCTGTGTCCTAAGAGAAGCCAGGCTGGAGATAATATTGAAAAGGGGTACTTTTTTGCCTTTTCCTTGTGCTCCAAAGTCCAGAGCCTGCATTCTGTGCTGAGATTCTACTTCAATTAATAGATGATGAGGAAAGGATAAGACACATGGAGAATAATTTATGTATTGGAGGTTTGTGGAAAAATAGATTTGTGTATCATGAAACTATTTGTGATAGCAAAATATCAGAAGTAACCTCTTTATCCAGTTTATATGGATTAAGTAAAAGTTGATACAGCCATGTAGTAGAATATTATAAATTATTTATGAGGAATTCTTATGAGATTTATATATGGTATAATTTTCAGTGTAAAAACAGTAGTCAGGATCATTCATACATTAGGATATCAATTTTGTTTTAAAGTTCAGCAAAAATACTGGATGGAATGCCTATAAAATGGTTCAGTGGTTCTCTGAGTGGTGATAAGTAGGTCCTTAAAATAGTTTTTACAATTTTATGTTTTACTAAATTGTAAACAATGATCATATTTTTTTATTATCAGAACAAATGAATAAAATTTTATTTGAAAATGCAAAGGTTCTCTCCTCTAACACAGGCACTGGCCAGCTACAGGCATATCTAGCTGGCCACATGGATTTATAACTAGGATTTGATTGGGACATGGACACATTTATGTGTCAGACCATCCTGTTGAACACCTGCACAGTTGAGTAGTTGCAAAGGGACTGTGGCCCCAAAGTCTAAAATTTACCATCTAGACCTTTACAGGAAAAGTTTGTTGATCACAGTTCTAGCATATCACCCTGCTGTTGACCTCTCCCCCAGGGCTTCTCATTGCTTTATTGGCGAATCCCCGTGCTGCTCAGTCAGCACGGCACCTCAGGAACCTTTGTTACTTGGAACAGGTGATCTCCTCCCTGAAACCTCTCACTATCAGCTTGCAGGAGGTTAAGAACTCATTGCTGCTGTCAGCTGTCCCTCAGAGCTTTCTGTGAGCTTGGACACCACGGGCACTCTGCTTGGGGCCATTACCATCCCCCACAAAGACTCCCATGTAGCCACGTTGTGGTAGATGATGCGCCTGGAATGCCTGTCTGTGCCTCTCTTCCAGAAGATGACATTGACCCATTTCTCTCCCTGAGGTTCCCTGACAGTGGCCCTGCAGGGGCTTCCCTGCGTCCTGGTGAGCTGCATGTTTCCTCAGTTCTCTTGAAATCCTTTCTCACACTTCTCAGAGCCCCGTCCTCTTGAGGTAATCTCACCTGTGTGCCCTCGACTGCCCCTTGTAGCTGGCTGTCCCTAATGAGGTCTTTCTGCTACAGGCTTAACTTTGTCCAGGCATCAGGCCAATGAAAGACAAGTCTGGTGGTACATTTGGCACAACCTGCTCATTGGTAGTGGGAAAGAGAATTGATTTTCCCATTCACAAGAAATGCACTTAGGCATTCACCATCCTTCAATTAAAGCAACAAAAACAACAAAGCCACAAACCAAGAAGCAAACTGTGATCTGCTAGACTCACTCACCTACCTAATTCAAATACCTTCCATACATTATTCCTTTTAATCCTCCTAAGGACTCTAATGAGGTTTATGCTCCATTATGATATATATTATGGATCTCCTGGGTTGCTAGCAATAAATCAAATCTCTGAATGCTAAATGTTAATGTCATGAAGTCAAGAACTTGCCACATCTGCTGGCACAGAGATCTGGGTGAGCTCCCAACCTCAGCCCCGCTGGAGGGCTTCTCTTGGTACTCTTCTCTGCCTCACAAGCCTTTCTTTCCAGGTCTCTGGAGCAAAGACCTCTTAGTTTTCTGTGACTCTAGCTCCTTCCTTGACAATTAGGCCCCTGTCCCTTTCTCACTGGGCTTATTCAAGCTTATATTTTGTTTCTTTTAGCTCTCATTTCATTTTGCACAGACCTTGGGTCTATTTTGGCCATGACTCCCTGTTTTTCAGTGGTTTTACATCGTATTTTCATAGCCTCCATCTGGTTGAATATTTTGGATATTGACCCAGTGATTAGCATCTGATAAGCTTGCCACTCTCCTTCTGATTTGATTTTGGAATGCTGTGTCCTCCCCATACACCCCAGGAAGGGAAGTCACTGCTATTTTTTCCATGTGTGTGTGCATCAACTCCCAAGGGTTACCTCTCTTAAAGGAGCTCCTTCCACTAGGACACAATTCAGTTACAGTTTGCTTATGTCCTCAAGATTCCACAAACCACTGCATGATAATTATTGTAGAAAAGATAAAACATGGCTGAACACATGTTTTCAGCTTTCTCAATATCATCAGAAGAGAAAATTCAGAGGAAAGTTGAGAACGTTCTCAGAAGCCCAGATCACCCCAACAGACAGCCCCCTCCACGAGAGTTCCTGCTCTGAGAGTGTTTCTTTAAAGAGAAGTCCCCTGAAAATTTCCAGTCTCTACTGCATTCACAATCTCTCATCAGATCTGACATATGTCGAGGTTATTTTATGTAGCACACAGAATGTTCAGTGATGGTTACTCACTTAGAACAAGACATGGAGAAGAAACCTTCGGACACAGAGTAGATAACACCGCCTTCTGTTTTGTGGTCAGGTGAAGTTGTTTTAGTTGGGCTTTATTTATTTATTGTCTCTCTTGTTGGGGTGGAGGTGGGTAAAGCCATAGGAAGAAAAATGTGATGTATGTGTCCAATATGTACTATTTTGTTTTTGTTTTGCAAGAGATGTTGAGCTATCTTTGAAAACAAGAGAAATTGGTGGAAAATGAAAAAAAAAGGAACGTGTGGGCTGAGTTGTAACTGCTAAGCCTCCAGGTCCTCTTTTGGTGATGTTTCTTCCTTACTGTGCCTTAAAAATCAGCAAAGCTTCCTTTCTAAGAATAGCAGACATTTTAAGCACCCAAACCACACCTGACTTTATCATAGATCTCCCTTGGGAAGGAGAATAGAAACATTGCTGAATATGTATTTTATTTTCAGGTTGACTGCAATTCACCCACCTGCTCTCCTAAGCCATTAATCATCTTAATGTGATTTCTTTTTCTGCAAGAGGTAACATTGTGGCTGCATCCATCATTTAAAGTCAGCCTCCATCAATCTGAACACAGACATGGTGTTCAGAGACAAACACCTGGACTAACGTGCAGGATGGAGGTGTCATTTAGCTGGAGTCAGGGGAAGCCCAGATTCTCTGGAGTTTGATGTTCTTCTCTTGCAATGGGTTTGGCTGAAATAGACTTTCTTCTCCACAGCATTGAGTTTAAGTCATTTTTTAATCACATTAGTCACTCACTCATGTAGGTTATTTTCTGACTGCCCCCTAGAAGCATCACCTCTTTAGGAAGGACTCAAGGATCTCTTCTGACTGCACCATCTAAGAGTCTTCTCTGCACTCACTTCTATTGCAATGTGTGGCTAACGAAGGGTCCCTCTCTGATTCAGGCCAGGAGATGGTTGAGTGGTCTGATGAACCTCAGATGGAAAAGATGGAGGAGCACAGCCCTGGAAAAAGCCTGGCAATTCCTTGAAGGGAACACCCCTTCCCCAGCAGAAACTAGTCTAGGGTGATCTTTTTTTCAGCTAAATTTACCATTTTAAGCTTTTTTGGAACAGAAATATTGTCAGTGGGATTATTGACATTTTAAAGAAAGTGTGTGGCTGGACTCAATGAGGAAAACTGGCTGAAATGGGCATATTGCATGCAAATTATGATGTGTCACTTGGAGTATTCACTGAGACTAGGGCTTGGCTCTTACATCCTGCCCACTGGTCACTCAGTATGATCAGGATCCTAAAACTGACGAAGCTTGAGAGATGCTGGCTAGTGTTAACTAAACTGCTGAGAAAAAACTGTATATAGCAGGTGCCAGTTTATTCATCTGCAGTGATAAACATAATGGCCAGGGCATTGGGTTTGCCAGTGGAATGTGTTATTGGTGCCATCACCCCCTGAGGACAGGGCAACAGGGAAAGCTCATACACTCAGGCAAGACTGAGTTGATTTTATTGGCTGGGCTAACTTGGTGCTCAACACCATGGCCAGGCACTTCCTTCTATGGAGGGAGATAAGTGAGTTCTACCAAGTCTGCTTTCCTGGTCCATTTCTAATCCTTTGATTGCTGACTCACCTGCCTTTTCATGGATACCTTTTCCTGTCTAAATTCAAGAACATCTCAGTTTAAGTGTTTTTTCCTTTGGATTTAGTCTCATTATGTGAATGTGTATATTATTGCACCAATCCTTTATGTTTTCATCTATAGTAATTTTCAAAAGACAGTCCTAGTACACATTAAAGGTCACAGAGTGAGGTGCAGGCAGCGAGAGGATTTATTTTGACCTTAAATGAAAAATTCTTTCCACAGCTGGGGAGAGAAAAATGTATACCTGGGTTCCTCATCCCTCCAACCAAAGCAACATTTAAAGTATTCACACATTGTCTTTGCTGTTGTTCTATTTTCTGTCTATACTGTCTCTCACTTCTTAGTTCCTAAGATCATCCCATTGAAATCCTCTCTCTTACATCCTAGTTACTGCAGTGATACCTCAGATCTTTGGTTTCCTTGACGTCAATCACCACCAGTGAAATCTTTCATTCTCTTAATTGAGTATTAGAAAACAAAGTTAATTTGATGGTGATGATACAGGGAGAGTTCAAATTGGTTGGCTCTATTCAATCCAAGATTTAACAGGAAAGACACAAAGAGCAGTGAAGAGCCAGTGAAGAGCCAGTGAAGTGAATAGGAAGTGTGATTCTTACATTGCCTGGTAGGTTGTTATCAACAGACTTCTATCTGTGTCCTAGGATGAGAGTGAGGCAATAAAGAGTATAAAAAAGATAAAATAGAAATATGGCAGTGTGAGAGGAGAGACAGAGGCTTCCTCCTAAAACTGGATACAATTAGAAAATTTAATTGGCGCAGCTAATCCTGAGAGAGCAACAGGAAAGAGGACAGCATCAGACTGCACACACCTGGAGAAAAGAGCAGATGTCACTGAATGGAGTAACATACCAGAGCTGTGGCTTTGCAGGACCCGATCCCTTCCCCCACCCCCGTTCACCTGCCGGAGGAAAAGAAACTGTGCAGAGAGGGAGTGGAAGGCTTGGGACTGCTGAATACCTAGCACCAGAGATCTGCTCTGGGAGCACAAACCTACATTTCATGGTGCTTACATGAGACTCTCATGACTATGGGGTTGGAAAGTTAATACAGGCAGAGTTCCTGGGGAGACTGGGATTCTGGCTGCTTGTGGAAAGCAGGGATCCATATCCAGCTACTCTGGGACAAAAATATACCTGTGTGACCGGTCCACTGGCTCAGGCAGTGGAGACAGGCACAGCAGCCAAGAGGTGGGGAACAGCTCTTTCCTCACCCCAGGTACCTGTACCGCTCCCCTGCAAACCCCGACATTGCTTCAGGGGCTGAGTAGCTCCAGAGACTACAGCTTCTAGACACTAGAGGGTGCCATATACAAACATGAAACGCCAAAGGAACCTTGTCAAGAGTAAAATTATAATACAACTCCTGAGAAAGACTTAAATGAAAGGGAGTTCAAAATAAAAATAATCAACATTCTAATGTAGGTACAGAAAGACATCCAAGAACTCAGGAATGAATTCAGGTCAGCGATCCAATCATTGAAGAGCACGATGGAGGGTATTAAAAGCAGGTTGGATACGGTGGAGGAAACAATAAATGAAATAGAAACTAGAGAAAAGTAATACAAAGAAGCTGAGGCACAGAGAGAAAAAAGGATCTCTAAAAATGAAAGAATATTGAGAGAACTGTGTGACCAATCCAAGTGGAACAATATTCGCATTATAGGGATATACCAGAAGAAGAAGAGAGAGAGAAAGGGATAGAAAGTGTCTTTGAGGAGGTAATTGCTGAAAACTTCCCCAATCTGGGTAAGGACATAGTCTCTCAGGCCATGGAGATCCACAGATCTCCCAACACAAGGGACCCAAGGAAGACAACACCAAGACACATAGTAATTAAAATGGGAAAGATCAAGGATAAGAACAGACTGTTAAAAGCAGCCAGAAGCAGAAATAAGATCACATACAAAGGAAAGCCCATCAGGCTAACATTAGACTTATCAGCAGAAACCTTACAGGACAGAAGGGAATGGCATGATGTATTTAATGCCATGAAGCAGAAGGGCCTGGAACCAAGATTACTTTATCTGACAAGACTATCATTTAAATTTGAGGGAGGGATTAAACAATCTCCAGATAAGCAAAAGCTGAGAGAGTTTACCTCCCACAAACCATCTCTGCAGTCTATTTTGGAGGGACTGCTATAGATGGAGGTGTTCCTAGGGTTGGATAGCTGTCACCAGAGGTAGTAATTCCATGGTAGGGAGGGTGGAGCAGCTGATTGTGAGGCAAATGCAAAATATAACAGACTATCCCCAATGTCAATCAAGAGATAGACAAAAAGTACAGAGTTTGATACCTAATATATAAAGAATAAAGGAGGAAGAAAAAGGAGGAGAAATAGAAAAGAACGTTCAGATTGTGTTTGTAACAGCATACTAAGTGAGCTAAGCTAGACTCTTAGATAGTAAGGAAAGTAACCTGGAATCTTTGGTAACCACGAATCTAAAGCTGAAATGGCAAAAAGTACATAAATATCTATAATAACCCTAAATGTAAATGGACTGAATGCACCAATCAAAAGACATAAAGTCACTGAAAGGATAAAAAAACAAGACCCATCTATATGCTGCGTACAAGAGACTCACCTCAAACCCAAAGACATGCACAGACTAAAAGTCAAGAGATGGAAAAAGATATTTCATGCAAACAATAGGGAGAAAAAAGCAGATGTTGCAGTACTAGTATCAGACAAAATAGACTTCAAAACAAAGAAAGTAACAAGAGATAAAGAAGGACATTACATAATGATAAAGGGCTCAGTCCAACAAGAGGATATAACCATTATAAATATATATGCACCCAACACAGGAGCACCAGCATATGTGAAACAAATACTAACAGAACTAAAGGAGGAAATAGAATGAAATGCATTCATTTTAGGAGACTTCAACACACCACTCACTCCAAAGGACAGATCCACCAGACAGAAAATAAGTAAGGACACAGAGGCACTGAACAACACACTAGAACAGATGGACCTAATAGACATCTACAGAACTCTACATCCAAAAGCAACAGGATACACATTCTTCTCAAGTGCACATAGAACATTCTCCAGAATAGACCACATACTAGGCCACAAAAAGAGCCTCAGTAAATTCAAAAAGATTGAAAGTCTACCAACCAACTTTTCAGACCACAAAGGCATAAAACTCGAAATAAATTGTACAAAGAAAGCAAAAAGGCTCACAAACACATGGAGGCTTAACAACAGGCTCCTAAATAGTCAATGGATCAACGATCAAATTAAAATGGAGATACAGCAATTTATGGAAAGAAATAACAACAACAACACAAAGCCCCAACTTCTGTGGGACACAGCAAAAGCAGTCTTAAAAGGAAAGTATATAGCAATCCAGGCATATTTAAAGAAGGAAGAACAAACCCAAATGAATAGTCTGACATTACAATTATCAAAATTGGAAAAAGAAGAACAAATGAGGCCTAAAGTCAGCAGAAGGAGGGACATAATAAAGATCAGAGAAGAAATAAACAAAATTGAGAAGAATAAAACAATAGAAAAAATCAATGAAACCAAGAGCTGGTTCTTTGAGAAAATAAACAAAATAGATAAGCCTCTAGCCAGATTTATTATGAGAAAAAGAGAATCAACACACATCAACAGAATCAGAAATGAGAAAGGAAACATCAAGATGGACCCAACAGAAATACAAAAATTATTAAAGACTACTATGAAAACCAATATGCTAACAAGCTGGAAAACCTAGGAGAAATGGACAACTTCCTAGAAAAATACAACCTTCCAAGGCTGACCAAGGAAGAAACACAAAGTCTAAACAAACCAAGTACCAGCAAAGATTTTGAAGCGGTAATCAAAAAACTACCCAAGAACAAAACCCCCGGACCAGATGCATTAACCTCAGAATTTTATCAGACATACAGAGAAAATATAATACCCATTCTCCTTAAAGTTTTCCAAAAAATAGAAGAGGAGAGGGAATACTTCCAAACTCATTCTATGAAGCCAACATCACCCTAATACCAAAACCAGGCAAAGATCCCACCAAAAAAGAAATTACAGACCAATATCCCTGATGAATGTAGATGCAAAAATACTCAATAAAATATTAGCAAACCGAATTCAAAAATATATCAAAAGGATCATACACCACGACCAAGTGGGATTCATTCCAGGGATGCAAGGATAGTACAACATTAAAAAACCCATCAACATCATCAACCACATCAACAAAAAGAAAGACAAAAACCACATGATCATCTCCATAGATGCTGAAAGAGCATTTGACAAAATTCAACATCCATTCATGATAAAAACTCTCAGCAAAATGGGTATAGAGGGCAAGTACCTCAACATTATAAAGGCCATATATGATAAACCCACAGCCAACATCATACTGAACAGCAAGAAGGTGCAAGCTTTTCCTCTGAGATCGGGATCAAGACAGGGATGTCCACTCTCCCCATTGTTATTTAACATAGTACTGGAGGTCCTAGCCACAGCAATCAGACAAAACAAAGAAATACAAGGAATCCAGATTGGTAAAGAAGAAGTTAAACTGTCACTATTTCCAGATGACATGATATTGTACATAAAAAACCCTAAAGACTCCACCCCAAAACTACTAGAACTGATATTGGAATACAGCAAAGTTGCAGGATACAAAATTAACACACAGAAATCTGTGGCTTTCCTATACACTAACGATGAACCAATAGAAAGAGAAATCAGGAAAACAACTCCGTTCACAATTGCATCAAAAAGAATAAAATACCTAGAAATAAACTTAACCAAAGAAGTGAAAAAACTTACACTCTGAAAACTACAAGTCACTCTTAAGAGAAATTAAAGGGGACACTAACAAATGGAAACTCATCCCATGCTCATGACTAGGAAGAATTAATACCATCAAAATGGCCATCCTGCCCAAAGCAATATACAGATTTGGTGCAATCCCTATCAAATTACCAACAACATTCTTCAATGAACTGGAACAAATAGTTCAAAAATTCATAAGGAAACACCAAAGACTCCAAATCGCCAAAGCAATCCTGAGAAAGAAGAATAAAGTGGTGGGGATCTCGGTTCCCAACTTCAAGCTCTACTAGAAAGCCATAGTAATCAAGACAATTTGGTACTGGCACAAGAACAGAGCCACAGACCAGTGTAACAGATTAGAGACTCCAGACATTAACCCAAACATATGTGGTCAATTAATATTCGATAAAGGAGCCATGGACATACAAAAGGGAAATGACACTCTCTTCAACAGATGGTGCTGGCAAAACTGGACATCTACATGTAAGAGAATGAAACTGGATTACTGTCTAACCCCATACACAAAACTAAATTCAAAATGGATCAAAGACCTGAATGTAAGTCATGAAACCATAAAACTCTTAAAAAAAACATAGACAAAAATCTCTTGGACATAAACATTAGTGACTTCTTCATGAACATATCTTCCCGGGCAAGGAAAACAAAAGGACAAATGCACAAGTGGGACTCTATCAAGCTGAAAAGTTTTTGTACAACAAAGGACACCATCAGTAGAACAAAAAGGTCCCCTACAGTACAGGAGAATATATTCATAAATGACAGATCCAATAAAGGCTTGACATTCAAAATAAAAAGAGCTCACGTACCTCAACAAACAAAAAGCAAATAATCCAATTAAAAATGGGCAGAGGAGCTGAACAGACAGTTCTCCAAAGAAGAAATTCAGATGGCCAACAGACACATGAAAAGATGCTCCATATTGCTAGTTATCAGAGAAATGCAAATTAAAACCACAATGAGATATTACCTCACACCAGTAAGGATGGCTGCCATCCAAAAGACAAACAACAGCAAATGTTGGTGAGGTTTTGGAGAAAGGGGAACCCTCCTACACTGCTGGTGGGAATGTAAATAAGTTCAACCATTGTGGAAAGCAGTATGGAGGTTCCTCAAAATGCTAAAAATAGAAATACCATTTGACCCAGGAATTCTGCTTCTAGGAATTTACCCTAAGAATGCAGCAGCCCAGTTTGAAAAAGACAGATGCACCCCCTATGTTTATCGCAGCACTATTTACAATAGCCAAGAAATGGAAGCAACCTACGTGTCCATCAGTAGATGAATGTATAAAGAAGAAGTGGTACATATACACAATGGAATATTATTCAGCCATATAAAGAAAACAAATCCTACCATTTGCAACAACATGGATGGAGCTAGAGGGTACTATTCTCAGTGAAATAAGCCAAGCAGAGAGAGACAAATACCAAATGATTTCACTCATCTGTGGAGTATAAGAACAAAGGAAAAACTGAAGGAACAAACAGCAGCAGAATCACAGAACCCAAGAAGGGACTAACAGTTACCAAAGGGAAAGAGACTGGGGAGAATGGGAGAGAAGAGAGGGATAAGGGTGGAGAAGAAGAAAGGGGGTATTATGATTAGCATGTATAATGTAGGGGGTGGGGGAAAGGGGAGGGCTGTGCAACACAGAGAAGACAAGTAGTGATTCTACAACATCTTACTATGCTGATGGACAGTGACTGTAATGGGGTTTGGGGGGGAGACTTGGGTTAGGGGAGAGCCTAGTAAACATAATATTCTTCATATAATTGTAGATTAGTGATAACAACAACAACAAAAAGATAAAATAGCACTGCTCATGTTCAACATTGCACTAGAGTCCTACCTAGTACAATAAGACAGGAATATGAAATAAAAGGCATACAGATTGGGAATGAAGAAACAAAGTATCTTTATTATTAGGTTAAATGGTTGTCTATATAGAAATGACAAAAACAATTTTTGGAACTATAAGCAGTTATAGCAAGGTGGGAGGTTATAAGGATATGTATACAGTTCAATTAATTTTCTATATACTAGTGATGAACAATTTGGATTTGTAATACAAAATACAATAGCACCAAAAATGAAATATTTGGGTCTAGCTAGATCTGACAAAGTATGTATAGGATCTATATATAGAGAACACTACAAAACTGATTATATAAATCAACAAGGTCTAAGTAAATGGATAAATATCTGATGTTCACATATAGGAAGGCACAATAATAACATGCCAGTTGTACCCAGCTTGAAGTATAGATTCAATGAAATCCTTATCAAAATTCCATCAAGCTGTTTGTAGACACTGATAAACTGATCCTAGAATTTATAGGAAAATGCAAACAGAGGGCTGACATTACGTGACTTTGCCTCACTATAAAGCTACAAGACAACAAATCAATGAAGAGAATAGAGCCCCCAAATAGACATAAATAAATATAGTCTACTGGCCCTTGACAAAGAAGCAAAGGCAACACAAGGGAGTCAAGACAGTCTCTTCAAAAAACAGTGCTGGAGCAACTGGACATCTCCCTGCCAAAAGGTGAATCTAGTTACAGACTTTATACTGTTAACAAAAATTAATCCAAAATGATGTATAGACTTAATTTTAAAATTCAAAAACATAAAATATCTAAATGAACACACAAGAAAAAAAATCTATGATGTCTTGGGTTTCATGATGAATTTTTTTGATATAACATGATAAAACACCATCCATGAGAAATTTTGGATTAGTTGTATGTTATTAAAATTAAAAACATCAGTTCTTTGGTAAATACTATTGAAAGAATGAAGAGGCAAGCCACATCTTAAGAGAAAATATTTGCAAAACATATCTGATAGTGGCTTATATGAAAAATTTTAAAAAAATTCTTAAAACTCAGCAATAACATATCAAATAGCTCAATTAAAAAATGGACAAAAGAGCTGAACAGACATTTTACCAAAGGCAGCATACAGATGGCAAATAAGTATAAGAAGAGGTGTTCAATATTATTTATCCTTAGAGAGTGGCAAATTCAAATGACAATGTGATACTACTATCACTTATTAGAATGGTTACAATCCAGAAAAATATTGACAATATCAAATGCTATTTAGGATGTGAGTCAACTGGAACTCTCATTTTTCTGGAAATGAAAATGGCATGGCTACTTTACAAGACAGTTTTCCAGTTCCATTCAAAAGAAAACATAAACATACTATACAAGCCAGCAATTATACCGGAGGTGTTGATCCAAGAGATTTGAGCACTTATGGCCAAGCCAAACCTTGCACAAGAATGTTTATAGCAACTTTATTTATAATCACCTAAAACTGTAAGCAACCACAATGTTCTTCAACAGGTGAATGGATAAAAATCTGTTGTTCTTCCATACAATGCAGTATTATTCAGAAAAATAAGAGAAATGAGCTATCAGTAATTAAAAGACATGAATGAATTCTAAATTCATATTGCTAAGTAAAAGAAGCAAGTCTGAAAAGGCAGAATGTGGCAAAACAATCCAACTGTCTTACAAATACATGAATCCATCTCACTGAAGCAGGAGAGAGCAAGGTGCTGGCCTGCGTAACTCTGGAAATGAGAACAGCCTGTAAGACTAAAGGTAAAAGTAATCATAAAAGCCTTGTAGTCTAGTTAAATTGGCTCCCACAGGTTTAATAATTCTGATTCTGTTAAACATGGGCACTGGAATTGAATAACTATGTAATTGGATGGTGGATGGTTGATGCACTGTTGTAGTGGGAGCTACAGATAAGCAAGGGGCCAGAACGATCTTTGTGGTGATAGACTGGAGCTGAAGACATCAGTATGGGCACATTTTTAGATTGTAGATACAATAGTTATATATAGAAATACTGGTTTTTGTGTGCATACAGATGTATATGTATTTCTGAGTTTGTGCAGACACAGTTATTCCTCCACTCTGTTGGCTGAGTGGAACAGAAACAGCAGCACCCCAACTGCAGTGAGCACACGTGGCATGCAGATTTTGGTTTCTAATGTTATTCTCCAGTACAAAGAAGCAAGGCTTCCAGGAGAAAATGGCTAATTCTAGAACAGGGGAATGGAATACATAGATGAGTCTAAAGTGTCTTGTTGGACCAAAAAGTTAGAAAGTGCTCAAAACAAAATAAAACAAACAAAACAGAAAGAACAAAAACCCAACACAATGGAGGTATTTCAAAGGGACACAGGATTCAACTGAGAATCTCCCAAGGGCAACAGTTAGAAAATTTGAGCACATAAAGAAATAAAATACTTATGGATTATAATCCAAAGTATAAAATAAATATCCCACCTCCATAGTGATATGAATGATTGAATAAATAAATAAATGGAGGTGAACAGTCAAATCTCATGTAGAGAATTCCTAGTAATTTATGCTGATCCTCTGCCCTCAAGCAGGTGGAATGTAACTTCTCACTCCTTAAATGTGGGCTGTACATGTGACTTCCCTCCAAAGAGCATACTAGGAAAGGGGGTGAAATATAATTCTCCAACTCAGTAGTGGAATAACCCACAGGATGATAGTTTTCAGTAGGGCCCAGAAGGAAAGACAGGTCTAGGACAAATCTAGCCTGTGATATGAACTTTCCTGACCTATGGTCCGGGAGCTTTAATGGGACTCAATGAGAGTTCTATAGTAATGAGACTGCTATAGGCGTCTCTGGCTGCCCCTAAAAGGAGAATCACAAGGAAGATCCTGAGGGGGTTAGGGTAAAGCCATACCTTCCTCTCTTGGTAACCATGGCCCCTTTTATTTGCCATTGGGTCCTGGCAGACACCAACACTTGCCATGAGGTACCAAGGGACTATAAACCTTGAGTTACCTGTTATTAACTGGCCAATAGCCAACCACTAAGCCAGAGGCTGAAGTGTATACCAGAAATATATTTAAAGTGGAGCAGTGTATACACATAAAATCAGGTAGATCCACAAGATATGAAGGGTCTGCATGGGGAGGTCAGTAGGGATTCCTGTTCTTAACCTTCCATCTACCCAAATCTATGGTTTCAAAGGAAATTCCCTTTAGCCAGTTATTGGGAATGAACAAAATCTTGTCCCTAGGGGGTTTTGTGAAGATTCTATGTAATATGCTAAAAAGTAAATTGCTGCCCCAATGAAACCCCACTCAGGAGTGACCCTGAAAGTGGTTATGGGAAATCTTTCCAGAGTGTAGAACTTACAGAAGTAACGTCAGGCTCTGTTCATTTTGAATGGAAAGATAAATGGCCAGAGATATAAATGTAACTCCTTCTTGGGAAGTGACTTACAGTTTGGTCAGTTAGCAAATAATCTGGAATTGATTGGTGGAGTGCTTTCCAACACCAGCAGCCAATTCTTTAGACACCAATTAGGTGTCCAACAACTCAATTCAATTCTGACATAGACCACTGGAGGTAGCATCAGATTTCATGGACTTCAGGGTTTGATTCCATAACCCTGCGTTGACTTCAGACATCAGTTGCAAATCCATATTTAAGACTGACTAGCTATAAATTTGGGGTCCCTATCCATGACACCTCCTCAGGTTTGAAAATTTTTAGAATGGGTTGTAGAACTCAGGCAAATACTTTACTTACACTTAACTGGTTTATTATAAAGGACACATTCAGGAACAGCCATGTGGCAGAGGTGCATAGGGTATGGGGGAAATGTGGAACTTACCCGCCTTCAGTGGACAAGCTGCCCTCCTAGACATCCAGTCCATGTGTTCACCAGCCTGGAAGCTCTACAAATCTCATTGTTCAAGAACGTTTATAGAGCTCAGTCTTAACATCCCTATCCCCTTCCCCCAGGGCTGGCATGGGGCTGCAAGTTCCACCTCTCTGATCACTCTGCCTTTCTGGAGGTCAGCCCTACCTGAGGCTGTCTAGGGACTCTGTCCAAAGCCCCTCATTAGCATAAACTCAGCGTGCTCCCAAAGGGCTCCTCATGAATAACAAGAAACTCCGCCAGCTTAGGAAATTCACTCTGCCAAGAAGCAGGGACAAAGGCCAAATATATTTCTTATACCACAAGCAGTGAGAAAGGATTTTAGGGAAAGACAGGAGGTTGGACCTCTTGTAACGGAGAGAGAATGTTAGAATTTGTGTCTCATACAAATGTTCAGGAAGGTCATCTGATGCAGAAAAAGCTCTTGATAATGAAGTGGCCAAGAAAATCCACCCTGTGGGGATGAGAGCCAGCTCTTCTCTGCAGCCACCTGGCATTGACTCAACGACCCATGTACAGTGGCCATGGTGGCAGAAGTGGGGGTTCTGCTTGGGCTCAACACATGCATGAGTGATCTGATGATCACTGCTGGGCCAACATTGTGGCTTCTGTGACCCTCCCAGGAGGACCACCCATGTCCCTGGGAACAGGTTGATTACACCAACAGTATAACCTTATCATGATGGGCTGGGGACACAGAGATTCCACCTCCCTGTGCGTAGATTTATTTTATATTTTCAGAATGCTTCTGCCAGCTGCACTTGACATGTATCTTGTAATCTGGGAGCAAATAGCTTGATGAAGTCATGTTAAATGTCCACTGATAATTCAGGTAGGAAGAGAGCCACTTTAAGATGTTTGCTATTCTATAGGATGGAGTACATGATAAACCAGGACCAATACATACGTTACAGGTTGGATTCATTCTCCTTGGTTCTTGTCCCTTCTGCAATGAAGAATTGAAAGGCAGAGATACAGTAGAGAAGCAGAGGGAAAATTTCATTTGAATACACTCCAGGGGAGGAGCAGGTCAGAGTCAAGGTACACAAAGGCCTCACTCTATTAGGCAGGAGGCTTACATATTGCATTCTGGTTAGGAGGAGTCTCTTTGATTGACAAGGTGGGGTTATTTGATTGATGGGTCTGTCTATATAGTTATGCCTCTCAGTGAGCATGTCCTTTCTTCATGCTGAGATGTGACTTGGGCAATTCTTAGTTCTGTTCAATGGTGCCCCTGTTAGGATCTGAATGGGGAGGAAGTTGTCTCCCTGCAGCGCCTTTGTTGTCCCCACATGGGACCCCCTACCTGGGCAGGGTTTGGGCAGCTTTTTCTTTGAAACTTATCTGAGTGGCTTCTTCTCTGAGCCTTATTTTACCCTTTTCTAGCTGCTCAGGTCCATCTTTCTACTTAACATTCCTAACACATGAACAACCTTTGCAGGACCTTTTCTTCCAGACCTTTCAGTCCTGAGATCTGTTGGTTGAAAGATCCTAGTTTCTGAGATAGGAATGCATGTCCTTATGGATACATCAGCCCCATGCAGTTCAAGCTGAGAGTGCCACTTGGCCAGTTTTGGAACCTTGGCACTCTCCACCAATTGGCACATTATATCACTATACTCTCTGGGGTGATTGGTGCCAATTATCAAGGGGAAATGGGAATGCTACTACTCACAATGAGAAGAAGGATTATTTACTTGGAAACTATAAAATACTCTAGTAACTCCAGGTTTAGTGGTAGTTGTCATGTATGATCACAGAGCTCAGTGATGTGAGGACTGTTAAGGACTCTACCAGGAGAAGGAGGCCAACCAGTCAAGAGTGCCAAGGAATGGATGTGGGTGAGGGGAGTTACACACATTCACTATGGCCTCTTGGCCAGTTACAGAAAACAGGACTGAAGCAGTTCCAGATTTTTGTTGTGCCAACAATTGTCTTTCCATCGTTTGGTGTGAGGCGTGTTGGTGGTATTTAGTTCAGAGCTTATCAGACCAAGTAGAGTCACAGTCTCCCCTCAGTGGGAGACCTGCCATCCATGGGGTCTTGGTTTTGAAATGGATGCAATGATCAAGGGTCTATTCTTGGGGAGAGGGTGAGAGCCTTTCCATCACACCATTGCTGGCTCCTGGCACATGGTGGCAGGATGCTGTCCCTGCAGCATTAAGAGGTGAGAGTGGGTGCTGTGCAGCAAAGGTGAGGTGCTGTGTGGTCCAGAGATGCCTCCTTTGGATTCTTCCTCACCTTCCGATCCTGCCCAGCCTCCCCTGGGGCTCATTCCTGTGGTCTGGGTGCCCAGGCTTCTGGGGCTCTGCCTCCCACAGCTCCGGGACAGCAGGCGCCCCCAACAGGTCAAAGGGGGACGTTGTCCCTGGGCACAGCCTCCGGCAGACACACTCACTGTCACTCCAGTTTTTATGGGGTACCTCTAGCTTCTGGGCTCCAGGAAGCCCTCCTCTTCTGTCCCTCTGGCCTATGGGTCATGGATGATGGCTTCCTGACTTGACCAATTTCTGGCTTATTTCTCCTCTCCTTGGGCTTCTCAGCTCCTGAATCCAGCTCTCTTGGCTTCTAATGCTCAGGGTGGCTGCTGGCTGCCTGGTCAGCCCCAGGAATAGGCCTGCTCCTGGGCGGATGCCCTGTGCAGCTACCCAGGGACCAGTGCCCGGTTTAGCACCCGGTTCACCTTCTGGAACCAGAAAGCCTGCCCTTCCATTTGGCACTGGGCCCCACAGACAGTGAAGCTGGTCCTGCTGCCCATCACATGTGGGAACTCTAAAAGGCTTGCTGGGCAAGTCCACAGGGGGATTGTCCTTGACAGGACTGGCCGCCCAGGGCTCTAGACATGGGGTGGGATGTGGGGGCCAACCTGTGGGCAGAAGGGCACAGGCGGCGCTGCAGGGGCCCTCAGCATGTCCTCAGGCGGGGTGGGGGTGGGGGTTTGAGCAGACCGTGGATGACAGAGGTGGGGGCTGGAGGACTGGTAGTCCCTGGCTGAGGAGGCAGTGGCTGGGCCCTTCGCCATGCCCCCTGTGGTACCCAGGAGTCCCAGGCTGTGGGGCCTGAGAGCTGTGAAAGCCTCACCAGACTTCATTCCTTTTGTGCCCTGTAGTGTGGCCGACCTGCTTTCCTTCCATATATGTTAACTGTGTACTGGGTCAGTCTTGGAAACACAATTTCTTCATTTTGTAGCCCAGTCATCCTAGATATCCTGAAAGAGTGTTTGTACCTATGCCAATAACATTTCATTTAAAAAAAATTCAATCCTTTGCAAGTAAAAGTCCAGCATGGCTGCAGAGACAACCTAGAGTCCATCTCTCTCATCCGGGTCTGTTGGCTCTTGGAAGGAGGTTCCTATCCAGGAGATTAGAAGGTTTTTAAACCCTCAATGGTGGGAACAAACCAAGTCTTTGCACCTGATTTATAATGAAAATAATGCCAACATTTACATAAGTCATAGTATGTTTCAGGTAGTATGTTAGCCTCATGCATCTCTGTAAGCCTCATAAAAAAATGCCACAAGGGAGGACTACTGGAAAGAAGTCTGTTCTTTTTTTTTTTTTTTTTTTTTTAACTGTTGAGAAAGTGGGCTAGGAGTTAAATAACGTGTTCAAGGTCACAGAGGTGTTAAATGTTGGAGATGTTAGTTTGGAGGCAGGTGGCTACAGAGACTGTCCCTGTAGCTTCCTCACTTACTGGCGAACATAATCCTGGCTCAATCAGCATACTTATTTGCATTGAATATGGCTAAGAAAGCTATTAGGAGGACAAACGCTTGCTAATTCCAACTCTTCCTTTTAACAACACCTCTCCCACCTGCTCCACCACTTGAGGAGCTGAGGCCCCTCCTCCCTGCATCCATATTGCCCTGGGAAATACCCCACTACGTGTGGGGACACTGGGTTTGATCATTGACTAACTGGACTGCCCTCTTCACCAGTCCTGGGTCTCTTGAAAGAAATGATGCTATCTTTCTGATATTGGCCTTTAGAATAGTGTCTTGATACATAAAAATCACTTAATGCACGTTAACTGAAGGAAAGACTATGGGTAATTCTAGACCAGAATTTAGGAGAATTATAAGCTCTGCTGTTCTGTTGTGCTGTTTTCTGCAGCTTGCCTTTGGTCCATCTTGTCCTCCGTGCTTATATTCCCTCTTACAACTCTCCCCTTCCCGACGGGAGGCTGTGTTTGGTTTCTGTGAATATGGCTAAAAGGAGATTCTTGTCTTCTTTTAGACATTTCCTTCTTCTTTCCATTCTTGACCCGTCCTCTAGAAACCTAGAGCTCCGTAGGGGGGTTTCAGAGATTGCCCAAAGCCTCTGTAGCCAGCAGAGCCATACCGCACTTCTCACGGAGTTTTAATTTCTGTCTTCAGGGAAGCCCTGGGATTTGGAGAGTTGAGCAGAGATTCTTCGTTGGTTCTGGAGGAACCCATAGTTTTGTAAATTCTTCAGCGTTCTCGCTCTTGCTTCAGGGCAAAACTTTTATTTTTCACATTTCTTCTCCTGATTCTTGCCAAGGTGCCATTTTCCTGACTGGGGAAGTGTGGGAAGCTGGGACAAGGCAGCAGCTCCGTTTAGGTGGTGTAAAATTTTATTTCTAGTTTCAAAGCTGTTTGCAGTGTTTGCTTTTCTCATTCTCCTCCGGCCACGCTACGGGAGGAGATCTCCACAGACGCTGCTAACTTGTTTGCTTTCCTTTCTGACTCACAGGGTGATGTGATTAGTCACTAACGAGAAGGCCTGAGCACAAGCCAATTCCAGTCTGATCGAGCACAGGTGCAGCACGTACGGGGTGGAAGGTGGGGACATGCTGCACAACAAACCAAACAACCTTCCCATGACATCAAGTGATAAGTTGGACTGGCCCCGACATGCTTTGGATATAGAATCTTGGAAAACGTCCTTTTTCTTTCTGAATCCTGTTTTCCTTTTCTCTAAAATGGAGGCACTGTGAAGTTGTGCCACTATTTAATTAAAGATCAAAGCCTACATCCTATTAAAGCATCTATAATAGTGTTTGGCAAATAGTAGGTGTTCAGGTCATGTGAAGAGACTTTCTGATGTTCTGTGCTGGAAACTGGGTATCAGTTATTCACGCAGTGTCAGCGCTTCACCCTTTTCCTGTGTCCTAACCACTTGGCTGCTGTGCCTCTGCCTGGAGCCTCCAGGGAGCCTCTCTAAGCCCTAACAGTACAGAGACCTTCTTTAGGATGAATGGAAGGGACAGAGTGGCAGAGAGCTGGGGGGAGGGGGGGCCGGCATGCAGTCCGGGGTTCTGCTTGTTTGTCCGTTGCAGCTTTTCCTTGCCTCATTCCTAGGGAGGCTGGCAGACGCCACAGCGCCGTGCTCCCACCGATTCCTGCCGCCTGGGGCTCACGCCCCTTGGGTGCGGCAGGCGTTCCGACGTGCTTTTCTTCAATGGAATATGACAAAGGCGATGTCACTTCCACGGTTACACATGGTAAGATTGTTTTTCATTCTAGAAAACTCTGTGGTACTCTTTGATGATGGCACTTAAAGGAATGGTCTGTTCATAATCATTCAATGGAACCAATTCTTTTTGGACCCCTCTGCTCAGTTTGGCAGGAGCCTCTGGTACCTGAGGCTGTGAGAGGAAGACTCCGCTCACAAGCTGGGCTCTGAGCCAACCACGCCTGGCCGCCAGCCTCCTGCCACCTGCCTGTCCCCTCATTACGTTCACCCTTGTGTCCAGCTTTGGCACCGTGGCGTATTGATGCTCTCGAGGCTGACGGCAGGCTTCACCTGAGGCTCCTGGCACACTTCCTGACTTTTCACGGAGGATCTCTCGGACAGACTCTCTGGAGTTCAGAACTCACTGGCTTGACCTTTTAGAGTCCTCTGGCAATCTGTCTCCTGGGCAGCCTCAGGGGACCTGGCCTAGCATCACCCGCCTGCTTCCTATATTGCAGGGATAGGGCTGTCATTTTTTCCAACCTAGGTGCAAGAAAAATGTGTAGTTCCTCTGCACCTCCCCACACTGGTAGAGGGAGTTGTAGCCTTCTTAATTTTCATCATGTTGGCTATGCCACTGCCTATCAAGGTCATCTGGGATGCTGGCATCCAGTAAATTTGCAAATTATTCTGGCTCATGTCCGCTTCAAAAAATGACTGCACTGCCCAAGTATTCGTCCACGTCAGTGATACTTTTGTAGGACAAATCTGGACAAAAACAGTCTTATTTTCCAATGTAGTTAAAAAACAAACAAACCTGTTTTCTTCACATAGGGTAAAGAAATATAACCAGGAGATTTGTTTTAACATTTAATGGGAGATATTGAGAGAAATTTAAGACTGTTGTGTCTAAGAGATTAAATGGATACACGTTGATTCTTTTCCATCATGGTTAATGGATCAAAGGGTGTCTTATGCTTTAATATTGGAAAGAATAGAAAGTGTTGTAGTGTATACAGATGTCAAGGTATGTGATGGGAACTGTCAAATGCGGGCCACATTTATTGCTATAGACTCATGTGCTTTAGCATCATGTGATTCTAATGGCCAGAGTTTACCTAAACTGCTGACATCCAGAGATGCTTCATTTGATATCAAAAAAAGGGAGTGAAACAGAAGGTTGCTGTGTGAGCCTGTCCTGCCACCTCCCACTCTGCCTCTAAGCCCCACCAGAAGTTGCACAGACCACACAGCCATATGCTTCCTAGATTCTTCATCCATCTCAGGATCTGTGAGGAAGGCAATTAAAGACATGCATTTTCCTGGACCAGACACATGTCTCCACAGCCCTTGATGGAGACACCCACTTTCTTTATTGCAGGCCATCAGGCAGCAATAACTCAGTCTTCAGAGTGTAGAGCTAGATTCGAACTGATGGAGAAGGAGAAAATGCTGTAGCTTTTAAAAAATAACCTATTCCTTGAGTCACTGATTTTTAAGAAACAAAGCAATTTTCCTCCTGATTGTTGTGTTGTCAAAAGGATTGACAGTGGCTTAATCTTGGTGGAGAGGCTTTGATGTGTTGGACCCAGGCATCTACTCTTAATGGAGTGCATCCATGCAGTAATAATAACATGGTTTCTATTTACTCTGTACCAGGCACAATGCTACCTACCCATTTGTTTTGATGCCCACGATTCCTTGTAAGGTAGGTATGAATATTTTTCTTTTAAAAACAAGGAAACTGAGTCTCAGAAGAGTTAAGTGCTCACTCATGTGACTTTAAGTCCAAGAAAAATGAAGATACTGGTTTATTTTCAAACAGGCATGCTCACACATAATTTGGTAAGTGGGGCATGCTCAGGTGGTAGGCAAAACTTGGTGGGCTGTACAAATACTCATGTTCATTTACGGATACAACAATGGGATTATTCACTTTTATTGAATGGATATGTACTATTGAATAAAAATTAGTCAGGTGGTAACTTAAGTAGTACTCTATTTACAAGCAGTATAGAAGTTATACCTGTAAAGGTGTAAGTTTGCTACTATATTTTGAGCAGGTTGAAATCTGATCTTAGTTCCTTTTTGGTTCTTCATCTCTGAATATGTGTGCATAAAAACTATAGGAAAATGTATACATGCATGTGTTGGCAGGAGTCAGAGCCAGTAAGTGTTCAGCACCAGTTCACTGAAGCTGTCAGCATCAGTCAAGCATGTGTTTCCCATCCATCCTGCTCAGCAGAGAAGAAGCTGCCCCATTCTATACAGTCTCAGAAAAGGATGACGTTATTCCCTAACCAGACATCCCAATAACTGATATCTTCTTCCAAAGTGTTTTTCTCCCTGTAAACAAATCTGTTTCAAAGTCATAAGTAGAAGATGGCAATGACTTCCCAGAAGTTTCCTGTTGGTACCCAATTTCCTTAAATACTCCAACTGACTTACTGGCTTCGGGACTTCACAGCTCATTCCATGCACACCCAGTGCCTTTTCACTTTGTATTTCTACCAGAAAGGCAAAGTGTACTTCTCACCCCTGGGACTTGGCCACTGTTGTAATGACCTCCTGGACACAGGAAGGGCCTTCCATAGTGCTTGCACAGTTGAGAGAGTTCTCTTGAGGTCCCACCATTGTCCTGGAAAGGACATGCCTGGTAGGCTGCTGATCCTCTATGGAGGAAGTACGACCTGTGGAAGAGAGTCACCCGGCTGATCCACTAGCATGTGAGCAATAAATAAATGCTTAGATTCATGTGCCATTGCACTTCTGAGGTTGGTTGTTATGCAGTAAGAGTTGAGTTACGAATTCCTACCAGCACGTTCCAGGATCTGCTCCTCCTGTTTCTCCTGCTTCACCTCCCACAGGTGTCTCCCAGTGCTTCTGTCCTCTGGTAATTTCCCCCCAGTGACTTCCATCAGCTGACATCTCCTTGAACAAACTACATAAGTTGTGTTTTCCTGTTGGCCGGCATGCCTGTAGTGAATTTCTTCAGCTTTTTGTCTGCCTTCATCTCCAAGACAAGATCATGGCCTCAGGGACTAAGAAAATGTTTTTGGGGTCACGTGACCCTACATGGCAGACACATACCTAGTCATTTAAGTTTGAGTGCGCACAAGTGCTCCAAACTCAGAATTGTCACCTGGAAAATGTGAGTGATATATCTCATAGGATTCTCATGACTATGACGTGTATAAATTGTTCCACCAGTTTAACCTGCTCAGTAAGGTTTGCTAATGTTAAGTTTTTTTTCATTTTCATGTAAGCTCCACATAAAGGACATTTTATGTTAGGAATCACTTATTCCTGTCTCCTAGTCCTCTGTCTTCCTGTTCCCTCAAAATTAAACTCACTGTACTGGGCATTAAGGAGACATATGAAGGGGGAAATGTTTCTTATTCAAGGCTAGTTGGTACATAATAGGGGTCACGTTTTCCTTGTACTGAACTAAACTCTCCTTCTGGATTATTGACTCTTTCTGCCTCCAACTACAAATGTAACCTTCCTAGAGCAAGCTCTATGATCTGTGTTCCAGTTGAGCCCCCTGCCCTTACCCCTGCCTGTGCCTTCTGTTTACTTGTAACTGGGAACATTCATCATTCTTGTGAGTTTTCTTCCAACAGGACATGATGGACATGATTATTCATATGTAGGAGTAAACAAATTCAGCTTGTTTCCTTCTGGGATCCAATAAACCTAGAAGCTATTAATTTAGACTGGAGAATAGGAGTTTAAAAAAGCTTCTCCCTTTTTAATGATGCATTCCTTGTGATTCTATTGTATTACATTTGGGAAATAACATGAGAGTCCTCCTGTGGCTAATTTAACACCTGTTCTAGGATGGAAACAGTTTTTTTTTTCCTTTAACCACCAGTGCATTAATTATATTGCTCTTCTAAAGAAGAAAACATAAGATTAAATATACTTCACAATTATTAAGGAAAAGCAAATTAAAGTAGGGCATGGGTAGTACAGCACTATTCAAACATTTTCAGGAATACTAGATTAAGAATGCAATGAACATCATCATTCATACACAATGTGTTTACTTCTGACAATTTTGCAAATCTTTGGTGCTTATTTCTTTGTACAAGTTAAGAGGAAATAACTTTGTTTCCCATACCTTTCTGACAGCTTTGGAGCAAATAATTAATTATTAGGGATTTGAATTTCTATAGAAGGAATCATAATGTACATAGTAGGAGAGAATTCTCATTTAGAGTCAAAGAAATGTGCACTTGGGCAACTTATTAACTGTGTGAAATTTTTTTTTTTTTTTTTTTTTTTTTGAGAGGGCATCTCTCATATTTATTGATCAAATGGTTGTTAACAACAATAAAATTCAGTATAGGGGGGTCAATGCTCAATGTACAATCATTAATCCATCTCAAGCCTAATTCTCGTCAGTCTCCAATCTTCTGAAGCATAACGAACAAGTTCTTACATGGTGAACGAAATCTTACAGAGTGAATAAATTCTTACATGGTGAACAGTACAAGGGCATTCATCACAGAAACTTTCGGTTTTGATCATGCAATATGACCTATAAACCATCAGGTCAAATATGAATATTCATTTGATTTTTGTACTTGATTTATATGTTGATCCCACATTTCTCCTATTATTATTATTATTTTTATTTTTAATAAAATGCTGAAGTGGTAGGTAGATGCAAGATAAAGGTAGAAAACATAGTTTAGTGCTGTAAGAAGGCAAATGTAGATGATCAGATGATCAGGTGTGTGCCTATGGACTAAGTATTAATCCAGGCTAGACAAGGGCAGCAAGACATCCACGGATGCAGAAGATTTCTCTCAAAGCAGGGGGGCTGAGGTTCTGAGCCTCACCTCTGTTGATCCCCAAATTCTCACCTGATGGCCCCCCTGCGACTGTGCCTGTCTTAGGTTGTTCCTCCCTTGAGGAATCTTACCCGTCTCTGGCTAACCAGTCATCTTCCGGGGCCATACAGGGAAATGTAAAGTTGGTAAGTGAGAGAGAAGCCATATTGTTTGCAAAGGTTAGCTTTTTACTTCTTTGCAGATTTATGCCCTGTGGCTTCTATGCCCAGCACTTGTCTCGAGGTATCTTTACCACCTGGAGGAATTATGATACTCGGTAAATTCGATATGAGGCACGAATTCTATTTAAGGTTTGTAATTAGGAAGGAAGAAGAAAAGCTATAGATGTAGCATATGAAGGAAACTTGGGAGGATTGATTATTTCTTTGACATATCTTCTTGTATAGTACCTTAAGTATGTATAGGTTTTAAACTACTAACTAATTTGCACACACATATTAACATAATAGGAATATGGTGACATAAACAAAGCAAATCTATAATTACCAGCCATCTCCAGTGAAGCCAAGAAAACCATTTAGGCACCCTAGGCATTTGTGAAAATTTATCTATGATATGATGGATATTTTCCAACTGTACTTGAACCATCAGACAAATTAAAGCAGCCCATTTCTGGGATCTGTTCACATCCCATATGTTCTTTTAACCATAGATAGTCTATAGTCATGAGGTTTTGGGGTGCTACAACTTGCACCCCTCCCAACTCCTGGTTGAGTTCCAACAGTACAGATCCAGTCAAATTCGTTGTCTCACTGTATGCACATGCCAGTCTAGACATCTCCCTCCTCCTTCTTATGGCAAGTCCAGGAGACGGTGGGCTGGATGCAGCCACAACCGCAGCATCGTCCGGATCCCTGTGGAGGCTTTTTGATGATCATCCCCCGGCACGAGTCCTCCAGAGAGTGCTGATGCCGGAAGCTCCTCCTCATATCGTATCTTAGTTCACTTTCTGGGTATCCAAGCTAGGCCTTGATCTTCTGCGTAGAAACAAACAGACCCTTTGCCCACACTTTGACATGCCCTCTATACCACTGTGCAGAACTCATTGGAGGTCAGCACACAGTAGCTGCTTTTTTTTTTTTTTTTTTAATTAAGAGAAAGGAATATTATCAGAAAAGAGTACCTCCATAGCTGATCATCTGACACCCTTTAAGTGATCAACATTAAGGATATTTAAAGCATGCGTTGATCTTTGAATTACCAATAGTTTTATCCTGTTAAGGAGTAATCCCCCTTTTCTTTCTTTCTTTCTTTTTTTTTTTTAAATTTTTAATCTACACTTACCTGAAGAATACTATGTTTACTATGTTCTCCCCTATATCAGGTCCCCCCTAACAACCACATTACGGTTACTGTCCATCAGCTTAGCAAAATGTGGTAGAGTCACTACTTGTCCTCTCTGTGTTGTGCAGCCCACCCTCCCCTTTCTCCCTCCCCCCCATGCATGCTAATCTTAATACCCCCCTTCTTCTTCCCCCCCCTTATCCCTCCCTGCCCACCCATCCTCCCCAGTTCCTTTCCCTTTGGTACCTGTTAGTCCATTTTTGGGTTCTGTAATTCTGCTGCTGTTTTGTTCCTTCAGTTTTTCCTTTGTTCCTATACTCCTCAGATGAGTGAAATCATTTGGTATTTCTCTTTCTCCGCTTGGCTTATTTCACTGAGCATAATACTCTCCAGCTCCATCCATGTTGCTGCAAATGGTTGGATTTTTCCACTTCTTATGGCTGAGTAGTATTCCATTGTGTATATGTACCACATCTTCTTTATCCATTCATCTACAGATGGACATTTAGGTTGCTTCCAATTCTTGGCTATTGTAAATAGTGCTGCGATAAACATAGGAGTGCATCTGTCTTTCTCAAACTTGATTGCTGCGTTCTTAGGGTAAATTCCTAGGAGTGGAATTCCTGGGTCAAATGGTAGGTCTGTTTTGAGCATTTTGATGCACCTCCATACTGCTTTCCACAATGGTTGAACTAATTTACATTCCCACCAGCAGTGTAGGAGGGTTCCCCTTTCTCCACAGCCTCGCCAACATTTGTTGTTGTTTGTCTTTTGGATGGCAGCTATCCTTACTGGTGTGAGGTGATACCTCATTGTAGTTTTAATTTGCATTTCTCTGATAATTAGCGATGTGGAGCATCTTTTCATGTGTCTCTTGGCCATCTGTATTTCTTTTTTGGAGAACTGTCTGTTCAGTTCCTCTGCCCATTTTTTAATTGGGTTATTTGTTTTTTGTTTGTTGAGGCGTGTGAGCTCTTTATATATTCTGGACGTCAAGCCTTTATCAGATCTGTCATTTTCAAATATATTCTCCCATACTGTAGGGTTCCTTTTTGTTCTATTGATGGTGTCTTTCGCTGTACAGAAGCTTTTCAGCTTAATGTAGTCCCACTTGCTCATTTTTGCTGTTGTTTTCCTTGCCCGGGGAGATATGTTCAAGAAGAGATCACTCATGTTTATGTCTAAGAGGTTTTTGCCTATGTTTTTTTCCAAGAGTTTAATGGTTTCGTGACTTACATTCAGGTCTTTGATCCATTTTGAGTTTACCTTTGTATATGGGGTTAGACAATGGTCCAGTTTCATTCTCCTACATGTAGCTGTCCAGTTTTGCCAGCACCATCTGTTGAAGAGACTGTCATTTTGCCATTGTATGTCCATGGCTCCTTTATCAAATATTAATTGACCATATATGTTTGGGTTAATTTCTGGGGTCTCTAATCTGTTCCACTGGTCTGTGGCTCTGTTCTTGTGCCAGTACCAAATTGTCTTGATTACTATGGCTTTGTAGTAGAGCTTGAAGTTGGGGAGTGAGATCCCCCCTACTTTATTCTTCTTTTTCAGGATTGCTTTGGCTATTCGGGGTCTTTGGTGTTTCCATATGAATTTTTGAATTATTTGTTCCAATTCATTGAAGAATGTTGCTGGTAATTTGAGAGGGATTGCATCAAATTTGTATATTGCTTTCGGCAGGATGGCCATTTTGACGATATTAATTCTTCCTAGCCATGAGCATGGGATGAGTTTCCATTTATTAGTGTCCCCTTTAATTTCTCTTAAGAGTGACTTGTAGTTTTCAGAGTATAAGTCTTTCACTTCCTTGGTTAACTGTGTGAAATTTTTAAAAGTGTCCTTTCTCTGCCTCAGTTTTCTCAACTGTAAGATGGAAATAATTAAGCCCAAACTTTTTGTGGGGTTAAATGTACAGTCACGAAAGCACATTGGGTCCTTTCATTTGAAGACTGTTTGGGTCAAAACATGATGGAAATCATTTCTTCAGTGTTGGACGGACAGGGGCAGCTAGGGCTGCTGTCTCCAATTCAGACCCAGCTTACGTCCAGCTTCCCGTTCCCTGTTTTGCTCAGAAACTCTGGAGCCTTGTGTTTGTTGGCCGGAGAGAGGGGTAATTATTTATAGAGTTATCCTACCAGGGAAACATGACAGATAAAAATTCATCAATTGACTTGCTAGCATTCATTTATAGGGGGACTGCTTTATTAGCTATCACTTATTACCACATAAAGTTCACCTGCTCAATATACTTACTAAGAGATCCTCACCATAACCTCATTTTAGAATATTGTCAATACCCTGAAAAGAAACCTTGTGCCTATTACCAGGCACTCCCCGTTTCCACCCCGACCGTCCCCACTGCCTGGCTGGTTGATTAGTCAACCACTAACCTATTCTCTATGTCTTAGATTCGCCGACTATGGATATTTCACATAATAGAATCATAAATACCTGTTTATTTGTGACTGGCTTCTTTTACATGGCAAACTGTCTCTGAGGCCCATCCATGTCACCCATGTATTTTATATTTCCAGCAGTGAATTATCACATTTTAATTTCTCCACATCTTTGTGACATTTCCTCTATTCTTTTCTCTTTTTTACCTTAGTCATTCTAGTGGGTGTGAGGAGGTATCTCACTGTGCTTCTGAGTTGAATATCCCTAATGAGCAGTGGTATCTTTTTAGGTGCTTATTGGCCACTTATATAAATGCCTGTTCAAACCGTTGCCACTATTTAAATTAGGTCACTTGTGTTCATTATTAAGTTGTAAGAATTCTTTATGTATTCTGAATATATGTCCTGTATCAGATAGATGATATGTACATATTTTCTCCCATTTCCTTTTCTTTTGACACTGTAGAGGTAAGATAAGAACAAGACAATCTCTGGAGGATGAAGGGGCCATTTACTAAATTAGGATAGGAAGGCCTAAGAATAAGCACTTGTTTTCTTTTTTTTTTCTTTTTTTGAGAGGGCATCTCTCATATTTATTGATCAAGTGGTTGTTAACAACAATAAAATTCTGTATAGGGGACTCAATTCCCAATCATTAATCAACCTCAAGTCTAATTCTCAACAGTCTCCAATCTTCTGAAGCATAACAAACAAGTTCTTACATGGTGAACAAATTTTTACATAGTGAATAAGTTCTTACATGGTAAACAGTGCAAGGGCAGTCATCACAGAAACTTTCGGTTTTGATCACGCATTATGAACTATAAACAATCAGGTCAAATATGAATATTCGTTTGATTTATATGTGAATCCCACATTTCTCCCTTATTATTATTATTATTATTTTTTTTAATAAAAGACTGAAGAAGCACTTATTTTCTTAATGCTGCTCTGCCAATGTGCCCCCTCCCCCTTTTTGTGCGAGCTGCTAAATGACATTTGTCACAGCTAACCAGACCTTCCTGTCTCAGGTCTCACTGTGGTTTGGGAAAATTCAAAGACTGCGTGTTGGGAGCCAGGCAAACATGTATTGTCCCTGTATTGTTTGCAAATCTCCTGCCTTTTCTGAGCCTCTGTTTCTGCTTCCATAAACAGGGGTAATGAAACTGTCCCTATATGGGTAATAAGTTTAGATGAAACAGTACATGTGAAGGGGCTGTCTGTCAAAACGCAAGATGAGCATGTGGTGGGGATAAATAAATGGTGTGCTTATCCTTTCTTACTTGGTCATGGGGTCATTGCTGGGTGACTGCCAGCTCTCCTGCTTTGCCAGTCTGGGGTGCGGCAGAGTGCCCACCGCCTTGGTGCTGAGACCTCAGGGCAGACACCCCGAGTCCTCCAGCTGCAGGAGGGGAGCTGCACAGAGCACTCAGCGGTCTTTGTTGTAAATGTGGGCAGAGAATAAACTCATACTATAGATATTGGGAGTTCTCAGAAGTCCTCAGCCAAGGCTGTGTCAGGGCAGTGCCACCACGACATGACATTGCCAGTATGCTCTGCTGTCACCCCTGACTCTCTTTAGCTGGCCTGGGTCTCTGCATCCCTCCCTCCGTTCCCACATCACTGGTGCTTGGTGGTGGCTGGGCCCACTGCTCTTCCCGTCTCCGGATCTTATGGCTGCCTCAGAGGAGAAGGCTTACTGCTCTCAATGGCTCTTCTGAAAAGAGGTAGCCTGCCACTCCCAAGAACAAACAATGAGAGTCTCCCCAAGTAGGAAGGGGGTCAGTTCCCAGGAGGCCCACATTGACAAATCCCCAGCATAGAATACTAGGTTTGGGGGTCAGGCCTGCCATGCGGGTGGGTGAAGAAACAAGTAAGATGGTTATACTCCCTGACAGCTAACTGCAGAAATAATCATTCATTAATAATTATTGTGTAAAGGCAATTATGGCTTTGGTTCCTTAGATGGGTACTTTTAACAGCATAAAGCTGACTCTTTTGTACCCTTCCTCCTTTGTCATGTCTCCACTTTCTTGGGGTTCACCTCAAAGGGAAATTTCAGTGGCTGAGGAAAGAGATTCTGGGGTACACCTGGGGCTCTGACCTTCATTCAGGGTCCAGCTTTCTTGGTGGTAATGCACCGAGGCCACAGCCTCAGGCTCGGCCCTGGACCACATCCTTGCCTCTCCTGCCCTGTGCTGTTGTGATCATGTCCCTTAGGGTCCCTGGTCCTGTTCCGTCCATACATCACACAGGGCCAGAATGGCCTGTTGACCCCATTGCCCAGAAGGTGGGTCTCCATGCTCTGCCCGCCCAGCCTCCTCCCCATTTCCTCCTGGCTAATGCCTACTTAATTATCCAGGACCCCTTCAAACACTGCCTCTTCTCTGAAACAGCTCCCAATTTCTTTTAGCCACGTGTCTTTTATAGCTTTTTAGTCACTTGGGAGTATAGGTCTCTCTTTGGTGATGAATTTCTCAAGGCTACAAGTAACTCATTAGTGTTTGTTTCTGTATGGTCACCTCCCCCCACCCCCCCAATCTCCCAATGAGAGTGGGGCTTCTAATACACATTCAGTTCAGGTATACTGGATCCAGTAATTAATGGACGTCTCAAGGACGGCCTTGGTGACTGTTGGGCCAGCTGCTGGGTTTGCCTGGCCCTCCGGGGGCGAGGCTGGCCCTGGCTCTGGATGCCTCCCACCACACAGTCCTCTTTAGCCCTCAGGCGGCAGATTAATTCGGCAAAGCTGGAAGATTCCCCACCACAGATTCTTTTAATTCCTTCATTCGGCTTTCATGTAAACATTTGCACTTGCTGACACAACTTCTGCTTAGCATTTATTTCTCTTTTTACCAAATTAGGCTAGTTATTGACTCATTTGCATACAAGTCTCCCTACTTGAGCAGTGTTCACAAATCACAATAATTAATACTTACCCACACTCAATATCACCTATCTACGAAGCAATTTAAATTTATTAACTGAGTTAATTGGTAAACAAGTACAAACCACTGCCACAGTTGGAGAGGATGGGAAACCAAGATGTGACGGCTCTCAGTGATTTGTCGAAGCCGTTCGGCAAATGGATTGTGGAGAGAGAGTTTGCCCTAGGCGGGTGCTGGCTCTCAGCCCTGCATCTAGGCTGCTGGCACAGTTTGTGCTGTGCAAGCAACGGAGGGCAATTAGCTATGCAAATCGGGAAATTACATGCATAAATACTCGACGCCTCATGCCACGTCTTGGCCATGGACAGCCCGGTGAAAGCCAGGTCTTGAAGGGCTCTATTAACAGCCACAGTGGGACTTTGGGCTCAACCTCATGGGAGAAGAAACTAATATCTAGTGAATTTGGGGTTGTGTATAGAATATTTAAATTCTCAAATTCAGTATTGTCTGACATGAAACTTTCTTATCCTTTTGATGAAACTTGCTGTCTCTCTGAGAAAAATAAGTTAATCGCTTAATAGGTAATTTAAACAAAACATCTGTCAAGATTTTCCGTGATGAGCATTTAGGACAAAGGACACAGTCTCTTCCTTTGTGAGAATTGTTGAAGGGGGCTGTTGCATTTCAGATGCTTTTTCTGTCTGTGGAACTCTTGTTTTCCCAGGAAAACTCTACGAAGTCTGATTGCTTTTATTTGTGATTGGAGGTCAGGTGAGATTAGGAGACCTGACCAGACTCAGAGGTAGGAACGAATATCTGGGGATTCCACCCAGGGTGGTTTGGTTTCCGATCTCATGTATTTTCATGAGTTTATCATGAACACAGATTAGAATCAATCAAAAGTGATATATCTTCACGAGGTGAAAACATCTAAGTAGCCAACACTGGATTAAGTCTCAAGCATAAATGATCAGAGTGCCCGTTTTGGGGGTACTTGCTATGAGATAGTCACTGTTCAGAGGCGATATCCTCTTAATCATTGCCTTGCAGTGAGACAGGCAGGCCAAGGCGACTGCGTGATATTTGGTGGTGCCGAGATGGGCTCGCAGAGGTGAGCCCACATTTCTCTCTGGCAAGGTCCGTGTTCCTGTCTCGTGCTACCCCTCACCTTCCCTGTCCACTACTCTGTCCTTGTGCAGATTCCCAGCTATACTCAGAGTGCAGTTAATATTGTGGGCATGTCCTGATCTTCCAGGAGACTTGCTTGCCAGTGAGGGAGATGTTTAGAAGAGCGCAGTGCTGCCCACGGGAGGTCTGAAGAGGCTTGCCCGTGCCTGGTGGCCTGTACCAGGGTACATGGAGAGGCAGAAACAAAGAGCCAGAGGAAAGAACCTGAAGGTAAGGTGAGAGGGCACTGTTCAAATGCATCCATTCTGCTGCACACAGGCCAGGGAAAGGGGCGAGGTGACCCACTTAGCAGGGTACCCCTCCATGGCTCTAGCCAGTTTTAAATGAGGGGAGGTCCCAGTGTCCGTCCTATCAGCAGCCCCTGACACTTTAGACTTCCTACTCCAAAGGACTAGCATTTGGATAAGGTGATGCCTGCCTTGGCTTCCAGCCCTGGAGGTCCTGAAATCTTGTCTCATTTTGAGAAGATGAGAGTGTTGAGGAAGACAAGGTGCACTGGTACCGCTGACGGGTTCAGGCATAGACTCGGGGGCCATTCCTACTGAGCGCAGATCCTCGCTTGGCAATTTGCTGGTCATGTGTTTTGGAGCTGGTTATTTACTCTGTTTCTATGTTATTTTATCTGTAAAAATGGGGACAGTCATTGTAAGACTTCCATATGTTAATTATTTGAGTTAAAAGAACGACTTTATAGAAACATCTAGAGCAATGCCTGGCATCTAATGAGGCCTCTGTGAGAGTCCATGTTGTCACTGGACTCTGGATCATGTCCTCGTGGTCACAGAGGGCAGTCTGTGACTCTGTCCGCTGCTGCATTCCAGGGCCTGGCATGTGCTTGGCACATGGCTGTAGGGTTGATGGAAGGCGTGATGCAGAGAACAAGACTTAATTTCAGGGCTTGTTTCTTCCATGATCACATCATGACTATTTATTCCTTTGGGCTGATTTTACAGAAGGACCCATCTCTGTCTGCATCTTCTCGTAACCTTGGAGTCACTGCGAAGAGCTGCTCTTCAGCACAGGCCTGACCTCTTGGCAAGTAGCATCTGGAACAGAATTAGAATCTGATTTATTTTTTAGGCTTGTGTGGATGTGTTTCTGGCTCTACCTGGCGTTTATGAATGAGCATGTCTGCTCATATCACACTAGAATGGGAGGGAAGGGGGTGGTTGGTGTGACCTGAGGGTGAGGGGCTGTCAGGAACAGGTGGAATTGACCAGGCAGGAGGGAGGAGCATTTTGTAGACCTAGACATCACTTTTCAATTTTTTCTTTTGTGTGGACATTACATCTGTGGTCCTAGGAAGGGATGCTGGGGGGTTGACTTAGAAGTGGAAATTAAGAGGTGCTTTTCCTGACAGCATGCTACTCTTGTCTCAAAGAGACCTGGAGTGAATCTGATGGTTGTTCAGGGAATAATGTTAAAAACATAAAGTCCAGAAAGCAATCACATTTAAATAAAATGATGGCTACCCAGAAATAAATATAAGGAGGCAAATGTTACTCTCAGACCACTTCATCTCTCACAGTGGCGAGCAGACCATTTCCTTTGATCTATCCTTTGCAGATTAATTTTTTGTTATTAAGAAGATAAATAGTACACAATCAACACTTCAATCTGGGTAATGTTGAAAGCAGTGATTAATTTAAAATGAGAGAACTGGACTCAAATGAACTTACCCTGCAAAGAGATGCCATGTATCAGGAAAAGAGAATCAGATTAAAACCGGCCAGCTTTGTAATAAAACTAAAGCATCAGACGTCTGGGAATTCAGCCAGGGAGATGCTCATGGCTACAGTTTTTCAAGAGGAAAAAAATAGAATTATAGGGTGTCCTATAATAGGTGTTCCTGTTAGGTAGGGCTTAATTGGTTGATGAGAATGTGATTTCTTAAAGATGGAGATATATTTGTATTCATTTGTGAAGTTGTAAAATTTATTATAATGCATATACCTGTAACATTTTGCTAAGTTCTCTGCAGGTGTATTTACATGATAGAGGCTTAAGACAGATGAGTAGAATATTCTAGAAGTGTGCGAGACACCGTATTAACAAGTCATGGACAGGACTGATATTACAGGTACCATCTTAAATATATTAGGTATTACGTTTGGCATTTTTTTCTCTTTAACACAACATAACATATTACTCACATGCATACAAAGCAGTCACTTTGAGAGGCTGTGTGTATCCATTATAAGTTGACCCTCTATAGAAGCTAGTGGTAGTACCTGCTGGGATTTAAAACCTAACATGATTTCTCCTCTCCCCTACCAAAAATGTATCCATTATCCCGAAGATGGACACTCCTAGTATTTTCATGTTTTCCTTTGTCTTCACTGCCACCACAAGCAAAGCTTTTTTTTGCCTCCTGTAAGTACAATCAGATTAAAAACAGACTTTTCCTGAATAACACAGCAACTTAACATAAATAACTAGTAAATCCCATGTGCATTCTGAATATCTTTGTAGACATCACAGTAATTGAGTGAATAAGAAGCCAGAATTTATTTAATGATTCCTCTCCTATTGGACTTTTCCCCCTAATTTTCTCTCCCATGAAGCAGTGTCTCCTCACCATTGTGCAAGCCTATTTTTGTAGATGAATTTTACTTTGGAACCAGCCAGAAGACTTTCACTCATGTGTGGTTTATAAAGAGTTTTTACAATTTTGGCAATGTCTTTACATACTACTGGGCGGCTGAGCCAAGGGCTTTGTCTTGGAACAGCCTCTCTGCACTGGTGTCTAGCAGCAGGCTCTCCCTTGGGTCTGTCTGAAGTCAGTCGCTGGGATTGAGTTGGATTAGAATGTCACAGCATAAGAGCAAATGTGACAAGACTGGGGAGTTCTGTGGGAAGTGGAGGCTTGGTGATGGTGAAGAATGTAGGAGTTTTATTTGCCTGCCCCAAATCCACAGCACTGCTGCCCTGTGTGTGGCAATCAGGTATTCTTAGGTGGATAAACCCATCTCCAACTCAGGACTGACCCTGTTTGTCTAGGCCAATCAGGGCAATACAGTGCCCTGGCCTCAGTATTTGGTTGGGGAGCGACTCATGGCTGGAGATGGTGCCGACATAGTGAAGCTGAAGACATTTTTGTGATAGTTATGGTAAGAGACATATAGCTTCCCCGCAGGTGAAGCATGGAGCCCAGTAACACTGACAGACACCTCTCTGGGCCAAAGGCAGCATGTGCCGCAGCTCAAGGGATCACAGCAAAATTGCTGTTATACCTACGGTACCAAGACAGGGCATGAAACCTGGAAACCTCCAAACTTTTCTATTACTGAGCTGGTAAAACTCCTTTAAGATCCAGGTTAGTTGAATGGCTTGTTTCTTCCAACTGAAAAGTTCATAATGATTCAGGAATGCTGGGTTAGGTTGGGATGAGGAGAAGAGGTTATTTGAAGAGAAGTGGCCACTAGCACAGCAAAGGATCTAGAGCAGCTGTTACAGGAGAGCAGACAGGATCTGCACAGGACAGGGAAACAGGAAAAGAAAACATTCTGTGGGTCTAGTCTTGGTAACCCTTGTAAGAAACTGAAGCTCAGACACATTAGTTTTGAATGTAAATCACAACATTGATTATGTCAGGAATTGAGCCCAGATCTGGCTGATCCCATGCTTTTCTATTCTACTATATTTTTTCTTATTACTGTGCACAGAAAGCTCAAATGTCCAGCTGGAAGGGAAGCAGTGGAGATACCTCTGCAATGAACGGGTTTATGCAATGAATATTCTGCAAGGAAAGTCTCTTCCATTGCCAGCATTGGAAAGTTTGTAATTGGAAACAAATAAAAGTGAAATGCTGGACACAGTGGACAGGTGATAAATCTGATGTGATGCAAAGTAGACAAATACTTTATGGGGGAAAACTCTGTGATTTTATATTCTCCTTTTATCACACACACTGGAAATCCTAGAGTGTGCTCCATGTCACTGCCTCAGTGGGACTGAATGTTTTGAATGTGGGCTTAATTCTGGAAATAGATGACAACATGTTATCTGTGTTTCTAGAATCTGCAGCAGGCGTCCTGTGAAGTGCTTGCTGAGTGAGGAAACCAGGGAATGCGTATCAGGAAACCTTCATTCACTCTGTGACTTTTACCTGTCTCACCCTTCAGTCTAGGGGCGGAAACTCAAATGCATTTATCTGGGAGAAAAAACCCTTTCTTCCACATTTCTGTTGCACTTTTGTTCATGACATACAATTATTGATTTGGATTAACTTGTTGAGGAGAATGGAGATACTTGTGCCTGCTCTAAACTTCAAACCCCACCAATCAGTCACCATGAGACAAGAGGTCATGGAGACAAATGGATAGTGAAGGGTGTTAGCTACATAAGCTTGAACTATTTGTGTGTTTGATTAAGAGGGAAGAGAAGGAACCAAGAGTAATGTAGCATTTATGATGTGCCAGTCACAGTGCAAAAAGATTTATAGCCATTTCCTCATTTCGTCCTCACAATAATCTCATGCAGAAAGCAATATAACCACCATCTCCCAGACAATAAAATGCTCTTCTGAGAGGCCAAGCAATTCAGCTACAGAGTCACCACACTGCACTGAAACTCCTGTTTCTGGAGCCAAAACCACAACACCTTTCTCTTACATCAGGCAAATCTAGGATATAAATCTAGTTCTTGAGATTCCAAAATCTGTACTTTTTAGTTGATAAACAGAGATTCATATGATACATGATAGAAAATAATGATGCACTGATACAATATACTTTGGGAAAGTGAAGTTGATATCATTATTAAAATATTCATTGTTTTAAACACATAACACTTTGAAAGGTCATTCCCAATTTAGCATAGATAAAAAATACTATTATATACAAGACATAATTATAAACCAATTATAAAACATTCAGAGTAAAGGTGGGAATTTGGGCACAGTTAACACAAATATTAGAACATTTTAATTTTTCATCAGTAAAAGAGAAACAACTTACCTACTTAAGTGATTTAACATAAAAGCCTAGTACATTCCTGATCCATATAATGTTTTAAAAATATTGAGCATTTTAGTATTTAAGTGGCAGTGTGGTTAGACATTAAATTAAAACAAAAAGTTGGAGATAGGTCTCATGAAATGAACTTGAGCAAATCTCAAAAGTCAATTACAGTCATTTTATTCTAGTAATACATTTTAATCATTGTTCTTTATAAGCAGTATGTCTTCAGACTAAAGTTTGGAAAATTCAGCTAAGGGAAACTCTAAAATAAAAACCACCAATAGTCAGAACTCTTAGAAATAAAAAATAATTAAAAAATAATTCTTGTAATAATCTGAATGTAAACTGATTTATTCTTGAATCCCACCTTGATCAAGGCTATTCAATGTGTGAGGGCAGAGCCAGGCTGCTTCCCCTGCCGTGCGCTTCCCAGGAGAGCCCAGGGGCCTCCTGCAGATCCCAGGGTTTCTGGGCTGTCAGGAGGGTGTTTGCTTCCTCCATCAGCAGGGTTGTGCCCTGTGCTCTGCTCCAGGCAGAAATGGGAGCACCCTCCATATTCTAGCAGGTACTGAGCAGGTGCCTAAGCCTGAGGTGGGCACCCTGCTGCACCCGGGGAGGCGGAGGTGTCTCTGCAGCCTTGGCTTTAGGCTGTGGCTTCCCAGAGAGAACCATGGGCCATGTGGTCACTGCCACTCTCTGTGCCCCAGGAACCCTCGGTGGGTGGATTTATATTTTCATTCTTTCTGTCCCATAGATTCTGCCCTGACTGAGAAACAGACCGAGGAGCCAGGCAGGAATTAAAGTCTCAGAATGATTTGTACAGTTGTGGTGTTGATGGCAAGGTCGGGAGGTACAAAGGGGCTTTTTTCTGAGTCCCCTGGAGTGACAGCTCCAAGCCCTGCAGTGCCTTCCCAGCAATTTAACCCCCTCCTCCCTGCTCCCAGCAGGAGGGGGCAGGGCAGGGTGAGGCCAGTCCCCAGCCCCCTGAGCCAGTGAGGCAGGGCCAGGGCCACCCAGGTGCCCCCAGGCTGCCCTGGGGACAGAAGGCAGGTGGCAGACAGGGCCTCATGTGTAGTCAGCCGGGCTGCTAGATAGGAAGCAGTGCAGTGATGCTTGAAAAGGAGTGGAGAAGCCCTCAGGGAAACATGTTGGTCTGGGTAGAAAGTGCCAGAACCCTCTGGTCGTGCACAAAGCAGCACAGCATGGGGCTGCTGGTGGGAACCCGCTGGCTGTTTCCAAGCATAGATGCTGGGCCCTGCCTCCAGTCAGTCAGATGGGGTTTAACTGGATGCCCCCCATTTAGATTTAGAAAATTCTCCCCTGGTCATTCTAATACATAGCCAAGGTTGAAATATCCAGCAGGCCCCTCAAAACGATACCAATTCTATTTAATCTACTTAAACTGTACTTAATTAGAGGAACCAATGTGACCATCACCAAGGCACAAGGCATTAGATAGATAAATGCAAAGGAAATGACCTGCCTGGGCCATTGTGCCAGGTCTCACATGGAACAGGTGACAGGCCCGTCTTCGGCCCTGGGGGAGGTCTCTTCATCTCTAAATCTGGCTGGAGATGGACTCAATTGCCACGAGGATAAAACACCCCATCAGGGGAGCCACAGTAGAGGAATAATCCCTGCCCATGACATTTATTCAGTGACATCAAATATTCGTGCTATGGAAAACCAAGGGCTATATCACTAGTAGCAGATGTTTAAGGTGCTTGTAGGCAGAGAGCAAAATATGTCCCCCGGTGCTTGTTGGTGAGGATAGAACCATGTGGATTTCCTGTATGTCAATAAAAAGGAGTAAAGGATGGTGCTGTGACGTCATAGGCTCAAACCAGCCTGTGCTAACATGGAGTGCCATCACCGTGGACACAGAAAAGGATCGTAAAGAGGAAAGCATTTATAAAGAATTCAGGCTCCGCATAACCGAAGCCATTTTAAAAACCACATTAACTAAGTGGTATCAATTATTTCTGACAGAGGAATCGGAGTTTTACTCCCTTGGGGAGGGAGCCCTTGGGAGCCAGCCCTGCCCCTTTTACCAGAACAGCTCTGCTTCATGCACTGCATGCCTCTGCATACTGGAATTTTGAATCCAATTTTTTTATTAGGGGGAAAAAAAAGTCTAGTGCTTTTAAAAAAAGCATCTTAAAAGTCATTACCTTAATGTTGAATATAATCATTCCAAAGATTGGGCCCCAAAATTCTAACCAAATCCTTGACTTGTCACCTTTTTAAAATCACAAGTGACCTGCACTCCCCCTACTATTGCTATAGAAAAAGAAGTGGGCTGGGTGGACCCCAATCTGGTTGCAGCGCTCCAAAGGCAAAAACAGTTGCAAAGCAATTTTAACAGAGATCTTCCTGGTCAAGTATTCTTCCTGCTATACATATGCTTCCTGCATATTTTTAGGGCTCATATTGAATTCATATTCAAATATTGTTTAGTGTATTAAATGTTTGGACACCAAAATAGTAGAAAAACAGCATTAGTATAAGCCCCTTATATTGATATAATAAAATTATATTAAATAACTATTAAATTACAGTGTAATAATGCAAGTAACATGATAATATACTAAGCAGCCTGTGTGGATAAAACAATTACAATGCACATGTCAATCCCTCTTCTTCCAAGAAGGATGTGCAAGTTAAATGCATTTGTTTATGGACACAATCAGAGACAGGTGAGGGCAGCTGTGTGGGAATGCCGAGTAAATGATGTGCTCTCTTCTTTTAGTACATCAGCTTTTCCAAGTTTGTCAGTAGTCTATGCTTGGACCAAAAAAAAAGGTCTGGAAACCTCTAAGCAAATATTGATGGGTTTAACTGTGAGCATTTGGCTGAGAACATGGGAAATGGAGATGGAAGTGGGTCTGAGAAGCGTACCCCATGTGGCCTGTCCTCCTGCGTGCATGTCCACATGCCTGGCTCCCAAGTTTGACTGGAGTCACTCGTCATGAGAGTATGTGAGTCTGAGTTAATCATTACAATGAGTTTATATCTCATTTAATCCTCTCCAAAATCTACTCTTCCTATTATAGATTGGGGAGCTAAGGCTGAGATACCCGCCTTGTGTCTCGGGTCTAACCCACACTAAAGACACAAGTCAGGTCCACTGACCCAGGTGCTTGCTGTGTCCACCATCTATGTTGGCTCCTCTTTGTTTGTAAAAATAAACATTGCCCCCAAGCAATAATGTTTCCATGCCCCAGAGAGGGTCTCCAGGAGGGTGAATAAGAATCATTTTAGTCCCATGTTTCTGTTGGAATCTGGATTAATCGATCTGAAATGATCTTGAGGTTCTGATTTAAATTTGTGATGTGTAAGCAAGTTTGGAAGCATAGCTTTATGATTTTCATAGCTGGATTGAAAATGAAGGAGGTTGTGATATTTTATTCTAATTTCATTCTACATAATATGCTCCACTGAGAATTCTTCTAAGTCTAATGAACCAGCACAAATGTTTTTTCACATAGGTTAATGCTGCAGATGATAGAGTATCTCCTTTTTTTTCAAGCCTTTAATTTGAATCTTTGTTGTAATTTCATTATTTCAACTTTTTGTTGCTTTTATCTGCTTTTTCAGCAAATGTCTTCATGTTGCTTTAAAGAACATGCATATTTAATTATGGAATTTTTGTTTTACAAAGAATAGGTTTAGTGAAACTAGTTTGACAGAGAAAGAAACCTGAAAGGGCAATGGGTAAATTCACAGATTCAGCCTTGAAAAGTAAACTCTGGTTTTGAAGGTCTGATACCGCCAAGTTTGCTGCTCGCCCTCCGTTTCTCAGAAGCCTGAACCTTCTCACTGGGCTTCATTATTCACCTCCACACCCCCACTCTTCTTTTCTTTCTCTCAACTTTTTCTTGCTTTTATAAACTTGGCCGCCCAAGACTCAGATTGAAGGAGCCTCTCAATTTAAATGATCGGTGGGCTAATCTGAATATTTGCAGTTATTCGAGCAAGAACTGGATTTTCCCAGCTCACACAGGCAGGGCAGTCCTGTTGTAGTCGTGCACAGTCTGGCCCAGCAGGTCTGGAGGGACGGGGTTCCCTGGCAGCCACCAGGGCCAGTGCTCTAACCAGGGTGTGTGAGCAGAGCCCAGGATAAGAGTTACACCCAGAGAAAGGAGGTCACAATTTCACAATAAAATTTTTCATATGATCAAGTTTTTAACAGTATTCATTCATTATATAAGAATAGCAGATGAAAGATGGGAAAATAAATCTTTAAGTGTGAAACTTTAGGTAGACAGGTAAAAATTATTGTGGAAAAAGAAACAGGATGATAACAATGGAAAAAATAGACTAATATCCCTTATGACATTAGAGATACTTCACCAAGTAGATGTTTTTCATCATAAAATTATTATATAGATACAATATGGATATCTATCATCCATCAATCTACCCATATATCTATTACCTATGTATTTATCTGTCCATATATTTCTGTTTATTATCTATCTACCTGTCCATCTCTGTATCTATCATTTATGTGACTATGTATTATATCTATTACATATAATATCTGTTATCTATCTGTGGGGAGAAACTGAGAGAGTTAAAGGAAGGACCACCTTCTTCATAAACCATCTCAAGCGATTCTGAAGACACAGATGTAAGAGAGAGGAAAGCTAGTTTGGCAGCTTCTTTTTTAAGTCTTGAAGCTACTGTTAACATTTTAGGTAAATATGACCAAGTTTAGAGAGTTATACCAGTAGGTGCACAATATTCCCAGTGACTTTCTATGATGCCAATTCCTAGATTTAAATACTGAAAAACGTTCTATTTTTTTATCTGGCATGAAAAATTGGGATTGCATAAATATCTAAGTTCTCTCCTCTAGACCTTGTATAAGGCCTCTTCCCTTCTGTGTATGTTGTATCAAAAGAAAATATTGTATTTTATCATTCATAGTTGGGTTCAAAGTTCATAACTAAAATTTATTTTATGATAAAAATTTTAATCGAGGAGAATTTGTGTATACATTCAATCTGATAAAAAATATAAAAATACAAAAATAGAAAATAAAAAAAATCTTTAAAGCTGATGGTAATATGCTATTAAAGAGGAATTCTATTGTAAACATTGCTGCAAAAATCTGCTTTTACTTTTTCCTCCTGGAAGTTTTTCCAAAGCAAAATAAACAAGATAAAACCCAGAAAACTCAACATTTTGTAAACTAAGAGATACACATCATTCCTAGATTACAACAACATACAAGAGACTGACAAAGGAGTAAAGAAAAAGTAAGACTGAATGAAGACAGTACAGAGGGCTCTGTGGCATCAGATCTAAGAAATAGGAAGCAGAGCTCCAGCACTGACGGAGAAGAGACACCCCAGAGTAAAAACCTAGCAGCAGAAATAATCTGACCTGGCTTCAGCTCTGAGGAGCAGAGAAGGCAGCAAGGAGAGCATATTTGTGTTCTGAGAACCAGAAAGTTTGATAACTTATGTTGTCCTTCTCAGCCAGGAGAAACCTAGTTCCAGGAAGGTCAGGGTATTAAATGATGAGTGGGAGAAAAGACATGATATAATATCAATGAAAGGATAGTGCGAGATAAAAAAAGAAAAAGAAAAGAGAAGCAAAAATTACTAGTAGATAAGGAATATTCACTGGAGAAATGTTACCCTGGAGAAGAAGAAAATTGTGACAAAAACAAAATGAAAAACTTTGTGAATAACTGCCTTTATGAAGAAGAACCTCAAAACAGGAATAATTTCAAAAAATCATGGAAGAGAGTGCATGGCAAAGTAGGAAATGGAGAATGAGCTGGTAGAACTCAGGAAAGGAGTAGAATAAAAGAGAAAACTGTAGAAATAAAAACAACATACAGGATAGGATAGATACTGTGGAAAACATAGGGGACAGAAAGGAAATTGAATCAGATGAAATGGAAATAAAGATATGCTACAAGAAAATAATAAAAATAACATGATAAATATACAACACAAAGGTGATCCAACCCATGCACAAATGGCATCTCCGAGGAACAAAACTGAAACAGTGAGATAGAAAAACATTAAATATTTGACTGAAGAAATAAAAATTAAGATTTCAGCTTATATCCTGAAAGGTTATACTGTATGCCAAGCAAAACTTCCCTAAAATGGTTAATAATTAGGCATAAAATGGTGAAACTATTGAAATTCACATATAAATAATTGCTTAGACACTGAGACAAAATAGGCAAGTCATTTTTAGTGGAAAAAAAATTGGTCCCAGACTTCTCCATAGCAACTGTCAACACATTAAATTCAAGAAGGCAGTGAAGCTGTATTGAAATATATGCAAGGAAATAAACTCTGGGTCAAGCATTTACAATTCAATCCAACTGTTTTTCTATAATAAAGGCTGTGAAACAAGAGTTTTCAATATTCAAGAACTCAGGAATATTTTTTTCTTGGAAAATTTCTAAAAGACACACCCTCACCACCTAAAACATTCAAAACTGGGAAAGGACTGGAAATGGATATTGAACACATTTAACTAGATGACTGGCAAGAATTTTTGAGTGACAAGAGAGAATGGAAATGTTATGTAATAACACAGATGACCCTTGAACATGAGGGTTTGGGGCAGTGACTCCCTGTAAAGTAGAAAAATCCACATATGACTTTTTTTACTTCTGAAAACTATGAACAGCCTACTGTTAACTGGAAGCTCACTAGGAGTAGGAGAACTTAATTCAGTATGATGGTATTAAGAGATCCCAGAATAAGTAAGACTATGGGATTCAAAAATAGTAAGTCATATCTGACTGATATTAATTAATAACTAATAAGGCAAATCTGATTGATATTTATGAAAATATGTACACTAAAAAATTATATATATGTACACCCTTTTTATAGGTGCCTGTAATGTTCACAAAGTTAATCATGTATTTAATTAATTATAACTAGAAATTAATTTTTAAAACCAGAAGTCAACAATTTTTTTTCTCAAAACTTTAAAATACCCTTACTTATGTCCTTGGTCAAAGAGGAAGCAAACACAAATAAATTTATATACCAACTAGGAAAGAATAATAATGAAAATAGAAGTCAAGACCTTTGGTATGCTGTTTGAAAACTACTGAAAGAAAATCATGGCCTTAAATACTTACATCAATGAAATAAAGAATGAAAACAAATGATTAAACATCTGACTCAACAGATTAGGAAAAGAATGAAATAAGGTAAAATAAGAAAAAAGAAGGACTTGCTAGAGAAAAAGGCAAAAAATAATGAGTTTTTGAACAGAAAATGCTGACTTAACAAATAAATCTAAAGGTGATCTATAGAAAAGACAATGAAAAGATAAACTGTGCACTGATGCAATCATGAAAAATGCTCAGGGTAAGAAATGGTAAGGACAAAATAACCATAGAAAAAGAAGTATAAGAAATTATGCATTTACTCTGTTCAACTTTGTGCAAATACACTTGGAACCCTGGAGCAAATAATTATAATCATAGGACCATCTCCATATGTTCTGAAAAACTATTTGGAAAAATATCTTTTCAAGTCTTGATACAATAAAATTATTGAGTAAAAGTAAGGGTATATTTGTGTAACCCAATTCAGTTTACCCCCTTCAGCCCAAATTCTGGATTCTAGTATCATTCCTATAAGTGCCATGAATCTCATAGGGACAGTTACTCTCAACTTCCTTTATTTTATGCTGTATTGGGAATACTAGCAAAAGCATTTAACAAAGAAAACAAATAGATATACAAACATTGGAAAGAAATTAAGGCAAGTACTATTTGAAAATTATTTAAATATATACTGAGGAAATCCAAGAGAATCAACTGGTGAAAAAAACATAATCACAGAAGAAGTCAGATTTATTATAAACAAATGAATACCTTTCATATATATAGAAACCACTATCAGTTAGAACGCATTAGTAGAAAAACATGTCATTTACTATATTAACAAACACCACAAAAAATATGTCAGAACAGTGAAAATAACAATCAAACCACTTGGAAAAGATATTTGAAAAATAGAAATCTTTACTATGTTTTAGATGGGAGTGTTTGACTTAATACATTCCAGTTCCATCTGAGTTAATTTGTAAGTTTAATGCATTATAAATAAAAATGTCAGTAAGTTCTTTCTTTTCTTGTGAATTATACAAGATGTTTAAAGTTATATAGAAAAAGAAAAAAACTATACAGGAACAAAGGATCAGTATAGGTGGGCTAGTCTTAATAGATATTTTAAACACTTTTGTTGAAACTTAGTAATTAAAATAGCATAACACTAGTCTACTAATATCATGTAGACTAATGGAGAGAGTTAAAAAAATATGCATTCATACATATATATATTTAGCACAAATTTAAGTTGGTGTTTCAAATCAATGGGAGGAAATATGGACTATTTAATAAAGTTTATTGATAAAATGAGGCTAGCCATCTGGAAAGAGATTAATTTGGATCCCCACCTCACACTGAACAGCTGGAAAAACTCTATGTGGGTCAAAGATTTAAATATAATTTGCAAAAAAAATTAGAACTTATTTATAACCTTTTAGTGGAGAAGGACTTTCTAATCAGAATTTAAAATCCCCAAACCAAGAAAGGACAGTCTGAAAACTCTGCAATATTAAAGGCAGTAATCCCAACCACAAAACATATACTTGGTAAGAAAAAACATAAGTTGAGTATAGTCAAAATTCAAATGATTGGAGAAATGTTCTAATTTATATCACAAATGAAGGGCTGATTTCCATAGTATACAGAGATACATTAGATCACGTGATTAAGTTCCCTCAAACTCCATCAGATTGGCAAAAATGTGAAAATTTGTTGATATTCTCCAGTAAAGCTGTGGGGAACAGAGAATCACCATATTGCTAGTAGGCCTATAAATTGGTTAAACTTTTATCAGAGAGTATTTTATCAGTATTGATCAAAATTATCAATGTTCATACGCTTTGACTTATCAATTCAACTTTTAGGAGCTTCTTCTATGGCATAATTCACATATTTAAAACACACCATATTACTACAGTAGTCACTGCAACATTTCTTTTCACAGCAAAAAAAAAAGTCCTAAATTTTCATCAATATGGGATGGTACTATGAGTTCTGATTTTTTTCCCTCTATGAACTACTATAAAACTGTATAAAAAACTATGGGAACTCTCTCTGTAAAATGGAAATATCTCCAGCATACATATTAAGTGAATACACCCAGACGCAGCACACTGTGGACCACATGCTACCCCTTGTGTTAAAAAGCTGGACAATGAGACAACATTAAAATGTTTGGTTGTGTGTTGGTGAAGTATGTCTAGAAGGATATGCAAGAAGTAGTAACAGTGGTCACCTGGTTGGAGGTCTGATGGATGGTAATTTGGTAAATGGGCAACAGAAGTGCACATATTTTTACTGTCTTCTTTTACTATTTGATTTGAACCACATGAATATATTGTCCTTTCAAGAATTCAGTAACTACTGTGAATATAAAAGCTATTATGTGTCTGTATATCTGGCTGTGAGGGGAACAGTTCTGAATGGACCTGAATGAGATTCAGTGTTGCCTCTGAAACATATTCCAGGTCTTTGAACTCTTTGCTTTTTGCTATGGGAATTTCCAATTTCTCTATTCTAATTTTTCATGCAATGGAAATGATTACTTTTTTCCCCACAAGTTTTTTAGCAGTTGTCACCTAGTGTCAGTTATTCCTAGGGTGTGAGATTTTTCTTTTGTACATTAATTTCTTATTAATTCATTATGTTTGAGAACTTGATCAACAGTTTTAATAGTTTAAAGGACAACGAAAATTATTCTTTTAAGTGATATGATAAGAACTGTGTGATAACCGCCCATTATTTATAATGTTTATATTACATGGGATAGAATAGGTAATCAACACAGTCAGGGGGTGACTATGGACATATGAAATTTAAGACACACAAATTTATATTTCGATTACACTTCTAGGTTGATGTTATTTAGAGTAACCCCTGAACTAATAATAGAGGTTTTTCTGGATGAGCTGAGGCTTGTGGCAGAGCCAGAAGTAATGAGAAAGGAAATGCACACAGCACGGTCTCCAGCTGGCCAACCCCAGTGGTCAGTGGAGACCCAGGGGAGGCCGACTCCTCACAGTTTCAACAACCTGTGTGGCATTGCCACCTACGTAGTATTTTCTTTTTGACCCATTGGTTATTTAAGAGTGTATTATTTAATTTGTACAGGTTTGTGTATTTCCCAAATTTCCTTCTGTCATTGACTTCTAATTCAATTCCACTGTGGTAAGAGAACATGCTTGGTGGAACTTCAGTCCTTTCAAATATACTGTTTTAGGTCTTGTTTATGGTCAGTGCTGGAAAATGTTCCCTGTGCACTTGAGAGAAATCTCAATTTAGCTGTAGTTGGGTGGAATACTTGGTAGATGTCTGCCAGGTCCAGCTGGTGCGCAGTGTTGTTCAAATATTCTGTTCCTGTTGATTTCTGTGTGCTTGTTCTATCTATGTAATATTAGAAAGCAATATCACATAGTATTAAGCAACTGTTGTTTGGTAGACATTGCACTAAATTTGTGATTGATTAGTTCTAATAATATGTCTCAAGAAATAATGACAAAAAAGAACCTAGCCTTTCAAAGTTATTTTAAAAATAAGCAACTATGTATAATTGAACCATATTTTATTACAAACCATTTAAAAGACCAACTGAAAGAATCAAACTCTGAAAATATAGCTGAAAGTAGAAATGACACTGCCCGAATGAAGGACCATCTGAAAATATGAATGTAGCCATCTCCGCTTTGCTGCTGGACCGATGTTTTCATAAGCTGTCCATTCCCTGGTTAGGTCAATTAATGAGAACTCCATAGCTCCACATGTTCTGTTGTTTTTCCCCAATCTGAAAGTTTTTTCTCTATGAAATAACCCAGAATAGCTGCTTTTGGTTGATTTACTCCCTATCACAGATGCTTGCTATTGGTTTTCCTCAGATATTTGTGATTTTTTACAATGGAGAATTCTATATGGAGAGATGAATTCTATAATGTTTACAGAATTATTGAAAAACTCTATAATGTTTCAATGTATGCACTGAAACCTGTTCCCATTTCTTCCTGGGCTTGCTTCTAGACCAGTGGTCCTCTAACTTTTCATCTCAGGGTCCCTTTATACTTTGAAAAATGGTTGCTGACCCTAAGAATGGTGTTGTTTGTGTGTATTCTGTGTTTTGGCATTTACTGTATAAGAAATTAAATTGAGACATTTAATATATATAATTTATTTAGAAATAATAATAATAAACTTCACATGTTAGCATAAATAATGTATTGTTCATGCAAAATAACTTTATTTTGCCAAACAAACACATATAGTGGGAAAGGGGCATTGTATGTTTGCAGACCTTTAATATCTAACTTAACAGGATGCAGTTGGATTCACACATCTGTTTCTTATATTCAGGCTGTTGCAATATGTTGTTTTGGTTGAAGTATATGAAAAAGAAATGTGACCTTACTCAGATATGTAGTTGGAAAGTGGAGTAGCATCTTAATAGTGTTCTCACTGTGGCTATAAATTATGGTTATGATTATAGACATTCTTCTTTAATACCAAAACTGGACAAGAAGTAATTTCTTAAAGGTTAGTTACAATGAACTTTACATACACTGCTGCATTAAAGTCTGTTTGTATTTATCTTGTACTTTGAATATATTTTTATTTGTCCATGATTTTTGTGATGCAAAGTATTGGTCACTTGGAAAATATAGGTTCACTGGCTTATACAAAACTTCCTGTAACAGTTGGCAATTTAAAAGCCTTAGAGGAATACATTTTCACAAGCTGTGAGTCAGCTGTGAATACTGGGCAGCCACCAAAGAAATCAGAATCTTTAATGACCAATCAGACATGTCCCTATAGACTAAAAACAAGGGGGAAACTCTAAATTGGTGGGGCCATAGGACATAACAAATAATGGACCACAAAGATTCTTCCCCAAAACAAAATCAGGAGCTAATCAAGGAAACTCCCAAACCAGAAGAGGGTACCTAGCTATCTGGGCTTAGGAAAGCAATGGGCTGTGAGTAAGGGCTCCCACACTGGGAGGGGTCAAAGTGTTGAGGTTGCCCAGTCCCTGCTCACTCACGTAGGTTGCATATGTGTGTGACAGTCACATAACTGTCTTAGTTTACAGGTCACTAGCCCATGAAGAGCCCCGTCTGCACCTGAAAGCGGGCACTGTGAATCACCTAGACAGCTTGTTATTTGAGCTGGTTATTTACTTAGATGGGAGTTGGATCACCTTCCCTGGGGTAAGAGAGAGCGTTCCTTTGTTTAAGAGAAGGAATGAAATGGACTTTTGGGTTCCAGAAGAGTGACAGTGGCAGAGACTACAGTGGGGTCCTCACATCCTGCTTCCCCCCCGACCCTGGTGCCGAGCTCTTCTGGAGCGTTCCTGGTAGCTGCATGGGGCTATTAAGTGCTGACCTATGAAAGGGTTGTCGTGCAACCAGAAACAAATATTGGCCCTTACTTACTGTGTTAAAATTGTGTTAATTACCAGATTTATCTATCATTGTTATTCTAACACCAGCCTTACTTAGCTAATATTGCTGGTACAATGGTATCCACTTTTTGAAGCTTACAATATGCTTATTTCATAGTTTCTGTGAGCATACATTGACTGATTTGATAGCAGGCAGTGAAAAATATCACCTGGAAGTGCTGATTGATTACTGACTCAGTGTAACCCAGTATATGACACAGCAGCTAAAACCTTGTGAGCATATCATGATTAGAATGTGATGGAGTAAGAGGTGGTGTTCATGACTCCATAAAAAGCATCGAAAGGAAAGAAAACTTTTGGCAGCAGCAATGATGAATAGAACATGACTTTTTCTAGATGAGATAATGGATCTTTCCACATTCAGGAGTCTCAGAAATATTGGCTTTAGCCTGTTTCCCCATTTGGTTATGCCATGATTTTGAGCCTATATGATTTCTCCATGCTTATGCAATCCTTATGAGTTGCGGGTTTGGTGATAACCAGTAACATCACCTTGAATCCAGGTAGGACCATCTGCTGCATTAAGAATCCTACAATTTATGTACCTCTACCTGTGCCCTTGCAGCTTAATAAGTTTGTCTATCTGAACAAGCAACTCTAGTTAGATTCTAAAGGTGACTTTTACACATTTATGGGTCTTTTTAATAGTAAACTATCAAATTTAAAATCAATAGGCAACCATCTGAAAAAAATCAAGTGAATAATGTTTAAGGATGTGAGAAAAATCTCCACTTGAAAGTGTTTCAAAGAAATAAAATAAGGTTATAGAGTGGTTGTTACCTATTCTCAGTTAGATTAGAAAGTATTTTATATATCAAACAAATAGGCAGAGACAGAAAGATAATGTACTGAAAGGAAGACCTTAATTAATTTAACTAAATAAATTGGATTTGGAAGCAATTAAAGAGTAGAATTAGGCTTGCAGAAAAGTTCATCAGTGATGTTTAACATAAAATTTAACATAAAATTAAGAAAATTAAGTGGATCAAATAATTTTAGAATGTATAGTGAAATACAAAATAGTGTAATGTAACTTAATCTAAGAAAGAAAGGAACTCCTGATGAAAACAGAGAAGACAAATGAAACTATATTATGGAAGATAAACTAGAAGAAAATTATCTAGAAATAAATAAGCAAACCTCTAGAATTGCCTAATAAGAAAACTGATCTATTTCTTTAATGAATGCAAAAAATGTGTATAAAATTAGGAAGCATGCTGTTTTCAACAGTGAAATGGATAAAGGAATGTCCATTTTAAATAATGAATGGATTATACTCCAAGTATAAATGAGAGAAAGAAGACAAACATAAAGAAATAGGATATTATCATTATGAAAGCATTATATTTAGGTGTTATATTTCTTAATTTTTTCATTTTTTATATGTGAATACATTTTACCATTTCTAGTATTGATGCCCTTAATAAATAAATGGCTTGTGCTAATATATTGCATATTATCAAAATATCATTACTTGTTTGACACTTTTTCTCCTTATAAACTTATCAAAGTATATATAACATATCGAGAGCAATGGACCTGTGTCAGGAGGATTGAAGTGCTAGACTCCTTTCCACCTCACTGGCAACATCTAATCTTGTAAAAATCATGTGGTTTCTTTGGAGATCACTTTCCTCATTTGCATCCCAGATAGTGGTTTGAAGGCATCTAACTCTTACACCAGCATAGTTACAGCTATATAACTTGAGCATCAATGACACCATATTCTTTCCAACTGGAAAGGCAATAATGTGATCTTTTACTACCTGAGTATAAGTACTTAAAGACTTTTGGCATGTAGGAAATAGTCTAAGAAAGCTCTAGTAAATTATGATAGAATCATAATCTATCAATAACATGCAAGTGTAAGTATCAAATAGTTAATTTGAATAGCACACACTTGAAAGTATAAACTAGAGTTAACTTATGCCTGGTGGTCTTGTAACAAAATGTACATATTCCGAAAGCAAACAGGAGCTAAGGCAACTGCAAACTCTATGCTAGCCAGCTGGACACTTGTTCAGAGACAGTGCAAATTATTAGCACTTGTGCTTGTGCTTGGAAGCTATTTTTGCAAAAAATAGGAAGCAACTTTGTCCTAACATGGATTTTAAAGCAAGTGCATTGGTTTGGAGAGCACACAGGGCAGAGGTTTACTTAAAACTGACACTTTGGATAAAAAGCATTGGGGGGAAACTTGGTGTCACTTGTACTTGGGAACTGTGACCAGGCTTTGACCCTGGAGAAGCAAAAGCTCAGGAGGAGAGAATTCCCTTAGCAACGTCTGAATCATGTGCTTCTTTAAGAGTGTAGGATTTACTAAGAAAAAATCAGATCAACCAAATTCCCATTTCTCAGAGATAGAGTTATGATTTGTTTTTACAAAATTGAAACACTTAGCATATTAATTTCTCATCCTGTTTTGCCCACTTAATTTTCCATCATATGGATTCCACCTACATCATTATTTATTTTTAAAAATAAAGTTAATTACATTTTGTGATTGTACTTTATGGATCTGCTCATTTAAGAAGTGTGGTAAATATATACATCTTTGCCTGCGTTTCTGATAATTTGTTTCATTTTTTTTGCCAAAAGCAAATGCAATGATTGGGCCCCACGTATCTTAATTTTAAGGTTCTCAAAATTTATTTCAAAATTGCTTTCTAAAAAAATATTTTGCCACTTGTGTTCACAACAGATGTTGTGGATTTTTAAACTTTATTCACTATTTAATTTGTGTGGATTTATATAACTGATTGATTATTTGACTCTCTGACCTTAACACAGGCTAGAGAGAATTCTTTCTTGGATTCATATTTCCTTTGACTACCTTGGGGAGGTGAAAGGTCCTAGAAGGATCAGCTGTTTATGGCTACTCTTGAGGATAAACTGTTAACTGGTCAAAGTCACTTTGAGAACAGGGATTTGTGGGAAGTAATGCAACTGTCTGCTTCTAGGGAGAGCACATAATTAGATTCTATTTATCTACTGGCTAAAATATTTATTTCTCCAGAGATATTTCTGAAAAAGTAAAGTGTATCTTTTCTGGTAAATTCATAATGCATGTTCCTCATGGTAAAGGGATACACAATATTATGCCTAAAAGAGTCAATAATGTAGTTTCATATGGTAAGACATAAATCAAGCCATCCTTTACATTTTTTTTATAGAACCTTTTCTGGATCTACTATATGACCTGGTTTCTATTTTATATGATAGTTACTTCCATAGGCAGTTTCTGCCTTTTCTGGTTGATGGTGTCCTCCTCTAAATCAAACGCCCAGGCCCCTGGCAGGGAATACTCATAAAAATGTGTTGAATGGAGGGCTGGAAGCATCAATGAATGCTTATGTGAATTTTACTGGTGAGAAACTAGTTACTGATTTAGTTCCAGGACAGTTAACCAGTTTATTAGGTCCTAGATTCTCCCCTTCCAAACTTTTTCAACAGCTGAGCGTTATCAAATTCATGTTCTTTTTCTTTTTTCAACCATTTTGGTGTTGAATTGATTAAGGTATCAACCTACAAATTGATAAAATGTTTTCAAGACTTAAACTCCAAGGACTAATGTAATTAAAACACATAAAATAGAGACACAATAACATTTTTAGCTAATTGGAAATAATTTATTCTTTAACTTCAATTTTGTTTTCTTTAAATTTAAAAGTAACTAAGGATTTACTAGTCCAAGAGACCTCCCTCCCGCAAATGGTCGCCATCTACTCCTGCTGAGTCTGGCCAAGCAGATCGCTCTAGAGTGTACCTCCAGCTCCATGCTTTGCGCCTTCAACCAAAACACAGGCAAATTCCACTGTGCCCCTTAAGGGCTCCAATGGTCAAAAATAAGGGGTGAGGGGGAGAGTCTTTAGAATAGCTAATTAAATTGAATTTTAAAAAAATCCACACAGGTGTGGTTTACTTAGGACAAGAAACCACTCCCACGTTCCTTGTAGTGTGGTCCTTCTCCATGAACTCTTGTAAATCTCCTCATCCTATTCACATTATTTTTGAATAAAGAGCATTCATTCTCTTTATTTGAGCAAAATAAAGATTGAGCAAATAATTTCATAATAAAATATCCTTTATTCTTGACCAATGATGTGTTGGCCTGGACTGGTATTTCGGAACTAGTGGCAGGAACATGAGCTTCTCCAGATGAAGTGCTTCAGGTCCCCAGAATTGGTGGGATCCCCTGGTTACATGGAGATCAGTATCTTCTTGCAAGAGGCGCTGTCACATTGAACTGCTTCATGACCTGTTTGGTAAAGCTTGTACCTGTGTCTCTTTTGTTCTTCAACTGTTTTATGAAAAACTTCTGAAAAATATTTCTGTATTTCTATTTCAAGGAAAGTAATCTTTTATCAGGTTTATAAAATGCATGGCACTTAGCAGTTTATAATGTGCTGCTATGGTATCTTACTCCCTTCCTCCCAGACACTTTCTTTCAACTTAAGGGTCATGATTTTGAACCTTTTTTTTTTTTTCTTCAGGTTCTTCTGGAAGCTAATTATATATCCGATTAAGTGTTTAGCTTTTGATTAGTTGGTTGATCGGGTTTGCACTTGTATAGTGACTCCCTGCCAAGGCCCCTAAGGGCCTATAAAGCATCTTGGAGTAAATTAAAAAAGGGATGCAGGCTAGTGTCAGAGTGCACAGCTCACTAAGGGGAGGTGGACTGGAGTTCAGGCTCCACTCAGCACCCTGGGGTGACTCTGTGCACAGGTCAAAACCACAGCAGCTGCATATGGCACTGCCACTTCAGCCTGTGACAGACCAGGAATGGGGCTTCCTCTCATCAGTCCCTCCTGGTCCTCAACTCATCCCTGACGGTCCCTTCCAGACTCAGGTCTGATGAGACTTGAGACTTCCTGCCGCTAATGCCTGCTGACCATGGCCCATCCAGCTTGGGTGTAATCATGCTAGGATTGGGGAAACGCTGTCTGTTATGAGTAGTTAAACCTAATGTGCACATGGTGTTCCATCTTGGAACTTCTATGCATACTAAGAACTCAAAGAAATGCTTCTTTCAACACAACACAGGGGATAAGTCCAAAAGCCCGTTGGCATAAATTTAAGAAGTAATTTTGCTATATGCCCAACAAAGTCATCTGAGTCAGAGATTTCATCAGATTTATGGCATGGTATTGAAATAAGACTCTATAGTTACTCAGCTTTAATTAATGATTCTTGACCAGAAGCTGTTACGTTGGATGAAGGTGTGTTAGCTAGAGCTCAGCAGACATTCAAGTAAGTCATCCTTATAAAGTATAAAACTTCCTCTCATCTGGCCCCAAAGCCAATTATGCAGGGTTATATTATGGACAATCAAAGAAAATGAAACCCCCAAATTGACATGTGGGTGGAGACCAGTGGATCCTGAGAAAAACCTTTATGAGTATGTGATCAGTTTGAATTATAAGTTAAGAACCATCCATACCTCTGTACATGGCAGGCAGTGAGGAAACAGTGTCCTGCAAGTGTCCAAAATCTTTGGTAGCAGACCTGATAGAATCCCTTCAGGTTGCCCCATTACGTTTATTTTCCAACATTCCAACAGGCAACCTTATGGATGCCCAGAATAGCAGTGGCCGAGATTTACTGTGAGCTAGTATTGGCTGGGTGCTCTTGTAAAGCTTCTGTATGCATGGGGCCCTTCAAGAAGTTCAGTTCAGCCAGGCTACCGGAAAATTTGGGAGCTGAAGCCTCTTTTTTATCTGTCAAGGTCTTCAGAGTATTTTATTTCTCCTCTCTCCTTCTCACTATTTCCTGAAAACTGCAAAATTAGGATATGAAGCCTATGTTTGGGTATCATTCAGGGGCTGCCTGATCTCTCTCAGGTCTGTTCCAGAATAATCCTCTTCCTGGTTCATCTCCTCTGTTTGCCTGGACCAGACTTCGGGGTCATTTCTGCTTGCTGTAGCAGAGTCTGATGGGCTGGGATCACTCTATGACTGGCCTCAGTCAGACGTCCCATGTCATCAGCTGAGGTGGTACAGTGCGGGTCATGAGGCACAGATAGTACCAGAGGCCATCCTGAAATGATTTCAGACTGGGAGAGTGGGGCTGTGGGGTGCCCTGGATCACATCGGGGCCTACTGCAGACTGGAGGCCTCTGCCTCAGGGAGGTGGGCCGGGGCCCTCTTGCTGGGCTTTGCAGCCAAGATCTGTGCCGGCAGGTGAGGAGAGGAGGCTCAGGCCAGGTGGGAGAGGAGAGGGCAGTGCAGTACACTGCCAGGAGGCTACTGCCTTATGTTCCTCTTCTCCCTGCAAGTGTTTCTCAGTATTTGTACCATCATCATCAAAGGTGATTCTTGCTTCTATATCCCACATGGAATTATCCTTCCTTAATGCAAATTGATCCTGCAGATTTTTGCTAAAAGTTCACTCATTGTTCCTATACATTACAGAAGCAGCCTTTATGGGATGCCAGGGATACGGGTAACCTGGAGCCAGTTCTGCGAACCAGGTGGAATTCAGCCAGGGTGTTGGAAAGGAGAACAACCTGCAGCCACACTGCCGCCAGAAGGAAAGGAGAGCAGTGGTGGAAGCCCACCCGCGAAACACGGCGCTGCCGTCTGTCACCACTGCTGCCTAAGGAATGACAGGGCCATGCCTGGTATCCAGCACTCCGACACCCCCATGCTGAGCTCCATCAGCCTCTTCCACTCGATGCCGTCAACCCAACCCAGGCAGCACATCTTGTCATTCCCTCCCCACCAGTCTAGGGACCATTTTCTGAAAAGACCTTGTTCTAACATTTTGTCCCTTGTTTATAATATTCTTTCATGGAACTTAAAATGCTTTTCTGCATCATGCTTACCAGCCTGTTTACAGGCTTACTTAATTCATCAAGACTTATCTGAGTCTTGAATCTTCTGTAGGTCCCTTTCTATCCCGCATGCTTGGCCGTCGCTCCTGGTTTCCCTGGTAGAGGGCGATTACAGCCTACAGCACTCACCCTATTATGTTGCTGTGCATCTGTTCTTTCCGTCTTTGCTGTAACCGCCTTGAAGATGGTGTCTTAGTCCGTTGGGGCTGCTATAACAAAAATACCATAAACTGGGCAGCTTAGATAACAAACATTTATTTCTCCCAGTTCTGGAGGCTGGAAGCCCAAGATCAAAGTTGCTAAAAGTTCACTCATCGTGAACAGGCAGATTCAGCGTCTGGTGAGAGCTTCGTGGCTCACAGACCACCAATCTGCTGTGTCCTGACATGGTGGAAGGGAAAAGAAAGCTCTTTGGGGTCTCTGGGTCTCTATTCTCATGACCTCATCACCTCCTTAAACCCTCACCTGCAAATACCAATACACTGGGGATCATGTTTCAACATATGAATTTGGAGGGGTGGGGCCACAAATATTTATATCCATTTTGTTCATATCCATTTCCTTAGAAAATAGTATTTCCTTTGGCTGCATAGAGACTTTGAGGCATTTCTCACGGAATCCTGAGTGGTGGGGTGTTCAGACCCCTGGCTCTGCTGCTAGCCCTCTGCACTCCTTCCTGACCCCCTGGACTCCCCAAAACTGCAGCTGCAACCAAGTCTTCAGATGCTGAACCATATCTGGAGATCCTATACCATCTGGGAACATCTCGATTTAGCACTTCATACTGTCATGGTGATCTCTCAGCCTCTTAACTCCACCAGGGGGAGATCGGATGTTCTGATTTGCCCAGCACTTTCCTGGTTTCAGCTCTGATGGGACCGAGGAAACCGTCAGTCCCAGCAAACCCTGATTTTTCTTTGCCCTCAATTACTCTGTAGGTTTTTCACAGCAGGGTTCTGTCTCCTCCATTTTTAATTACTGTAAGTAGCCCAGCAATGGGGCCAAAGAAATGCTCAGGAAATGCTTGCTGAATGGAGGGATGAATGGATTAATTGCCAGAGGCTGAACATCAGAAAGGAAAAAGCAAACACGAACAAGATTCAAGCTGCTGATTATACGGAGCTGACCCTGGGGGGAGGTTTTCCCTGCAGCCTTCCTGGCGCAGCTATAGCCAAAGCTTCATTCTAGACGCATACATTCCAGTGCTAATGAGTCCACAGCCCTGAATGTGTCTCAGGGAAGAGGGAGCTGATGCTGAGTGAACTGCCCACTGTGCATCTGCTGCATTCTCAGTAGGAAGCAGAGAGCAGACCAGGGTGCTGGGAGGATGCAGGCTAACCCCTCTCCCAGCTTCAAGTTGGCTCTGTTACTCACTTATGGCCCTGCTATTGATTTTATTTATTTTGCTCCCAGATTTGTGGCAATACAATTTCAACAGATAGTTTGCTATTCAGCAATAGTCCTTGTAATCATAAAAATCCCTATTTCGTTGCCATGTTTTCCAGCATTCTGGTCCAGGATGTAGATCTGATGCCTGGTGTAATGTGAGGGGGTTGAGAAGATTCCTTTTGGTGCTTGGGCCCATCTGCAGAGGGCTTCTTTGGTTTCAACCATTTGCCAGATTCACAAACATCTACTTATGTCCAGTCTATGTAAGGGGCTGTCCTTGACTGCATACCCTTCCTGGGAAACCAACTTTAAGGGCTCCTGGCCCAGGCTGGTAGGGGAGTCTGAGCCAGCCAGAGCAGCTGCGGGTGGCAGGAAGCCTGGAGGAAGGAGACTGGAGGAGGCATGTGGACAAACGTCAGAGCAGGAAAACACCCAGGGAAGTCATGTGTCTGAGGGGCTTGGCAGGGAGGGTGTGTAGGCAGCAGAGAAGTTAGGGAAATTGTGGGCGAATGAGGAGTATCTGGGTGGAGGGCTGGGAGCAGAACCTGGAGACACTCCCTGGCCTGAGAGAGAATCCTAGCAGCTGCTCTCTCCTGGGCAGGAAGGTGGCCCACCTGGCAGTCAGAGGACCCAGATGTGAGTTCTGCCTCAGACCCTTGGGCAAATGATTTAATGTCATCACAGTTTCCTCATCCATAAAATGAGGCTAAGAAAGATGTTTTCCTGGTAGCTTTTGGGGTCTTAAGTGATTTATGCCAGCTGTAGAGCTTGCACTCGGTGAAGGTCACTTTTCCAAGAACCTGTTCTGATGGTTCTCTAGCTGGGCACGCACTGGAATGTAGAATGTGAGGCTGGGCAACATACTCTTCTGCCTGCAGGCAGCTCCCTGTAGAGCAGACTAGCCCCTGCTCTCAGGTGCTTGCAATCCAGTTGTTAAGGGAGAAAAGGGTACCATGAAAGCTAAAACCTGCTAAGAGCCAGTAGCTGGAAACAAAGAGGAATGTCATTGAATTTCAAGGGAGAGAAAGATTTCTTTCCAGCTGTGCAAGTCTTCACAGAGCTGTCTGCGGGGGGTTGGAGTAGGAAGAACTGGACAGGTGGCTCTCAACTTGGCTGTCACTGTCAGAGCTTCAGATGTTAAAGATGCCTGCCTCACCTCACATCCCCTGATTTGGGGTGGGAACAGGCTGTGTGCCACCACACAAGGCTCTGATGTTCTGGGGGCACAAACCTGGGTTGGGATGCATGGAGCAGAGGGCCAGCAGGGAGCCTAGGCAGAGGTGGGGGCAAGGACACCGGCAGGAATTCAAGGGCCTCTATGCCAAGAGCTAGTGGTTTGGTTTGGGTGCATGAAACTAGAAATTAGAGACAAGGAGGTAAGGGTCAGAGCCTGCTCTCAGGCTGTGCAGAGGGGTGGGAAGAGCATTGCTGGACCTTGAGCAGGAAAGTTCCATGCTAGACCTAAACCTGGGAAATCTCACCTGGGAGCAGCAAGTACCTGATCAGGGGACAGAAATGTTCCAGGTGTGACATGGGAAGGCTGGTGAGTGGGTGCCAGTGTATCTGGGGTGGGAGCCACACAGACGATTGCAGAGGCAATCTGGGCTCTTTCTTGTCCCTTCAAGTCGCAGACCTTAGCTGCCTGCCCATCCATGGCAGGCACTTGGGGCAGGAGGGAAACGGCTGGCATACATCTGCAAATCACCACACGTGGGAGGCTTAGAATAGCACCAACTTATGATCTTGTAGTCCTGGGGGTCAGAAGAATGGAATAGGTCTCAGCTGACTCAGATCAAGGTGTTGGCAGCTGCTTTCCTTCTGGAGACCCTGGGGAAGGGTGTGCAGCCTTGCCTCCGTGGGCACCTAGAGGCTGACTCCATCCTCAAGGCCACAGTGGCTGGTAGGTCCTCCTCAGGTGGCACCCCTCTGACACTGCCTCTTACACCTATCTCCTCACATTTAAGGGATCTGTGAGGTTATAGTGACCCTGCCAAACAAGCTCCCAGGCTCCAGGGCTTAGGAAGTGGTCATCTTGGGTGAGGAGGGGGGCATAATTTGGGTTCATACTGCACTGTATGGTACAGTACATACTATACTGAGGTGTGTCAGGTAAACAGATGGACAAAAATATAAATTGTGTGTGTTTCTGTGCACATGTGTGTCTGCGTACTACAGAACTTCACACTGAGGAAAGAGGCAATTGACAGACAGTAACAGATAAAATGCTGTGTTGGAGGCTAAAATTGGAGACTCAGTCTACTAAGGGGCGACAGCCATGCCAAGAGCTGAGGGAGGACGCGCTTCTGGGTGGAGGCAGGACATCCACCTCACGTAAGTGTGCAGGGCATGGCTGGGCACCCCGCACTTCCTGGGCGAGTACTCCAGGGCAGGTGACTGAGGGTCTTGGCTCCTCCAGCTTCTCATCTCTAGGTAAATTGGATAACAGTTTGTCCTTTATGATTGTTTTGAGGGTTGAATGACATAACAATTTTTCCCAAACATCTGGTGTCTCTGCAGTCTCTCTACTGCCTGGGAGAAATCCTGCTCAGATTAGGTCCTCAGCTGATACCTAGGATAAGGAAATTCATGTTGGTTTTTATGTTGGTGCAATGGGATATTACTTTTGCAAACACTTTCAGATGTAGTTCTCTATTCTGACTGTTTTGGTCCTGGAGAGGTCACACCCATTGAAGCAATGCTTTCAGAGACAGAAGACCTGCCTGTTGAACTGATAAACTCATTCATCCAGATTGCCTGTCAAATGGATTTTCTTTTTGTTTGTTTGAGTCTATACTAAGATAACAAGGATTGTAAGTCAGAGGACACATAGGAGCTGTGGTAAAAGCAGGAAGGAGAAAGAAGAATTTCTTGAGGCCATGTAGGTTACCAAGAATCATACATGGAAGATGCACATTACACCCCCACCCCTTCCAGAAATGCAGAGTAGACACACCTTGTACCCTTCTTGGCAGGAAAAGGAGCTTTGCTGCCTTGGAGGAGGAGGAGGAGGAGGAGGAGGAGGAGGGCACATGTAGGAGAAGCCCACCCCTTCTAGCATAGCAGCATGTGGAGAGGCAAGAGCTAGAGGTCACTTCTGAAAGCATCCTCTTCCCTTCAGTACATGGGTTGGGCCTTAGAATGGGAAGAGGGTTTTTAGAGGCATCCTGATTGATATTACATATGTAAAATAACCAGGATTGTAGCCAAATTCAGTGGAAGTAAGCTTTGCAATATTTAGGGCAGTGGTTCTCAAACTTCAGTGTACATTCGAGTCTCCTTGAACATGCTCCAAGGTCTTGAAAACAATTGCCATACCGAGTTTCTGACGTGGTGATCTGGCCAGGACACAAGAACTTGCTCTTCATTTTCTCAGGTGATGCTGTGCTGGTGGTCCAGGAACCACATGCTAAGAACCGTTGCTCTGTGGAGAGTGCTGCCCACAGGAACCAGCAAGGTCAACTAGCAAGTGTGGCAGCAGCTGGCAAGGGAATTCTGTACCATCTTTACATACCCCCTTGGCTTTTTGTGCTAGGAAAAGGACCTGGAAATTCCCATATGCTCAGTTATAGATGCTGAGAATATAGTTGACCAGCCAACCTTGGGCTTACAGATACAGATACAGATATAGATACAGATGCAGATGCTGTGTTAAGATGACCCTTCTGACAGAGAGTGTGAGGTGTTCCAAGACTAGGTACTGCTCACGTGAGGACATTTATTTTCTGAGTGATGGGATATTTTAACTACAGAATCTAAGATTTAGCTAAACAAACTGTTTCCATTTTGTAAACAGCTTAGGTTTTTTGGTAGGTAAAAAAATTTATTGCATTTTATTTATCATTTATTCATCCTTTAGTAGATGGGAAAATTTTGTGGAAGATTGATGTAAATGAAACTTGAAAACTATTTTTTTCTTCTTTGCATACTTGGAGTATAATATATGTAAATTTGGGATCTTACTGGTTTTGTTCAGTTGTACATTATCTGCTTCTGACCCTTTGACTGTAAGCTCTTTGAGGACAGGGACCTTGCTAGTCTTCCTCCTCTTAGTGCCTTGCCATGATTGGTGCAAAGTGTGCAAATATTTGATAAATGAATACATAAACCAAAGAAGGATCAAAGTGTGGTAGCAATGTCCAACAACCATATTAAAGGATATAAAGGAACACGACCATTAAATTTTTTACAACATATCCAAACTTATATAGGCATGTATGCATTATAATATTAACTGTAAAGCTCAGAATTCATAGTCCCAATATACAGAGAAACTACTCTAAGAAATGCACATCAGCTGTAAACAGTGATTATGGGAAGGGTATTGCATGGGTTGTGTTTATTTTATTCTTTATGCTTTTCTGCTTTTACTAAATTCACCTATTAAGTGTTGGCATAAGCTCTTGGATGAAAAAATGCTATCCAAGTAAGTGCACATGAATATTGGCTAGCATGCCCCTATTAAAGAAACATTATTGTGAATGAAAGTTATTGCTTTAAGGAATGTAGCCATGAGAGCTGCAGTGCTCAGAGCATAGGGCAGTAGGGATGTAATTTAAAGCATCTAGCAAACCATGGCCGCATAATGCAAGCAAATGCCAGTGATGGGAAATAAAGGAGTTCCAAGTGTCATTCTTGTCAGATGAAGTGCCCCTGCATCCTGCAGCCCTGGCATGTCAGGATGTAGGAAGCTGACAATAAAGATATATGTCCAGAGTAACTGTGGGAAGATTGCCTCATCAAAAGTCATGATCTTTCCATTTCAGACACAGCAGATGTGTTCTCCATAAGTTAGTGCAGAGAGAATGGAAATAGAAATGGGAACACTTTGGGGACAGTGTCTTGCTTTGCTTTCATCACATGGACCAGGGGTAGGTTGGAAATATGGGTATAGATGTAGACTTAGATATAAATGCATGACTAGATATAGCAGTAGATGATGATGTAGATATATAGGAGTTCATGCAGATGTAGATGTAGATGTAGGTGTGGATATGGCTAGAGATGATTGATAGATAGATAGATAGATAGATAGATAGATAGATAGATAGATAGATATGGATGTGGATGCAGATGAAAATGTGGATGTGGATGTAGATGTGGATGTGGGTGTGGATGTCGGTGTTGATGTCGGTGTGGATATAGGTGTAGATGTAGGTGT